>NC_044006.1:13013536-13682286 GCF_900496995.4 Aquila chrysaetos chrysaetos | reverse complement strand
AAGTATTCACTCAGTGCTGGAGACACCATCAAGCTTTTGTCCAAACTACTGTCATTAAATGACTTCTGCTGGCAAGCAGAGAGGATCCGTGTTTAATGCCCCGCTCAAAGCACAGTGCTGACACCCCAATGGAGCTGCCCCTCCACTCGGGCATGGGAAGGTGCAGCGGCTGCGTAATACCAGCCAAGTCCCACCGCCCTGCGAAACCCCGTGCTGCCTCATCTCAGGACACCCATCACCTTCTCTCTGTGGTCATACAGCAAGAGACGGTTCCAGCCACTTAACGAAAGAGAAGGTGTTTAATCTCGTTTCCATCCAGGTGAGGCTGCTTGGCTGATGACCCCACCCCAGCCCTGAGCCTCCCCTTTCCCAAGCACATGCCACAGTGGCATGAGTGGAGCTGAGCTCTGCCGTGAACACAGAGACGGCACCGGCAGCCGGCTTCGGGTCTGGAATCAGAATGCATCATTAGACAAAATCTACAGGCTTGAATTCTGCCATCTGCTCACCAGGCTTGATTGAAAGTGTAGGAATTACATTAAATTACCTGATTATGTGAAGGCTGACAAATGATAGCAGATATTACCGCCAAGGCTGAACAAGGGCTTGGCCATTCCTGTCTCTACTGAAGGAGTGGGAGTTTTGCCGTGGTAATAACAAGCATTGCAAGTTTCTTCTCTTTAGAGCTGTTGCTTTTTTTTTTTCTGAGGATGGAGAAGAAAACATACAAATTGTACATAATAAGTGGAACACAGAGAAAAAGAGCCAGCTGTACTCACAGGTGTTACAATACAACCAAAGGTGCTTCTCTATTTTCTCTCCTCCTAGAATAAGCCGTATACATCTAATGAATAATGCAAGAGATTTCCTCTATAGAATTAATAGCACGCAGTCCTTCTTGACTTGCCTTTAATCACACTCAGCACCCAGTGGGCCTGGGAGGGAAAGTCAGCATTACTCATTTACTCAGGCAAACTCAGTAGTTGTCAGCCATCCCAATCCTTCACGGCTTTAACACTGCAGTTTGGGGAACAAAATCAGAATTTGTGGGCAGCCCTATGAGCTTTGCTCCTCACCAGGGGCAAAGTCTGGATTAATGTCAATTGACATTTCACTTGAACACAACCAGTGTTTACAAATGATGTTTGTAGGAAAAGCCTTTGCCTAATTAGATGGACTCATCCAACTTAATGCATGCACAGAGATGCTTCAGATTTATATTTATGCAAATTCATGGAGATCCAGAGGATTTCACTCACTTAAAGAAGGTAGGTTAGAGGTAGATCTGACTCTATCAGTCTATAAGATGCACACAGTCTATTTATTCTGTGTCTGTTAGACACCTATGATTAGTGATGCAAATGGTATGGTTTCAAGTATCTGTGCAAGCCTACAGCTACAAAGGTATCTGTGAAGCTTTGCAAATTAGGAGATGAAGAGAAAAAAGGAGTTCAGATATGGCTGAATCTGAAAATTATTCCAGATTTGCAAAAAAGGGTTTGTGAGTGGTCTCTCCTGATCTGGTCAGTGCTGATTCAGACCAGAAGACAGCAAGGTGTAGCACAGTAGGAGTTTTGCCTGAAGAAAAAGTAAATCAAGTATGAGTCATAGGCAAGTGCTGTTAGAGAATATTGCAAACTGGAGTTCCTATCCATCAGAAAATCTGATTACCTTAATGTGTTTTGTTTAGAAACACTTCTACATTCATAAATCAAAAAGTTTTGCTTTGCCTTGTTGAACTGTTACGGCAGCCAAGCAGTTTACCTCCACCGCCTGGGCTTTCAGCACAAACACCATCTCCCAGCTGTCATGCAGAGCAGAGCCTCGGGAGGATGGCTGTCTGTCCCTCTGTCCTGCCTGGCTGGACCAAGCCTGGGGAGGCAGATGAGCCACCACACTGTCCAGGCAGCAGGAGGATGGCACACATCTGAACTACAGCTCCTGCAGGGCGCTGAACCAGCTCTGGCAAACTCAAAGGAATGTTGAATTAACTGAAAATGACATGTTTTGATTTGGCTTAATATGCCAAGATAGTTCGATCTGGATCCACTAGACTGGAATGATATGTTTCATTTAAATCTTCTTGATGAAAGAGAAAAGTCTATGCATTGATTTGATTTAAAATCAATTTTTTACATGGAAAAATTGATCTTTTTACAGAAACTGCATTATCCATATATACAAACACTTAAGCACCTCTAATTACCACATGTCGGTGAGTTTGCTAACAGACTTCTTGTGATCTATAGGACCTGATTCTCAATTGAGGTAAAGTCATTTTACATCCTCTTACTCCCTGCTACCTAGAGCCATAAAACAGGTGTAAAAATAGTTGTGGAGAAACATTAAGAGCCCCGAGCCAGAATATATTTCTGTCTGCACACTGCAACAGGTAGACAAAAGAACAGCCTTAGGCAAAGGATAGTGCACAACCTGACCCCAGTCCCCCAAACCATCTTTGCATGAGGCTCTGCTGCCGGGTCCGATGGCACTGCAAGGTGATGAGAGAGGCCAGGCTGCAGATGTGAGCAGGATCAGGCCCACAAGTGATAACATGAACTGTGAACAAGCTACAGCTACATCTGATTATCTTGCAAGGGTTGCTTGAGCCCTATGGATCCCTCCCTTTTTCCTTAAGTATGTCTTGAAAAAATATAAATAAACTTTCCCACTCCCATGATGACTCGTATATTTGTCAACTGGTCTTTATGGCAAAGTGGCAAAGATTTCCAATGCCTTCTAGTGACACTAAGAAATAAAGTTTGAACAAATTTCTGAATTTTAAAATTATTAAGAGGACAGATTATCACAACCAAGAATAACTGTGTGTGAAAGGAAATTGTTTTCTAGTCTGCTAATAATTTATTTTACATTCTTCATAAGCACATTCCAAAAAGCACATCTTCTAGAGGACTAGTTCCAAGGACTCTCCTCATTTAGTCTCCCCACAGCATTCTTTGGACTTGCTTAATTTCATAGCCCAAGGCTGCTCTGGAGTTTAGGTGAATTTTATATTGTGCCTGTTTAAGATGACAAGCCATCAAAAAGCTGCTGTTGCCTCCCTGACAGTGCAGGGTATCCTACCAGCGATGGCTCCCAGCACTCTTCCTATTGAAAGCTCTCCCCTGCTTTTTAATAAGCATTTTAATTTGATCTGCATCTGTAGCATTCAGGTGTTTCCATACCCAGCCTGTGTGTTTTCCTTCTGAGTGGCTGCTGCTTTCTCTTCTGGCTTAGGGACACTTCAGAACGTTTCCCCAGTGCTCCTCATTCTGAATTAGCAGGGACAAGAGCTGAATTTTTGAAACAGGCAAGCGGAAAAATGATCAAATGAACAAAATGAGCCAGAATGAGTGGATATTCACGGGACGTTGAAAGGCAGCAACAGCGACCGTGAAATTGGTCAAGCTGGTTAAAGTGGGCTGCCTCATCTGCCTCCCTTCCCACAAGGTCTCTGGAGATCCCCTCAGCAGGGCAGAGGGACTACACGTTTGGACTGCTCAATGTTATCCACAACTGTGATTTCCAGGCACCACAGTAAGGAAAATAATAATAATAATAATAATAATAATAATAATAATAATAATAATAATAATAATAATAATAATAATAAAAACCCCAACAGGATAAGTCATCCTTAACATTGCTATTTTAGCTGGTGGGTTTTGTCCATATGGATCAGGGAACTGTCCAAAGGTGTGCGGACACTTATTTCCTCCACACAGAAGGGAAAACTGAGGCACAGACTGATTAATTAACGTGTTTAAAGCCATAGTGACAGCAAGTAAGTTTCATGCTCAAATACATGGGAAGGCAGCTGCTGAGCTTAACTGGTTCTGAAAGGAAACCTTTGTCTAAAGTCACTGGTTCACATTAAAACAATTTCTTGCTCACTGAACAAACTTTCTTATCTTTAACACCCCGGGCAGAAAATCTCAGGACCAAAATTCCTGGTGCAAGTTGAGAACTGAAAATTCATGTTCAATTTTATTGTTCAATATATTCCAGACACGGAAAGCGGTGAACACAGGAAGATGGCCTTTAACTCCTGGCTTTAAAGCAGTCCAGGGAAGCATTGTGGGATAAATAGGAAATTTCCTGACTTCCGTGTGAATTCACCAACATTTTCATGTATTACTATTCTATCTTTGCCTTGTTGTTTCGGGACTTTCTTCAAAACCATCTAACATTTCACCTAACAGAGATGAAAAAAAGCATTGTATTTAGATATCTTATTTACCCAGTACCTTTGAGCCACAACTTTGAAACATCTTTGTCTGTCATTACTTGAAAAGCCAAAGCACTCAGCTAATTAGGACTTCTTTTTCCTCCACATTGATTCATCTGTAAAGTATTCAGCCACCTGGATTACTGGAAGCAAGAGGGCATTCACAAACAGGATGGAAATCATCCCCAATTCAGCAGTGATCTCAGATTTTTCTCAAAAGAGATAGATGGCTATAGGAATTTGGGGTTGAAAAAGGCCCTCCTGGGTGATCAGAAGGACCACAGTGTGTTGTCCTCCTCCTGAGGTTACCATAGGCCACTTCAGCTCTGAGGTGAGGTTTCAACCTCACTTTGGGAAATCTGCTCCCTTTTCTAGTGGTCTGTGCCCTGAATGTCGCCTCCTTGAGCTGTGCTCCACCCACAGCACGGTCCAAGGCAGAGAGACTTTTGCAAGGTATGAAGAGCCATTCATTTGGCAGAAAGACTCAAGGACCTCAGCCATAGCTGCTTCCCCAGGCTTTCAAGGACTTGAAGCCAGATTTGCCCACAGACTTTCTGCCTGACCTTGAACAAACTGCACTTAAAGTCTGCATCTGCTCTAAAGTGAAAGATCACACCTGAGGCTTGACCAGAGGCCAAACTTACAGATGGCGCATGCTCTTCACTTGGTGGAGGATTTGGATGCTCACCCTGGTGACAGTTCAGCTCCGGGATCTGCAGGGCAGGCTGTGAGTAAAAGGTAGATGGGCCGTGGGGGCTGTGCCTGTCCCCCACGTATCTGTTTTGTAAGAGTCCCCTGATGACTGAGGCTGGGGAAATAAAATGGCCCAAGGATCTTAAAAGGATCTTGTTTCCTTCCACTGCAGCAGATGGGATTTGCAGTGTAGCCTGTCCATAAGGGCAACACGGATGTGCAGATTTGAGTTTTGGGATGCTGCAGGCTGCTGTTCCCGGGATAGCAGAGCCAAGGTAAGTATTAACATAGCTCCTGTACTTCAATTTATGCCTGCAAAATGAATGCTATTCTCATGGGCTGCAATAAGGTTGTAACATGCTTAAATACTTCATTAATGAGGGCTCTGTAAGTACCACAGAGACAAACAAGATTTTAGAGGGGCAGAAGCCTTTGTGCTTTTCCCTGCTCCACAGGGGAGAATTTCAACTCACTGTCCAATTTGCAATTGCTAACAGAAAATTTTGCACATGGAGATGGATTTGCTAGCACAGTTTGTGCCTCCGTCTAATTGTTTTTAAACTTTGCATCTTGGGAAGAATTAGCAATCATGCTGTTCTTATAGTCTTCAGATTTTTTTTTAAATTTTCTTCCCATGGTATCCCATATGTTTCTATTGCTTTCAGGGGAGCAGAACCGAGTCATCCTCTGACTAAGACCTGTTAATTCACAGAGCACATCTATCTACTGGACATGGCATTTGCAGTCTGTTGTAGAGGTTAAGAAAAACTTCCCTAGTGGGGAACATTATACCAGGAATAAGTGTAAATCTTGTTAACGTGATCATTTGTATTCTTTTTAACTATACACGCAAAGACAGATTAATTTTCTTAGGGCTTTTTTGAAGAAAGGAGGAATGAGAAGGTGAGAATAGGAGGATATCCAATTAAGACTACTGAGGCCAGGTATTTACACGGAGCCATTCCTTCGAGCCTTGCCAGCACTGGTTCAGGAACACCAAGGAAGTTGAGATGTAATAGTAGCTTTTACCACCCTTCCTGATTTGGCCTCTGCTATAACTTAAAAACACTTTAAGGCTTCTTTAACTAATAGTGATAGATAACCACTGCCAAAGGCCACACTGCCATCCAGCATATGCCCCCACCACTAACTTTGACCTGCACACCCCCTTGGCTTCTGCTTTAAAGTCCCCTGTGTGACCTTAAACGTGACATTAAGGGGGTGGACCTTACAAAGATCTGGTCTAGGTCCATCTGATGGCTGTAGAAAAATTGTGAGCTATTTAAATTTTTGTGCTTGAAACTAACATTGGCTCTGTTTTTAAAGTGTTCTTAAATCCTCCTACTCAGGGAAAGAGGATAAAAATATCCTGCAACACCTGGCTAATTTAGCCACTTGTAACAGCCACCACTTTTTTGAGGATAGGTATTTCAAGGTGTTGTCCCTTAAACTGCTTTTTCTGAGCATTTGACAGGTTAGGCATTTTAGGAGTTAGACAATGTGCACCAAATCAGAGAGAAAGTGAAGAACTCAAGGCATCTGTGTCCAGTGGAAGTGCAGCCTGTATCAGAGTCCCACTCACTGCAGCACTGTAACATCCATCCCTTTCCTTTTGCTTCCACAAAAGCCTCCGAACTCATTTCCTTCAAGGGAGACTGGTTCCCTTGCTCATTGCTCTATTGTAGGCTTGTAATCTCAAACAGGCTCCTAAAAATAGAAACACTACCCTAACATCTGTGCCCTTCTAATGTCAGTAAAAGCAGGGCATGAAGTGCTTTAAATCAAATTCTCATTCTCTGGAATACAGAGGATCACCTCTCTCTGGTCAAAAGTCACAGATGGCAGATGTTTGGTTTTATCCCCTTTGGCTGTCGACAGTGGCAGATTCAGAGCTGCTACAAAGCGCTAAGGCTCCGCACCAGCTCTTAGCTCTAGGAAATCCCGGCTGTCTACTCTCGTTCATTCTCTTGAAGCAATCTTTAATCTTTGCAACGTTTCCTTCAGGCTCTGTGTTCCAAGGCTGGAGCTAGAAGAATGTCTTCACACAGCCTCAAAGTCCAGAAGTGCAATGCAACCTCAAGGCATAGAGTGAAAAAGTTTTTTAAAAACCAAAACAACAAAACAAAACCACAAAAAACTCTACCATTAAATTAAAGTGATTGCCAGCTTCCCCACCCACGAAAAGACTTGATCTGCTCATTCCTTTGAACATCAAAGCCAAGAAGTCCTGTGCTTCCTTCTCTCCTCATCCTTTTTTTTCCTCCTCAACAAACTTCCTTATTGCAACAGAAGCACCAACCACGGACCCACTGAACCTCTGGGTTTGCAATGGGTCATAGAATCTGAATGGTAGCTGGCACTTCCCGTCCACTTTGCCTACTTTGAGCCTGCTGATGGCATGACTGACTCACACAGCGGTTCATCGTTGATGGAGTTTATAACCATGGTTTTGAAGGAGCTCCAGGTGCCTTTAACTGTCTGAAGCTTGGATGGCCATGAGCAAAGGGGACCCAGCACACTGGCTGGTCCTGTGGTTCTCTGACCCTTAGGATTAAGCCTGCAATGAAAGGGAGAGGGCACGTGAGGTCCAAGAGCTTGAATATCAGAAAGCACTTAAGCACACCTTGCACACACTTCCCTGAATAAGATCCTGCCATGACTACTGCTACTGTCATTAAAGAGTTGAATTACTTTTCCTCCTTTTCTGACAGACCTAGCCTTAGCACACCCAAGGCAGTCATGTGACATGGAAAAATGCATCTTGTTTTTTAAGTTGAGGGAAGGCAACAGAAACAGTGTCAAGGGCTAAATGAAAGTAGAGGATAAGAACACTGAGAAATTTTCATGCTGGCTGATCTACAGGTGAAGGACGAGCCTGAAACAGAACCAAAGCTGCTAACCAGACCTTTGGAGTCATCTGAGGTGAGACAGCATCAGCAGAGATTTCATTACTCACAAATCCCTCCAGATGCCTTAAATAATTCATAGCAAACAGTGGGACATAAAGACCAGGAGTCCCATTAGGAGGCACATGGTATTGTTTTTGTTCATTAGGGTGAGTCACACAAAACACATTATTACATAAAGCTGGATGTCTCATTAATTACATCAGTCTGGGGGCTATAATGTACCAGTGCCTGGAAGAGTTCTGGGAGACTCAGTCCTTGTCCTCATTCCAGAAAGCCCCACAGCGTCTCTCTGCAGAGTCACCCATCACCCCCACCCCAGCTGTTGCTCAGGGTCTGGCTCCCAGCACCCTTGCTATGACTCTGCCCATGGGTGCCAGCATGCATTTCTCCAGCAATGTCACCTCTCCCATGAACTGCCCCCCGAGGACAAGAGTATTCTCGTGCTCACCCCATGCAAGCAGGGCACAGCTCCAGCTGGGCGTCCAGCGCTGACACCACCAAGGGAAAACCCAGCCCTGAGCTTCCGACAGTGCCATCAACTCCGAGAATATAATGGAGACTAAAGGAGGAGTGTTTATCACTATTGCGTTTGGAATAACAAGGCACTGCTGCACCGTGGCTTTCAGAGCGAGGGGAACTGAAGCATTTCAACAGCAGCTGCCAGTGTTTGCCCATACAGGCAGGTGGTAGCTGTGCCTGCCAGCTGGAGGGGAGACCCTGAGACCCCGCATTTTCTAATGCATGCTGTATGCCTGCAAACACCCACCAGGGCCAGCCCTGCTTGCATGGACGACGACACAAAGGGGTGCCATCCACTCCAGCTCTGCCACTTGCAGGTACTCAAATGACGGGACCCTGAATTTCATGAAGAAAAATAGAGGGTTGGCTTTCCTTCACTACACAGATACTGCAGTGCGTGAGGAGAGTACCCAGGTTCCTAGGGCTTTAGTCATTTCTGTAGAGACAGGAGAGACCCTGCCTGTGGATGTACGAGCAGTAGCTGGGGAGCTGTAGGCAGACAACCCTTCCCATCTGTGTAGCCTCTGTCCACTTCTGGAGCTCAGCAATGCAGCTCCCTCTTACCACTTCAACAAAAAGAGTTGTTACGGGAGACATACACCACTTCTCCACAAACTCAGTCTTCAAAAATCTACGTCATACAATGGAAACCCACTGCAACCTGAGGGTTGTGGGGTGGACTAAATAAACTCCCCAAGTCCCCTGCAGCCTCCTTTATACTGTCCTACAGCTTTCCAGGTAGGAATGTGTCCAGTGATGGATGCTTTTACCCTGCAATGATGTGAGACAGAGATCAGAGACATAAATGGGAATTAGATTTTCACTGGCACAGAAGAGGATCATATAAGTAAGTCAGAGGAGCATCAAGATCTGCACTAACATAACCTTTCTGAATTAGCATTCACCTCATGCTTGGTTATATCCAGACTCCACACTACGGACATTACCAAAATATTGCTGCCAGGATACAGTGGTGTTTGCCTGTACAGAATCTATAGAATTTACTGATGGGGAGAAGGGAAAGGGTCAGGGAACATCCTCGCATATTTTGCTCTCTAACAGCAAGTCCTTGTAACTGTATCAATATGCAGTAGCAATGACAGGGACAGATGATCTAGAACTTCCTGCATTATTAATATACAGTGAAAGATGAGGCAGCTATTGTGAAAAGTATCTGTTTTCATGTTTAATATACGATGCTCTAACGTCAATGTACTGCTACTGATGATATCATATCAAAACGCAGCTAACCTTTTAAGAAGTCCCACACTGAACAGAAAATATTTGCTGATTTCCAACACTCCTAAATGTTCCAGGCTTTTAGGACTGTTAAGATCAGGAGAACAAAACAAATCAAAAACAAAACAGGAAGGGAAAGAAAATGCAGTGACAAATGCCAATGGAAGTGAAATAGAAGCAGGAACAAAGAGAGGGGAAGTGGAGATGTGGAGACAGAGTTCAAGGTGTGCCCAGACACCACCAACTCCCCTTCTGTCAGCCAAGTTAGGACTTCGGCTCCCATCATGGGACACCCAGACCGTGATACAGAGCGATGCAGCACCACACCTCACAACCTGGGAAGGTGCTTTCTTACTCCCCTTTGAGCCTCCATCTCTGCAAGGCACCATCCACTCGTGCATGCTTTGTCCAAGATGAGCAGTTCACCCCAGCAATTCAAATACCAGATTTTCATCCTGTCATTGCGTGAAACAAACTCCATTCATAGCTCTGTCCGGCTTCTGGAAAGAGCTTTCCTCCCTCATCTCAAGCTCAGCCTCATGACAACTAGAAAAATAAGCAGCCAGATTCCTCTGTACAGCAGCAGGGGAGCAGGAAGGAAGGATAGGGCAGTGCAAAGACCAAGGGGGTCATTCTCCTCCATGATGAACCCCTGAACGGTCACATTGTGCCTGATCATGATGTCGTCTAAAGAAAGCATGAATATGGCAGAGCCAGGCCTTTAAGCTCTGTAGTAACCAAATCCCAGAAATAAGTTATCCTAAGCGATTTAACGTGGAGTGACTGAGGAACACATGTAGAAACTAGCCTTAATGCTTGCAGACAGCAAGGAGTCCCGGAGACACGGGTTTCTTCCTGTTAAGCTTAAATAGAATTATATGGTCTTTAGTTTACCTTGCCATGCAGGCGTATTAGGCATGGATTTCTCTAAAGCCAGAACATCACAAGCTACCCAAACAGCCCTGTCATTGCAATTTCACAATTTCCCTCTTTTATGCCTCTTTGAGCTCTGACTGCAGTAAAATTTCATCTCCTCAGCCCACTGCCATCTGGAGCAAGGTTCAGACTCAGTCATAAGCATAATGGGAAAGGATATTTCTGGAGAATGGTGGGAAGGTTAATGATGAGTATGCTTAGAGCTGGTGATCTCTTTCTGTGTCTCACTGTAACACTCTGGTCTCCACCATGTGAACTAAGTGGAAGTTACTGGGAAGATAACAACAGGTCTGAGATCTGACAGGAATTGGGGACTACAAAACCTCAGTGAGCAATGCAGGGAGAGCCTCCCCAAAGGATTTGCAATCTGAAATTATCCCAATTCATCCAGGAGACTGGACCAGGACCTAGACCATCTGCAGAGCATCAGAAGGAGATTCTCAGCAGCTGCAGAGACTTTGCAACTCCCAAGTCTGGGCCAGCTCAGCTCTCAAGGGGTCAAAGACAGATGGTTTTCAAATGGGTTAATTCCAGGTTATGTTAAGCTTCACAGGGAACATCAAAACCTTAATTATCAGGGTTAAAAATGGACATCAGAGGATACCTTGTAACCTCCTGCCATCAAGAAAACAGGTGGTACCCATTGCTTTGCACAGCTCAAGTAACACACCAGCTTTCCAAACCGCCCTCCAGCTATGGGCTGAATAGCTCTGTACTGGCTTCAGCAATGCATGGCATCTCCTTGAACAGCTTCAGCTCTCTGACAATCTTCTTTAGCCATTTCAGTGCTCTTGCTCTTTCTGCCGTGGCCCTGCCTCACAAGGCTACATTCCTCCAACACTCCACAAGGCAGAGAGCAGGAAGGAGAAAAGGAAGAGAGATGCTAATGCCTTCACTAGTAGGTGTTACAAGCCCATATCAGACAGGCTGTTTATTTCTGCTGGGCTTAGCTGGAGGTGTTTGTATGCTTTTATATGACTTGACATCCACCCCTCAAATAATCAACCCTGCATCCCCAAAAAGGCCAGAGACAGACATATTATTCTCTGATGCTATTTCTAGCTTTGTCCAGCAGACACCACAGGGAAGAAGAACAGCTGCAGCTCAGGCAGTTTTACAAGCTGTTACTGGCCTGGCTGTTCCAGGCAATGCCTGTCAGGTCTGAGTGAGCTGGACTCCAGTAATCGGGCAAAGCTGTTGTTTGTTAGCCCCTTGCGGTCTCTTGACTTTTCATCTTGATTAAAGACTATGCTGAACGATAGAATTAGCAAGGCAGGAATCCTAATCCTTTTGCCGCTCCTGAAATCCAGTCGCCTGCACACGTGCTCATCCTCAGGGCTACCAATTAGTGGCACCAGCTGCTAGCCTGGATGCCAGGGCCAGGAGATATTAGTGCACAGACCATTAGCTTTAAAAGGCATTTGGAACTTCTGAACCTATTAGGGTTTGTGTGACTGACGTACACTACAGCCATATGTGGCTCGCTGTCCTTTCTGTCAACCATTTTTCTCCAAAAATGTGTGGGTTTATCAGAGCTATCTAGGTAAAGCATCTCACGAAAGCATCTTACCAAGAGGATTCAGTAACTGTATTCAGTTAAATAGTTGTTACCTGCTTTAACTAACTTCCCTGGCATCTTTCCTCTGAGTTAGGAATGGCAATGGGTTGTATGAAAGGTTGAATATCTGGACTCTATTTTTAGCCCTGTCATTTGCCCAGTTAATGGTTCCAGGGAAGTCATTTCATTTCTCTATGCTTCAGCAACCCCATCTGTAAGATGGTAATGATGAGTCTGTACCATAGGGTTTTGAGATCTATGCTTGTAAAAAATATAATAAAACTTAGAATTACCATTACTGCCTAAAGCAAGGGTGGAGAGGAAGCCCCATGGGTCTTTGCATATTTTGCAGCAGTACCTGCATGGATTTTCTTTTTGCAAATCCTGTCCTGCCGTGGCATCAGACCTGGATCATCCCTGCTGACCTTGGCAATCACTGTTCCATGCTTGGCGCAGGTTAGGCTCGCTGGGTACTCCTGTTGTCGCTGGGTCCCCAGGAGTGGTGGTACCAGCAAGCCATGCAGGTCATTTCCTGAGAAGATGACAGGAGGTGATGACAGGGGGTGCTTTTGTTATGCACTTTGTGGACAATCAATCCATCAACACAGCAAGAGGGATCGAGCCATTGACTTCAGATTGTTTCCCTCACACTGCCTTCATTTCCCCAGTCACAATCACAGCTCAGTGCTGGGTAAGTCATGAGCTACTCCCCCTTCTTTCCATCATTACTTGGGTCAACTGTCACATCTCCACTCCCCCCCACTCAACCAGCATCTAGGAGGAGTTCTGCCATGCAGGACCTGCTCTTTGTGAAAATTAATAGAGTTGGACTGGAGTTTACCTGAGCATACTGCTAGCAGACTGGTTACATATTATTTGAAGCCAGTGCAAGTGCCAGGAGGGAGAGCCAGAACACCAGGCTGTTAGCTATGCGTCTTGTGGCAGTGGGTCCTGGGCAAACACAGACGAAGGACGTCCATCAGGAGACCACCCGGCTACCCAACCATTAACCCTGACCTACAGGGATGAGCCAGGTGGCAAACCAGAGCCTTAACTCTCAAAAACAGGTTAAAAGCCAGGTTGTCTTACTAGCCTATCTGAGCGCACTGCAATCTGGCTGCAGGGAGCTCCTTCCATTTCTTTCCCAGCTTTTTGTTTAAAGCCAAGCTGTCATGGAATTTGGAGTTCAAATACAAGAGTTCTTTAAAAATCTCTAAAAGGGACTTTATAATATGAAGTTCTGATGAAATTTCCAGGCCTTCCTCCTTCATATAGCTGGCAAATAGCAGCAAAAGTCTTTTATCACTTTTAAAAATATTTTAACATTATGCTCCTTAGCTGGATTCTTGACATGCAAACATTAAATCAGTGTCATTCTAAGCTGGTCTTTTATCTTGGGTCTGGCAGATTTTTCAGGCTCAGGACAGTTCTTTTGTAATTTGAAATGACTCTTCCATCAGTAAGACACACATCCTTCTACTTACCCAGATGGTATCCTCCTCCAAGCTAGAATAATGTATTTAAATTTACCCAATGGTTTTCATGACTCAGATTTCCCATAACTGGATGGTTTCTAACCGTCCTCTGCGCCACCTGTTCAGACATTACAGCAACCCTCTCACTGGCTCACAACCTGCAACGCTGCAGTTCATCAGTGGAGTGTGATTGCTGTTGGGTCAGGGAGAGGTTTTCAGCTGGTTTAGTCTATCATAGAGCAGTTCTAGAGCAGCTTCACATTCACATAACCCATGGTCTACAGCTTGGTCCATGGCAGTCCTGGAGAGGAACCATGGTTTTTAGAAACTGCTTCAAAGTTTTGTTTCTTCTGGGGAGGAAGGGTATGTCCTGAAAGCAGTCATTTCAATCTCCTGATCAGACAAATGGAAAACCGCACTTTTACTCCAACCCAAATCTCTATCCCCTGAATATTTCTCATCAAACTACATATCCGATCCAACAGAAAATTCATTTAGCAACCATGAACACAGCAACTTCACTGTCTACATAAAGAGATAACTTTCTGGTTTGGACTACAGGAGAAAAATGCAAATCCTTGCATAGCCATGTTTTATCATCTGCCTGGATGGCTTCAAGACAACAGGCAGTGATTTTAAATACCATATAAGTGATCAAGGCACCCCTCGTTACTGCTGTTCATTGAGATTCGAGCTCCTACACTACATAGGTCCTTCTGAAAATGCCACCGGTGCCTTCCAACTCACAAGAGTCCTTTTGGAGCAAAGGTATTTTTGGAGAAGAGCATCCTAAACAATACTGACATTCAATAAATCCTTTGAAATTGCTGGCAGGTGTGAGTGGTGGCTCATCATAGCCTGGAGCAGCTGAAAGCCAGATGCAGGAAAAGCAGGTGCAGGAGGATGAAGCAAGATGAACAAGGGAAGGGGTGGAAGGAACAGGGGCAAGAGGCTGGATACTAGCATTGGATAGGTTTCAAAGCTGCTTAGGTAAGCTGTTACATTAGCTTTAAAGTGTAGGTTGGAGTTTGAGAAGGCAGAAGTGAACTGAACTACAAGATACTGTCTTGCCACCATCTTCCATAGGCTATTCCCAGCTACCATAGAAATTACACGCCATTTGAAACCCCTACTCTGCCCCAGCCCAGACCCCACAAGGCACCAAATGTACAAAATTCAGGCAAGAACCTTGCTCCAGAAAAGAACAAACGATCACCGACTAAGTCTTGCTTCAGTTAACCCAACAACACTGATGATATGGCACAGTTTACTGGAGCTAGGGTGGGCTGTATCAGCTACCTTCCTAAATGCAGACAAGCCATGAAATGTCTAGAAACAGAAACCCAAATGAATGAGAGCGCTCCATGTTAGAAAACTAAGCCCCTTGCCATAAAAGATGAAACAAGAAGGGAAGATTAGCAAGGGCAAACAGGCAAGCAATTAATTACAGAGTAAATTAACTCTCCAACCATGTACATAATCAGACAAGAAACATTAGAAGCATAAGCCAGCAGTTTCAGTAGCAAAATTTTGACAAATTCCCATATGTCATCCCTTGGCTCAAGCAAAAAAGTTCTGCTTGAATGTGTCAAAATGGAGCCATTGGGGAGCACCATCATCACCAAAGCCCCCACATCAGGGCTCTGATGGGAAGATAATAACCCCTGTCCATAGGACTCTGTTGTCATTTGCCACAAAAGCCACGAGACAAATGAGGCAAAAAAACTTTCCAGACTTGAGCACTCCCGTGGTAAATTGTTCCCACTGTTTGAGACATCCAGGGACAGTTTCGTAGATTTGAATGTTCAGAAAGCTACGAAAATCCACTAGAAAAAAATAGTGCTGTAAATAAATAAATAATCAACACCAGCAATTTTCAAGCTGGAAGAAGAAAAGTCAGTGGACACTGTTCACAGCTCTTTTGTGCCTGAGTTCCTCAGTTATAAAACAAAGGACCGTACAATGTGTCTGGGATATTGTTAAAAACAAATTTTTAAAAATCCAGTCATGATGAAGCAGCACAGGTACCACAGAGAAGTACAGCTAGGAAGAAGTAAACATGAATCCCACACAGGGTCTGTGAAAAAGGAGCCAAGAAGAATAGGGTGAAACACTGCAGGGCTGCCCAAGCACTGAGCAAAACAAAACTTCAGCAGAAAAATCTGTGTTGCCACATATATGTGTAACTGTATAAGCTAATTTAAAGTTATGCACATAACATTAAGTGAGGCATTTCCAAATATCTAGAGACAGCTTTGATTCCCAGTATTACATGTTGTCACCACCCGGGCTGGCCAGACCAGGGAGGGGTCCCGGTGAGTTCAGAATTCCCTCGGGCTAAATTAAGGTGAAGTGACACCAAACGATCAGTTGAACGTTTCACTCCTGGCAGAAGCAGCCTGAACCTGGGAGGCGTTTCTCACAGCAGGAATTGGCACGGAACCCCCTCAGTAACCCGTGGAAACCATACACATCTACACATCGGTTCGGGGGAGAAGGCGAGCCGAGCCCCCGCGTCGGGTCAGGAGTTCCGAGCGGACCCTTTGCTTTCCCGGCCTCTTCTCCCAGCGGAGCCCGGGAGCGGCTGGGTCAGCGGTTTGTGTCCGAAGGGATGAGCTGGGGGGGTTCTGGAAAAGGGCTCCGGCTCCCCTCAGCCCGAGGGCCCCCTTCCCGAGGGCGCGCACGCGCGGGGCTTCACTTCCCGCCCTTTTACGGCCTCCCTGCCCCCCCCCTCGGGCGGGCACTCGCGCTCATTAGGCTAATGAGGTGTCACGCGCGGTGTGTGCTCTCGGACCCTTCGGGGCGCGGGTCGGCGGCCTTGGGGGCCCTTCGGGGAGCCCCTTCTCCCCCCGTGCCCGTTCTCTGCTCTCCGGCCGCCCCCGGGGAGCGGCCCCGCTCGGCGCACCCGAACCCGAACGCGGAGCTGGGCGTCCTCCGGCCCGGCCTCCGCCGCCTCCTCCTCCTCCTGCTGCTGCTGATGGCCGGGGCCGAGCGGCTGCTTTTCACCGGCTCTTCAGGGTCCCTTGTTCTGCACAGCTGGCCCCGCCACAGTGTTGGAGACATTAACTCCTCCAGGCTCTCACACTTGTATAGGGTCCCTTGAAGTTATGTATGTGTTACATTGGGCTGTTACCTCTTTTGAGGAGTAAAATGGGAAGACAAGGCCAATTTTTTCCCCTGAAGTTACATGCTGAGATTCTGCAGAGAGCTCTGGTGTCTGCCTTTTACATCTGAATAATGAAACCTGTAGTGTCCTGCTGTGGTTTCATCTGAACTGGAAGATAAACATGGCATTAAGTGGTGGACATGAAAGAAGCTGGTCAGGAGGTTGCCTGAGAGTGCCTGAGCCTTGCTGGGTGCAAGGAGCTGATGCTGACTTTTGGGTCACCGTCATTCCTGGCTGGAGTTCCTGTCCTCACCTGAAGCAGGTCAGGTGCCAGGTGACAACAACCTACCTGACTGATAAAGAACAATAAGCATGTGACACCAGCATCAAAACCATAGCAAGGGTGAAGTGAGGTAGGATGCATCCAGGAAAGCCCTGAGGATATCGTGAGATGATGGGAAACACGCCTGCAGCCCACTGATGCACTCCCAGGAGGATGGGTTGTTTTTCCACAGCAGCAGCAGTGGCAAAAGAAAACAAAACAGAAACAACTAAAATCGGGTTTTATTAGCTGAAAGGAAATGTTATCTTCCCTGTTGCTTCAGCAGCCTAAGGAGAAGCATGCAGTTTTTGTCAATATGCCCAAGGAACATTTAAGGCTTTCAACATCAATGTGTCATTTCCCATAACAGCCCATCACGGGGGCAAGTCCAACAAACAAGCCTTCATGGCCATAATACATGTCTCAGTGCATTTTGCTGTCTCCGATACAGCTCCCCAGGCTGCTTGCTCAGGCTCCAGGCTGCTGTCTGGAGCCTGTGAACGAGCAGTGGCTGGGACCATCTCAGCAATGGCAATCCCAAGGCTGCTGCTAATAAGACAAGTCCATGCACATCACCTTCAGAGCTGCATTCCCCTCGCCAGAGCCAGGCTGCGATGCTCACCTTAAATCCTGCGTCCCACCCACCAAAGGGCGGTGGGTCAGGGTAGGCGAGCCCACACCACCGTGGAGGCAACCTGGCCAGAGGCTGCTGTGAGCAGCTGGAGCTGCTGAGGGGACACCAGGGGACAAGGACCTGCACACTTGTGGGTAAGGAGTTAATGGGTAAATGCCAGTAGATGGCACTCAGGAAGATGAAGCCATCCATGGTCCTGGGGCTTGGAAACTTACTGTTTGGCACTACCAACAGTTCCTTTATTACAGCTCTTTATGTCAGTTCTTACAAAGGGTTTTTTTACCTGGATTCTGCCTTAAGCCACGGCCCAGCACCTCTCTGAGAAATTGTAACGGGACTTTGACCAACGTGCCAAGGCCAAAATAGTATCTGCTATCTGAAATACAGGCATTTCCCCAAGTAATCAAAATACCACTGCATTTCTTTGTTGAGACAGAAGGGTTTTTTTCATGCTAAGGATTTTGCTGGTTTTCAGCTAACATTGTAAGACCAGATTTGGCTCAGGCTCCCACACTTGTACATTGTGTTTTTTGAGAATCAGCAAGGTTCAAACTATGAGGCATGTGCACAGGGGTGATGACGCTACTGCAGTGTGTTGCTCTAAGAGGCTTTGGAGCAGCACATCAAGGGTCAATGTGCTCTTGTGTAACTCAGTGGTCCTGAGGCCACCCTGAGTGATCCTGGGGATGGAGCGACAATGTGAGGGACCAGACCCTGGTCTCAGCTGGGCCAAGCAAACCAACTTCATCAAAACTACACCTGCTCCAGCCCTACCTGAATATGGACCAGAACTATTCATAATCCAGCTGGCAGCTTTGTCTCTGAGGCCAGGGGCAGCATACTGGAAATATGCGACTTCTCTATAATGAGTTTGGCAAACAAGGTAATTGCATGCCAGTCCTGCAGGTTTCATTAGTCTGTCTCTGTCCATGGCAGGCTGATCTGCCTCTGTCCTCTGAAGTGGATGCACGCCAGCACCATCCATCTCTCACTGTTCTCTTGGCTGCAGAGTCCAGTTTTTTAATAGGCACGGCCTGAACAGATTCAATAGGTGCCTGGTGGAGGGAGTGAATCTGCATCTCTGAACATCCTGAAGGATGGCTGAGCATTAGGCAGTCCCATAAATGAGTGTCTTTCTAAGGTCAGAGGATGGAGAGGCATGATATCACCATGACAGATTGAGAGAGAGAGAGAAAGAGATATATCATTAATATGGTATCCATTTAATCCCCAAATATTCTTCACATCTTAAAATAAGATGCCTGGAAGGAAGTCCCTGCTGCCCTGAAAGCAGAGCTTAGCAGGGTTCATGTTTGTGTGTCTTCAGGAAGACAGTGAGTTTGTTCAGACCCGGGTGGCAGAGTGATGGAGGTAGCCAGAACACACAGTTCTTCATTAAATTGTGATGAGTTGATGAGTTAATGAATTACAGGGGCCTTTCCTGCAGATCAGCCTGGAATTGGTATTTGGACAGCCAAGGATATGCTTTCAAAGTTCTTGCATTTAATTTTTTTTTTTTGCATCTGAGATTCGTGATCAGGGTTTTATTCTCATAAACAGTTTCTACAGCTTTAAAATGCTTTCGTATCTATTCTCCCTAATTTCTACTCATACCATGAAGACTCAGCATACACATTAACCAAAGCTTTGGTGGACATCAAGAATTCAGGGACTTCCTGTGGGGAAAAAAAAAAAAAAGGCAAGAAATCAACTCTAAAATAAAATAAAAACAAAAACAAAACCAGAAGATGAAAGAAAAAGAATCCAGGTGGTAGGGATTAATCTGATTTCATGTAAACTTTCCCAAAATGGAGAATATACTTCAAAAGTCAAACACAGAGCCCTATTTCATGTTCTCTACAGTAATCTTTAGAGTTCAAAACACTCATCTGTTCATCCCTCCACGTCCCCTCACAGTGGCGTTTGCAAATGGCACAAACATTTGACTATGATCTGTGCTCTCCCTAATGCAGCCGAGCCTGTGCGCGCCTTGTAACAATTTTCTCTGGAGCAAGTTCAAGCACAATTTGCTCATGCTGGTATCTATCTGTCATCGGATGTGTCAGCCGAATCTCTCTCAGCTCGAGTGGGGAGGAAGGAGACAAAAGGTCACCTTCTACATACGGTACGTTCTCCAGGAGGCAGGAGGAAGGAGGAGGAAAACTAAATTTTCATCTACCTGACAGGAATTGAATGCTTTTTTCTCTTTCCCTTTGCAATTCATTCCCCATGCTAGCAGTGCAGCTCAGTGCCTCTGGTAGCAGATAGATGTGCTTAGGACAGATGAAAATGAACCAGATCCATTGGAAAGCTGGGAGTGTTGCTGCTGCCGAACGGTAGCTCTGAAGGTTGTGATGCCTTTCCTTAGAGGAAGGATTGCTCACCAGCAATTGAACACCAACAGTGGCTTAACTCTCCAAGGCTGCACTCTGCACTGAAACTAGATCTGGTTGATACAACCAAGGTGCTTTCGGGAGCCAGCATGAGGCACTTGGGTTCATGACACTTGGGTTCAGCCCCAGCTGAACTCACACTGCGTTGCTTGGGAGTTCATTCTCCTGTGGGAGATGCAAGCAAGGAAGATGATTTCAAGCACAGTTCTGCACTGAAAAGGGGTTAATGAAGAAACAACACCTTCCTACTCCTTGTGTGTACTCAGAACTGCATCTGATTACTGGCTGCACATGACATGGGGACCGTGACCCTGGCCCACCCCACCACAAGCTGGCATGGCTTCCATAGAGTGTGCCAACAGGAGACATACTCACTGGGAAGAAGAAGAACTTCATAGCCTGAGCTTTAACCTGCATTAGACACTTAGCTCAGATATGGGCAGTTACCTACAGCAACTCAACAATTAGGAACCTAAGCTCCCCAAAACAGCAATTCTGAGCATATTGATCGGGTGACTAAAGCAGATCATGCTGCTCCAATTAGGCAATGGGATGTCTGGATGCTGCTGCATGCAGGGTGGTGACAACCCTGGTGGTTGCTGGAGAGCACCAGCCCAACTCACAGGTCCCTGGCAGGCTGACACAGAACAGGGCAGATGCGATTTGGAAACCACTGCAAAACTCCAATCCCACCAAGCACCAACGTATCTCCTGATATTGGGCAAGGGCTTGCTATGCTCCAAGAAAGCCATGGTCCAAGGCATATCATGGAGCGTGAAACTCAGGTTACCCAGATCCACTTGCTTAGGGAAAAGCTTGGATTAGAAAACACAGCAGAGGGAAACACGACATGTAGTGTGGTGTGGTGTGACCACTGCCCACACAAGAGCCAACCTCTGTCCCATTGTACACAGGGCAAGACTGCTCTGGCTTGGGAGGAAGACAGAAAAGTGGCTGGAGTGGGGAGAGAAGCCAGAGCATCCATCTCCATTGAAAAAGGATCTTATCTTTACTGCAGATAGAACCACAATGACTTTTTTATCCTTGAGGTTTATTTTGTTAGTGTTTCTGTATCTGACACCAGTCAAAAGGGATTCTGGGAAAAAAATATAAATGGTACTTTTAGTGTTTTATAAAAGGAGATATATGATCTCAGTCATTCAGTGAGAGCAGAAGACTTACGGGATGGTAAGGAATAGAAAAGAGACTGGAGATTTATTTCCCATTAGAGTGCATCAGATGGGGAGGAAGGGGGCACAGACAAAACTGAGTGATTTGATGTGAAACCAGAGCCAAAATGTAGAAAAGGCAAAAATCAAATCGAGACAGGCTGAAAGTTTTCCAGTGAAATGTTTCCCTCCCCCAAGAAAAGAGGTATTTTCTACAAAAGGACATGTTCAGGGACAGTCCCCAGTTTTCATGAAATTGTTGTTATTTTTCAGTTTGCATTGAGTAACCAAGCCAAAAAGGATTAGCACCACCAGAAAAAGAAGTTAGGTTGCAGCAGACTTATTTCCATTGAAAACGTAGGTGAAAGCAAAGGCTTATGTGCAATTCTTCCATCAATAAAATCTAATTTTCCAACCATTTTTAAGGCTGAAGTGAAAAAAAGAGTTAAGGAAAAACATTCTCAGGGAAATGAGCTAGATGCTATTGACAGTAAATCTACAGAAACTTTCACCAATCTGGCTGCTGTTGTTACCTGTCAATCTCTCAGAACCTCCATGTGAAGGATAGGCATGTCCTGGAGGATAGCCTGCTGCTTGCAACAGGGATAGGCTTATACACCCAAATAAACGCATTTTCTTTTTCCCTGGCCATATCTCTTCATCTAATAAAAGGTTTTATCTCCCCCTACAAACCTTGTCTTACTATAACACTTAACCCTCACTAGCTACACACATGCAAAATAACCAAGCCTATTTCAGAGAATGGGAGAGGACTGTGACATATTGAGCCAGCACAGTCAGTCTTGCAGAGGAATGCATCTTAGCTGGGTCAGTAAAGAAAGATTCCTGCCCTGCCTGCCAGGAGGGCAGGCCAACGGGGGACCCATTACTCAATCCCACTCCACTTTGATGTTTATTTTGCTGTGCCTCTAACCGTGCTCCCCAAGCATCTCATCTCTCCTTATTGCATCCATGATGCTTCCTGTTGCCCTGTTAGATGTTTTCAAAGTCACTAAAATAGGATAATACAGACAAACACCCACACGATACAAATTTAGTAACATGAATTGGAGAAGAGAGAAAATTTTAAGTGCCGGCTGTTACAAGCACACAGCAACAATTGGTGCAAACTGTACATTTTGCAGTATGTGTTAGTGTGCAGAGACCCAGGCACAGATTTTTAGCAGCAGCAGTAGCTGTGATGAAGCTGGTTTGTAACAACCAGCATAAAGTAATGCAGCAATGAAAACACCAAACTATTTTACTGTGCAGCCAAACTAAATGCCTTTTGGTCCTTCATGCATGAGTCTTATATGTGTAAGTTTCTCACACTAAAAGAAAGAAAAGCATCCTTACACTTTAGCAAGAAGAGTGATTCAGATAGCCCCAGGCAACAAAGATCTGAGCCAATAAAGAACAACAGCATTTGACTGCCTTTGAAAAAGTATTTGCTGATTTTTTTTCGTGTGCAACATTGCCTTAGGCTACCAAAGACATGGAGGTTAATGGCAGGTCACTAGGAAGATGTTATTGTGTTATTTCTTTTCAACATGCCTTCCTCCCCTTTTCCAGATGTGTAGGGCCAAATGGGAGATGGACTGGCAGTGGAAGCCTCAATCCACACTCTAAGCAGAGGTCAGCCCAGTCCTGGGTCTGAGCTTTGGGACTGGAACCTCCTCTATTACTCCAAGAGTGAAATGCAGCATTGCTTTTGTAGAGACTGTTCTAATGCAGTTTTCAAAAGCAGATGTGCACAGAAATAAAAGCCAGACATCCATCAGCTCCACGTGACTAACTCAGAAACCCAGCACATATGTTGGAAATCTGGTAAAGAAAGGGTGGGGAACAAATACCTTAAGAGTTCCCATTATTCAAGTATCTCTGAAATAAACCTCTCTGATGGGCAGAGTACCTTGGAGGAGTCCCTAGCTGCTTTGGACCTGGCAGCAGCAAATATTTTCTATCCAAAGTAAAAATAGTGCATGGAGAAGATAGTCAGTGAAAACAGGTGGAAAAGACAGTGAAAACCAGAAAAGTAACTGAAGAATCATAGAGTGAACTCCTGGCCTAAGTCAATAGCAAAAAACTCCCACTGGTTTCCATAGGTTCATGTAAGTTCTCCTTTCATTAGTAAAACATCCAGACAAAACCAGAAATTTTTATCAGGAAGGATTACATTCACACTGTCCATCATTCCTTCTGCAGTTCCATCACCATGGTAAGAGATCAGGTAAGGTCCCCCATCCTGCCAATAGCACTGCTCTGATGTGGAAGAGGCTATGGCCTTTTGACCTTCTCTACTGATTATAAGATAAGATACAGGGCCTTTTCATCTCCTGCTTAAGCAGGATTTCTAACATGTCTTTCAGAATGAGGAGAGAAGCATAAAAAAACTCTGTCTCACAAGCATGATGTTTTTTAATGAATGCTTCCTAACAAACTGATGAGATGGGATGGAGAGAACAATCTCTCTCTAGCCTGCACATGAAAGCGTGCCTCTGCTCCCCTCTGACACAGCCTCCACAGGCTGCTGGAACATCCAGGGAGCAAGCCTCATCCATGACCATCACCCAGAAGTCCCAGGCTGAAATGAGATAAACTGACCTGCCACTTAGCAGTGGTAGATGACTTCCCCAGAGCTTCCTTCCAGCTCTGTAAATCAGTCATACCAAGCAGAGGTTGGCTGGAGGGTGCCTCATCCCTTCCCAGACTCACAGCCCTGCCCTCCTCTTCCAAAGCCATTTATTTGGAAAGGGCAAAGAGAGGTCCAAGCAAAGCTATGACTAATGCCTAGCTAATTCTCAGAAGAGAAGGCAAACCAGCTCCCAAGGAAACAGTCTCTTATGCTTTCCTGACCCAGGCTGTGAGAGTTTAAGAAAGAGCTTGCTCTTACCAGTAAAAATAAATGGTTTCCTCATCAGAGACTACAGAGGGCAGCTCTCCTGTCTGTGTTACATCTGCAGGGCCGGTGGTGCAAGGCCAGATGTCAAGACGTTGAGTACCCGAAGACCTGCAGCAGTGCACCACAGGGATTAACGTAGGTGCAGTCCAGAGGAAAAATTTAGTGTGTCTCTTGTCCTAACCTTTTTAGGTGTTAAGTGCTGAAGTCATTGCTTGGTTTTCATTGTCACAACCACACAAAACTTACCTTCACTTTCCCTGAGTAGTTGTTTCCTACTTTGGGTTTGAACACCAGAACACGTATAGTCCTCACTGCAATGTTCGTCATGTTCATAGGTGTGAAACAGCCCCCAGCTTCTATACACACCTTCAGTGGAAGCTGCTCTTCACTTAAGCCTAGGAAGCAGGTTCTGAGAGTAGCAAACAAACAGCAAATACAGCATTGCTTAATAAATGAAAAATACAGTACACATGAGCTATTTGCAATACAAAGCAATAAGGCTCAATGAAGTTGAGGAAATATCTATTAAAATGAAGAAAAATTCAAATTACAAATTTTTTCCTTCTCAAATGTGTATGTTTTAATTAAGTATTTTTAGTGCTTTATATTCCTACATTACCAGCTAATTTGTAAATTCCAGCATCTTTGCATACTTTTTAAGCTACATTTGTTCTACTGACAATTAGTACTTTATTCAACTAATATTTTTACATTCACCAAAGAGGTATAAAATCTTTTATCTCTGAAAAAAAAAATATTCTTTTAATGATGTCCAATGTTCTGCTGCAGGCAATATTTTGCAGGTGTACATGGGAGTTGGGAAACAATTACACAGAGCTGGAACTCCCAATGCTCTTTCTCCGTTTGGAGGAAAGGAAGATTCTAGCACTCAGTAACTTGTCTTTAGGAAGAACAATGTTGCACAAAAATAACTGCAGTTAATGCAGTTACTATTGTGCAATTTGCCCATATGAACTTATCTAAGTTGTCTCTTTCTAAAGAAATATAAAATCTCTCGTTCCATCAGTTCACTCTAGCCAGTGTGCAGGAACACTAAAGAACCTGCCTCTAGCACCTAATCCTAGAGGGTAACTTCTCCCTTGGAGAAGGTGATGTATCCAAACAGCTTTCTGTGACAGGCAGTATCCACTGAAGGGCCCCTGCAAAAAAGAACATGGAAGCTGATGTGAACCTCACTCTTTCCATGCAGGTTTCACTCTTCTGCAGGGGTTGATTTCAAGGAGTTTACAAGCTTGAGGGTGTGAGCAGAGTGTCTCTGTAGCATACCTTTGCAAAGCAGAACTGCAAAAGCTCGGTAAGTCTGAACTGCAGAAGGAATTCAGGTTTGAGCATGTCAGCAAGGAACAGAAGGACCTGAGAGCACAAACTACACACTAAGTAACCCATGGCTTTCTATACAAAAAAGGGGAAGTTCATGGGGTAAAATATCACAAGGAAGGAAACTATTTTAACCATATAAATGGCAAGCATATTTAAAAAAACCCAGGTTTTAGTTTAGCAGAAGTAGCTTCTGACCTAGGAATACTTTGCTGGTACAGAGGGAACCCAGTATCCAACTTTGCTTTCATGATGCTGTGCCAACACAGCCCATTATGCAAGAGAGGACTTTCAAATTCTTATTTAATAAAAGAGGTCAAACTGAGCTCAAACAGTCTCTTGTTGAAATGCAGCTTAATGTGGATTTGACTAACTGTCATGGCTCAGTGCCAGTCAGCAACTTCAGAGAGGTTTCTGAGAAAGGTTCTTCAACCTTCCTTTGCTTCAGTCTTCCTTTTTCAGTGAAAGAGGGTAAAGCAATGAGAATGAGAGGTCTTCATAAAGGAAAAAATTACAAGGTCTTGCTGTGGAAAAACCATAACTAGCACATCAAGATATCCATGCCAGACAATGTGTCTGCTGGTTTTGCTGCTGGACTACATCTTACCTTAAGGGAAGCAAAGAGAATTGTCATCTGTAGGTGAGACGAACAGAAAGATGAAGCCATGAGTGCTGCTGAGATGAATGTGTCACATCAAAAGTTCATTTCAAGCACAGGTTAGGATCAACTGGAGGATGACACAGTGGCAAAATCTTTTATTTATCCTAATTTCATGGCTAGATCTGTGTAAGAATGAGGACAACAATTTTGAAAAGTTTCACCACAACTGTGTTTCTTTATTTTGTTGCATTTTTTTCTTAAGCTTAAAACTTGATGTATTCAATCAATTCTACTCCTTCTGTTACATTGTGGATTAGTTAATTGCAGAAGCAAAAAAGGGTGCCTGATTTATTATGTACAGAGCTTCGGAAAACTACAAAAAGCAGAAACCTAGACAAGTCATCCAGCTCCTCACTAATGGCCTTCAGCAATGAGGAAATGAGACTAACTGTAGTAAAAATGCAAATAAAAAGCAACATATGAATTCAGGCCTCTGTCTTCATTACAGAATCAATAAGAAACACACTAATTCAGGCAGCCAAAAGTTTAAAGCCAAAAAAAGGAGAACAAACCCCAGTCTTTCAAATCTGTAGCCCTGGAAGCAAGGAAATATTGCCAAATTCCTAACTGCTTGTATAGCAATTTATACCTCCCATCGCCCCATGTGGGCTTTAGTAGCCTATGTCAACAGTTGAGGGACAAGTCTCCAGAAAAGAAAGGCCAGTCTTCCTCTGGGGTCAGGAGGAGCCTCTCTTGAAGTCTCTTCCATGATGAGAGCGTGAAATTGTCAAGAACTATTGAACTGAACTTGAACAAAATTTAAACTGGAATTTCTGACCAGCCCCAAAATCCTTGCCTCTTCCCAGATCTTTCTCTTGCAGGCACAATGCCTGTCCTGCTGCAAGAAGGGCTCAAGCACAGTGGCAACACCTGCTCTAAGGGCTTTTCAGTCATGCTAAGGAGCAAGACTGATCAGCAGCTGCATGAGAAATCCTCTTCAAGGGTAAGTTTCAGTCACCCAATCTATTCTGGATAAAATGTAAGAACTTGAAACATTCGACTGTGATACCAGTTGCTTTTGAGGAATCTATTACACAACCATCAGCTCATGACAACTCTTGGCTTTTAAACACTGAACCAGTGACACGGAGGAGAAAGTTCTACATGCAGCTACCTAACCTCAAAGTCCCTTCATGGTAAAGCATCTGATAAAGCAGTGAGCCTGTGCAAACTAAATTTAGTGCTGAAAAAATGGAGCTCAAACACGTACAGAACTTTCACTCACTGTGTGTGCATGTGTATGTGTATGAATCAAATTTCTACATTGCACTTTGCCAATTAGTACCTCCAGATAAAACACACCAGGGAGAGACTTACAATTTCAAACATTTTGTGTGCTCTCCTGCCCTGATAGACATCGTAGCACTTTACTACTGTTTTACATGTCCAAATATTTGCCTGGATAAATAGATTTAGAATAGTTTGAATAAGCTGCACTTTCTCTTAGGAAGCTGGATGAGTCACATCGGAAAAAAACATTCTGGAAAAGATCTACGGCACAACTACAGACAGAAAAATTAAAGGAGAAGTTGGCACCAAACAATGCATCAAGGGTGGAAATGTCCAGACTATGTGAAACGTGAGTAGCCTATAGATTTAAAGAAAATTTGCCGAGGGAAGCATTTCCCCAATGTCAATCTTTATGAAAACTCTTTGTAAAACAATCAATTGGATATATACTTTTTTAAAACATAAAATACATACTTTCTTTTTTTTTTGTAACATGAAAGTCACAGCAATTAAGCTCACCAGGAGCAGAACTCCTCAAGGTGGTTATATACACAGCTGAACTAACTGGACTGTGTTAGGACTGGATACTGTCCTAACACAACCTGTAAGCTCAAAAGGTACTAACCAGTGGGAAAGACTTGCCAAACCATAGTTAGAGCTAGACCTTTTCTACCCAGCAAGAGTCTCAGAAATGCCAAGGAGTCACTCCTTAAAGCTGTCTGCTTGGCTGGACTGCCATGGTGCTACAGGTCCCAGGTCCCTTGTAAGAGAGTCCATGCAGCAAGGTGGCCTTAGCCCTGGACCTAGAACTTGCCATGAAAAGGAAAAGAAATTGAGAGGGGTTCGAGTGGAAACCTGCCCAGTGTGCTGGAAACACCCCTAGAAACATGACACAAATATCTGAGATGCAATGAAAACAGTATTTTTCACTCTTGTTACTCTGCTCATACCACAAGGAAGCGAAGGACCAAAATAACACATGCACCATAAGAGAGGGCTTGAGTTATAATTTTGTGTCTCTCAGGACACAGCGAGAGCCCTCACATGCTTCAGAAATCCAAGTGGAGATCTAGCAGGTTATGTAGATCAATTGCAGGCATAGAATTAGGGAAGCAAAAAGTGATATTCCCACCATTAAATATAGGTTTGGAGCCTTAATAAAGCACAAAGTAAATGAAATGAGAAGCATTTAAATTGAAATTATTATGCGCTGTAACAACTGCCAGAAATTATATGCTAATGTCATTCTCTTGCTTTTATTCCTCTCCAGTTCAGCAACAACCCACTCGCCTCAGTCTCTTCCTGCATCTGCAACTGCTCCTGTCTCACAGATTTGATAACAGTCTCTCTTTAGACAGTGGGCCCTCCTCCATCAAAATGCAACATCCTCCCCCAAAATGCCCCAAACCCAACAATTTCACCATGGATCCAGCAACCTCTCTCCTTGAAAGCCCCCCAGCATTAAGACCCTTGAGATCCTGCTCATATAATTTCTTTCCTACCAGTGGTAAATCTGCTGCTAGAAGGATCCACTTAGGCATTCAAGCTTTCTCAGCCTTGTATTTCACTTCTGTATACAGGAAATAGTAAAAAATCAATTAAGACTATTACATTTTCCCTCCTTCCTGATTTGCTTCATTTAAAAGTAAGAAACAGTCCAAGGTTGGCCAACTGGAAACTTGCAGCATGGCAACTTCCACCGCTTTCCTGCCTCTGGGAACACAGAGGAATAAACCCAAATCTTCTTTCCTCCTGATCTTCAGCTTCTGGCTTGGAATTACACGTGCATTGTGCAGTCAACCCACTTTCTGTTACCTGCACTCACACCTCTAATTAAACAGAAGATAATTTCAGCCTTTGGCTGGTTCCTTCTACGTGGGGACTCCAAGCCTACGTTATTCCTTCTGCTCTGTCCAATCTGCAGTTTGACACACCACCATGGGCAGGAGGGTTGTGTGGGCAAAACCTCATCCTCCAGCGATGCTGGTCCTGTTTGGCAACCCCTGTGTCATCCCCAGACAACCAAGTAGCGTCTCAGTGATGTTGCTTCCTATACAACAGAGGGCGTTGAGAGATTACAGAATTGTTTTGGGTTTGTGTGGCTGGGTTTTGGTAGCAGGGCAGGGGCTGCATGAGTGGCTCCTGTGAGAAGCTGCTAGAAGCTTCCCCGGCTCCAAGTCAGACCCACCTCCGGCCAAGGCCGAGCTCATCAGCGATGGTGGTAGTGCCTCTGGGAGAACATATTTAAGAAGGGGAACCTGCAGCGGGGAGGAGATTGGAATGTGAGAGGAACACCTCTGCAGATACCGAGGTCAATGACGAAGGAGGGGAGGAGGTGCGCTGGAGGAGGTGGATGCCCCTGCAGCCCGTGGTGAGATGGCAGGCTGTCCCCCCCCAGCCCGTGGAGGTGAGCAGGGGAGCAGATGTCCACCTGCAGCCCGGGGAGGAGCCCACGCCGGAGCAGGGGGATGCCCCCCAAGATGGCCGTGACACCATGGGAAAGCCCGTGCTGGAGCAGTCTGTGACTGAAGGACTGCAGCCCGTGGGAAGGACCCATGCCAGAGAAGTTCATGGAGAGCTGTCTCCCATGGGAGGGACCCCACGGTGGAGCAGGGGACGAGTGAGGAGTCCTCCCCCTGAGGAGGAAGGAGCGGCAGAGACAACGTGTGGTGAGCTGACCCCAACCCCCATTCCCCATCCCCCTGCACTGTGGGGGGGAGGAGGGAGAGAGAACTGGGAGTGGGGTTGAGCTGGGAAGGAGGGAGGGGTGAGGGAAGGTGTTCTAAGGTTTGGTTTTACTTCTTATTATCCTGTTTTTATTTGATTTGTAGTAAATTAAATTGATTTTGTTTCTTCCCCAAGTCGAGCCTGTTTTGCCCATGACCATAAGTGGTGAGTGATCCCTCCCTGTCCTTGTCTCAACCCATGAGCTTTTCTTTATATTGTCTCCTTCCCATCCCACTGGGGCGGGGAAGGAGTGAGTGAGCGGCTGCGTGGTGCTTTGTTACCAGCTGGACTTAAACTACGACAAGAATAAAAACTGGAACTGCAACCAAAGGGAAGAGTTGCCTGGGGAAAGGGAGTGGAAACCAATCCTGTGGGACTGTTAGGACCTAGAAGCTATCTAGAACTAGAAATAAATACTATAAGGGTGTCCTGCAACCCACATACAAGTGCACTGTGCTCTTCTCAGCCACAGGTAACGGTCCTGAACCGCCTCTGCAACCATAGGTAACTTTGATCTTCTTACCTATGGGAACAGCTGATGTTCTCCAGTCACCGTGGGTATTGGCACCCAAAATCAGACCATGGCAGAGGTTCACTCACATCAGTAGCAATAAGCATGAAAATGGTGTTATATGACGCAAAGAAACTGTGGAGAGACGAGGAAAAAAAAAAAAAAACAAAACCAAAAAAACCCAAACAAAAACCCACAACCCCCCCCCCAAAAAAACCCAAAAATCATTTACAGGGGAACACAGGACCAAGGTGAAAATCAGAAAGCCACAAGATCACAGGCAATTATGGGTGACTTTCTTGGCAATCACAACTTGCAAATCAAGTCCACCTCCTGCCCCGGTGGCTGGTTGCCAGGAACAAGTTAATTAACCATCACTAAGAAATGCACGTCTAGTCTAGACTTTAACAGTGCTACTAATGCTGGCTCCACCTCCTCTTGGCAGCTTCCCCTGACTGACCTCCTGTGATTGCCCACGGGCCAAACTCATCCTTGGGGAAAGTCTTTTTTTCTTTAGCTTGCACCAGGAATTAGTTTAGCCCTGAAAGTATGCCCTGGCATTTTCCCCATAACCTAAAGGAAATAATAAAATCTTTCTTTGTTTTTTTTTAACCTTCCCTCAACATCATCGATCTTCCCTGTCTTCCTCCAATCCCCTTCACACCAGAGGCTTACAGCTCCTTGTCACTTTCAGCTGGTATTTGCAAGCATTTATTTTATTTTACATGTTGCTCATTGAACTTTTTCCAGTTCGTGTGTCTTATTTTAAAACTACAATTCACAAAATAGTCTAATTCTCCAAATGGTGCTGAACTGAGTGGAATAATTACCTTACTTGTTTTAGGCCTCTGCTGGAGTCCAGAATTATATACTCAGAAAATTATGATTGTTTTATCTTCTTTTTTTTTTAGTTTCATAAGATGTGTGAAAGACAGTTTTTATAAAGGACATAAAACCAGCCAAAACTATAATTACCACAGACAGAAAAGAATTCAGAGAAAAGATGATTTTATGATTAAGGCATTGGAGTAGAAAGTCAGAAATTTAGATTCTTTTTGTGGCTCTGCCAAAAACTCTCTATAACCTTTGCCGAGTGAGTTAATCCTTCTGTGCCTCAAATAAAATACTCTGGCACTTCCCTGTTTTATGATGGCTGCTGCAAAAACACATTCATTCACATCTGCGAGATGTTCAAATACACCAATAGTCAGAGAACCACAATGACTGGGATGGTTACAATCATCTGGCTGTATTTAATCATCTCTTGTCAAAAGCATATGCATCTTTAATCACAAGCACATGGGTTATAGCAGCATCACTCTTGAGAAACAAGCACCGTACTAAAAGAAAAAAAACAAGAGCAAAAATTCCATGTTCCTAACAGAAAATATTTTGCAAAGCAGGGCAGCAAATGTCTAAATGTATATCTGAAGCTTAGCATTTCCCCATTCCTATTCCCCCAAAACAGGGACAGTCTCAGGTCTCTTACTAAAAAAGCCTGACCAAAAAGTGAATTCATATTCCACTGGAGATGTGTGAAGTCAACAGCAATTATGGCAACTCCCAGACTTCCATCTTGATACCAAGGAAAAGTACACAAAAGAAACGTTACCAAAGGCATACACGTAGTTTTGAAAATAACCTTAGAAACAGGATGCCAGAGGAGTCAGGGGGATTAGTTGCATACATTTCCAGGACATGAAGAGGACACTGAACTTTCAGAGTGAATTCCATTTAGAAACACTGAGATCGAGCAACAACTGAAATGAGAAAGTGAGAAAGTGAAGCCTCTGCAAGCTAAAGCAACACAGCAAGCGAGGGTCACTGCAGGCACCTGTGAAGGCAGTTGCCTTCACCCAGCACTTCAGTGCCTTGCTGGCAGCTTTGGGCAGAAACTAAGGCAGATCCAGAAGGTCTTTTATCTGATGCTGCCGCTATGAACCATGTTCTCATCATGCGCTTGTATAGAAACTGCTGCCACCATGCTCTGCCCACCCTGGGCACCCTGCCTGGGGGAAGAGGCAAGCTCATGGGTGTCTACCTTCTTCTCTCTTCCTCCCCAAGCACCAAAGACTAGGAAGGCTGCTATGTCAAACTATCCCTCCTTCCTTTTTCATTGCTTTAATAAATTAAGCTGAGCAACAATAGAGATGAGAGAAAGCAGGACAATGTGGTAAATGTAGCAGAAAGAAATTTGAATTGTAATGAGGAGAGCTAATCAGGAAAAGAATGGACTATAGAAAAAGCACTAATGAGTTTCTAAATAAATTCAAAAGGTTAATATTGTTCTATCTAACAAATACGAGAAGAATCCTAATGTGAAATTAAAGGGCTCACTCCAATGCCCTTGTGGCCATATGTTAAAGCCATACTGCCCACCCACTCCATTTACCTGTCCAGCCACCACAGCCTTCTGCTGCCTCTCATAGATGGCTATTGCAAATGGGATCTCTTCAGCTCAGCCAGGTGTCTCAATCTCTTTTGTTTCTGTACTTCAAATGCTTGATCCAATAAGTCAATGGACAGACTCTCTTTGACTTACAGAGTTTGCATCAAGATTTTTGTGACTCATTTCTGTTAACATTAACAAATCAGTAATCAAAATACAGTTTTCAAACCATGAGGGATGTGTGCATGTTTGTGAAGTGCCAGACGATGCGGTTTTCAAGTACGCTTGTATTCACTTTTGTTATCATGTGGATTGCCAGGGTGAGTAAAAAACCCATGCAGGTTCACTGAGGAAGGGGCAAGTAAAAATAAAAGTTTATAACAATAAAAAGCTGGAGGGGTTTTGTTTGTTTGTTTTAATTTATATGATGTCAGTAGTTCAAAACATAAAGCTAAGACTTTCGATATATAATCAAAAATGAAAATATTCAGAGTCCTTTATGCATTCTATTACAAAACATGTAAAAATTGTATTTCAGCCAAAATATGGTATTTTTTTAGGTGAGAAAAGCAGCCCCTTTCAAGAAAAAAAAAAAATCCAATTCCCAGCAAAGTAATAGACTCACAGGCTTTTCATAAGAATAGAAGATCTGCTCAACTATTTTCTTGCTTGAAGGAAGGAAATGGTGCCATTATAATATTTTACCCTGAATATAAAAAAACTAGAATGACATCATTCTTCAGGGAGAAGTCTGAGTATATTTGTGTACATGGCTGTCCATCTGTCTTCTGAACTGCAAACAAAATCTAGAGGGAAGAGATGAGGGTAGCTGCACATTTATCTCCCCCCCTGGTCCCATGATGCCAGGAGATGAGTTAGGTGCAGTCCCAGAGCCATGTAACCTCATTACGATCCAACTTTACCCACACTAATAAATCTATCTGCACACATTACTGCGGGCATAGTCACACGCCAACGTGCCGGCACAGCCGGGGGACGTGCAATGACTCAGACCCCATCAGGTCTGCGCGGGGCAGAGCTGAGCGTGCCTGTGCCCCTCCGCCCTGCCTGAGGCAGCAGCCATGGTCAGACCCGATACATGGTCCCAATGGGCAGAGCTGCAACCATTCAAGCTCAACCATCAAAGGATCCCTCCGCTCCTATCGCTTACAGAAAATTAACAAAATTAAGATATGCACCTTTTTTCTTTCAGGCACGTGAATTATTCTACAGTTGGGGTAATACTCCCGTGCCAAGACTGACCATCCTATGTATTATTCACAGGAACCTTGCAAAATGCTGCTTAGCCACTCACCTGCCATGAATAATTTTGTTTGACAGGCAGGTTAAACACTTTAGCCTTCTAATCTTCCTCCTCCTCCTCGCAGAGAAGGTGGGCATTCGTGCATCGCACTGAGAGGCATCACAGTGAGGATGTTTAATAGAGGCTTCGGTGGAGTTCGACCCTGGGAGACAAAGACTGAAAGCAGAAAACCTTAGACACAAGAGACAGGAGGAGTGGGAAATGCATGGAGACAGAGACTTGACAGTCAAGACATGTAAACTCTTTGTGAGTAACCCTTTGAAAGCCAGTGGGAGACGTGCACTTACCCTCATGTCAGTTATGGAGAGCTCACCAGAGCTCCTCGGTGTTTCCAGCCCAACCTGCAAGGGAAATAAGGTGGAAAGCAGTGGAGCAGCTTGTGCTCCTGAGCCCAAGGTGGAATTCTCACCGGCTGAATGTTTCTGGCACTACTCTGTCTGTAAAAGCTTAAATGCAAAAATCTTTCTGAGACAAAGGGCACTGCAATGAAATTGCTAACTGTAAATAAACAAGACAGTTGCGCTGCTCATCATAACCCTAATGATCCTCTCTAAATCATGCAGGCCCATCACCTAGATCTATTGGCCACATTAGCAGACTGCTGAGTGTGGGAAATATGGAGAGGATAATTTTTAAAGGGTTTTGCGTGCTGCGCTCATTGGGAGCCCTTTGAGATGGAGTCTAAAGCAGATGGTGAAATGGGAAAATTATTCACGTTAATTCTTTAACAGCCTGAAATAAATAAAAAAAATTAATGAAATAATGAAAGCCCCATTCAGTCACACTTTTGCTTTTGCAGCAGTCATAAAAGCCCCAAGAGGAAGAACACAGCACTGCTGCATTCTGTACCACAAACCTGCTGCTAGTTAATTGGTTCAAAGACACAGGAACAGTAATATCCTGTAAAAAATTATAAGGTCTTCCCCATTCGTTAGCTATTGTTGAATGGCCTGATGAAAGAACAAACAAGCTGAAACAGCAAATAAACCTCACTGTACACGGTGCTGAATGCTGAAACCCTTCCAACTTTCCTTCACACACATTTTCTACAGAACAACAACTTTTGCTTTGAGCTTGTCATCCACTCTGCAAACTCTTACAATGAGACATCATTACTAGTCCTCCATTTTACAGACAGAGAAAGTGAGGCACTTCTTTCATCCAGAGGGGGAACAGCAAAGTCAGGACTACACCCTATGCCTAATCCAGCCCAAGACTGAGTTTTCCTACTCATTTTGCAGGAGGACCAGTTCCTCAGGTGACCTGGTGGATCAAACCATCAAGGTCTCCTGAGCTAAACAAACTGTGGCCCCTGCCACAGCAACACCAGGACTTGTTGCCTCTGAAGTTTTCCCTCACCCAGATGAGCCAAAGACCTGAGGAATGTGCCACAGGAAAACCCCACTCCCACAGTAGCAGGTTATACAAAATTTTACTTACCGTCTTAAATACAAGAAGCAAATAAAGAACATTGCAGAATTTGTAAGACAATTCTGTGTGAGAGCAGTACAAAGCTCTGTGAAACTCCTGAAAGCAAATGAGGGAAAATGTAAATGTTTCGTACTAAAAATGCTGAAGTTCACTTTTAAATCACTAACACCAAACTCACCTAATATTAAGATATAATATTTGCTAAATGGAAATCTCTGACTCGGTTTTTGCTCCTGACACTTCACAGCCCTGTTGCTTTCTGGCTATTTTATTTCCTACTAATTTTTGGCATGAGGAGTAAAACCTACCAAGGCTTACAACCGCTTGTAGCTCTAATCTGCGTTTCTCTAAGCTTCTGTCCATGATCCTGACGCTATTTTAGTTCTATCCTCTTCTCTGTAATGCACTACGGTGTGCAAAATGAGTTCAGCTCACACAGTGAGAGCTGCCATCAGCAGAGAGCTGTTTCATTAGTGTTTTTCCCATCAGGTTAGTGCTGGGATAAGCAGCCAGCTGTTTCGGTGAATAAACATATGTGGACCTACATCACCTGGACAGACTGCTCCGCTTCATTTCCCAGAGTCCAGCAACTGTGAGACAAAAGTTAACACAACTCCAGCACTGTCCACTGCCTGGATGGGCTTACCTCTGCAGCCCAGGCTTTGGGACAAGAGCCACCAGCAATGCCCTGAGCTGGGGGCAGGCTCTGGGAGCAGGTCCCTCTCGTCTGACCTCTCCCAGACCTCAAACATGTGAGTCAGTGACTATGGCTTGGGGAGATGCTACACATCAGCTTAGCTCTGGGGACTGCACTTCTGCTCTTAGTCCATGGTAGTGAGAGCAAGCACGACTCAGGAAGAGTCCATGCTGACAAAGCTAAGGCTCGATAGATGCATTTACTGCCGGTCGCACATAGCTCTCGCAGCTTGGCTCACTACAGTAAGGCCACACTTTTCCCACCCCCTTGTCAGTACTTAAAACACTGCTGCTTCCCCAGCTACAGCAACACGCTCAGAAAATCCTTCTTTCCAGTTTGAAACATCCCCTGGGCTGAGGCTTTCGTGCCCTGCTCCCAGAATGAGGGCATATGGGAGGAACTCTTCTCTGTGCTCCTCTTGTCTCTTCCCAGCATCAGCTGGAAGCTTGGAGCTCTGGAAAAAGCATGGCTTGGTAAGGGTCATGATCTGAATGCAGATTATTCATGGACATGAATTTATCTGATTAATTATTCTGCACATATAATTCAGCTGGCTCTACTGAGCATGTATAGGATGCACCTCTGCAGCTACTCCAGATACAAAGCAGGGCATTAAATAAGGACAGTCACTTGCTTGAAAGCATAATATTTTATTTGCCACAAATATACTAATTCTTTAATTTTCACACTCTGTGCTAACTAGAAATACAACCTGAGCAAGATACATTTCCTTGTAGCTGATTACTAGGTAGCATGTCACAACTGATATCCTAGATTTTAGACCCTGATTCAGTGCTTCCTTAGACTTTTACCTAATTTTGATCACACAGTGTCCTGATTTCAGCTGGGATAGAGTTAATTGTCTTCCTAGTAGCTGGTACAGTGCTATGTTTTTGAGCTAGGTAGGAGAAGAATGTTAGCAACAACTGAAAACATCAGTGTTATCAAGTAGTGTTTAGTCTAAAGTCAAGGATTTTACAGCTTCTCATGCCCAGCCAGTGAGAAAGCTGGAGGGGCACAAGAAGTTGGCACAGGACACAGCCAGGGCAGCTGACCCAAACTGGCCAATGGGGTATTCCATACTGTGTGACGTCACATCTAGTATATAAACTTGGCGGGGGGGGGGGGGGGGGGGGGGGGGGGAGTGTTGAATCACCACTTGGGAACTAACTGGGCGTCGATTGTCTGGTGGTGAGCAATTGACTGTGCATCATTTGTATATTCCAATCCTTTCATTATTGCTGTTGTCATTTTATTAGTGTTATCATTATCATTATTAGTTTCTTCTTTTCTGTTCTATTACACCGTTCTTATCTCAACCCACGAGTTTTACTTCTTTTCCTAATTTTCTCCCTCATCCCACTCCAGGGGGGAGGAGTGAGTGAGCTGCAATGAAGAACCAGCAGTTTCAGTATCTACCCCAACCTCTTGATGAACCTCCTGGTTTCTGGACTCCAGTTGACTGGATTCAGACAATAAAAGCAAAAACAGAGACCCCTTATCATTTAACACATCTTCTTCTCTTCAGCTTCACTAATCCTGCCATTAATGCTGTATAACTCTTCATTTTAAAAAGGCTATTTTCTGTCACTGTGATCTCTGCTGAGCACAAGCTCCCACATGGAGGGACCACAGGCATAATTTTCAATAGGATCTGGGGAGGTTAGAAATAATTTATTCTGTCTGTTGTAGGTAGGTCTAGTTAGAGCTAATCTAATTACACAGGAATTATGGGAATTGTCTCCAAGGAGGAAGGCACTAGGCCACAGTCCAAGAGGAAGAAGCTGCAATTCACCAAAGCAACAAGGCTCAGAGATACCGACCTGGGACTGCAGCATGTAATTCCTGTTCAGGGGTGCACTTGCACATGGTTAATTATACTGACTCTAAGTGCTTTGCCCAATCTGGCAAATGGAAGCACGTGCTTAGAGCTGAGCTTCAGTGCTCTTAGTAGCTGGGACAATATGAACATTTCAGCTCTAGGCCCATCTCTGAAATCAGCAGCTCTGAGGAGTCATCCCTTTCTTGGCAAATTATAAAAATATCTCCAGAAGCTTTGAGTCGCACGTGATGTTTGTAATTCCTGTGATATTTTGCCATGACAAAAGAGGGATGGGAACGTTTGCCATTATCGAATTTTAAAGAGAAATTTACTGTCATCCCATAGCACTTGGGACTATTAATTGTTTTAGTGCTCAAGTTCAAGATCAGCACAGAGAATTTTAGGAGATGAAGAAAACAGAAAGACTATTTTAAAAACAAGCACAACTCTTTGAATCTCCCTGAATAGTTCAAGTACATTGTTGGTTCAGGACAAATATTCAATTTAATTCTTATCTTATCCAAACTCCAAATCTCTTTTGTCATCAGTTATTTTCCAACGAACTGAACAGGAGGGCTCTGAACTTACATTTAAAAGACACAGAAACAACACAGAGAGCTTCTGCTTTCCTCCCCAGAGATTAGCCCAGCCAGACTCCTGACAAACTCTAGACCTTGGAGAAGTTCAAATCTAGAACAAGCCAGAATGAAATCCCAAAACTACAGAAATAATGGCAGTACCTAAACTTTACAAGTAATTTTGCAGGGCATATCAGGACAGATCAAAATCCAGGAGTGATCACATTAATGCAATGTAATTCTGTTGCACAAGGTTGAGAGCTTTCTTTAGATCTCTGTCAAAAAAAAAAAAAAATCAGGTATAAGGGACTTTTTTTCTGACATGCTTTCTTCACCTTCTCATCCTGTCACCTGTAAAATTGCTTCTCTGCTTATTCCACAGATGGGAGAAACCAAAACAAGCAGAACCTAAGCCAGGAACTTTTCTTGGCCATGTCCAATCCATGTTGTTCATTAGAAAAGTTTGATGTAACCGTCCCTTTGAAAAATACACATCTATTAAATGGAAGCTGATCAGAAGAGTCACTTTCATATGTTTTCTTGATTCTGAAAAAAAGGTCAGAAAGATATTTTTAAAGTTGAAATAAAAAATGTTCAAAGTTAGATGAACTATTTTTTTAAAAATTGCAGGAAATCATTAATTCTGTTAAAGTAAACAAAATTAATTGACTGGTTAGCAAAAATGTCCACATGCTAGCTCTTCTTCCTGATTTGAAATCTCACACACTTTCCCCAGGAAAAGAAAATAATTTCTCATACTATGTTACCATATCAGATATTACCATCATACTTCGGAATCTTTCCTTCATCATCACTTGTTGAAAGGAATTTTCCCATTTGTAACTAAATAATTTGAGGGAGTTTTCTCCCACACAAGTACCTGGCACAGGCATAGGTCACTAACTCGTAGGTGACTGTTGGCTGAGTATTGTTTCCGCATCGGCACGCAGTGAGTCCTGCAAGCGCTTACCTTCTCCTGGGCTGCGTTGGTAAATCCTGCCCCAGCAGCATCGCCCTGAGGGACAGCAGGATGCAGGTGGGATGTTCCCTTTCCACTCACACTAGGGCAGTGACCACAAGTGGACTTTGTTATGACTGATAGGGCTTTGCAGATCCTCAGGATGTTCCCCTCCTGATCTGTGTTTTCTGTAAGAAAGGATCCCTATGCTTGTCTCAGCTGTGAGCAAGATGCACATTTATACTGAGAAAAGTAGCCTGGACTGACTCAAAGTACCTACACAAAGTCAAAAATCACCTGGGCCTTGTTGCCACAAAGCAAGGTTTAGGCATGAAATAATCACATTTTAAAAACACCCTTCCCCTGCGATCAAAGCACCACCAGCTGAAGTAGTATTGTAGTGACAAGGTACACAGAGCATCCCCAAGCCCCCTGGGGATACTATGGAAAGGCTTCAGTACAATAAAGTTCTTCCCTTGTTGGAAATATGAAGGCCTGGGGCTTTCTATTCTATATCTTAATTTTCCACTCATCTCCTCCATGGTCCAAAGACAAAATGGGTCCAATTGACTTCAAGAAGGAAAACAAGAGAAAGAAAAGTGTAACTTCTTCTACCTTTATTGCCCCCAAACCTACTCGACCTAATAATTTCCACAGGAGTCCTTCAAAATGCAGGAGGCATTGTACTTACACACATGCCAAGAGCAAGTCAAAGCCTCTTTGACACTCCAGAGGACACCTGGGTCTTTGTGGGCACAAATATACACCTCCAGTTTTTGCACAGACCTCAGAGGGGATGTGCACAGGAAGGACAAGCCTGACAGATTTTGGATTATGTAGGACTTGGAACAAAACATCAGCTATTGCAGTGGAGGTAAGTCCAAAAGCACTGACAGGTTTAATTCTCAGCAGGACACATTATGCTATGGAGTGTACGTGTGGGAAATAAAAGATAAACTGAAAAGATGAAACTGCTTCAGACATCTTTATCCAACCAGCGGAAAATCAGCTGCTCAGCAATCAGCTTCATTGGCTAGTTTATTTGTGAGAGCTGGGCTGCCCGAACCTGGGGGATTCTACTAAAAATACTCTGAGCAGGGAATATGTATGGGTGCCTTCAGCATGAGCACTTTTGGCTTTGCTTTCATATAGGGAAAGGGAAGGAGGAAGGAAACAAATGCAATAGGAAGGAGCAGAACAGTAGAATGAGACGGCAGCACGGGTGACAGGAAACAGTTTATAACTTACTTGACAGCCTTTTCCAAATCATCTGTCCTGCAGCTCAAACAGCAGCGGAGGTTTGTTCAAATATATTACAGACAGACACATAAGCACACATACATTCAAAGTTGTTTGTAACCACCTCTTTTATCCTGAGCTGTGGGATTGTTTCAACAAGCCACATCTGCACCCATTTGTTTTCGTGCTTAGTGCTGAACAGACAAGGCAGTGATTAATTCAGATTATTATGACCAGCCGAAAGGGGAAGCTGCTCTAATTCCATGGAAACTTCTCTTACAATAAATAAATTAATATGAGCTGAGCTTCATGGCTTTTTGTGCAATATGCTAAAGTCAGAAATAAAAATGCAAAAGAGTGTCCCTAAGATACATTTGCACCATTGTTCTGTGCTAACTTGAGAGCGAGAGAGACTGGTGCTTCAGCTCAATAAGCTCTGGCTGCCAGAGCTCTGGAGAAGTGAAACCCAGTGCTGCTCTCCCTCAGGATCCTTGTATAAACCCCCAGCACTTAAACATGGGATTTGTTAGCTTGAATGTCCCCTTGGATCTCATTAACCACCATGGTTTAGGCATGGACAAGAAGGCACTCAGAAGCCTTCTGAGACCTACTAACTGTACTTTACATCCCTTACCCTGTGTTTTGGGCTGGGTCACAGTCTGCATCTGCAAAAACATTTGCTGCTTCTCCCCCGATCCTCCTGCAAAGCAGGTTTGCCTCGCGGCGGTGCCAGTCCCTGCTGCTGATCAGTGTTCAGAGCTATTTCCCACTCAGGTGACTATTAAGTAGCTATACTGAACCCACAGAGAAATTGAAAGCAGTGAGATAAGGGGAAAAACTCAAAGGAAAAAGTCTTCCCTTGCAGTGTAGCTGCACAGGAACGACATGTTAAATTTACACCCACAAAACCACATAATAATTACCCAGGCCTTCTGTTTGCACAGTAATTACAATGAAACGGTTTAAGGAGGAGGAAGAGAGTCTTGCATTATCGGCACAGTTGGTTTTCTAGTCACCTCCTCCATCTTAAATTCCTCTTTCCTCTGCAGCAAAGGAGACTCTCTGGCTCATAACTTCCCCCAGCTGTGACCCTGGGGACCTGCCCCAGGTCAGTGGGATGCCACTGCTCAGGATGGGCTGTGGGGAGCTCCATGCCCCGTACCCCATCCCTGACACCAGGACCACATCAGTGGCTGCCACCAGGCAGGCAGCAAAGGTGCCGTTAGCTGTCCAAACAGTGCCATGGACACCACTTCGTGGCTGTCTCGAGAATATTTAATGTTGTCCTAGTTTCAGCTGGGATGGAGTTAACTGTCTTCCTAGTAGCTGGTACGGTGCTATGTTTTGAGTTCAGTATGTGAAGAATGTTGATAACACTGATGTTTTCAGTTGTTGCTAAGTAGTGTTTAGACTAATGTCAAGGATTTTTCAGCTTCTCATGCCCAGCCAGCGAGAAAGCTGGAGGGGCACAAGAAGTTGGCACAGGACACAGCCAGGGCACCTGACCCAAACTGGCCAACAGGGTATTCCATACCATGGGACGTCCCATCCAGTATAGGAACTGGGAAGTGGGGGCGGGGAATCGCCGCTCGGCGACTAGCTGGGTGCCGGTCGGCGGGTGGTGAGCAATTGCACTGCGCATCATTTGTACATTCCAATCCTTTCATTATTGCTGTTGTCATTTTATTAGTGTTATCGTTATCATTATTAGTTTCTTCTTTTCTGTTCTATTAAACTGTTCTTATCTCAACCCGTGGGTTTTGCTTCTTTTTTCCCTATTTTCTCTCCCATCCCACTGGGTGGGGGGGGAGTGAGTGAGCGGCTGCGTGGTGCTTAGTTGCTGGCTGCGGTTAAACCACGACAAATGTGTTCTTCAGATCCACCAGAATAAACCCTCATTAGCTTTCCAGTCCCTCCCATCTGCACAAGAGAGAACTCCTTGATTCCCTAAATCAATGGACAACTGCTGCGTAGGTTCAGCTGGGACCAAGCACAGTGGCTGCACCCACAGAGGTGGGACCGTCCCCCACCATCATCGGTGGCAGATGGGTAGCTTCAAAGCCTGTGAGTGACCATGCCGGGGCCGCTAACATGCTTCACTTCAAATGCCAATACAAACTCCCAGCTTGAGGCATTAAAATTTAATTACCGGGGACAGCTGGATCCAGGAGAGGGTCTGACTCTGAGGATCCGGAGGAAAAGAAACACTCCATTCAGCAGCAAGCTGTCCGGCACCAAGAAAATGGACTCAAGCCAAATATTATTCATACATCTTAAGGTCTTACAGGTTTTGCTCTGTCAGGCTCGGCTGGCCAAACAACCAAACTCAGGCTTGCAGCCTGTGGTACCTACCCTTGGGGCAGCCCCAGATCCTCAATGCCTTACCATCTCCATGCTTTTTTGGAGGGAACTGAGTCCTGCCACATGGCTGACCTACATTTTAGGGGTCATACATGGCAGTGGGACAGGAGGACACAGACACCTGGGCACACACCCTGACTCTGGGCTGGCTGCTACTGCCCGTACCCACCAGCACCATGGCTGGAGCATCCTCCAGCCCACAACCGGCTTACAGCAAGCATGCAGGTGACAGATTTCATGTTTTCTGTTGGAAATGAAATTCAATCTCACACAAATAATTGTGTTTGTTTTCCCTACAGGTTCCAATCAGGCTTAGCTAGCTATTGAAAAAGCCAAATACTCATCAAATTTGCTTCTCCTCTCATTTTCAATGTCATAGGTTGCAAATTTTTCTCCTGGATGGGTGGTACCAACTTAAATACTTGGGCATCAGCTGTGTTCCAGTTTTCAGTCAATCAGATCAGAACTTGGGGGGAACAGATATCTTTATACATATGAACAGTAATTTTTAAACAGCGTTTTTGTTGCAATGAAAGACAGGAAAAACCGAGCAGTTCTGAAACCGAGTTTGCAATGTGAGTTTGCAATCAGTCTTCTACTTTACCCCCAGCAAATCTACAGCTGTTTTAAGGGCTGCTGGTGGGGTTTTTTTAAAAGCACGCACCTCTTTCCCAGGCTAAAGGGATAGTGATGCCATGCAATAGCAAAGGAAGACCAGGCTGGTCCCTGTGGCGTGACAGCCAGCCCTGTCACCGGCCTCACCCTCGGCTTGGGGCACCCAGGGGTGCAGCTGGGGACCTGCGACCCCCAAACGCAGCCTGGCACGCCTTTGGAAGGAGCTTTCGGGGAGGGGGGGGCGGAGTGTAACTCCGCACTTGCCGTGCGTGGGGCTTTGTCCCCCTCTGGTGACTGGCTCACGGAAGGACAGAGTGGAACCAGCCGCTCCAAAAACCGCAACTCCGGCTCGGTCACAAGTCGGGGTTGGCATCAGCCTGGGCTGGGCTCGGTCTGCAAAAGCAAGACAGGTCGAGAGACATGATCACAGCATGGTTAAAAAAAATAAAAAAAATAAAAAAATAAAAAAAGCTCAATTAAAAAATGGTCAGTTAAAAAAGAAGCTCAACACCATGTAACCTCCTTGGAGCAGGGACCGTGCCAAGGCTGGGTTTGCACCTTCCCTCGTGGGAATGTAAGCAGAGATGCTGCTCCGGGTCTGAAAATACCCACAGTAAGCAGGCAATGCTCTGCTTCTCCAGGAAATAAATTGTATCTGTGAAGATTTTGTACCTGCAGAGCAAGATGCCACTCACCAGCCTCGAAGGGAAGTTATCGCTGCTCCCCTGAAGGCCACATCTGAAGGATGTGCTTTACCCCACTTCTTATTGGAGTTAAAGAAAGGCAGGATAGTTCCCACTGAAAGCAAACACCACCCTTGGAGAAAAGTAACCCCCCCAGTTTTCCATTAAAGAAAGATTTGTACGAAATTTTTAGGCCAGACCAACTTTTAATCTACATAAAGAAATGGACATATGAGCATTAGCAAAGGAAGTATTTACTGAGGGGATTCCTCATCTAGGATGCAACCAGGAAAAAAAATATCATTTCATGTCGTACTGAGAATGAGGAAAGGAATACTTTTTTTTTTTTTTTTTAAACCACACTGTTCCAGCAGATTCATTAGGAATCTGCCTAAATGTTCTCTAAACTCTTTTCATTCCAATAAGGAAAAAAAAATGTTTCCAATTTTTGAAAGTACTAATTAAAAGAGAGAGTGGAAAAGTTCCACCTTGGAAATCTCAAGTAGTGTAATTTTTTAAATCTTCTGTGGTACATTCAACTTTAGGCCTGAAAAATGCTGGAAGCTTAACAACAAACAACAACATTTTTGGTTATTGTTTTTAACAAAAAGGTACAATCAATAACCATATCATATGTTTGAGGGGTTTTTGCCACCTTGAGGGAAATGCTGAGAAACAAATATGGTTAGATTTGGTCAAAATTATTTGGAAAAATGCTCCCAGGCTTGGCATAGCCCTGTCACTCACAGGCAAAGTTTCTCCCATTAAGAACAGCCTTTGTGGGCAGGTTTATTTGTGCATATGCAATTTTGTTTTTCAGAAGCAAACCCAAAGCCATTTTAAAAAAACATTTTAAAGCTAAGTGGAGCATTTTCCTAGATGCCTTTCCATTCCCTGAAATCCCTGGCATTTGAGGGTTTAGCTGTATCAATATAGAGAATAACACAGGGGAGTCAAAGGCCACACACAAAACCCTGTTGCAACTGAAGCGATCAACGGAGCCTTTGCTGTCATCTTCAGCAGAGCTGAGATTTCATGATTTACATAATTTTTGTGGGATTAAAAGACCTTTAAGAAAGTCTCAGTGCTCACTGTTCCTCTGACAGCCACAGCACTGCACAGAGGTGAAAGCCACATGGAAAAGAGGCAACTTTTTCAAATGGGTTTTATGGGGGTTTTGCATTTAGGATTGCAGAGCCTTGTGAAATGACAATGAACTCACTGCTCTACAGACTTTTGGTTTTCATCCAAGAGCCCAAGAATGCTTTATGATCTTATTCTTCTGCAGATGCTTCCTTATGTTCTAATACTCTCACAGATAATTTTCCTTGAATATTTAAAAAATGCTTAAAATGGGGGGTTTTGTTGTTGTTTTTTCACAAGTGGAAGAAATCCTTGTACCTGGCTTGGGTACCAGTTTTGTACAGGGGAAATGTTCACATTTGTGTGCCTTCCCAGTCCTAATTGCTTTGTTAACATCATTATCCTGTCTTTAAATCTGTCATCTGAAAATTTTCTAAACCTTTCATTGCTCTTGAAACCACTTCTTTTAAGGGGAACCTGCAAGGAAGAGGTCTGCTTTACATTTCCATCATCTTTCCCATTAGCTTCAGAAGATCAAGAGGTTTTTTCCTCCATCCTGCCCTGGTAAGCTCTCTGTCCAACATATCCCTACTGTTCTACAAGTCTGCATTGGTCATGCTAGAAAGACTATCCTGCATATATCACTGAAGTTCAGTACTGAAGGGGTGGCAAGGGCTCACATGGTGAGAAATGTCACCTCACCCACACCCCTACCCTGCGGTAGGGTCCCAGAGCTTTTCCAGGTCAGTAAGAGCAGCTCTGCAGAGCTTCTGGGTGAAGCTCCTCTAGGCAGATCTGGTCTAGCATCATGAGAAATAAGGATGAAGAGGCATTGCAAGGATTTGTGCATTCCCTGCCTATGTCTGCTGGCTGGCAATAAGGAGGTACTGGATTAGCTCCTTAGGGAATGGTAGGAAACAACATTTCCCCCTCCCTACTCTTTTTTCTCAGTTTCTTTGTTTATGGCTGTGCCTGTTTGCTTCATGAGTCGTCTGGTGGTGTCCTCTAGTGGTTTCTTCCCGCACAAGAAACATCAGCTTCCTTGGCTAATTTATGTCAGCTATATTGTAAAAGGATTTGGGGGAAGGAAAACCACGAACTTTTGACAGGACTCAAAGGAATAGAAAAATACATGACATTCTTCTCCTTCCTTTATGTACTTAAAAGTTATAGCAAAATTCAGTCCATCCTAATATTAAGGAAATGTTATGAAAGGTAACAAACAGCAGCATGATTCAATATTTTGAAGTGATGGCTTTCTATAAATATAGAAAAAATCAGAAATGGCCGGTAGAACTATTAATTAAAATGTGAAAGCAGATAAATAATGAATAGCGGTGTCATGTATTCATTAGGATTCTACAAATGAAAAATATCTCTCCCAGTTATTCCTTTGATGAATCTAGCCCAAATATACTTGAACTGCAACATAAAAAATTCAGGATGCTCGTATTTCATTCTGTATCAGCCATTCTCAGATCCTCAAATCTCAAAGCCAAGAACTGCAAATGTCTAATCACAGCATTGATACTGACCTCTTTCTCTAGCCTTAGACAAGTCATTTAACCCGCCATGGTCCTAAGACAAGAATGTCTCTAATAAACCCTTATGAAGTTGTGCATAATTTTGTGAAGTTGAGTCACCCTTGCAAGGAGAGCAATTAGCTGGTGTGGTGTCCAGGGCTGTGGATAGAAACGTCAGTGTTTGGTCCAAGGACTCCTCAGAGCTGAGACTATGTCTTGTTTATTCAGGGGATCATCTTAGAAAGACAAGAAGGTCTCACATCTGCTTGCTCTGGCTGTTTGCTTTGTGGAGATACCATGGACTTGTAACTGAAAACTGGCAGGTAGAAACCTACACTGTTCACCCTGTCCTGGCTCTTGGCAAGCACATTTGTTCCTTATACTGTTTTCACTTCAGATACAGAGATACCAGCTGGAGCCAAACCAGCTACACTGCTGGCCTCTGCCTTAATGGCAAGATCAGCCACACTGTTGTGGTCCACCACTGCCTTTAATCCAGAGGTCCAGTTCTTCCTCACCATCATAACTGCCGGCTGGCAGGGAACACTTCCAATTTATAGGCAAATTCCTTACATTTTAGAAGTTCAATGATAGCCAAGGATTACAGCGAATTTTTTGAGTTTCAGAAAGAGTGGACAGATCCCACTACAGCAACAGAAAGACTGAGCTATGTAGCAAGGAAGGGAGCTATGAGGAAGGGATGACTTGGACAGCCATGGAGGAGAAGTCTTTGCCATTTATTCTGCATTGCTCACAGTGGTACAACTTCCCCAAAGCCATCATGACAGCATGCTTGCTTTCTTCTCTTAAGGAAGCCAGGCTGCCATTGCTATTCAATCAATGGCTTTTATATTGTAATTATTGACAAAATTTCATACCCGTACCATCACTGGGGAGACTGTTATGATACCAACATCTACAAGACCTTTTGGAGACCAGCCTATGGCTTCATAGTGAGAATGGCCATGACGTGTAGTCCTCGTCATATCGCTGTCACCCTCAGCAGGATTTGATTTGAAGACCCAAAACATCAAGGTCTGTGACCCTTCTCTAGCAGTCTACAACTTCCAGACCTATTTACAGGAATACTTACAGGAATAACAATCTGTGGGACATAGGGGCTTTCCTCTGACCACGTGTGCTCAGCACAGTACCATCAGTGTACTGGAAGTATTTTGGGGCCCTGTCAAGCAAAGGAAGCACATGGGAGCAAGGATGCATAGCACTGCTGGAGGGAAAGGGAGAAGAGAGCTACAAGCCCATATCTCCCAGATAAACCTCTATTTGTGCAAGCTAAAGACAGGAAAGAATGGGTCCACTTCCTGCATTATATAAATATATTTAAAATAAATCTACAGAGGTGTACATATATAACACACTAATGTTGCTTCTTTGTTAAAATGTTTTCCAAAAGCACCTAAGCCCGTTTTGAAGAACCAGCACCCAGCATGTCACTGAAATCCAAGGGCAGCCTCGGGCCCTAAGTCACTTCAACACTAAAAAAACTCCCAAACAAAAAAAACCCACCAAACCAAAATAACCAAAGAAAGGAAAAAAAAAACCCACAAAACCCCCAGCAACAACAACAACAAAACCCCAAAACAAGTGCTATGTCGCTACTCTACAATATAAGTGGCTACAAAGCACTGTGACTTATTCACAGAGCCTTGGCAGCGACTGTCACCACAGGCTGGTCCTCCTCCCACCCACCTGTGTGTTCAAGGCACTGCACAGAGGGGGAACAGGAGGGCAAACGGGCACTGAAACTTCCTGCCATGGCCAGTGGATGTCTCAGCCCAGCAGTTCTTTTTGCTCACACAGAAAACATTTTCACTAAACATTAAAATAAGGTTCCTGAAGTGTACAGGCAGTTGTTAATAAAAGACATGGTTTCCCCTGGGGTTTGTCAGCTCTGCACTTCAAAGCTCATTTTACACGCCGGCCGACGCTGTATTTTAAAAAGCGAATGTTAACATGAGCTCTTTAGTCAGATGAATAAAAGTATCAGGAGCCCCCTCTCCTTCCCCCTCCCATCAAATTAAAAAAAAAAAAAAAACCCAACAAAAAAACCCCAACAAACCAGCAGCCTCTGATGGATTTAACATTACAATTTTTTTTCTGATATATCTTCACTCCTCTGATTTGTTCCCTGGACTTATGCTGCCGCACCAACATCACCCTCTACTCTCCCAGCTGTAAACTCTCCCCCCCCAGGGGCAGGCCTCAGCTCCCACCTTGGTTTGTGTTCGAGGTCTCTGAGGCAGGACCCCACCTGCAGCTTCACAAACAGCCCAGAGCACTTCAGCAGGGCCATCACAAACAGGCATGTCTCATACACTTTGGGTTGAGACATCCCCAACACACCACAAAGCTCCCAGAGTAAATTTCGTTCAAGCAGAGGACAGCTGATATTTGCTGGCAGCAAAATTTAGGAAATACTTTCCATGAACAGAGGGGGTGGTTGGGTGGTCTTATCACCATCCAAGTACTCTTCCTTCCAATTAAAAGTGAAGTTTAAAGGCTAAGCAAAGAGTGTACTAGCATCCTGGTTCCTAAAGAGACACAGGGAGACATTGGAAGGGTGAGGCAGGAATACACCCATTGTAGGGTAGATAAAAATCCCAAGCTCTATAAAAGCAATTTTTTTCCATAACTGCAAAATAGAAAACAAGACAAGCTGACACAGACCAAGAAATGAGAGTTAATAATTAATGTGCCCAAAGGGTGTTTGATTATCGCACTTTTTTTCTATTAAACAAAGTTTAATACTGATACAGGCTCTCAGACAGATGTGCTGGAGCTGGAGACTCAGCCCAGATGGGTGAAGAGCTGGAGATGCCCATTTATCTCATACCTCTTGTTTGGGTTGCACTGCAAAGGCCGTCATCTCACACTCTTCACCACCACCAAGCTCTCCAACTGCTCCTGTTCATAGTGAGTACAAAAGGCAACATGGACCCACCATGGATCCCAGCGTGGGTATGGTGGTCCAGAACCATCTCAAACCCTTTGCTATGGGGTTTCACCCCTATGGGAGCTCCTGGGCAGCCTACATCCAGCAACATCTCCCAGATGGGAACTGCTTTCTCCTCTCACAGGAGATGAATACTTTCACCCTCTCTTTCTAACAACACTCGTCTTTGGACAAAGCCCAAGTCCCCACAAACATAGGCTTTCAGCTGAAGCACAGCTAACTTCACCTTCAGGTTTCCTTGCCCAGACTTTTTTGGAGGTTGTCTCCCGCTCACACTCCCAGCCAGATCAACGGCACCCGCATGGAGGTTGTGTCCTGCAAGAAGATGCCAGCCCCAGCAAGCTGTGTCAAGAGGACCCGGCTCTCAGTTTCCACGTCACCAGTAGTGGAGAGGTGCTTCAGGCTCCGTCAGCCACAGCTGGGGTGAAGACACCCGATTTAAGGGCTGCAGTACTGCAGGCAGCAGCACAGTTCAAGCAAAAGTGGCTGACTATGCGCATGAAGAGCCAGGCTCCTTTTACGACCAGAGGAGAAACCCATCCAGATGTTAATTCAGAGCATATAAATTAGGTGCTGTCTACTGGCAGGGATAAACTGTGAGAGAGATGTAAGGTCTCAAGCAAAGGACAACTCTTGAAGCCATGAAATCAAAAGAGAATTAAAAGAAAAATATATTACTTCTAGTTATTTGGACAGTTAATTACAATGATATATATGTATATTAAGCTTATATTTATTGTAATTACTGAATAATTTATGTCACCATGCAGTTGACAGAAATTGTATAAAGAAATGAGAATGATTTTAAATTATTTTAAGTGCTTTGAACGTGTGAGAAATTTTTTCTAAGATATATTGATAGATTCTAAATCTAATTATAACACTAAGTTACAGAAAGCTCTGTTTGGGCTAATGTTTTTTTTCTAGCAATTAGAAAGTGGTTGATGATGCAATTACACTTTTATGTATAAGGTTTTTGCAACCAAGATAATTTGTTATTGAAAAATAATCAGAAAACATAATATGTGAGAAGTAGTTATATCCAGTTTTTTCTATCATTTTCTCCAGACACATTTTGTAGCTCCAGTACAGGTCTCTGCAGAACAAAAAAGGTAGGGTGAAGTGGGAAAAAAAGGAAGGAGAAGAGTCAAGACAAGCAATTAATGCATGGTAACTTTCCTCAGAAAGGATTATCCAGGTCTCCATCAGAGAGGCGTGTAGTTAAGGTTAATTTCAAATGGAAAAATAATCTCACACATGAGAGTAAGAAGATTAAAAGTCAAAAGACAGAATAAAAATTCTTAATGACATTTTGTTTGTTTTTCAAATCTCATAATTTAAAGATTATGATTCAGTGGGTTGTGGTTTGGGGTTTTTCTTTTTTCCTTTGTGGTTTTTTTTTTCCTCTTTTCATTTCCTGGGCTGGCAACACTGTAGCTTTGGAGCAGCAACCAAAATCTCTTTGGAAAAGGTAGTCTTTAGACAAAGGCCAGGGCCAAGTTCCCTCACTGAAATATCCAAGAACCTGTCCTGGCTCAACCTTGTGTCTTGTGGGAATCAAGCTGTTTTCAGCCAAGCCAGCTAACCCCAGGAGCCTGGAACAAGAATGGCAAAGGAGGCATTTGTGTCTAGGTCCAAAGGAAACAACTCTCCAATCACCTTGAAGCAGGTATATTCCTCCCAAGAGCTGGCAGGTTGTATCAGTTCTGCCTTCCTCTCTTTTTTCTTTTGCTTTTCGGCTTGGACCAGACTTCCAGCAGATCTGCTGGGCCAGGCTGCCCAGCCTGTCCAAATGCCAGTCATCTCTGAAAAGGATCACTTACATAATTAAGAACAGCTAGAATTCAAATAGTTAAGATTTATCAGTGGATTAGGAAATAGCAGATGAAAAATCAATGACCACACTATAACTCACCAATAATAAACCTTTCTCTCTAGAAGATGAAAATCTTATGCAAAGAAGCATTCATTATCATCCATCATGAGTACTTCTGCAGAATCAGTCTTTACTGTACCCTGGGATGACATGATCCCAGAGGTGCAGCAGGCTATCGCTTGTTTTGAAATGACCAAATTCTCCTTAAATCTTTATCCCATGGTGACTTCCCTTGTTCATTACAGCAACTGCATCTCCACTGAATTCCATAACATTATTGCTGTTGACTTCCATCAACAGGAGAGAGCTTCAGGACTGCATAGCCAAAGGCTGGGATCTTCAAGGGAGTCTGAGAATCTCAGGTCTATTTTACTGAAAGATGCAGAGAAGATAAACCACTTAAGCAGCCATTTAAACACTGAAGCTAACAGGGGACGCCATCAGGTTCAGTGGTGGAGACTGGAAGCCAACACCAGGATCCTCTCCAGAACTGCCTTTAGGCTTGCAGCCACATGGATCTCTGAGGCATCACCACACTGCATGTACAGGCAGCATTTCCCTAAGTAACCATCAGGTGAGGGCTGCAGATCCTCTATGGCAGGCCTAGTTGTGCAGAGACCACATGATGCCTGCACACAGCATCACAGCATCCCTTGGCAGTTCCAGATTGCTAAATAAGAGCACTGCTCAGCCAGTGATTTGGCAGATGTGGTGCTGGGCAGGTCTTGCATCTGCTGACACAAGTATCCCTGGTCTGAAATTCAGGTGGAAGCAGTAGCAGTGGCTACCAATTCTGGTCACTTCTGTTTACTGTAGTTTACAGGTTTAAATATTTATGTTATTGATGGGTTATTGTGGTTCTAGAATGGTAGTGCTCAAGCAAACAATATGTTGATTCACCAGAATAAAAAAACTAGCATTTAAAAATCTACTTATTAAACAGTATATCCAGATCTCCATGTCTTCTGATTATATACTCAGCTTCACAAATAGGCAGATGTTGTTACCACGGTCAATGGCCAATACTCAGGTTGTTAAAGCTGGGTAGAAGAGGACCAACTAAACACACTGACCCCTGTGCCTTGCAGCAATCATTTCTTTTCCCTTCATGCTCAGAGATGTGACCAGCTAAGAAAAGACACAGGAAATTCATGTGGTGAGCAGATCAGCTGGGTAACTAGATGGAAGCATCAACAAAATTTTCAAAAATTGTGCTGGCAGAAGTGCCTGGAGGCATAAGGCAGGTACAGACCAGCTGATGCGGATTTACAAGGAAATGTTGAACTGTGAGGAAAATAAGGCAGAGGACAGCGAGCATGAGCATGAGGCCAAGTGGAAGGGTAATGCAGGGCTTCAGGGGGACAGCCTGGAAGCAAAGAGAGGAAGAAAAGTGGAGAGAATCAGAAGGAAGTGAAATGTGCAAAGCAAAATATTCAATGCAATAAAATGAAATGACTCCACTGTGTTTTCCGCTGGTACCAGGGTAAACTGAAAGCAGCCATGTTGACATCACTTCAGTTTGGAAGCATGGAACTGGTGTTGGTGGGATCAAACTCAGGATTGGTTTTAACATAGTGCCAGCACCCTCAGATATATGCCTTCTACGTCAGTGCAATGCAACTTAAGTATTACCACCAATTAAATCTCAGCTGTTTCACTTACCAACTCCAGGGAAAACTGCAGTGCAAAGAGCAGCCTGCACGCACTCAGAAACGAGGCTGGACCAGACGCTCTGAGATGCAACTTCCCTGATGGAGATACAGACTCATGAGTCTGCTCAGCACAGGTGGAAGTTTGAGATTCTGGGATTAAATCATGTGTGGCCTCCAAAAATGACTGTGTTATTTACAGATGGAAAATCAAAATCACAAGCAACATTTCTGCTATGCATCCACACAGTAGTATTTAGGGTTAGCTGGCATCTTTCTACCTTCAGATTGTTGCTGAGGTGTCCTCTGTTTTCTTGTGTGAGGTTTTCTTATGAGCATTTTGTTAGGGAATCCAATCAAATACTTTTGATTTTTCAAATACAACAAAACCCCAGAAGCTGTATAGAGAATGAGACATTCCAATGAACTCTTAAAATTAAGTATGAGAGTGACCTGAACAACAGCTGGAAGCACTGGCAACCAGAAAACATTTGCAGGCAAAGGAGTGATGAGTCAGGCAGTTTAAATGACTCCAACCTTATCTGAATGAAAGTCTGAAGAAGAGTTAGGAGAAGTTATTTTAACAAATTGAAACAGATTGCCAAGGGATGCAGTAGCTTTTCCATCACTTCATATCTTTCAAAGAAGATTGAATTTTATATACACATACACACATTTTCATTCCAGGTCAACCAGAAGTTATTGGGATGGATACATCACTGAGTGAATTCCTATGACTTCTGTTATACAAGAAGTTATCTTGGGTTATAAGATTAACCTCTCTGCTTCTCCTAAAAACCTATGGCTGAACTAATAACTTCATTTGGAACAGAAAAAGAAAAAAAAGACTTCATTTTAATTATAATGGCAATTAAGCCTATGAACTTACTGAAATCCAAGACAAAAATAAAATAATAGTTTTCATATACATTAAATAAGAATTTACAACTGCTGAAGTTTAAATAGTATTTGATTGCAACTGTAAATAAATTACAGTATGCTATATCACCATGTAAAAAAGCCACACTTACTACCTGATAAAGAATACAAGCCAAACAAGAATCTGAAAGCTCCCAGATTCCTGAGACAATGCATAGATTTTTACAATTAATTCCTGTGAAAAATAATGCCTATTTTAAGTAATGAAAAAAATTAAAGATTTTTCTGTAATGTTTGAGAGCATTTTCCTAACACAAAACTAGATACCAGTTCTAGACACTGGAAAATTTCTAGAACATTTTTCATATTTGCCCACTTTGAAGTTTTTACACCAGGATTTTTAAGTTTCGTGATCTTTTTCTGTAAATGCCTAGCAACCTTGGATGGCTCTGGTTTTGCTACCCAGGTCTACAGTTGTGCACAGCAGCTAGAGTAGCACAAGGGTCACCATGAATCGTAAACAGCTTTACAGAGCATAAAATCTAACAGACCCAAGGAATATGATGGCAAGGGCCATAAATATAAAAATTAACTACGGGAGCACTCCGTCATTAAACAGGGATCGAGGGACAAGCTAAAAAGCTGGCATTGGATCAGGAAGCTGTCACAATAATTGAGGTAATTAGTGAACTGTGGTGTTGACAGGTTTGCTGGCTCATGTGCCATGTTGGCTTTGGGCTGCACAGTTGTTCTCTGTCTCATGTTAACACTTGTGTTTCTGCTAGTGCACAGCACTCAGTAGCTGCAACTTATGTTTGCAGAAAAGCTCAGGCTGCCATGAAGATACCAGAGCAAATCATCACATTTTATTAAAAAAACCTACACATGTAAGCTTCCCCTGTGCTCCCCATGTTTGAAGACCTGGCTGTAAAGTCCGTCATTGGGGGGTTAATAGGTGAGGCATATTTGAGAAACTGGATTTCTTTTACTGCATGACCAGTTCAATATCTGAATTATTTGGAAAAATCTAGCTCCATATTTAGTTAGGTAACGAACACCCAGCTCTCCAGAACAAGCACTCACCCCACAACACTGACTGGCTGCAAAAAGACAAAAGCTCTACTGTCTGCAGTGCTTGAAATGGCACATCTTGACCCGACAAAGAGCTGCACAAAGTGACAGGACTGAGAATGAAAGCATTAGGCTGGGACACAAAGGTCACAAAGTGGCTGATATGATACAAAAAACGTGACTTGCCTGGAAACAGAGGTATACCCAGGCTGAGATCCACAAGGCAGGAAACAATAGGAAAGTATAAGGAAACAATGGGCAAACAGTACGAGAGGTGGTGGTAAGGAGGTGGATTTTAGCCTCTGTCACGGATAATGAAGGATGCTTAGATGAGAACCTGGTCCTCAAATCATGTAATGAAGGGAAAAGTTAGGTATATTACCCAGGAAAGCACAGTGGTTCTTCCCCACGTCTCCAGCCAAGTTGTGCAGCAGCCATGAGGAGCATTTTTGCTGTGTCCTGCACCCTATTGAATGTCTCTCCTGCAGCCAACGTAATTAAATAACTCTCTTCCATAGTGAAGATTTTTTTTTTTTTCCAAAATGGTAAATCAGGATGTTTAGTCAAAATATTAAGTTTAGGAGTCCAAATACTAAAGCTATGAGGATCTTTTCATAGGAAATTAGGAGATCAAAAGTCTCAGAAAGTCACAGCTGGCCCAAGAGACTCCTGTATTAAGAGCCAGTTTCCGAGGCCCCTGGCAAGGAGATATCGCTAAGACTTCCTAATTCCCAGACCATGTAAGAGGCTACAACACCTTCTCACCATTTACTGTGCTAAAAATTGGCCTCTGAAGAAGACAGCATGCTCTCTTGATGCATTAGCCTTTGTTCCCAATGTAACAATTTCTTGTGCCATGTTTTCCATATGACTTCATTCTGTGGGCCATACCTCTAAGATACACTAGTGGAAATTAGGAGTCATCCCATGAAAAGCAAAATCATATCAGCAGAAGGCAGATGCAAATGAAAGCAGAGGAGAAATGCTCACGCTGCTGTCATCTTCTGAAACCAAATAAAGAGTTTTATCAGGATGAAGAAAAGCAATAGCATCCCTAATAGTCTAAGGACCTCTAACTCACTCACAGTAGTACCTGACCACTTCACAGCACCAAGATGAACAGTGCTGTTGCTGTACTCATTTTTACAGGGGCTGAAAGGACTTGACCGGGCTTACCCAGAAATCCGAGGGAGGAACAGGAGAATCAATAGCCCTCCCTTTCTCCTTGGTACTACATGCTGCTCTCCCACACTGTAAAAAAATATTCTCACTGCCTTCCCAATTTTATATGTGTAAAATATTGCACATACAATTGATCTTTGAAATTAATACATTCACTTTTTACACACTATATGTGTGTATACATATATAATCACATTTCCCTGAAACTATGAAAATTGTCTCTTGCCATGGCCAAAAAGCCAAAGAAACATTTCTACCCAGGGATATCAGGGTGGTGGAGAGGTTACTTAGCTCAACACAGAATGAGTGTGCTCCTTAGCTCAGCCCGTGGAGCACTCCCATGTGTATCTGTGGGCAGAGCCCAGGAAGCAGTGGGTCCCCTTCACCTTTGTGGGATGCCACTAGTACCGCTCTTCTCTCTCCAGAAAATGCAACATGGCATTAGGAAGCTGACAAAAGCTACTGATAGAGATTGAGGAGCAGCTGCTCTAATCCCACCAGCCAGGAAGGCTCCTTTCAGCCTTGAGAGAAGACTGCTGAAAACAGCTCCTACATCTGTAACTGATATAAACAGTTTCTACCCCTTTCTCCCCCTGACAATGAAAAGTGGCAGGAGGTGTTCCCCACCAAAAGAGAAAGCAGGTCAAGAAGATTATATGGAAACAGACCCAGCCCTCTGGGAGGGAAACCAAGATTTGCACCAGGTCTAGCAGAGACAGACATAACCCCAGGCAGGAGAACCAGCCCTGTCCTCAACACCTGTCCATCTCTGGCAGTCTCAGTGTTGGAAAGGGGACATGAGGCAGTGCAATGGGCAAACGAAATGACACTGGGCAGCAAGAAGTCCTCTCCAGGCTGGGTCCCACCCTGCAGCACGTGGTGGCAAACACTCACCATTGAGGAAGGCTCACGAGAGTGCCCCTGTTACTTTTTTTATTGCTTGCGCGCACACACAAGTGTATGTGAACAAAGGTTCCTGGTAGCAAAGGTACATGAAAGAAATGCCCGCAGGACACTGTCGTGCAGAGCTTGGTCCTGGGAACAAGGCAAGAGCTGCCAACACTTTGCTCCCTGGGGATGAAGAGGTCAGTCTCCCCACCTCAGCACAAGGCCAGGTTTCCAGCACAGACCCAGGGGCAGAAAGAAATGCTCATTCCTCTACACCCTGCCTAATGGAGCAAGCACCAACAATCAGACAAGGGTCAAAGTCCTTTTACATTTCCCATGATCATCTCTGCAGCCCAACATGTGTTGACACATGGGTCCAGGGGATTATCCAGCAGAGTAAATACATTCCCAGTTAGCCCTACTGAACCATCAGTCTGATGTAGCAGATGCTTTCTTCATTTTCCCCTTAACATGCAGCTTCACTGCACGTCAGCACTGCGCTGCTGTGCTCTACCTCGGACAGTGCCCAGGACGAGGCACTGCAGGACACTTTGGGAAAAAGTTATACCAAATGCATGTTTAAATGGCAGCCTCTGATCTGACAACAGAAGCCTGCTAACTCACACTGGGCACTGAGTGATTACGGTACAAGTTCACAGTGATGCTGCACTCACCAGTGCTATAAACCTGTGGACAGAATTTACTCTAAAATAAATAAAAAACAAACCACAAAACAAAAAAAATCCCCCCCGAAAAAAGAAAGCAAGCTGAATTTGTAGTGTATTTTACAACACTCAGGGAGAAAGAGGAGAGATAATAAATCTGGGAGCTAGTAGCCACAGCAACAAATTGCAATTCTCCTCTGGATGGCTTTTCCCCCCCAGTCAACAGCAATTACCAGGCACCTTAGGGTAATATAGCAAAGTTATGTTGCTTCTATGGCAAAGTTCTTTTCACAAGACTAATTTATTCCATGTCTGCAAGGTGCTGATTCATTACAGCACATTACTGGGGGCCTGATCATGACAGTCAGTGAAAACACAAAGAGAAAAGCCCTGGACAGAGCTCATCCTGCTCTGTTCTTTTTTTTTCTGATACCAGTTAAGAGCCCAGCACACTGCACTTGGAAGACATGCCTTACTCGACTCTTAGGAACAGGGGAAAGGAAACAAAGATAAAAGTGTTTGGGGGAAGCAATTGGGGGTGAAAGGAAATGTAGGCTTATACCTGATGTCAGTCTCAATAAAGGCTGTGGGTGAGAAACCATGTACATGCTGCTTGAAAAAATAATAATAAAGGAATAGCTGTGCTTCCTTCTGCGCTTCAAACACTGCCTCCAAACCATTTCAAATTCTCTCTGTATCGCTGCAGTGCTATCAGGTCTAACAAGGGGCTAGGAATCTGGTTTCCATAGTGTTTATCCAAAGCAACTTTTTGAAGAACAGAGGTTAATTTGCTTTCAAAACATCCATGTGAATACATCACAGATCACCTACCTCCACCCATTAAAAGACTAGTTCAGCAGTGGACAAGGTGTAACACGTATTGCTCTGTCCTAGGGCATGGTACAACCACTGAAGCATCTTGCCATGTGCTTTGCAAAGGGCTTTAATGCAGAAGCTAACGTAGAAGGACAGAGTAAGGACTAAACCACACGTCGCAGGGCAGACCCTCCCAACTCCGATTTGACCCAGCAGCTGTCACTGTTGGATTTTAACCACATTTGCTTTTGCTACCTTTTAGGCCTCAAGGTTTTCTGTTTCCAAGGGAATGACCTTCAGGTGCCAGGCTCCCAGCTAGAACTGACAGCGTGACAGCACGCCACATGCAGGTGCATTCATCTAGCCAGTGGGAAAAGCAGTGTGAAATCCTGCTGCCCAAAAAGGAGATTTATCACCTCTGAAACAAAGTGCCTCCAAGACTGCACAGCTTCCAGCACGCTCTCAGCAGGCAGGGTCAGCTCTGCAGGCTTCAAGTAAGGCACTGCCTGTCCTAATGAGAAGGCAGAGGTGGTGGAAAGAGCCATCTCCGCACCACATTTAGTTATTAAAGTTGACAGAAGGGATTTGTTTAGTTTTCTAAATATTTTGGAGGGAAGCTGAGAGTTCATCTCTGTGTGAACCAGGAGATGACTTCCATACAGGATGAAGAGCTTGTGCTCACACTCAACAGCAATCATGTCCTGTCCATAACTACAGGGAGCATGAGACATGCAGTGGCGGGATGATACACCAGAAGGATATCTAGCATCACCAGTGACAGCTTGATGTGCTACTTTACTTTCCTTAAACACACTCTTATGACTGCCTATGAATCCTATACAGCAGCTATCTCATCCTCCCACAATCTCAAAACGCGTAGAGCTAACAGGACACACCTTTCATCCCTGTCCAAATACGCCACTTGCTCCTCTAACCATGTAAGACCATGTAGGACAGACCACCTGGAGGTACCTTGTCTCCTTACTGGCGGTACACACACTGGATCATTCAAACACAAGCTTCACCTAGTTTTCAAAAACCTCCTTCTTTAGCCAAGACTACCAGAGTGGATGTCTCATTTCTGCTGCCTTTTATTATAATGGCTTGTTTTCATGCTATGTTTGTCAAACACTGTGATTTTCCAGAAAAAAACTTAACACTAGCCTAGTTCAGGGTCCTGGAAATATGCCCAACTTGCTAATACAAAGCATAAGGGCAAACACAGAAGCCTCTTCCCCGTTTGAACAGTCTCTTCAAACTACATGCACCCAAGCAATATTTTTCTGCCTAAGTAATTCACTACCTCTCTCTCCAAAATTTTTTAGACTGCTTTAATCTAGAGCCAAAGCACCCTGCCCTGCTGCTGCTGAAATTAATAGATGTTTCACCATTACATTCAGTGGGATGAAAATTAAGCCTTAAGAAAGCCAGACAACCACATTGCAGTCCATATTCATGTAGGGAATACTGCAAGCAGAATTTGAAAGGACCTTACATTTATCTTTGTACTGCCTGTGCTCCATCTGCATATAATTGCTTATGTCTACAGATGCTGTGATGCTCATCAAAGGGTATATTCTTACCCACACTAGGTCTCTCTTTCAACTGGCAGGAAATTCTCATTGCTTTACAATCTATACACAGCCATTTAGCATTTAATAATTCAGATTGTAACACAATATTTGATGGAAAATAGTCATTATGGATTTATAACACAATACAGGTAGCTGAAGTACACAAATTTCAGCATTTCAGGAAATGGGTACTATTTCCAAACAGAGCTAATCCTATAATAAACAAAAAAAAAATCCATAATATTATCCATAATCTTTTCTTGCTGCATGCATCTATGGGTTTTGGTTGATTTCCTCCCCACTCTTTTTAATGCTCAAACAACTAAGTTATAGCAGAACATTTTTCTACACTATGAAGCTTATTTACATACTGTAAATAACTGTGAATGCTATAAAATTGTGGTACAAATAACGTGAAATAATGCCTCAATTTGCAGTTGTTTTACATCAACACAGTTTATAGCAGTGTTTACTGTAGACTTAGAAACAAATAAATAAATAAAAAGACAAAGACAAAAACTTCTCTATTCCCCACAACCCACAGTGTGGCTTCTAACCCACTAACCAGCACTGGAGGTTACTCACCACTTAAATAACATCAAAAATCAGAGACTGTAAATGATACCAGATCCCAACCTGGATAGCGCAGTACAGGGAGAACATGACAATGACCGGCGTTCTATCCCACATCATACACAGCCTAATGTCCCAAGAGCTACACACTGCAGTAAATTTGGTGAGAGTGGGGCACTGCTTGGACCTGGATAGATAATGGATCCTTCCCCACATCCCAGACTCCATGTGTGATTTGGGATCAGTTTCTCCCTCCCTGTGCATCCAAGGTTCCCCAGCCATGCTGATATTTTCACCTCTAACTTGTCCATTTGGATGGTCTTGTTGGGGTGCCAACTGCAGGGCACAGGGCGCTTCAGACCCTGACCCCAGCTCTGGTTCCTATCAGCTTTTATAACACACTCCAGGCAAACAATCCTTGTAACCAATTCTTACCCTCCACTTTCTTAAATTGAGACATCCTGGTGGTAACTGTCTGAACTACCTTATTTTTGTCACGTAACCATCAGAAGCCATCCACCTCCTGGGAGTAGAGATGTCTTCTAAGTCCAGCTGACACCCAATCTGACATGTACACAAACAGGATCTAATACTCCTCTCCAACAAGCCTGTGCAAATTTGAGTTACTGGTGACATGAAGAAAACCATCACCTTCCTATCTGGAATCTTAATGTTGGCTCCTAATTTAGATTTCTCTGCCTGTTTGGGGTTTTCGATGAGACAAGTTTCCACAGTACCTACCTGGTGATTTGATCTGCCTTTTATTAAAAAACAAACAAACAAACAAAACCCCTTTTAACACATTAGAAGAGCTCATGGGGATCATTTTGGACTGTCAGCAGGGCTTACCCAAGATGGGCTATGTATAATGGCAAATCTCATAGTCCACTAGCTACCAACCCCAGCAGTCAAACAAATGTGTCAAATTTGGGTACTCCCTGGAACAGATGGGTCAGGAGGAAGATTTCTCTGAATTCTTTTTTCCTCCTGGTGTATCAGAGAGCCAGAATAGAGCCTTGAAACAATGGAGTGCAATTTTCTCCTTCCTTTAAGCATGCACTGAGATGTAAATAGTCATTTCCAAGAGCTTAAAACCCCAGGGAAGCAGATAATAAGCAATTACTCTAACCAGATAGCACTGATGTCTAAAAATTAATTTCTGTGCTAACATCCCACCTCTGAAGTTTTAAATTTCAAAGCAGAGCGTCTTCTGAAAAAGATACACAGGTGTACAATTATGTTTCCTGGACATCTGTCTCCATCTACTCCGGTGGCAGATTTAACCCTGCCTACTTGGAGCACAGGCAGCCCACGATAGCCTTTCCTCCACATTCCCCAGGCACATGTGCCTTCAGACAAGAGCTACTGCTGAAGTATAAGGCACTACGATAATCGAAACGAATTGATCTTGTCACTGCAGCATTCCTGACATGCTTATCCCACTCTAGATTTCCTTTTTTATCTCTGCCAGTATTTACAAATCAATTTTTTTCAGAGAAGGTTGCTCTTTTCCTCAAGATCTGCTCAAGCACTGAGCTGTCTAGCATCTTCAGAAATCATTGAAATGGGACAATAAACCCATCAAAGTCAGAAAAGTCAGGAACACAACCACAGGAACCTGGTTCCTCCAAGCAGCTCCTCTGTTCACAACGTTTAGCTCACAGGCAGCAGTGCTAAAGCTTACACTGATGCTCTAGGGCTGCTGGCGCACAGGGAGATGTTTCACTTTCATGGCTTCACACCACAAGAATATTCCTCCCCTTTTCTCTGAATTCAGAGTTGTCATCCATAAGAATGACATCAAGTCTTAATGGCAAATGCTACCTTCTTCCACTAATATTTGTCAGAAGAGCAGTTACAGGGTTTCATATACTATGAAATCATAGGACTCTTTATTTCAGCCTATATAACTGTTAAGAATAACCAAAAGAAGTGAAGCGAAGAAGCCATCTTTAACAGCAGCACTTTGGGTTTACAGTACTATTAGTTGGATGTTATTTATAATAAATGAGCCCACCATGGTCAGTCTTTCTTACATCTAGGGTCCTCTGAGACATCTACAAATGTGCCTAAATAATCATTCCAGGCACCCAGAGACACCTTTTATAATTATTTGCTGTCATTCTTTGAAAGTAAAATACCGAAAATAAATACTGGGTATCTACATGTGGATTTAGTGCCTAGCTTAATAAATGCTTACATTTGGAAACTTGTTCCGCAACTACTGTGTAATGCTTAAAAGAGAGAAAGGGAAAGCTAGCTAATTTGTAGGAATTCACTAAATATTCATTGAGAAATATCTATTAATTTGTGATATTCTGGAAAAAAAACCCTCAAAACCAGATCCTCTACCAAGGCACACCCTATTGTTCTACTCCCTGCTCCTTAACATTCGCCACTGAATGGTATCTGGAAACTGTATTAGTAGTAAGTTTGAGCCCTGAGGTCTCATATTTTATTTTATGTCATTTGCCAAACATTCCCTTATATTTTTTTTCCTGCAGCTCTGAATGTTCTCTGCCCTTCATTTCAATTAATGATGTCATAGATCAGTATATTCTCCCAACAAACTATCAAATTAACTGCCATGTTCTTCCTTCATTTTTTATTCACAGAAAGGAAGAAAAAATAACCACAGCAAACTGATGCACTTAACTCTTTATGATTTCAAATAAAAGCCAGAAAAATGATGGTAATGTTTCGCTAGTCCCACGGTTTAGCCAAAAAGCACACTGTACATCTTAGTTATGTCATGTTTTATTCCTCAGCCTATGAAGATGCTGGAGAGTGATGCATCTAGGGTCAAAAAAACAAAATGAGAAGAAACTAGCAGCAACCTGAAGTCAGAGATTTTTCTGTTGCTTAACTTAACGCCTCCACAAATAACCTTGTTCTTCTCTCTCCTTTTAAAAACAGAGACGCAACACAAGGAAATAAAAAATGCCGTATGAAGCTTTTATTTCCAAGTCTGTGGAAGTAGTAGTTTTTCATCTTTAGCTTTCACAGTTATAATCCCTGTCACGTCCTTTCCCTGCTGGCTGTGGGTAGCTGATTGACAAGGTGCTGTCTGCATTCATGCCACGTTGGAAAGCGGGTCAAATACTGCCCCAGACAAACAGGCTGGAGGAAATTTCCCCTCAAGACCCTCCATATTAAATATTTACAGATACTTTTTCTCATTATTGGACTACCAAGGACAGAAAAACGTCCACTGGGTGATTCAAACTTTCCACCACCTCTTTTCCAGCTACTCTTTCTCCCTCTTTGAGCAACAGTCCCAACCTCTCCCCTTCTGCACCCTTTCCTTGTCCTCACTTTCCCTAGGCTTCCTACAATCTTCTCCCCAGAATCTCGCTCATAAAATCTTCCATTCAGCATCATCCTTTCCACCTCCCACTCTACCACATTTTGTTCATTTGATTTGAAGGAAACTTTGGGCTTAATTAAGTTAAAAAACAGTAACAAAAAATACGTCAACAACTAAACACACTCCTTGGAATAAGCAATGGTAAAGAATTTGTTGCCACTAACAAACCCACAGCAGATCTGTTGCAAATTTGCACCAGCACTTTCCAAGGCATTCCTGTTTGATGGGGAGCTGCATCCATTTGCCCCACAGCTGAACTCAGCCTAAGGGATGCCTCTGTTGCTCACGATGACAAACACAAAACCCTGCTGCTGGGCTCTTCTCCAAAGTCAGCAACCTCTACAGGCTCCCATGATTTTATCACCTTGCTTCGTGTTTGAGCACTGCCCGTCAGAGCAGGACCCCAAGCCAGGAGCAGGGCTTCCCAGTGCCACCACAACACACACCCACCAAGCTACTGCGTTGGAAATCATCTCCTCCACAGCACTGAGATCAGGCAGTCACACATCCAGTTCCACACAGGACCATACGCACAACTCTTCCATCTACACATGCGATTTCTTTCCAGACCATTTCATTCAGTTCTGTCAAGAAAGGCTCTGAAGGCTGTTAAGGAGCCCTCTGACCTGCCCCACCCCACTGCTCTAACTAGTAATGCACAAGGAGCTGTTAGGTGGTTAGGGTTTGGGGCTAGCCTTGTGCATTAGCTGCTCATGAAATTCAGAGACACTCCTTTGAGCTCTGCAAACAGACCTTAATGAGAAAGTCTATAACCAGGACAATGGTGAGGATGTGAGAGAGAAAAAATAAGATGGATTAGGAGTGAAGACAGAGAAAATGAAAGAAATTATCTGAACTGCAAAACGATGCAGAGTAACATTGCTTCTGGGTGTCCCACATTAACCAAGGCCAGGGAAGAGGAGCCTGTGCCTCTCCTGTGCACCTTCCCAGGCATTGCAACAGCCAGGGCAGAGTCTCCCCTCTGCTTCCAGGAGGGGACGCATCCAAACCCAGGATTTCCTCTGCGGCATGTTTCTTTCCTCACTACATAGTGTCCAGGACCTATGACACAATTTGGAAGAGGGGAGGAGAAATATGGTGAAGGGTTTCTCTCCAGGATCTGCCCTCAGCTGAGTCCACAGACAACAAAAGTAGTACATGGACCTGTTTCTTCCTCATTATACAAAGGGGAAGAGTTGCAGCCATAAGTCAAAGCTCATTAAGTTGCACTCCAAGGACAAGCTTACCTTCCCAACGGCTCCTCAAAAACCCACTAGAGGAAAATCCAAGATGCAAGTCACAAGTTCTCAGTAGCAGTGCACACCTTCACAATTATGACTGTAGCACAGGCAAACTCCAAAGCAAAGAAAAGGTTTGTGTCGTGGTTTAACCCCAGCCAGCAACTAAGCACCACGCAGCCACTCACTCACTCCCCCCCCACCCAGTGGGATGGGGGAGAAAATAGGGAAAAAAGAAGCAAAACCCATGGGTTGAGATAAGAACAGTTTAATAGAACAGAAAAGAAGAAACTAATAATGATAACGATAACACTAATAAAATGACAACAGCAATAATGAAAGGATTGGAATGTACAAATGATGCGCAGTGCAATTGCTCACCACCCGCCGACCGGCACCCAGCTAGTCCCCAAGCGGCAATTCCCCACCCCCACTTCCCAGTTCCTATACTAGATGGGACGTCCCATGGTATGGAATACCCTGTTGGCCACTTTGGGTCAGCTGCCCTGGCTGTGTCCTGTGCCAACTTCTTGTGCCCCTCCAGCTTTCTCGCTGGCTGGGCATGAGAAGCTGAAAAATCCTTGACATTAGTCTAAACACTACTTAGCAACAACTGAAAACATCAGTGTTATCAACATTCTTCACATACTGAACTCAAAACATAGCACTGTACCAGCTACTAGGAAGACAGTTAACTCTATCCCAGCTGAAACTAGGACAGTTTGGCCAATTGTCCAGTGCTTGTGCTAAGGGAATAGGAGGCACAGGATTAACTCCATAAAACACTCCACCAGCTCCAGGTAATGGTCTTGGCAACTGCATCCTGGATGGACAACCAGACTAACCACAACATCACAGCAGTCCACACAGACTGCTGGCATAATTGTGGCTGAATTCCTGAAATCAAACACCTGGGGACCCTTGGGGATTTTTCTTCTCTTCAGGGCTCCCAGATCCAGGGGAGAAAACCCAAAAGTTACATGGAGATTAACCTGACGAGCTGAATCCAGAGATTAAAGAAATCTTAGTTTCTAGTACCAGAAGCTGCAGAGGATGGTTTTAACTATCATCCCTGAGGACTCCAAATAGAGATGCAAAAATATGAATGCGTATGTTTAGGAGAACCTTGCTTGACTTCTATAATGTTGTGGGCAGGCAATACTACAGGGTCTGGCCACAACCACACTGCACACTCTCAGAACTGACCTGTGCTCCACTTTGCCTAGGGAAATTGCCCACCATCATTGGGCTCATTTCAATTACAATTGCCTTTCGACTCTTTTTTTCTTTAAGGAAAAGCAGGTCTGAAATCTATCACAGATGCTTCATGGCTATACACTCATTATTAGTTCTCCTGCTTTTTAAGGGCCATGACTCACAAGCTGGGTTGTCCTCTGCACGCTGAGAAATGGGCAGGAAGGGCCATGAATCACTCCAGGCACCATTACCTCTTGCAGTGATTGAGTAATGGGACAGAAGCACAAGGAGCCAACCTTTCCTCAGACCGCGGAGAGGAATTCATTGCTGCTGCTCAGGAGTTGCCACCACTTCAGTCACCCACCGAAAAGGACCAGACATAGCAGCAGCACTTCTCCAAAGCTCCTGGTGGCAACTATCCCAATGCAGAACACAACTCTGATGCCCTATTCTTTCTTTGTTCCAGATGACACCCAGCCATGATCTCCCTAAGTACCGCCTCCATGAAGTGGTAGTGCCAAAGGAGGCTGTCACACCAGCTGCCAGTGAAAAGTGGCAAATATTTTTCCCAGAGCTGACAGATTTGTTATGTGTTAAAAGATTTATAATTATACCCCTTTCACAGCCCCAGCAGTGGCACATGAGCCTCTGTTTCTCTCTTGTGGCTGGTTTGCCTGTAACAGAAGCACCAGGACCAGAAAGACCTCTCAGGTCATGAAGTCCTATCATTTTTTATTGCAGACAAACACATTATATAAGCCCTTTAATAAATGTTATCAATCCCGCCCGTAAAAACTCGTTAGGTTAATGTGGTGCTATTTTTATTAAAGCTCAGAGAACTTGCATTTAACAGCAATTACACTGTTTAAACATGAAACAACTCTAAAATGATAGAAGCCAGAGCCTGGTATCGACTGAGATTCACAGCCCCAAACATCATCTCTCAGAGTCACGCTGACTTTTTGGTTCTGCAATTACACCCCCAACTTTTCTCAAGAGTGACAGTGATTCCACACTCTCAAAGGATTCAGATCTGCTCCTGAGTGAAGGATTTGACTTCCAGCTCTCAGCTTGTTCTGCACAGACTCCCCTGAAGCCCTACAAAATTCAGATGGGAGGCATTCCCACAACATCTCCACTCCAGCATTCAAAATGGAACAGCATTGTCCCCAAGAGGATCAAGTACTGAAGCATTTGACTCAGTGTAACTTGTTACTCACCAGCTAACAGCATGAGAAAAACAGTGGTCCTACAGCTAAAAGCTGTCTCTTCAATAAGATTTATGGATAAGCTGCAACTAAGCTAATTTTAAACAATGAAGCACCCTTTGTGGTAAGATGTCTTTAGGGGCAGGGGAAGTTCTTGCATGCGCTGTGGGAATTTCATCTCTGTCTAAACTCTCTAAAGAGAGTCAGTCAGGTGGAGGTGAGATAGGAGCTTCAACCAAGAACTCTGCACGAAGCAAAGGGAGATTTTTTCCTTCCTGCCAGCACTTCGTTTCATAAAGTGGTGCATACAGTAAGTCAAACTGAAAAAAGAGAATTCAAAGACTTCATTCTGATTGCCAACAGCAGAAAACAAAGCTCCAGCTCCTTACCGCTTGCTATTATATGGCAGAGAGCCACCAACACTGCAACCATAAAGCATCAAGTGTCCTCACTTCTTTTCTTTCTGGAGCAGATATCCCTATTCCTGCAGGGACAAGATAGGACTTGTGAGCAAATTCAGGTTAACTCTTCCATACTCCTATTTCAAAAGTCAAGAGTTGTCCTAGAAAGCAGAAGACAAAATCCATCATGTCTCTGAACATCCAACAGGAGACCAGCAGAACTAGCATTTAACTGAACTCCAAAAGACATTAGTTTCAATAAGAATTTCTATTTTCATCAGCATGGACCTCTTGTAAGGCTGTTCCCATATTCTATTAATCTCTTTAAAACCTTCATGCTCAGCAACCTGGCAATTGTCACACATATTGCACAACCAAGAAAACAAAAGGCCATAGTTTAAGTAAAGTTGGTGCTGAGTCCTCATTAGTCAGGTGTTGGCAGGACTTTATTAATGGCAGTAATTAGTAGAAAAAAAGTTCAGTGGTGGCAGTGGAAAATTCTGCCACTTAAATATTCATTATTATCGACTCCTCCAGCTTCACGGTGCAAGCTATCTTATTAGCTTCCTTTGGGCCAGCCTCTCAGGTCAGCTCTGCTGGTATTGTTGAAGGTGAAAGGCTGGAAATGTTAAACTTCTTTCAGAAGTCAGCAGAATTATTATGCTAAGACAAATGACCACCCCTCAATTCTCTGAGCATCCCCTTTAGTTCTCCAGGGCATCAGGGCAATCTGAGCATGGCTAACAAGTACTGCTCTTCACTTTGGCCTTTTTAATTCACAAACAACAGTAAAGCAGTAAGGAAGACAAAAGAGGAAAATAAAGCACTGATCGCAGCAACAATCACTAAATATAGAAATACCGCAGATCCATAGTGTGCTCTGCAATTGTCTAATAGGACTGATTAATTAAGATCAGCAGAGAAATCTGAAAAGTTCGGTAGCGAGGGCCCTTTAAACTCAAGGTTGGAAAATTAAAAAATCTAGGACAAAATTCTCAGTAAGTTCTGTCTCCATGGATGTTCAACTTTGAGACAGTTAGGTCTAGATTATCAGAGCAACCTGAGTGCTTAAACATGCCAAAGTCCATGGGAAGTAGAGGCACAAGCCCTGGTGAACCAAGAACCTGATGTCTGTTTTTCAAAGTGATGCTCCCATGGAGCTCACTTTTACCTTGGCCCAGCTGTAGAAGATGAAGGCAGCTCAGAGGCACTGTGGTTTGGTGAAATCCTTTGGTTTTCAATTGACCAAGGGTCATATGCTCTGCAACAGAAGCAATTCTACCTGAAATCCTTTGCAGTCAGTATCTCAGTTGGCCCATAGTCTGATACATGTCATACACATTAAATCCATGACCTCCAACTTATTCAATATACAGGCACTCCAGACACACGCACTGAAATTGAAATATCTACTCTTATTCCACATACCCTGGGACTTCTGGCCATTTGCAGCTTCCCCTTTGAAGCATACTTCTGCTCAAGAGCACACAACCTAAGGCCAAGGACAGAGCCCACCAGCTACAGCAAGATGGTATTTGTCACCTCTGGTTTTCGTTTGGTTTTTGTTTGGTGTTTTTTTTTTTTTTTAAAAAAAGCCCCCAAATGTATCAGCTGACAGTAATTATTGTATCAGCATCAACTTAGCAAATTCTGTCAGCTGGCGGACCTTGGAGTTAAATTCTACTGGTCCAAAGCATTTTTGAGATAAGATCTGTGATTCTGAAAAGCCAGCCAGGTCCTCTGTGGCTTTTTCTCCTACCTAGGAACCTGGGACAGTGCTTTGCTGTGTCCTAGTGGTGCTGTATATCATAACACAATAGCTGTTAAGTGCTAGAAGAGCTTTAGGCTGGAGGGGCAAAGCATAAACCTACAGAGAGTTTTATTGCTTAAAGTAAGTGGTAGTCTTAGTGTGGTACTTGTAAAAAGAGGCTGAGCAAATCTGACCTTTCTACAGTCCCATAATTTTAACTAAGATGGCTATCCCAAACCTAGCTAGCAGTGAAGTAAAGCAAGTTCGCAGTACACTGCTACAGCAAAGAGTGATCGGCTCAAGAAAGATGGTGCTTATTAGAAAAGGCCAGACTAGGGCTATTTATAAATAGCTGCAGAAATGTGGTTCTTGCAAAAGGTGTTGCTGCTTTAAGAAGCCTTCACAAAAAACACAAAGGCATCAGGTGAGATTATTCCATTCCTGGAGTTGAAATATTTCCACAAATCTAGCTGATTCCACACTTTACCCTTAAAAGTCTCCATATCTGTGAAAGGATTTAAGACAAAGCAACTCCGTTTCCCATTGTATTAGGCGTCCTGCAATACTTTTCTACTTGCTGTTGTTTGCAATAGCTTTTTGCCTCCATGTTGCATAATCTGTTCTCATTTGTACCTGTGCTTTCATCTCTGTTAAATGTGGTCTGTAGTAATATTTTGACTTTTTGGTGGAAGGTTGGTTTAAATGAAATGTAAAAATAGGAGAGCTTGGAAATCCACATGGTTCTAGCAAATGAAAAAAGGAGCTTTCCCACTGCCACCTGGGCTGGAAAAGCAATGCTCCCTGCCTGGCATTAGGCATGCAGAGCACTGGCAGCAAAGCTCCCGAGACACCATCTGTGCACATAATAAAGAGCAGTGGGATTTTTGTAACATAAATGATTGAATTTGCTTTCTGCTTCCCTTGCAGTGGGAGTATGCCAGCTATTAAGTGCCATAAGAACTTGCCAGACTACCTTTGAATATAAAATTTATCTTCTCTGATTCATGCCCTCTCCCACCTCTGCAAGTAAAGCTGGTGCTGCTATAGGAAATATTGTAGTCATTTTACTTTGGCAAAAGTAAGTCTACCTACCTGTCATATCCACTTAAATTAGGAGTGTCATTGTGAACTACAGAAATCCTGAACTGCTTCATTGACAGTGGGACAAACCTAGACTGACCACTGAGTCTTAACACCTTAACACCTCTCACAAACCTTTTAAATTTTAGTGCCAGTCTGAGCCCAGCAAGAAGGCTGATACGCAGTGCCATCCGTCTCTGTCATGTTATGAGCTTCTGGCCCTTGGTTTACTCCAGCACTTGTCTATCACTTCTCAAGTAAGAGGGGAACTCTGGATCTCCAACATTGGCCTGTATTTTTCTTCGATAAGTAAATAAGTCATATTTGTCAGCCACATGCATCACCATCAGGACCAGAAGCACTCCCCAGTAAAAGTGCCCCTTGTTAGATCTGTTTTCATTGGATTATAATGCCAAATTTTCTACAACGTTAGAATTTTATATGTTGAGTGCCTACATCAGGCTAAAGAGGTTTGAAATAGCTCAATCAAAATGAGTCAGGTATTTCATAAAACAAGAGAAAACAAACAAACAAAATCATTCCTATGTTAAAAATATAACCAAACCAGGTAGTGATGCTTTTACTGGGAGCGTTAGAGCATCTCATCTCCCTGGCAAGGACGTGAAGTGCTAGCAGGGAGCTTTTAAACACAACCATGCAATTAAAGATGGTCATAATGTGTATGTGCACAAGGCAACTGTACAAACCAGTTTAATTCTGGCCTTTTTCTAACGCTGTTATGCTTGACTTTTTGTTCTCCTAGTATCTTGAATGTGTTGTTCGTATGGTTATATAAACAAACACAACCCAATTACGCCCAGGCAAGTCTTTTAAATTTTATGGGACTGTGGGATGTATGTGGTGGGAAAACTTAGCCTGTACAAACTGAACAACAAATAGAGGCAGCAGGAGGAAGAATAGCGGCTGTAGAGTAGAGGCAGTCCTCGCCGGTGCCGCGCGTGGGAGTGCCATCTCACCGAGCCCCAGGCTGCACCCTCGGCAGGTGCAGGATTCAAGAAGGAAATAATATGCTGAGTACACAAGATCTGATGTTGAATAGAAAGGACAGGAACGTGTCCCGCGCCTCTGAGTGGAAAAGCCGTTTGAGTTGTGCTTAAGCAGGACTGCCAACTAGACTGGCCGTGGGGAGGGGAATGGAGGTTTTTAGTAAGCTGCAGCATCACCTTTACAGCAGCAGTGCGCGCGGTATCCACGCTCCTCCAACTCCAGGCCAGCATTAGCTCTCAAGCTAAAGATTAGCTGACAGTAATGTGTCAGCGGAGGCAATAATCACGGGGACAAGTACAAGCACACTGTTGAAGGAGCTTTGGGAGGACAACCCGCTTTCCCAGAAAGAACTTTAAATCCACGGTGTTAATAACCAATGAGCAAACTTGGTATGAATAAGCAAACTCGGCGCTAACAGAGGCTTCGTCCCATCCTACAGTCCCCGAGGCTGGAGCACGAGATGTGAAGACGCGTTGCCAGCTGGGACCTCTCGCTGGCTCCCTGCGCATGGCACGGCCCTGGCAGCGTGGAGCAGATGTGCCATGGCTGCCCCAGGCTCCAGGCTTTGGCATGAGAGCTGAAAGAGCAGCACAGACATAGCCAGGGGTTGTACAGCAACAGCGAGTCATGCAGCTGATGCTGTCCCTGATTTGTGATAAATCGGCTGAATTGTGAGCTCCTTTTTGGTTTGGGGAGAGGAAGGCAAGGGGAAGCAAAGACATAGAAGAAAAGGAAAATCAGCCCAAATTTTTGATGGCCCACAAAATCCTAGCTGGTTTGCTCTAAGGACACCTGTGGGACACTTCAGGCAGACACTGCCACGAAGGACAGGACAACTGGCCTATCCCAAGGTCTTATGGTTTTCTTCACCCCAGATCTACACAGCTGGAATTTTCCAGCCTGATCACCGAGCTAGAGACTGTCCTCAAGGAGTACCGGCCATCAGGAAAGTGCAGCCAAGGTACCCACAGCTACATGCAAAAGTTAGGAATAGAAAAACTGTAGGGTCTACCCACTCTGAACTGCTGACAAGACCTCCAGCTCACAGGAGAAGCAAAATCTTGACGGGGCAGAGAGGACAAGGTGCACTTGAAACCTGCCCAGTTCTGTATGACCTGCATACTGATGGGTGAGAAAATGTTCACTTAGAGAATGTAATGAGGGACACAGAAGATCAAAGCTTCATCTGGGACTCAGAGGCAGTAGGACTCACCAAGCGCTGCCCAACTATATGCTGCTCTTGTTTCAAAGCCCGTCTCTCCAGCCAAGAGCCAAGAAATATCTTTTTTCCATGCTTGTCCCAAAAACTGCTGCACCATGGTCATAACTGATATGCACACACCGACCAGTCTCCTTGCTAGGCCTTGGGAAAAGACCTCCTTTTTTCTTCTGTTAAACCTAGCAGACCACCAGCTCTCCCCTCCCCTTGCCCCCAGCAATCCCAATGCTTGGTAAATCCAGCTCCGCACAGGACCCCGTAGGCAGGCCTGATTATGCTGTAAATAAAGATTTATATCCACAGTGAAAGATTTCTGAAGTGCAAACAAAAAAGGCTACTTCAGCTCCTGTTAAGCTTTTGTCCCTGTTAAGCTTCAATGATGAGCATTAGCACTCCTGTACGTGCTGGCAAATGCATTCTTTCCTCGCAGTATCTCTGCTTGTCTCCCTTCTTCTACCCTTCTCCTGCCCATTACCAGCCCTGACTGACGTTTTTTGCACTTACTTCATTACGGCATCTCCAGAGAGTTAGGGAGGGATGAGAGGAAAGGAAGAATGGGAAAAGGGAAAAAATAATTACAATGGGATTTCATCGACAAGCAGAAAAAAAGGAAGTGTCCCTCTGGGTTTGATCAATAATGCAGCACTTGTTATCTTGATCTTCTTAATAAACCACAAGCAACCCAGATATATTTCTATCTGTGAATCAATTCTTTGCAATGTTTCTATCACAATATGGCAGTACATGCAACCACACGAAAATAAAATGGAATGGGCTGGTTTATTGATTGTCCAAACAAGAAACCTTGTCATTTGCATAGATTATCAGCAGAGAAGCGCTGCCTGCTTTGCTTCTGTTTAATTACTTTTGCTTTGTTTCAGACTTTCTCCCTCCCCCACTGGGGCCATACGCATTACTAGGCAACCCCCTATGCTATATCAATGGCTAAATCCTTCCATTTTAACCCCAAAGACGTTTGCTAAACCTGCAACAGGAATGGCTTCTGTATCTGTGTCCCCTGACAGAGAAACACTCCAAGGCACTGCTTTTATTTCTCTTAGTCAGAGGTGTTGGAGGTGTTGCCACACTTCACAGGAGGCAAAACTGGCCCAGAGTTCCTTGTCCCAGAGAAAGTTTAATTATACAGCTAATTATATGGCTGAGTTTGCCTCCTTTCACCTCTTTTTTGTTCCTGTCTTGGCGCCTGCCTGCGAAGTTCATCCTCTCTGACCCATCGCTGTGCAGGCTATGACCACCCACCCAAACCCATGCCAAGCAGCAGTAATCGCTGGGCTGGGATCAGACTGCAGAGTTCTCCCAGGCTGACCTAGAAAGCAGCTTTGTGAAGCTGTGCTGACCCTCACGACAGCTAACCCATGAATAAAATGCTCAAAGGCATTTTGTGTTTGGGTATTTTCAGCTCCCTGATGTACCCTCTGGATCATGGCATGCCGGGACCTGATACAACAGCATGGATGCAGGGAGCAGCCTTTGGTGGTCCTGGCCTCGGAGAAGGGGTCCCCACACCTAACTGCCAAGTGACCTGCAGCAATACACCCCATGTTAACCACACAACAAAGATACAGACACCCATTCACACACAGTGTGTCCAGTGCCAAGTTAGACATCATCTATCGGTAACCAAAGAATGCTTTTATCACCCTAAACTGAACTCCAATGTCTTTTCTTTTGCTCTTTCAATTTTCAGTAATGCCTTGAGCCTTCTGTGAAGGAAAATTGTCTTCTGCAAAGGAAATTTAAGAATAAACCAAGTAATGCCTTCAAGACTTGACCAGTGAAGAAATTACTAATTTTCAGACTTTTTGACCGTCTGATGAAAGCAACAAGCATGGAAAAAGCAAGGTAACATCTCATTGTCTATCAATTCAGATACTGGGCATAATAATGTTTCCTGTGGGTCTGGTGGATTCATGCTGTAGCTTGCATTGATCAAAAGAAGGTCCTAAAGTAATTCCCCACCTTTCTTAGGTGTTTACCATAGATATAACTACATTTTGAGAAGACAGCCCGTGAATGTATGTAGATGAGCCCCCCTTCCCGCTGAGCCAGCATAAAATCCTTCAAGAAAAAATGTAATTAAGTTAGACTTGTGAACGATAATGAGTTTCTATTACACCCTGCTGAGAGTAGCAGCAACATCTGAAAATTATTTTTCGTTGTCTACAACCAAGCAATAGCTCCTTTATTAGAAACAGGGATGGAGCTGATAGCTTGGACTGTTGCAGTCCCAAATTTACTTTAAGACCAAACACTTGTGAAAGACGATGCTGTGGATTAAAGCTCTGTAATATTATACAGGGATAATGGAGCTTCACTCTAGCAGGACAGTGCTGGAAGTCTTGGAAACCCTTTCCTTTCCAGTGGGGTACAGCTTGTTAGCTGCGCTGTATGCATGCCCACACCACACAACAGCCTTGATCTGGCTCTTCCATCTCCTGCAGCCACCACTGACTGGTGCCATGGGGATGCGTGTAAGAAGAGGACAAGCAGTGAGATGGCCCTGGGACCGGTGCTGCACTTGCTGCAGCCTCTGGCTCAAGGGCTTGCTGAGTCAGGGACAGCATCTCTCTAGCATGGGAAGCCGTTTGTGATTTTTCCTCCATACAGTTTTGCTAAGTCAACTTTTTAAATTTAATGCCGGGTTTTTGGTGTGTGGTGCCCTGTGCCCAGGAGCTCCACATCTCAGCAATCCACCACCTGAAGCAAACCCTTCTTTGGGGTTTTCTGAACCCGCTGTTTTAGTCTGAGTCTGCATGGGTTTAGAAGAGGCAGTGAACCTCTCTTCCCAATTCAAGCCACTTCTGATTTTCTTGAGCTCTGTCATAATCTCCCCTCCACCTTTTCTTTTCCAGGTTGGTCTCCTTGGCCCCTTTGCTGTTGGTCCCTGGGGAAAATCTGCTCTGTGCCCCTTGTCCAGCCTTGCTGGACATCCTGCAGCAGGGAGCCAGACCTGGCTGCTGGGCTCGGAGGGAGATCAGCAGTGGTTTGCATAATGCCGTAACTGTTTTGTTCTCTGCTTATTCCTTGATAATTCCTCACACTTGATTCACCTCTTTGATTGCTCTTGAGCACCAAGCTTACACTTTCTTAGGGTCTCTCTGTTATAAGACCAACATCTCATTCCTCAGGGCACTAGTCAGGTCAAGGACCATCAGAGTATACATACACATACGTATGTATCTTTATATACATATACGGTTAACACTGTTCTGTATTTTTCATCATGTGCATACTTTATATTCAACTACATTGAATGTCATCAAGTACTGTATTACCACTCGCTGTTATGAGGTCTTTACACTCAGCCCTTGTTCACTTTGGGTTTTTTTAAGAATGAAATGGAGAAAACATAAACAATCTGTTGGTCCTTGCAACGCAGGAGAGGGGAGTTTTTTCGTACATAGAAGTAACAGCTCATCTAGGACCTCAAACACATCAGGATGAAAACCTCTTGTGAATTTTATCCAAGAGAGTTCATTGCCTTAATCCTGGATAATCCATATCTAATCCTTTTTATAATCTTACTCATCTACTTGCCTCAATAGTTTTTCACAGCAGGGAGTTTACGTTTCATAAAGGGAATATTTTCCCCTTCATTTTTTTAAATGAGTTTTACTATCATAGAGGTTTCTCTTCTGCAGGCGTTCTTCGTCCAAACTGAAAATAAATTACCTCTTTTTGATGCCGTGCCTTGTAAAGGACTAAAGAGTTGTTTTGTGTCCCAACAGAATTTGTAATCCAGGTGGCTAATGGCTGCTACCAGGTATATTTTGGACCCAGGAATAGTCACAGACCCCTGAAACCCTGTACTGGGTCTGGCTGAGATGGAGTTAATAGTCCCCATAGCAGCCCTCATAGAGCTGTGCTCTGCATCAGTAGCTAGAAAGGCGTTGATAACACACCAGTGTTTTGGCTACTGCTAAGAAGTGCTGGCACAGCATCAAGGCTGTCTCCCCAACATTTTTGCCCCCTCCCTCAATGGCAGGCTGGGGCAGGGCAAGATATTGGGAGGGGACATAACCAGGACAGCTGACCTAAACTAACCAAACAGATATTCCATACCATATGATGTCAGCTCAGATATAAAAGCTAAGTAAAGGGAGATGGAAGGGAGGCATTTTTGTCTTCTGGAGCAACCACTACGCGTACCGAAGCCCTGCTTCCCAGGAAGTGGCCAGACATCGCCTGCTGATGGGAAGTAGATGGGAAATAGAGAATAACATCTTTTTTTTTTTTTTTCTTTGCTTTCACTTTATTAAACTGTCCTTACCTTGACCCACAAGCCTTTTGTTATATTTTCTCCCCCCTGTCCAGCTGAGAAGGGGGAGTGATAGAGCAGCTTTGGTGGGCACCTGGCATCCAGCCAGGGTCAACCCAGCACAAACCCACAAGTATCAAACACATGCTGAATAGAGAAGGTATATATTCAATATTGAACAGAATATATTTTATCAGAAGAAAAGCAGTCCACAGTGTCCTATAATGGTGCTAAAAGAGTATATTCAGGGCTGGCCATGATGGGGAGAGACACGAAATCCTGTCTTCTAGATGGTGTCATATGGAACAATGACATCTTCCAGCTGCCTTTTCCAAAATCTGGTACAAAACAAGCATCCTGAAGACTTTCTCCAGGACACTGAGACTCACACTCAGTCTCTGCCAGGCAATCTGGACCACCTGGCCAGCCTGTCAGGGAGCCCTTCTGCCAGTCAGGACCTTCATCAGTGAGGATGCCTGCAGCCTGGGACACTGCAGGAGGTGCAGGCAGGAGGCAGGCAAGGGCAGAGCTGCCCTTCTGCTTGCATGCTTTGTGGTCCAGAGGCAGAAAGCCAAGAGAAGTCACAAATGTGGGACTTGAGAGGTTTAGTTTTCCGGTCATAGCACTCGCTGGTGTGGCAGACGTGTTGATTTCTGGCTTAAGAATCTGCTTGAAGTATCTCTATTGTGCTTAAGGAAACAAGGCGGATGTGCATTTTCCTTTTTGTGTGTGTGTGAATGATTAAAAACAAGACTACACAGAAAATGTAGCTGCTACATATCACTGCTTTCTCATCCTGAGAGAAACAAATCAGCCAGCCTTCAAACTTCATTAACCACTCAGGTTGAAGGGGACATATCATGTCCTCCGAGGTAAATAATGTGAATCTGGCAAATATTCAAGACAGGTCTAATACACACAACACAAAACACAGTATTAAACTGAATAATCTATCAGCAATCAAAGATCTGGAACCAAATCCACAACCTACAAATAACATGCCAAAAATGAACTGCAAACTATATACCAAGATGGATAATAACTAAGAGAAATAGGCAAATTTGTCACCAGGATGTGGGTGGTGCAGCTGTATTTTTTTGCTCAGGGAACCCACAAATTGTAACTCTTAGTAATCACTGAAGAAATCCTACCTTTCATTAAGAGGAGCATCCTCACTTGAAATTCAAATCTCTGTGCTCAGCTACCCAATTCGTCATTTTATTATGAATTTCAGAAAGAGCTCCTTTGCCCCCAAACCCTGCATGCAATTTCCAAACCATAGGCCAATTACACGCAGCTAACGAACGTGGTTGGCACCACACCGTACAGTGATGCTGGCTTGTCCTAATGAAGAATGTGGTCTTCACGGTACGTACTGGGGAGCAAGAAGATGAGTCCCACCTTCTCACCCAGTATATATAGTACCTCTCCGAAAATCCCTGAAGTTTTTTCAAGTTGCTGCTAATAAAAGCAGTTTCCTAGCAGTGCTGGATCTTAAATACAAGCAGATTACTTCCAGCTGCTCCTCATCTAATTTCTGTTGTCATCTGACACTGTTCATTTACAGTCTATCAATCTAGCTTGGGAATGTTTGAAATATTAATTACGCAACGGCCTCAGCTCATTACCATGGAAGCATTTAGCAGGCTGCATGCCTGTTTACAGGTAACCAAACTGCTGTGCAGAACAAATAATCAGTGCTTTCCCCCTTAGGGTATGTCTGTGCAGCGCTACACAAACTAGCTTAATTGAGCCAGCTTGGGTGCTGTACAGGTTCTGCGCTTCAACCACAGTAATGAGGTTCGGGGAGATGCAAGATATATTAGGATCCACTGAGGATCCTGTACAGCATGGCTCAGTAATATGCTGGCACAGCTGGGCTACACCACACAGTGGTTTCTCTGTCTAGTTTTATTCATGTCCATTTGAACCTTCTGATGCTCAGTACCCACATGGGTAAGCACGGGGATGCTGTTAATAACCCCTCTACCCTGCTAAGAGGTGGAGGAGCACCTCTTGTCCCCCCACCACCCCACTGGCTGGGACGCAGGAGGGTGCTGCTGGCATCAGTGCCAGGTCAGGGTGGCCTGCCTGGTCGGTACTTGCCCAGATTTCCAGCAGGTTTTACAGCCAGTGCTGAGCTGCTCTGTGATCAGCAGCACATTTAAATCCTGCTCACCCACCCAGCCCACAGTCCCTGCATGGTGACCCTGCCCTCTCTTTTTTCTCCCTCCTTTATGGCAAGGCTGGAGCCTGTAAAACATAGGAGGAGAAAAGCACAACAGGCTGTTCTCCACCTAAAAAAGATGGGACAGCAAGAACCGGCCCTTGCTGGAGGCACCCAACAACAAGACGCCTGACAGCACTTTGTCCCCACGCCACTTCTTGCTGAGGCCTGTGGCTATTATCACATAAATGAGAAAATAGTGGCCAAGCCCCACAGTACAGTTCATGTGGCAGTGCACAAAGCTGCTTCTCTCTCATGCACCCTCTTGCCTGCCTCTAGCCATGCCCCAGCAGGCCTTTCCTTGGTTTTGCCTTTTGCAGAGGGGTGTCCAGTTTTGGTGGGAGAAGAGGAGCCAGAGAGACAAGTCCCACTCTGCTGTATCAACAACACTGCAGCTCTGCCCAAATGCACCATGAAATATCAGCATGGCGAGATGCAGGATTCAGCCCCTCCTGCACCCACATCCTTCCTCAATGAGGCAGAGTTGAGGAGTCAGTCAATGAATACACGCAAAGATGAACACACATGCACTAAAAGCTGTCATTTAAAAGCCTGGAAAATAGCCTAATTTCTGCATCCTCTGGCTGCCTATTGCTGAAATGCTGGAGGAAGATGGGCCAGTGATTGACAGAGTGAGACATTAACTCCATCAAGCAGATGGAGAATGGCATAATTATGAAAATAATAACAGTGATTGGCCGAGATATGACAAAAAAAACCCTGTAGGAATTATTTACATTTAGGGTTGTTGGGGCCTAATTTATTCTAGTGTTTGAACAGCAAGAGAAAACACAGAAATCACAGCTCCTGAAATGCTCTGTGTCGATGCTCATAATAGGTAGTATAGCCCAGAACAACGGCTACCAGCTAAAGTGGTTTAATCGCACCTCCTGATGAATAAAATTAACCTTTATTTGAGGCTGGTGTGCGCACGTCATCCAACAGCATTTCTCGAAAGGCTCACGTTTGCTTCCGTCGCAGTTAATGGCTTAAATGAGTTCACTGTGGTCTGGAGCGAGCTGAGCTCGGATGCACTGGGATGCCAGATAAGAGGAATTAAGCTGTACCCAGAGGATCAGCTCTGGAGCAATTAAAGTCCCTCATCAACAAACAATTTGCAGGGAGATGGGGAAAGACCGATAAAGGAGTTGGTTTTGAATGAAAAGAAAACACATGCTGCAATTCTGTTTATGCCTCCATGCTTCAAGAGGGGCAAATCTGGCCACATATTCGTGGTGGCTGGCCAGGAAACCAGTGACCTTCCTAAATAAAACACTCATCTAGGAATTGAAATATGGCTGTGAAGATTGTCATGCTGCCATGAACACTTACATTTTTCATACTTAACCCTAAATCTTTTCACCTCTCTGAAGTTTTTCACCAATTTCCCTGCCACAGTTGCTATTTGTCAAAGCTAGTTGGCCCCATCTCGCCCTGCTTTCACACTCCTTGAGGCAGCAGCGTTACTGGGGTGGGTGGGACCAGCTCTGTACGTGCAGACCTGCTCTGTCCCCTCGTCCTACTGGCCTCTCCCCTCACTAATTGCTGGCCCATCCTCCCAGTCCCTCACCTGGATGAAGGATGTTTTGGGATTTAATCACACTTTTTAATCCACAGGACCCCTGCTTCATCTGCAGCACAGGATAGACACTGGCTGGGGAACAGAAGAGTTATTCAGTGCTTAAATTCATTCTCATTCAATGGGGAACATCTGCCTTATTTACTGCACCCTTCCAGCCCCCACATTTGATTATTCCTGGTCTTTCCAGGGGTGTTCATCATTCTGCCTCGCAAATACTAATCAGCCGCTCTCTGCCTCTTCCCAGGAGAAAGCAGAAAACTGCTCTTGCCCTTGTTGCCAGTGGGGAAGCCAAGGCAGAGGGATAGCAGCGATGCCTGGAGGAAACCAACTGCAGAGCTAGAAATCAAGTCTACGAGGATGCTCCCCACCTCCCTGGCTGTGCCCCAGCAGGAGCAGCCTCGTTCCCCAGGGGGGTGACCACCACTTTGGGTACCAGATACCCCCTCAGCATGAGGGAGGGGCACACAGCTTCACCAGTGATGGACCCAGCATCAACTGCCCTATTTTTCTATACTCTGTCTCCCTTTCGATACAAATTGCTCACAAAACAATTCCTTTGCTGTTCAGTCTCGATTCCCTTCCATGGCACCTCTGCTCTTACTCTGGGCAGACTCATGGGAAGGAACAGCACAGAGTCAGTGACTACAGGATGAAATGGATAAGCTAAAATGGAGCATTTCTGGATTTCCAGTGTTTGCCTCCTCCCAGCCTCAGCTGCCACCACTCCTTTAGCCAATACAGGTTTCATTTCCACCTATTGCTAGGTTCCAAAGTCCTATACTAAAAAAGCACATGAAATTTGAGAAACAGTCATCCACATGCTCCCCAGCAACCCCACACCCTTCTGCTCAGAGCAGATAAGCGCCTCTAGCCCCATCCTGCACCCCAGGCATTGAGCCCTGCCCACATGCTGCCTCCAGCCCTGGCTGCAACCCCGACCTCTCCTGGGCATGGAAGAGAAGGGCTGTCCTCCTCCAAGGCTGGCTGAAAGCAGATACCAGAGGAGCTCTAAAATCCAGTGTTTCAGGTCTTTTTGATGCAACAGCCTCACGTTCAGCCGTGGCTGCAAAACTTTCTGAAGCCAAGCAGATCCCACCACAAGCTGCCTGCTGCTGGGGCCAGGGAGGCAGCATCCCTGCTTGGCGGTGTACAGTGTGTGGAAGGGGGAGAAGGGCAGGAAAAGTTAAAAGGAAAAGTGAAAAACACTCTATAAAATGGCCTTCTGTAAGCCCCCTATCATGCACAGACACAAGCCTTGATAAACTAACTGGAGTCTTGCTGTAGAAGAAACCTGCAGCAACCTAACAAGGAGCCCTGGCATAGACTGTTGCACCTGAACAGAAACGAGCAGTGACCACAGTATTTATGCACTAGTTTAAGTGATACACAATCACTTAATGCAGCAGCATTTGGGGCTTTGTCGAACTCCAGATTCTGCCACCCAAATGGTTTTGAGCCAGTTCCAACAGAGGTGAGAAACTTCAGCAAAGTTACCCCTTAGAGACATGTCACAGTGCCTGCAAAAAACATAGTGCCTTTGCTGTACCTGTACCAGCCCTGTACCTGCTCCATGAACGAGAAGAGAGCTGTAGCCATCCGTGGCTGTCAGTCTGCTGCCTTTCAGAAGCATGGAATTCACTCAATACACGATTAAAGAAGGAATGTTCATTTCTGTCTGAATTTTTCCCCAGTTAGGTTGTTGTGTTTTGCTCCATTTTATTTAAGGCAGGAAAAAAAAAAAAAGTATTAATTACATGCTGCCAAGATCTTTGGAGAAAAATTCAATATTATCTTTTACCGCAAAGAAGAAATGAATCAAGGCTCCATTCCAAATCCAGCAGCAGTCCTGACTTTGACGTGCCAAGGAAAATAATAACTTTCAGCACATACTAATTGTCTTGTTAACATGGATTATGCAGCCAGCCAAATAAATGTCATTCACACTTTTATGAGGAAGAGCATAAATCTAAAAATCGGAAATGCATAATATTTTTTAATCTTTTCTTTTCTCCCCATTCTGCATTCATAGCCTAAATATATTTACATTTTTAATCCATGCAAACAAAGCAAGACTCTGCTGGAGACTTTTGAAACCTCCCAGGGGTCCCAAGCTCAAGGTGATCAGATTTTTAAAATAACAAGCTTGGTTCCAATGTAGCCTTAAAACCAGTTTATACTTTCTTGGCACCGCAAAGCGGCTTTGAAATAAGGATAATTTACACTCAATTTAATTTACACTAAGTCCCCTTCACACTGCCAGCACAGTAAAAACAAGCACTGGGGCTAGCCTGCATAGGGAAGCGAGCATGCTGAATGCTCATTTCATTCCTCTGCAGGGGAAGGATGGGTCCAGGAACCGAGGAGCAAAGCTGAGCCCCCCGGGGCGGTTTCCCCAGTTGGGATGGCTGCCTGACCCCACCAGCTGGTACCTCCCTTTGTTTAACCCATCTCCCTCCCAACAATGTAATAGCTACTGGCACTTACATGCTCAATGGTGAATTTTCTCTCTCGAAGCCCTCATCTTACCATCACCTTCACTTCATGCCAGGAAAAAGGAAGAGACAGAGGTGACATGACTTGCAAAGCCCCCCCAGCAGTGCAGGGTCTGACTAGCAATACAGCCCAGGGCTCCTGGCTCCTGCTTAACACGCCAGCAGCCAGGCCCTTCTGAAAGGCAAAACGATTGTTTAACTGAAGGAAGGAATGGCCAAACAAGGAGATTTAGACTAACACAGGCCACTGATAAACTTCACTCATTAACATTGCCTCTGTAGTTATTAAAATTCAGCATTCATCTCTCCCCCATAGATCAGGTCCTGGAAAAGTAGCACCCACCAAGGGGACCTGCAGTGCAGCCTGGTTTCTGACCTCCCCAGCACAAACTGGATTTCTCAACACGACCTGTTTGTTGGGCTTTCTTTTATTTTACAGCAGCCTGGCAAACAGCACAGCTCTGGCACAACCTGGGCTAAAGCCCATGGCAATGAGTCCTGGCTCCTTCTCGCCAGCCTGTTCCCGTGCAGGATTATTGCTTCCCCGGCCCCAGCATTGCTGCAGCCGCCCCAGTGCTCGCTACACACTAATCTGGCTTCTAGCTTGGGTATCTCTTCTAACACCACTCCTTATCGCCCTGGTCTGCTAGAATCACTTTAATCACTAGTATCCCATTTTTCCTGATCTCTTCTGCTCTGGCTAGCCAGCGTCAGCAGTGACAGCCCTCCCAGCAGTTAGTGGACCAAACCATATTGAAGTTGTCCACTGCCCAGCTAGCCTTCTCCATCTCGGCAGCCGTCCCACTCTCTACACACACCACGGCCACTAACCAAGTCCAAACCTACCACACAAGCCACACTGTGTCTGACCCCAAACAGGCTCTGAGCTTGTGCATCTCAGTGCTGCAGCGTTCAGAGATGCTGCCTCTGCACCCAGAAGATGAACGGCCTCAGCAAGGCCCCGAGTCTGGATTATTGAGCACCAAAACCAGTGCCAAGGTGCTGTTCTCCTTTGGGGCGAGAAGCAAGCTGGCTCAGCGTGAACACAGGATGCTCTGCAGGCTGGAGACAAAGCCCCAGGCTATAAGCACCTGATGCAGAAAGTATGAAGACAGCCCTGTCTTCCCACAGGAAAGAGGTTGAGGGATTGGTTTTTGTGCAGGTCTGAAGTCCTGCTGCACTTCACAAAAGTAAAACCAAATCTGCTGTAAAAAACACTTAGTGACACTGTAGCAGCACCCAGGTCAGGAGCAGAGCTAGCAGAGTGGGGAAGCAACCTCGACAGAGCAATTCGAGCAAAAGCTTACGGACAGACACAATTAAAATAAGCACTATAGTTTCAATTAACTGTTCTCCCCAGCAGCACAGGCTTGGAAAGGACTCTTAATAGATCTCTTCCACCGCAGTGCACAAACTCTATTGCCATTGCTTCACCGATTATTGAAAGTTAGCAGAGTGAGGCAGTTCTCTCACAACACCTTCAATAGTGATTTGAGGATCTGTCTGTTATTAGCTGGCCATTTCGTGTATGGAGAGGCGAAGCAGGGTATAGAGTGTAACCATTTTTCAGATAGTTTATATACCCAGGCCCCTGTTTCCTGCCTTTGGGGGATGCATTTACCCTGCTGCCGCTGCCATACCCCACGCACAGAGCAGCATCCCAGCCTCCGAGGAACGGCTGGACCATGCTGTGTCTGTCTTGATTAAATCACAGGAGCATACAATTCTCCCATTGCCTCGGGTTGATTGGGAACAAGGCTCAGAATAATCGCTGATAGATTTTCTTTCTCAGACAGAGAGACATCCTGATGGTTTTAAGCTTTCTTTTTTAGCTTGCAAAATACTCCCCCAGGAGGGCAGGCTCCTGCCAGCCCCACCACGGGGCTTTCGCATGTGACCTCCTAATAGGGCAGGGAGTGCAGAGCAGATTTATTTAGCCAGGTGTGAAGGTCAGCCACCTGCATGTCTGGACATTTGGGAGCAATATTAAATTTAGCATCCACACTGTTGGTATGCAGAGGCTCTGGAAGAAATTCTGGCTTTAACAGCCAGCAAATCAAAGAGCATCAAGGAAAGTAGAGCTGTGCCTTCATTCCCCATCTCCAAACACTCTGTAAGAAGCAAAGAGTTGTTTTTAATAGAAATTATTAACCTTTGGAACAACTGACCTAGAGATGTCAGAGATTCTCTAATTCTACAGTTTTGAAATCAATCCTGGCAGACTTTCTAAAAACCCTATTATAAAAATAGACAGCAACACTCAAGTTTTTCACAAGAAATGACAGCTACCAACAGCTTCTTCATTTCCTTTTCCTCTGTCTTCTCCTTGACTATGAGAAAATGAAGTGTCCTGTGACTGAGGCTCAGAGACAAGAACCAGGCGGCTCAGAGATCATGTCTGGTCCTAGCACAGACTTTCCATGCCCTTGTGCCTCCACTTCTGTACCTGTAAAAATGTGATGGAGACACCCACTAACTTTCTACAGTGGTACCACAGCATCCTTGAATGGAAGGTATTAGAACTGCAAGTTATTAATTTTCCCCTAGAATTGGCTACTCCCATTATCTCCTTCAAATCCCACTGAACATGGTCTTGTCCCTTCTTGATTTTTCTTCCTACCAATGTTCACTTTAATTCAGATTAATTCCAATGGTTCCCAAGGCCCCCAAGCATGGGACACCATGAATATCCAACCCCCAGCTCCCCCCTTTCTTTTAGCTGAGAAACAAAGACCACACACACTTTAAGTTCCTGTGTAGCCAGGAGAATTACCAAGTTCTACTTTCTTATGGAAAGCACCCGGGCAGATTTTTTTACATCCCCCAAGATGCGAGTTCATGTTGCAGGTTTCCTCTAAGCTGAGCCCATGGAAGAGCCTCTTCTTCACCTGTCCAGCTATTTTTACAGAGCTTTTCAGAAATCTATTACCTTTCAAAGCTCTTGTCTGTCAAATTGCATTGAAATTGGCCAATTCTTCAAAAGTTAACAAGAACAGTCTGACAAGTGGACTGACATGCAGTTGGTATTCCCACAGCCCTTGCTCTCTCCAGTAAAGAAGCATGCAAAACCCAACAAACATACCTCCCTCCTCCAAGCCAGTCTGATGAGGCTGGTGCCTCTGGGATTAACAACCCCCCAAGAGAGCACAGCCTACCCTGGACCACGGGGAAAGGTCCAAGTGGAAGCTGAGACCTGAAATCACCCCTCATGGGGATGTACCCCAAATCAGGGGCAAGTACAGGAGGCAGACAGGACTTTGAGATGTTAGCAGCGCTAAACCAGAGAAGCAGCCTTTCCAGTTTGGTTCCTGATCTGGATCTAAATTGGGTCTTGCATTCTCTGAATCTGATGCCAATATCCTGGCTCCGTCTGCCTGCTCCGGTACAGGCATCACACCGGTACAGTTTACACCACAGGGGAGCTGGACATCACTGGCAACTTCTGAGCAAATTTGCACACTTCGCTGCATGCCTCAACGATGAGCTATGCTGACTTTATTTTCAGATAGTTTGTGTCCAGCTGCTACCCCTGTTTTGGAGAAGGACTCCAAGATTTAAAGGTCTTTGACAGCAACCCAGACACAGGGCAAACCTGCAGCTTTGGTCTGTATATAGCAGAGGGCAACAGACACTGAGCATTGTACTGTTTTGGGGTAGCTATCCCCAAAGCAGAGCCCAGGGGAGGAAGAGATTTCTAAGCATTAGGTATTGTCCTACAAACATCTTGCATTGCTACCAGGTACCTGGGGGAAAAAAAGAGCAAGAGAAAGTAAGCGTGAGTGTGCAGGGAGAGAGAAAAGTTTCTCTTTGGGTGAAGGAAGGTGACATTAAGGGCAATCAAGTGTAGTCAAATCATACCTCCCCTCCCCTACAAATATCCCAATGTAGATTCACAAAATTGCTGAGGCATTGTTGATGAAACTTTGGTCTCTTTCCTCTGAAATACTCATCTGTGGTCAGGGAAATTTCCTACACAAACCCCACTTTGAAATGTAGAATCCAAGGTTTCCTGATGTAAGCCCATTCCGAATAGGGTCAGCATCCTTCCAGGCTGCCTGCAGCCCTCTGGTCCCCACCAACACTCTGCTCCCCTTGCTCATAATGGGTGTTCTCCCCATCTTGGTCTGGATCTATATCTCATTTTTCTCAAAGGGTTTTGAAATATTGGACAACGCAAGACAAAAATCTTGTCTTTTTTTCTAGCTTGAAAGAAATAATTTCACCTAGATGGCTGCAGCGAACATGCTGCAATAACAAGAAGCTTTTCCAGAAGGGTAAATTACTTAGTGGTGGTACCAACTGGGAGCGATGCTGGTTTATAACATCAGATGTAATCTTTCAGCAACAGGGTGGGGAAATGCTTTCAGAAAAATGCTTTTTGTCATTGGCCACTATGGTGGTGCATCCAATTACACTGCTTTCATTTCAGATCCAGGGGACACAGCTCAGAGGAGAAATCAACAGCCACAATAAACATGTGTGGCAGGGACCCAGCCAGCAGGAAGAGGAGCTCGTGTGTGCCCTGCTCCATGAGACAGGGCACAAAGTCTGTCCTATTTCTCCTCAGCTCCTTTTGGGCTCCTTGGAGAAATCTCAAGGCTTCTGATAGCCTGAAGAGGTGCACACAATGCAGGCAGGTTAAAGGGAGGGAGAAGCATCTTGTCCTTCATTTGGGAAACAGTCAGCACATCAAATCCTGTCTGGAGCCAGTGGAAATCTGACCTAAAATCTCTAAGTCTGTTCTGAGTCTTGCTGGTATGCTGGCCTTTGAAATCTCGTTTTTGTAAATATTCAACTCAATAGAGGGTCCCCCTCTGGCAAGGAGCTGATGCAGCACACAGAGGCTGGGCGTGCCCTGGACATCCTCCTGAGACCCGCCATCTCCATTATGAACTACCTCATCGATTGTTCCTCTTCCTCCTACTCCATTGCTCTCCCATCTGCCAATATTATCTATTACCTTTTCTAACTGTCATTCTCATTGATTTTCCCAGACTTCTTCCCCTGCTCCAGACTTGCTGTCAGTGTGTAGGAATTGGGTTTGTCAGGTGCAGATTTCCCTTACGTGGCCACAGAGCCACTGCTGTTCCTCACAGCAAGGTGGCCAGCAAGGACCAGCCAGTGCCTGTCCCTGGGGTGCATGACACACTGTGCACACAGGTGACATCACCCTGGTGATATCATCTGCAGTAGTTTTACATCAGCTGGCAAATGCAGACTCTGATACCTGTACTAGCAGATGTAACCTTCTCTTGGAAAGCAGCATCCGATCTGCTGCAGCAAAGAGACCTTCCAGCTCACACCACATCGGTGGGTCTCAGACTTGTGCAAACCAGATCTGAAACAGTGTTGTGCAGTCCCACAACCCAAAAAGAGGTGTGTGCTCCTGGGGAGACACACTCACTTAGAAATAACAGAAGGAGCTCTGGGGAGGCTTTTCCAGCCCACCTGCCCCATCAGCACACCTCCATGCCTTGCAGAGCTCTTGGGGAGCCCCAGATGGAGATTTTGATTTTGAATCCACCCCTGATTTAGGAAGCTTTTGCTTTTGTAGGTACATAATGGAGTGATTTGTGGGAGAAATGGTTGCATATTACTCATTTCTTTCTTTTCTGCCAATTATCATGATACATTTGCAAAAACATTTTTCCAATATTCAGCCAGCTTAACAGGTGACTGAATAATATACACCACTACATCATTTGCAATATTTTCCTGTCACTCATCAACTAATGTATTCAGAGATGAATTCCCTTTCTCCTAGGCCAGCTTTAAGTCAAATTTAGTGACTGAAAACAACATTAGCCTTATTGACTCTTTTATCAGAATCCCATTTGTCGGTGGGGACAGACATCCCAAATTTTCATGAATAATAAGACTGATCATACTTGAAAGTCACAAGAATCAAGGGGAGAGCAGGGCAGGGGCAGAGACAGCAATTTCCATGGCCAGATTGGGCAGCAGTAAAGTCCAAGCCTTTTCGCCCCGCAGCTGAGTTTAGGTCTGGGTTTGAACTTTGCCACTAATACACAGAAGTCAGGTTCTGATAACAACTCTCATTCTCTCCCACCATGGCCTCTAACTACCCAGTTGTGCTTTCAGATCACAAAGCAAATCCCTGTTAAAATCCTTTTCTTTGCTTTGGCACACTGATTTCCTGATTCTGCATTTGCAGGACTTTCCCTGCATTTAAAATCATAACAATACCTAAATAAATACCTACAAAACCCCAGCAGTTCGCACTCCCAGACTGTCACCAGCACTGGTGACTGATCGACCCCTTCCCTGGGGGGTGCAGGCACTCAGCAAACACGTGCAGGGACAAGACGAGAATTCAGGTCTCCTCATTCACGACTACCAGCACTACCCACCAGCCCATGCACCATCCTATTTTTCTCCTTGATAAGCAAGACTATCCACCTCTGCTCTCTGAAGAGTAACACCTGCCTGCCCAGTAGTCAAAGCTGAGGTTCTGCTCAATAAGTCATAGCCACAGCACAGTTATCTGACTTCAGCACGTGTAATCTTCTGTTTCCCATGCACTGCGCCCTTCCTTGGCAATGTAGATGCAAATCAACATACATATAGCTCTGAAGAACAGAAACAAATCATTTACATTTGGTTCCTAACCAGTAGCATTTTCATTTAATTTCCTAGCTCCTTATTGTAATCACCCTCTACACAACTTCAATCAAATTACATCCATCAATCTGCCCAGCCCAAAGCTTAACGACAGTAACACTCTTGTATGTTCCCAAATGCAGTGTGTAATTGCAAATTGCAACAGACATCAGTTATCTGACCCACACTCACTCTTCATTGATAACCTTCTGATCCAGAGATGACTTGCTGTATGAATTTATCTCTGGGAGAAGCTCTCTGGTGTATGTAAAGCTGTCACATAGATTGTCATATGAAGGTAAACTGTAAAAGGAGAGAATTCTCCACTTTTAAATACGGGGAACTGGCGAGAGAAGTCGTATCTCCAATTGCACCTCTGTTTCCCTTTGTACCCCTGGCTTGGCACTACCTCTTCACTCCAGAACAAGATGCATTTTACATTTTCATAGACAACTTGGTAGACCCACATCCCTGTAAAGATGAAGGCAGGTCACTTTTACCCCAGCGTTCTCCAGGTAGTACCAGATGCCAGCTGGGTGTAAGGACCACCTCTGCTTCATCTCCTCCAGGATCTCACAGTGCCTCAGCTATCTCAGGTCTTCTGCTTTCATCTAAACACAACCTTTATGCAGCAGACCCACAGCCTGTGCTAGCAGGTCTGTGAGTCCTCCAAGGAGGTACTTTGTGCTCTCAGTGTGTTTGTGCAACGTTCAAGACAGTAAGGACAAACTCTATCAGTATCGTTCAGATAGTCAAACCAGAAGAAGTCTCATCTGGTGCATGTCCCTGGGAGAAACAGTGGATCTACAGGGTCTGATTCGTATCTAAGTCTCAGCTAGCTGAGCAACTTCATGGAAACCACCTTCACCCACCACATGCCTGAGGATACATGTGCCCACCACAGCCAAGGATGGATCTGGTCCGTAGGAGGAACAGAGACTAAGCTGCACTTGGAGCTGCTCTGATACATTTTTCCACCCCAGTTATGCCCAGCTAGAAGTGCTGGGGAAAAGAATGGAACAAATTAAGAGTCCCATACCAGATGTACACAGACAGTTGCCTTCTGTACCATGACAATCATATCCAATCTGGGCGAACTATACCACCTCAATTACACTGAAGGAGGTTCAAGCAGTGCCATCTTTCAGCCTAGACATGGCCCTGGGATGCTAGGATCCACCCCAGAGGACTGCTGCTGTGCTTTGCCTTTCCAATGACCCTGCAGGCTTTGGCAAGCACTGTATGCAGAGGTGCAAAGCAAGCAGATTTGTACATGAATGTATCATCATCATGTATCTCTTCTTCTTCCAAGGCTGCAAGTCACCCCCAAAGCTGTCCTGAGAGGAACAGCCACACCACATGATGGCCAGGCCCCACCACGTACGGACCCAAGAGCTTCCTAACGCAAGAGTAGGGGTGACCAACCTATGTCCCCTGGACTCCTCAAGGGTGGCTCTCTTTGGCATGGGGTTGAACCTCCTGCCATGGCTTTGCACCTCTGAGAAACACATACCATGGCTTGTTGGTGCAGGAAAGCTGGCCACCACTCTGCTGAAAACAGCGCTTCTCAAAATCAGCCCAGCATTAGGAGAGAAATCAACTCACTTAGCAATTTTAACAGCTTCAGGTCTTGGATGTGCCTGGACCCAGCATGGTCCCTCCTCCTCCTGCCACCAGCATGTTCAACACCAACATGGAGCAGATCTGGCTCTGCAGTAGCACAGCAAACTGCTGCTAGCAATGGGACGTTATGCTGCATACAAGTAATGAGAAAACCGGGAATAGTGTGGAAGAGAAGAGATTATTAGATAATAAATTATCAATGCACCAAAAACTGCTCTGTACATATTTTTCCCCCCTTACAGCTTCCCTAATGTCCTGGGAAAGTGACAATTACACAATTTAAGGAGGTTAAGTTTATTAAAATCCTTTTTTTATTACTTTTCTTTTAATATATGGTCGAGATAAAGCATCTGATTAGAGGAAAGTCACAAAGTAAAATATTTAATACTCATTGAAAGAGCAATTCATCCTCCCCTCTGCATGCAGCAGAAGCAGAGAGGCAAGGGGCCCTGGTGACAGCTCACTGCAGAGGCTGCTCCGCGGAGACCTTGAGCGAGCAAGAAAGCCCTGCCAGCAGCCAGGTCCTGCTCTGCCATGTTGGACTTGCCACATTATGGCAGCCCTTAGGAATGGTAAAATGGGCCATATGTGCACACTGAAAGAGACAGGCCACCTCTAAAGAGGGCTTACACAGGGCTTACTAACACCTCCCTGACCTCAGCATCACTTAAAAAGAAATGAAAAATTACATTCAACAGTCTGGAGGCATGGTGCCCACTCCAGCTCCACACAGATGGACACTGCACCCAGCATAAGACCAAGTGTTTAAAACATCTTCTGTGCCCCGCAGTGCCCCAGCCCAGCATGTACTCACCTCCTGGTGAGACACCTCACTTCACTGTACCTAAACTGCACGTCGCAGACCCCTGAATTACAGGCTTGCTTTTGCCACAAGATTACAGTCTATGCCAATGCCTTTGGGAACTATTTGCACAGTGAAGTTCATTTATTTTTCTCCATTTCAAGCATTTAGGGTATTGCAGGTTGTTACTCGACAGCATATAACCCTATCATGGGAGCTCCTGAGAGGCAGGGAAAAGTTTAGCTTGTAAATCCCAGCAGGAGCAGGTCAGGTCATGCCATGGGGCCAGGGAACAGTCTCACCATTCTTTTCTACCAGAAAACAAAATCACTCATGTTTCATAGATGGTCCCAGTGTGCAGATCCCAGGGATGGACATGATTTCCTAAAGGAGAAAGGGCCCACTTGCCTACCCACCACCCTGCTTTCCTTGCTGTAGCTCCATCAGTCCTCTCCACCAGCATCCACCCCCCTCCATTGTTTCCTCCCCTTTGCTCTCAGCACAAGCCCTTACTCCAAATTAAATGCTCCTGACACGCAGCCTGATCAAACGGAGGAGATGACTGCTGTTTATATAGAGTATAAAGCGGTGAAAGACATTACCTCTGGTTTAGATAGGGATCTAGTTAGGGATGAAGTACCACAGCGAACACAATGTGACAGGAGAGAACAGCAAAGTTCCCATCAGGAGCAGCTAAGCCTCTAATTAGTTTTCTGCAAAACATCAATAAAATAATGACTAAAAGGAGGCCAAGTAAAGCACTTGGCCTTTCTAAAAATCTTTGTCAAAGTCTTCACAAGAAACTATAAAGGTGAATAAAGGGAGACGAGGTGAGAGGCACAGCCCCGCCACCCCTTAGGAAGGGACAGAGTACAGCATGTGGGTAGGACCGGCAGTGGTGACCATGGCACAGAAGTGACAGCACGCTGCTCCACCACCAAGGCATCTCCAGCATATAACACCAGCGAGGCCAAATCTGCAGGTGATGCAGAATTGCTGAGAGATTAGAAAAGGCCAAAGAGTTTCAAGCTAAGGTGGGCATGTGGGGTAGTAAAACTCAGTTTTGCCAATAAGAAATAACGCATAGAGAGGTGCATTTTCAATTGGTTGCAGTCCTGGGCTCTGATTTAAAATATTACAGATTGGAAAACATCCTCCTGTTCATCAGGAAAATCACATCCTCTTCCGCACTCTCTGCTGCATGGGTGCTACAGTCTGTGTGCATCTCCAGCCACAAGCACCAGCCAAATTCTGCAGGGAGTATCACAGCAGCAAAACTCAAAAAGCCCCTTAGCTTTTGTAGCAATCTGCAGCCCCCAGCAGACACCTGCTGCATATTTAAAGCCCTATCTAAAGTCTGATTTTCCACAAAGAAGCTATCCCAAGCTTTGCTCATTGCTTACCTCTTTTAAGCAACGATGGCAAATTAACATTTAATGTATTTAGCTGTCAAACACTTCACACAGCCGGTGTTTGGGATAGGACCCTGGAAGTCACTGCCTTGCAGACACACCACTTTAAGCCTTGCTAAAGATTCCCAGGTGGAACTGATTCTCCACGTGTCTTGGCACTTACTGACTCCCTTGGCTTTTGCAAGCCGGACTTTCCTTGGACAGTGGCAAAACACGAGAGCTTTTCAGTGAAGATGGATGGCAAGTAATGCGTACTTTTATGAGACTGAGTGTTCTTGCATGTCCTGAGGTAAGAGGCCAGTGCCCTACACAACGGCATTGTCAAGCTATCTGGATTAATTTCATAATAATGGTTTCCAAATGCTCCTGTGTGGCAGATAGCGACTCCTTTCTGCATACTGCTTAACTACACTGCAGGTGAGAAATAATAGCCCCAAGCTCTCAAAGCCATGTACAAACATTGTCTTAATTACTGCTTGTTAACAGTCCTATGAGCCAGGTACATACTTTTATTGCCCAAAGCCATTAAAAAAAAAAAAAAAAAGAAAATCAGTATCCCAGGGGTCATTAGAAGTTAGGTCAAGACTCTTAGCTTAAAATCCAGGCAGGCACTTATCTGTCTCATGTGCAGCTTCCAACCCCTTCAAGCACAGAGGATGCCTGGATGGCCAGAAGCACGGCTGGCATTCCCCAGCTGGGCAAATGATGCACAGAGAGATGGAGTGATTTTGGGGGGCTTGAACTCCCCGTTTCCAAACTAGGAGCCCTTCCCTGGCACTGCTGGTTCCTGTGTCCATAGAAAGGGCTGTGGCTGACCTTGTGCTGCTGGGAGCACTGGGTGAGCAACCAGTTGGAGCCAAAAGCGCTGCTGATTAACACCACAAATGGGTGAGATGAAATAAAGTTTCATTGTTAGCAATGGACACTGCATGGCTCAGCTTGATAAAATTAGCAGACTGGAGATAGATGATGCTGCGAATCGCTTCTGAGTTACAGACGTAATACAACGACAGAAATGAATAGAGTCCTCGTACTTGAAACAACGGGGCATGTGTTTTAATTTAGAAGGGCTGAAAGTAAAAAATCATCTCACTGTCACATTTCCAGGTCAGCATTTGACTTATTAACTTCTGCTTTGGGCACAGGTAAACGAACCAAGCCATGCTCCATGCAGCTGCCAAAGTTACATAGGGTATCATTTTTTTTAACAGGGTCATTAAAGAACTGCTCATGTGTCTGGAAGGGGCATCAAAAAAAGTATTTTCACTTAATAATCAGGCTTAATCTCTTTAAGTTTTGTTGAAGTCACTTTCCCAGGGCCTTAGGCAAAAATCAATCTTAAAAGCGTTGTGAAGCTGTGCTGTGGTAGTTAGATGATTTATTATTCCATAACTGTGGGTCTTAATCTAATTAGAGATCGTATCTAGGATTTGCTTCAACATCTATTTATTTTCCTATTTTTACTTGCAAACATTCATGAAGAAATGACATTGTAAGCAGAGGAGATGGGAGGTATGCTGTGTTCTTCCTGTTGCCCTCCCATATTTAACTCCACATTTAGTTATCAGAGACCAAGAAACAATAGAAACAAGACCCAGACTAAGGGTCATTTGCAGAACTTCAGAAACTACAGCAAAAACTTCCCACGTGCAACCTACAGGGAGAAACCAAAGCAAATGTGTCCAAACACAAATTTCTCCTTCCCAGATGACTCTACCATCCCAGCCTTCTCTTTGCACATCTGTGCGGTTTGCATTACTATCAGGTAGACGCATTGAGTTGGACAGGTCATTTGCCCTGGCCTGCAGCGTGGGGATGGTGCTCACCCTCAGGACTGCAGAAATCAATCACCGGGCTGCCACGCTCCGCCCGGGGACTTGCACTGCTTGAAAATAGTACCTCGCTTGCTCCACACCCTGGGGGGGATCCTACAGACAAGACATGATTTATTTGTTTAAAATAACTAGAGGTACCTCTCAGATCCTGTCAGGAACCTGAAATAAATACTTGAGATGCAATAAAGTGCAAATAGAAAGAAAAAAAAGCAATCTCATGGCATGTATTAACACAAAATCATTGGGGCAGCATGGAAATAAACTAAGCCACTTTGCTCGATAGTGAGCCCACAAAAATTTATTTTCTTCTTCTGCAAGCAGAAATAATGGCTTGTTTTGGAAAGATTTTGCACAAATCTTTGGAACATCAGCATTTTCTATGAAAAGGTCTAAGAGACTAAGTTGACGGTTTTGAAAAATAATAATTCAAGTTTCTTCTGGCCTATGCTTTCCAAAAGCAAAGTTCCTATGTACTGCAAAAAATACTCAACAGCTGCCCTTGCACTCACAGGCTGGGGCAATAAGTGAACAAAAACCAGTCATACACATTCAACATCAGCACATACTTCACATGAAGGAAAGCAAGACTCCTTTTGTGAATACGTGGTCTTGAAAGCCTTTCTGCTCACAGTATCAACAGATGTGGAAAAAAAAAAACCCACTTCTGGGAGGACAGCCTGCTTCACTGACCACCAGAAGATCACCTGGTATCTTTGTGCATTGCTCTCCCCCTTTTGTAAAAGAATTACATGGTTAGTAAGACTGCAGTACGTTTCTCCTGTAGCCCTTAGAAGGAGCTTTTAGCGTCCTTGGGAGAGGGAGATACTAAACCTTTGCTTTCACCCCACCTTCTGCTCCTCTACCTGCTCTGTCTGGAAGCTCATTCGGGGCTCTGCAAACATTCTGACTTTAACAGTTTTTGCAATTTTAGAACAGGCACTATTTCTGCAGCATGTTCCTTGTGGGCCCTTGGAAGTGCGATATAGTTAGATCTACATACCCAGGTTTCCTCTCACACACCACCCCAAGCAAGGAGAAGAAATCAGGCTCAGAAAGGAGCTGGTGGTAGCACTTTTCAGAAAGGGACAGCTAATTTGCACCTCCTTGGATACTAATTGCAAATTCTCTCTCCCACCTTCGTTCATACCGCAGTGCACGGCAACAGGAAGGTCTGCTGCTTTCCTGAGTTTGCCGGTCTCTCCATCAACTCATCCTTCCTCAATCCCCTGCTCAATCTCCATGGAGGAGGACACGTCCCATTTTCTATATTAACTGTCAGCGTTGTGCTGTCTACCTGAGTAATCATGAAAAATGAAGCAGTAACTCATCTGCTTGTGTGGAAGGGCCTTTGGCCTCCTTTGCTTTTGCTGCTGAATTTAAATCTGCTGGGGACGTGGGGCCCGGCACGGCACCGGGGAAATGAATTGCACTGCTAATGGAGTGCTCCACTCCCCAGCATTTAAGAGCCCAGGAGCTCTGGGTTACAATAGCCTGTGATCCTCCTGGCTTGCAAGAGGATACCAAAACTGTACCCAAAGTAACACTGTTTACAAACTGGCATAAATCTCAGTCAAATTAGAAACTGAAAGCAGAAAACTTTAAGAAAGGTTCCTGTGTCTGTTTTACAATCATCTTTGACCATGTGCCCTATTTATCACTACATGGGCACTGCTGTAAATGCACTCATAGCATCTTACACAAATTTTTTTAAAGGAATAGCTAAATCTGCAGATTCACACCTCAGAAGTGTCCTTCTTCATGAATGCATTTAAGCATCTATTCATAACTATTGATACCCAACTGTGCACTTTAAATTAACCATATGTTTGACTATTTTTCCCAGTGCAGACCTTGGAGGACAATCAAATTAGTAATGTTGAGACACAAGTAAAGGAAGGTGATCCAAATCCCCTGAAATTCAGGGAAGGTCCTGCTTTCCTTCAAGTGTGAAAAAAGAAGCTGTCATTTGAACATATAGAAAGGTAGGAGACTTCTCAAGCTGTTCTCCAGTAAATCAGAAATAAAAGCTTTAACTTTCATGCTGCGGTCCCCACGCTGCCAGTCTAACAGTTCAGAGCTGCCAGGAAGGACTTGCATCTGTGCTCTACCCCATCCCTTTGGAGCCCTCAACCCTCCACCAGCCAATTCAGCTCACCTGTCCTCCCAAAACCTATTTTTTTCCCACTGCTTTAATGAGCTGAACTGGCTCCTGGAGGCACTCAAGGAATCCCAGAGCTAGTGTAAGGTGAGTTGTGGGAAGAGGTGGCAGGGAGCAAAGAGCATGCTCTCCCCTTTCATCAGCACCGAGGTTATCTCTGACCTGTCCCCCAGAAGCATCACCAGACATAATTCCAGTAACTTGGGATCCTGCTGCCCTGCTAGAGGTTAACACTCTCATAACACACAGCAAAAGGTTCAGGTGCCTCTACTTCTCCAGCTCCCAGATCTGCTCATTAGCTAATGCCAGTCCTCACCTGCCCCCGAGAGAAAAAAATCAGCAAACATCACTGACTGCCCATCAAAAGTTTGCAACCAGATTTCTTCAGCAAAGATTGGCCCAGTGGATAGGTTGGGCCTGTGCAAGAGTAACTTGGCTTAAGGGAAAATTAAAAAAAAAAAAAAAAATTGTGGAGACTTAAACAATGAGAAGTTGTCAAAAAAATCTGCTGTGAGAGTTCAGCTGACTTATGACTAATCACTGCATTTCACTTTGCCATGGGAGTTGCATTAATTATCACAAAATCAGAAAGGGCTTCATCCAGCCCTCCTTTGAATCACTAGGAAAAAAATTAAAACTTACTCGCTTCTATTTTTTTCACTGGTTCTCTTCAAAATCTTATAACAGCCAGAAATCCAGATCGAAAAATATGACACCTTCCAATTTCCCTTGATTTAATTTCCTCAAGCTGACTAATTTAATTGTAATATTTGCCTGGTACCTTGAGTTCTGCTTTCTCGCTCTCTTCCTGTTGCTGAAACCTGCTTCCCAGTCCCGGTCCCTAAGCTTAAATCTGCACAGATGTTTCCAAATTTGTATTTGTTAGAGACTAATTACCCTCATTCCCCAATGGATCATTCCACAGGGATCAGATATTCTGTTTGCGATCACAGATGTAACACACACATCGTGTGGTTATCTAAAAGACGCTGGGTAATTAGGTATCTCAGAAAAGAAAAATTGTTTAAAGTGAGACTGATTAAAAATGAAATCTGGATGATTTTTTTTAATCTTCCATGTGATATGAGCCTGAAAGGTATAGCTGCCTAGCAAAGCTACTGGAGCAAAATTAGAATTCAGCTTAGCCGCTGAGAACTCAAACAACATCAAGGTGAGATGATATTTTAAAAGTCCACAGAATAAAAAGCTTTTAATGGATTTCAGACTTTATGTTTCCCCTTTGTTATACTTTTGAGTTTGGAAATAATAAAAAAAAATAGTGGCAGCAATGAAACTATAACTCAAAATGAGGTCAAAATAGGCAAGAGTGATATGTTTTATTCTTTCATAGAATCATAGAATCGTTTAAGTTGGAAAAGACCTTTAAGATCATCAAGTCCAACCGTCAACCATGCCCACTAAACCATGTCCTGAAGTGCCTTGTCTACAATACCTCCAGGGATGGTGACTCAACCACTTCCCTGGGCAGCCTGTTCCAATGCCTGACGAACTTTGTGGGTATCTACTCCCTCTCCCACCACTGTAAGTCAGTTGAGTTCCTTTCACCAGGACAAAGGCATCAGGGTGGGAACCTACGCTGGGAAGCGCAGCTGTACGTCACCCTGTGCCCTGCTGCAATAGCCCCTGTGCCCGTGCAACCCCCCCGCCCCGAGCTTGCCTGCAGCTCCCTGCAGAAGCAACCTGAGCAAAGCCTTCCCCTTCCCTGACTGTTATGTCTCAGTGCTGCAAGTTTGTTGGGGACGAATGCTGCAAATGTGACTAATGCTCTTGAGCTGGAGGCGAGCCCTCCTGTGTGCAAAGCTCTTTATGTGCATACACATTTCCTGGTTCGGGGCTTTAGCAGTAGACTCTCAAAGGTAGGAATTCAGGATCTTAAATATCTTTGGACATTTAGAGCAAACAAAAGCCTTTAGAGACAGGATACTCTCCTGACTACTAGCAATCACCAAAGATCCTGCAGCGTTTTTCTCAAGACCAAAAGGACTGACTTTATCGCACACTGGCATGGTAGTGGAGAAGAGTATAAAGTGCAAATCTGGCTCCCAGCATTTCAGTATCCCCCAGTTACATATCAAACATGGCCAAGCACCATTTGTTGAGCAAATTGCAGTTCTGCCCTGCAGTCTCAGCTGCAGGCCCTATCTTGATGTGCCCTGAGGTCCTGCTGCAGCTGCAGGGTGTTCAGGGCTTCTCATCTGCCCTATCACAAGGGGACAGTTTTCCTTCTGTATAAGAAAGAGTACACAGCTGCAAAACCTAACGGGTGCTGCCACACAGGACCCAGATGAGCCCCGTCCTCTCTGTTCCCAGGAATTGTCCTGGATTCACCCTTAGATGCAGGCCATGGGCATCCCTTTACTCCAGGAGTCCCCAGCTCCATCTCAAAGCAGCAGTGCACTTGGGGGTTTTTGCATTTTCTTGCGGGCAAATTGCAGATAGAGCCTGGGCTGAAGGACTGCATTATCACAAGACCCATTTCTTAATTGAAGGTGGCATCTCTCCATTGTGTCCTGTCTGCTGAGACAGGAGAGGTGCTGCCATTTGCTCCCTCGTGCCCTGTTCAGCGCAAAGCAGCCCCACTCAGAGGAAGCCTCATGGCACCAAGAACATCAGTATTAATAGGAGTGGTCTATCCATCAAAGGTGAAAGCAGAGAGGAGAGGAGCTGTTTTAAGATGCTGACTGGAATATGAATGGGAAACTCTGTGCTATTTGCCCAATCCTGAACAGGACATCTTTGTACCAAGGAAATGAGGATTACTTAGTTATTCAGCTTGGCTTCTGACTATGAACAAGCTGGAAATTACTCATAATTATATTCATTATTATTTTGCTTACAGAGCCAGCCAACCTGCAAGCTTAGACTGGGCCCTGCAGAGACCTACCAGTGGTAGTGCTTAGACCTAAAACTTTCAAATCCTGCATAACTTAAACACAGCGCATGTCTAGCAGCTTGATGCTGGCTTTAGCAGTTACTCATGAGACAAACGCTCATGCACACACTCATTACTATATCTCTATTCCCATGCAAACCCCAGAACACCTCACTACGTGACAAGCCTTAAAACCTGAAGACTTTTGCACTAGTTGTAATCCTACCAGCAGCACAACAGCAGGCTGCCAGACTTCAGACCGAAGGTGGCTGTTTGAGATCTCAGTAACAGCCATCAGGTCACCACAGCTCTAACTCTATCTTGATGACTTTTCAAAATAAACATTCTCCATGATTGGATTCAGGCTGCATGAAAAGTGAAGGGAAGGAAGGCTTTACACCGCACAAATAAGCCTTTTCTTCATAGCTGCAGCATTTTTGCTCTTGGTAGACACTCTGCATAGGGCTGGCCACTGAGAGACTCGGGCTTTTTTTGTCCCGAGTGGAAACGCAAAATCTTCTTTTTTTTTTCTTTGTTAAATTATGAAATACCTTTCCAAAGGGAAGAAAAATAATCTCATCAACTGATATGTTTCTCCAGTTTTGACTCTTGATTTCTCCTCCCTCTGCCTTTTCTGTATTTTGAAATAAAAGATTATTTCAAGCTAAAAAATATCAAAACTTGTCATTCGAATCCAGTCAATTTCCAAAATACTGCTTTTTTTCCCTGCAAAGTTAAACTGTCAAATCAATACCATTTCTGCATGCTGTACATGCAGAAACATAAAATTTCATCAAACCACCATCCTCTAATGTAAATTTTTGCAAAGAAACATTCAGATGAGGTCCAAACCTGCTATTTGGCACAAGCAACCAGGCTGGGGCAGAGATGGTACCAATCCAGCGGATTTCTGCAAAGCCTAAGAGCTGCAAAGAGGTAAAGAAACTGTCTGTGGTACTCCTCTTTTCAATCAGTCTCGTAGGAATATATTAACATGGTACGAATTAGTTATGGGATTGTCATCCTTTATGGAACGTAAGAGGTGGTGGTTTCTTTATTATGGCATAAAACCAGGGTGTGGGGCAATTTTCCTTTATTTTGGAGTGTTATGTTCACCCAGTTTCCTTCCAGGTCTATCTCCTTGGGGAAGCCAGCCCATCAGTAATTATGGTGCAGTCAGGAGGGACCCAGCTTAGCCCATTGGCAACACACCCCAACCTGGCCACCACCTTTCTCTGCTGCTCTTTCCTGCAGTCCTGGTGCCACCAAATCTCAGCTGAGCAGAAGGACCAAGCCCTCAGCTTACTCCTTTCTACCTCAAAGCTTCCCCCAGGAAGAGAAAACCACCGAGAGATACCAGGAGGCAACAACCGGCAGCATTTCAGAGGCTGAGATTCCCCACAGAGAGGAGGTTGCAGTCAATATTTATACTTATGCAAAAGAAACGGACCTACCTTGCCAGCCATAGAGGTAGAAATGACGGTGACATCATGTGCAGGACAGCAAGGGAAAGGGCTCCTACAGGTGAGGAGCTACCTGGCCTTTCCATGGTCTTGGGTTCACCAGCAAGGCTCTTACATAGAGAAAAGGGTTCTTCCTGCAAGCTGATAAAGCAGAAGACTGAATGAGTCACAGGAAGAGGCATCTCCCAACACAATCGAATCTTTAGCACCCACATAGCCTCTCAGGAGTCACACTTGTTCATCTCGAAGTGGGGGAAAGAACCTGTTGCTTGTTTGGTTGGTTTTGTTTTTCATCCAAATGTTCTTTTGAAAAAGATTCAGTTTTATTGAAACTGAAGTTATTTGTCAGTTGCCATTAAGAACTTATGAAATTACATGACATCATCTTGTCTCAAATTTTGCATTAAGAATTTCATTTCAGAGTTGTGAAACTTTAGTTGTGATTCTGTCATACTGCTTTGGTGGGGTTTTTTTCATTTTATGACAAGTCCACTATAACTTATAATACATGTTACTATGACTGACAAGTTCTACCATGACAGAATGTATGACACACAAAGCTTCTTATTTATTTTTAAAATATCAGGGACAGCAGATACCAAAAACTTCTCTAGAACAAAACATCTCCTGTTTGTTCCAATGAAGCAAGTTGAAGCAAGTTGACACATAGATCAAAGTGTCTTCCTACTTGAAAACTGTCAAGCCTTTTCATTGCAAACTAGATGGGAAGCACTTTGAAACACAGGAAAAATCTGATGTTTCATTCAGCAAGCCAAATCCCAGCCATCTTTAATGCAAGTACAAAAAACATCAGTGTGATTTGCTTAACAGGTTGTCATAGTATAGCATTATCAGTGAAATCTGTTCTTCACTATTAACATGGTGACACAAAATGATAGTAAAACAAGACAAAGATAAAAGTAAATGTAAAGTATCAGAGTTCCAAAGTCAAAATTCTCCTGGTCTATTTTAAAGACATGTTTTCACCTGGAAAGTTAAGGTATTTAAGAACAGCAGCACATTTGCTGCCCCAGCCTTGTCCACAATGCATTGTGGCTGGTGCTATAACACAGGGTGCCCACACCAGCCATTGGCTGCTGGAGCCTGCCAGGGCACAGCAGAGATGTTGTGGCACATTAGGGAACTTCTACCATCTCCAGCATAAAATCTTCTAACCCTCTGACATACCTGCCTTTGAATCTTAAAAAAACAATACACTGAATAAACTATGGAAAAGCATCTAGTGAGGACCACATGCTGGACCACAGACGGGATAGAAGAATATAGGTTGTAGAAACTGATTCAAATGGCTAAGGACTGTGTAAATGAGTAGGGTATGAGTAGGAATTAAAATAAAAATTAGGTCAAGTTATATATTGCTGTAGAGTTTGTAAGGAACCTAAATAATAACCAAAAAAAAATTTAAGTCAGATTAGTAATAAGTCAATGACCAGGAGAAGAGTGCTTCCATTATTCAGCAAAGCTGTTACCAACTGTCATTGCAGAGGGTAATGCTTCACTACTAAAAATGATGGATTCGTTTGTATAGATATTTCAATTGTTACTTGTGACAAAAAGGTAAGAATTCAGACTACAAGGGGGAAGCAATAGTCCGGAAGATATTTATATAAATTATATGTTTTCAAATCAGCTGGGTCTGTTGAGATTCACTGCCAGGTACTTAGAAGTGGTGGAGGCAATCTGAGGGCTGTTAGCACTTATCTTTGAAAACTCAGGGACTCTGGCAAGTCCCAGAAGAGCAGAGAACAGCAAACATAGCAGGGAATTACAGGCCAGTCAGCTTAACTTCAATTCCCAGAAAAAATATTGCAACAAATCATCAAACAAACACTTTCTAAGCACCTAAAAGATAACAAGGCAGAGAGGAACAGCCAACATGGATTTGTCAAGAACAAATATCAAGCCAATCTCATATTTTTCTATGTCAGGGCAGCAGGGCTTACAGAGAGGGAGAGGTGGTCGCTGTTGTATACAATGACCTCAGCAAGGCCTTCGGCATCGTTTTACATGATTGTCTTAAGCAAGCTACGGAAGCACAATTAGGTGAAATCGTTAAGGCAGTAATACACAAGGTGGAAAACATAATTAGAAAGCAGTTTTCAATGACTTATCGTCAAACTGGAGGAACATACCTGTATGCATTGGGTGAGGATTCGTCCTGGGCCATTGTTACCTCTAACCGACCTGGTCGAAACAGTAAGTTTGGAGACAACATCAGCTGGGGCAGCACTGCAAGCAAGCAGCAGACAATAGGCACTTGGACCGGTCTTGACAAACAAGGGCAATGCTCCACAGAAGAAGCAGGCTGTGGTCAATGAGGACCTGTGTGGAGACTTACGGTTAGATAGGAAAGACCCAGCATGTGGCCATCAGCCAAGGACCATCCTGAGCCAAACCGGGGCCAGCAGTGGGGAAAGCAGGGTAGGGTGAGCCATGGAGCAGTGGTGAGGTTTTCGGGCACCTGCAGCCTGCCCGCTGGGGCACTGCAATCCTGGAAGGATATTGATGGATTGTGAAACTAAGAAGGGGCAACTGTGGGGAAAGATGAAGAAGCTGGGATTCAGTTTAAAGAAGAGAAGTTGTAGAGAGAAATTAGGATAAATCTTCACGTTAGAGCACTGCAGCCTCAGAGAGGGAGACAAGACAAATCATCCTCCGTATCTGCTATGGTTAAAGTGAGAATCAACATGTTTGAATTGCAGCAATGGACATTTAGGGTCATTGTCAAAAGAAACTATTGAATTTGAAGGGTAGCAAAGCACCAGGACCGACTGTCCAGAGAACATAACAAACATCCATCACTGCAGTTTTGAGTAAAGGTCAGACAAACAAAATGGAGGATGATATAAATTAAAATGCCCCATTCAGAGGGGTGTGTGGGCAGGTGGAGCCATCCTGAACTCCTCTTCCCTGCACCCAGCTGCCTGCCTGGCTGCCCAGCAAGATGCGCACCGTATACTGCACATCAGGAGGATGCTCTTTATCAGTTTTTATTTTTCTTCAAGGAAAGATCTTGTAAGGAAGCACTACACATCACTATTAGCAACTCATGAAAATACTACGTCTGTGAACAGGACGATTAATTCTTTGTGATGATCTCTGCCATATGGAGAGATTCATTCTAGTATCTAATGAAGATAGTACTAAACAGAAAATAAAATACGCTTCCATAACAGCCACAATAATCTGAGTCCATTTCAAAAGAAAAACAGAACATTGACATTTTCCACTACCACCAGTCCCACCCCCCACCCCAAAAAAAATCTTTGGGCCAATAATGAGGCAGTTGTCATTTTCATGCAGAGCCAAAGCTGCCAATTTTCTCTTCACATCGATTTTTTTAAAATATCACCTACAGATTATGCTCTCAGAGGAATAAAAAGGATGTTGATACAACATAGGAGGCAGGAGCACTAACACTACTGGGTTAGCCACGGGGAGAGTGCATGAATCACTCCTCAGTGGAAAATTAAAAGGAGCAGAGAAAGGGGAGAGAAGGAAATTGGGACCCTCCTGCTCCTCTGGACAACAGCAGGATCCAGCCAGCCCTGAACAAACACATGCACAGTTTCCCTAATGGCACAGCCCTGTAAATCCTCAGGATCAAAGGCATAAACCAATTACCCACTTGTGTCAGGCCAGGAATAAATTCCCACCCCCCCCCCCCCCCCCCCCCGTGAGAAAATACTAATCATCTGGCCAGGTGCACTAAGTGCTGCACTCAGGCACCACCTCCAAAACCAGCAGCGCCAGGAACAGCATGCAAAACTAAATTGAATTAATGCTCCTTTTTTCGACACCCCAGTCTGTATGCTCTTACAAGGTGCAATTCCCAGGACAGAGCATTTTGCCTGTATTCGGGGACTTCATGATACATTCCCTTCTCATCCCAAACCCCACACCAACTCTATTTCCTTAAAACAAGATTTTCCCTTAACCAGGACTCCCAGAGAGTTGTTGGTAAAGCAGAGATTATGCCCTCCTGAGCCTGTAGGCAATCCTTAAATAAAAACCCCAAGAAATTTTAACTACCTATTCATTTCATCTCTTTTGTCCCAAAACAAAGACAGAGCCACAGCAGTGGGGCACAGCCTAGAGCAAGCATAAAAAATGGATCGATTTATTTTGGCCCCGAGTATGAGTGTGAAAAACAGTGGGGCTTTGTCAATGCTTTGCTTTCTGCTGATGCCCCGGGAAACATGGACCATATCTTTATATTGCATTGCCCAAGGTCACCAGATTTCTTATCTGGATCAGGAGAACCCCCTTCATTGGTGACCTTGGGACAAATATTGCCCTGAAAACAAGACTTTGGCTGAGTAACTGCTAACACAGAGCAAGTACTTCGGATTTCTCTAGATTACCATCAGTGTGCTGCATCTGACCCGAAGTTCAACAGTAAGTCTACAGTTTTGGCCCAAACCTCTACTTTCTTTTATTTAATTTATATTTCTCTTCCCTACCTTTCCACCCTAGCAGGATCAGAGCAACTCCCAGATTTGCATTGAGTCACTAATTCCAGGCATGTGCAGTTGATTTTCTCTTCCCATGCTAAAAACACTCAGGTTTCTGCTCTCAGCCACCTTATCACAAATCTCAAACAACTGACCTGACTTCCCTGCTGTAACACCCAGGCTACAACAACAGGGATAAGGCTGCAATCTGACTCTGTGAATGCAAACCAGATGTAAAAGGCAACCTCAAGGGCAAGGCAGTAAAGAATTCAGATTGGCAGCATTTTATCCCCACTTAGCACAGGTGTAAATGGCTCCATATGGAGCAAGGCAGAGGAGACTCAAGCGTAGAGATTACTCAGCTGCTGAGGTTTATCTCCATTCCCCCACAGCTTACCAAGCCCCTCTTATAGTGATCACCTTGAGCTTGTGCTGGGTAGAATTTAGACTCCCGTTGGCTGCATTGCATATTAATAATTTAAATATATGGGACAATATATTAAATATATTTAAAATAGTACAATCTTGCCATACTTTTTATGGTATTTCAAAATTGATGGCCCCCAGTTTAAATACAAGGAAAATCTGAATTAGAGTTAATGCCTACCATACTTTGCCATCACATCCATTTTTAATTATCAAGAACACCAGGCCAAGTTTGCAATATTTTTAACAGACTTTTACGTGTTGTCACAAGTACCTAAATTATTGATGTGAAACATTTTATTAAGCATAGCATTTCATGAGAAACATGTTTGGGGGATATAATTTTACTAGAATTAAGCTGTTAAGGCAGAAGGAGGAGCCTCCAAAAGCAATTTCTGAAGAGGGAGGGAGGTGAATGAAAGCAAGACTGGTTTTCCACTTCTCTTGGTGATTTGGAGGGTGAGGACCAAAAGACCCCAGCTCCTTTTCTGTGGGAAGGAGAGGAGATGGGAGGGCAGACATCATCCTGGTTTCTTTCCCTTCATGCCAGAGAGGTCTCTAAAAGGGCAGTAGGTACTTCCTCTAATTGAGAAAGGGACCAAGGAAGGTATTTTCCTCCTTTAAGAGCAACTGTTGCCAACAGCTATACCTAAAGCAGGTAAAGCTCTACATCCATGGAGCACTGCAAAGCCTAACACATCCCCTCTTACCCTAAGCACCTTTGGCCTCCCAGCCCTCCTGATAGATTGATCAGTGCTATACCAAATTTAGACATGGGAAGCCGAGGCACACAGACACCAACTGAGAAGCCTCAGATGATGCAGGGAGCGAGAAGCAGAAGGAGAATCAATGAGGTCATCCCCAAACCACTCAGATGCAAGAACCACACAAAAAGTGCTAGACCAGCTCTTGGCTTCTTTCCTCCTTCCAGTTAGGTACCTACATAGAAACTTCTGGCCAAACATAACCTGAAGATCACAACAGACAGAAGCAGGACATGAGGAAGGAGCAAGACTGAAGCCAGGTAGAAAAGCTGAGGCTCAAACCCAGCTGGACAGTCCCATCTCAGTGACTCAGGGTCACTTCAGCACAACATCCTTGACAAAAGCCACAAGAGGCACCATTGCCAGTCTTCCACACTGGCTTTTCACTGTTGGGGTGGTTTTTTTGTATTACTGAATGGACTGGCTCTGCTGGGCACAGTTATTTTTCCTCCACAGCTGAAGTTTGAACAAGCTGCCCTGGGGAGTAATTTTGGAAGCAGTTGCAATGTTTATTATCAGTGTGGGCAGGTTTTTATTCCTTTAACAGCAATCCATCATGCCCCATTTGATTAGTTGCTATTTCTCACTGCCCTCAGAAGGGCTGGAAACCTTTCTTTTCTGTCCTGGAACTGGAGAAAACATGGCAATTTCAGGTCTCGATACCAGGGACCACAGCAGCCTCCCCACGGTTCATCCCCTGCTGACCCACAGAGAGGCACCGTGACTGTCTGGAGCCATTGATTTGCACCGGTAATGGAGAGGTCTTTTTATTCCCTCCCTAGCAGGGATAGGTTGATTTACATAAAAGTGTTTCAAATCAGCAGGCTTCACTGGTCTCAATCCTATTTCTGTTTGTACTTTTGAGTGACTCTTGAGCAGAGAAGTTCATTCTCATTGGTGGGAAATCATTAAAACATGAACTGCAATTAAATTTAGCCTTTACATTCAATTCACTGCTTCATCTGTATGCATTTAAGCAAATACAGATACCTGCATTCATTCAGAGTCTGAATTTTTCCAATTTTTTGCCATGTTAAGCAATGCTAAGTGATACCTTTGCTATTTACTAAATGATAGTTTATTTTTCACTTGTGTCACACTGTATTTGGACAACAACTGGAACTGAATGAAAATGCACAAATCAACATTTCAAATAGCTTTCTACCAATTACAAGTTCTTCATGTGTGCTAGGTAATAAAAGTATTTTTATTAAAACATGCTTTGCATTTAAATCTGATTTACTACACAAAAGAAGAATTATATGTGGTCAATAAAATTTAACTGATTGTTTCCAATAACTGGAGCCAAAACATTTGAGATGTCAGAGCTAATAGATATTATCTTCTTGCACCTGATTTTTATTCAGCGGTTGCAGAAGGAAAACCACTTTCCTGGACTGTTTGTTGGTTTTGTTCTTACCAAATTTGAATTAATTATTTTTTGAGCTTTACTACTGGATAAAATTGCTATTAAAAAAAATTTTTCTTTCTGTAACTCCTGAAAACAGCTGCTTTTAAAGTCGAGGCAGCCCTTCAGCAAGGCTCACTGCAGGTGTTTAGCCAGGTTACACCTAACCTTTCAGTGGTTTGATGCATCAGAAAACTTTGGCAGTAAGTATGTTGCTTTAGCATTTTCATTTATTATAAGTTATTTAAGTGTATTAAATTAAGATCTTAATATAGATGGTCAGACTTTCACATTTAATTTTCTGGTTTAAAAATCTGATTAAAGTCGTCTATTTTTATCTGCCACATACCTATAAAGATTCCTTTGCAGGCAGAACATAAATCAGGGCTCCCAGGAAAAGAACATTAACACCCACAGCTGAACATAGTGAGTGTTCATCCACCACATCAGCCAGGGCAGCCACACCTAGGGCCAAGAGAGCAATCACATAGGTACAAAAGCTCCTGAAACTTTAACATGTGAAAATTAAAGATTGGGTTCCTCACTCTGCAGAGTACAACACTGCCTTGATCTCTGTGCACCTTGTTTCTCCTGCATCCCACAGCAGAGAGAAGATGAGGGTGGATGGATGCTGAGGACCAGGCAGCACCTTACCCCCAGCCAGCAGCGAGCTTGGGTGGCGATCCTACTTTTTGCACTTTAAAGGTGACAAAAAGTCTTGTAACTTCCCAAGTTGCGGGTGGAGGTTGGAGAAGTTTCATTTTCATTGCAGCAGGACCACCCTGTGCTTGCTCGTTGCTGGATCCCTGTTTCTGGAGCACGTAGCCCACAAGCAGGGGACGACGACATGCGCCTGTACAGCTACAGATGCTCCCAGGGCCACAGTCCTGTGCTTCGAAAGCTCAACAAAAGAAGTGATAGCACATCTTAGGCATGACAAGGAGCAAGAGCTTTGCTTTCCTCCAAAAAAACACTTGTTGGTGCATTATTGTGACCTTGGACCAGGAAAAATGACAAATCACTAATGTTTTCTGCAAAATCCCAGGTTTTTCACCAGAGATCTCCAGCCAGCTGAACCACGCACTAGAATCCAATTTTCCAAAGCGGTGGAAACCAATGGACAGCCCATTCAGACAGTAAGCCCTGTTCTGTACCCTGCTTTTGTTATTACACTGGTCTGATGCTACCTTTAAGCAACTGTGTTAAATTCTGATTGCCTTTTTGCCAGATCATTGAGATCTACCAGAAAAATAATCTGTGCCCCCATCAAGGTATTTCAATTGCTACAAAAAAAATGTAGCTGTCCTGGTTTTGGCTGGGATAGAGTTAATTTTCCTCCTGGTAGCTGGTATAGTGTTGTGTTTTGGATTTAGGATGAGAATAATGTTGATAACACACTGATGTTCCAGTTGTTGCTGAGCAGTGCTTACGCTAAGTCAACGACTTTTCAGCTTTTCATACTGCCCTGCCAGTGAGGATACTGGGGGGGGGGGGGGGGTAGGCACAAGAAGCTGGGAGGAGACACAGCAAGGGCAGCTGACCCAAATGAGCCAAAGGGAAATTCCAGACCATATGACATCATATTGATGATATATATCAATATGACATCATATTGATAAGACTGGGGGGAGTTGGCAGGGGGACATGGATTGCTGCTCGGGGACTGGCTGGGCATGGGTCAGCGGGTGGTGAGCAACTGCATTGTGCATCACTTCTTTCATATATTCTTTTATCATTCTTATTATTTTTCCCTTCCTTTCCTGTCCTATTAAACTTTCTTTACCTCAACCCATGAGTTTTACCTTTTTTCTGACCCTCTCCCCCATCCCACTGTGGGGTACTGAGGGAGCAGCTGCATGGTGATTAGCTGCCTGCCGGGTTAAACCACAGCAGTAACAAACAAGTTTCATTGAAGGAAGAAGTCTTCCTTCAGACTTTGTTCCAGAAGTCACTGAAAGTGTATGCCTGTGCACAGTACTGGTAATGTGAAGGGTGACTTCAGGAATCAATGCTGATATTGTCTCCAAAGAGAAAATTAAGCAGACAGGACAGCAAATTGATTTGGACATGAGTAATTACTTAACTTATTAGTGTCCTTGTCTGTAACACCAACTAAAGCAGAAATGGCAGGGAGCTCAGGAGGACTCTACAAGCAGGACAGCCACAGCGTGCACATCCCAGGTCCTGAGCAGCCTGGGACTACTTGGACCCCCAAAGGGCCCTTCTAACTTAAATTTGTTGGTGATCCTGTCTGTGCATATCCCTCCCCAAAGTGCAATCCAGTACCTGAGATGTGTAGAGTGGCAATTTCTTCCAAAGGGCAAAACAGGTTATATTGGGAAAAGCATGAAAAATATGAGATGCGCAATGGAGGGCACAGTATTTGAGAGTCACAGTATGAGCAGGTAGGTGCAGGCACATGCAGGCAGTAGATGCAAAATACACAGATGTGGGGGAGCAGTGTCCCAGTCAGTGCTCTTTCATTTTCATGTGATTATAGAAAGCCCATGTACCCGCACATACAAAACCACATCATTCTGCAGTTTTGACAGCCCCCTGTGGTGATGCACCACTGTTAATGTCACCTAGCTTGGGGACCAATTTTGCCTAGAGATAAAAATTAATTTATGATGAGTTTGGCATCCCCTCCCCTACAGCTTATTCAGCCCCTGTGCCCACACCAGTGAGGGGAAACCTTTAGGCTCCATGCCCAGATAGAGAAAAAGCTCCAGTACCACTGACAAAACTTGCACATTGTACTCTTCTCCCCAGAGCTCAGCAGTGCTGAACATTAGGGGACACTGAGGCTCTGCATCCCCATGGCCATGCTCCAGACACATCACCTCACTGACAGCACAAAGACAGTGCATCCATCCCCAGCACCACCTCCCAGGGATGCTACATGGTGCAGGGAGAATGAGAGATCACCCAAATCAATTCACGCAGGTAGCAGAGGAACAACAGAAAAACAACTCAAAACACAGGGTACATCTTCAAAGTGTTGGCCAGGAGGTATAGAGTAATTTTGTGGGAAATATAGGCCAGCCCCCACATGAAGGACATACATTTTTCATGACCTTCCCCATCCTTGATATTTCTAACCTTCAAACATATGTAAAGACGGGTTTCCCCTCCTCCCACCAGCTGCAGCTTGACCCTGCTGTACACAGGAGCAGCTCAGGGTGGGTGGAGGAGGAGAGGAGTCACTGAGGAGTTCCTCTCTCCCTTGGAGGCCAAGCCTGACCCTAGAAAAAAGTAGGAAGAATCTGAGTCCTCCTCAAGGTGGAAAAAAACAGAAATAATACACCCCATGAAGCAACAAAGTGCTGTTTGGAAATGAACCAGTGAGCACCAAGAAGAATTTATTTTAAAAGATGCTCTCTCATTTTAATGCATCAAACAGGGAACTCACCTTCTGCCCCCAGCCTCAGAGACTACCCATCTTGGGCGGACAGTGCAGAAAACATCAATAAGTGGGTGTTCCCAACTGGTTGTTTTTTCATCTCAAGTATTTACCACCCCCTTCTGTGCAGATGAGAGGTGAGATGTAGGAAGCCTCAGGATAAAGAAATGAAAACAAGTCCTGCTGGAAGAACAGCAGAGTTCATTTTTTGATGAGGATTACACCAAAGGAAGCAGGGTAGCAAAGTAATAACATTCATACCAGCCTGTTAGATATAGGAAGAGGTTCACTTAATACGCACCATTATCTCTGCTCAGTCTGTGTTTCACAGCTGCCGACACCTCTCATGCTCTAGCCATGCTGTTTAACACTCATATCGCTTGCTCAATTTTAGAAAGCATCAGCTGAAAATGCCGCAATCCCTTTACGCAGCTGGAAGCCAGGAGCCAGCGTTGCCTATTGCCACCACCGGCTTGTACTGGTGATGCCCGTGGCAGAGCAGCCCAGCTCAGCACAGAGCTCCAGGTCTCCATCTGCCTCCCCAAATTGAGGTGAGGGTCAGGGCTGGCTAAGGAAGGAGTTCTCCCTGGAGGTTTTCACAGGGGAGTTTGCTCAGGTTCCCATCTCCAATACAAAAGAGCAGCTGCCAGAGAAAAGCTAATTACATATGGCTTTTTTTTTTTTTCTCCCCTCCAAAGATTCAATAATGGATTGTGGAGCATTTTCTATCTTCTGAACTTGCCCACATCCACCACCTTCAGAGCAAGGACAGCATCTCCAACTATCCCACGTCAGTAGCAAGGCCATAGATGAACAAGTCCTCAATCCTTTTGTAGGATGAGCTGCACCTGAGGTCCCACCCTGCTCTGTACCACATAAACACCCAGCGATCTCACAGCATGAGCCCCATCTATGACAAGTCTCATGCAGATATCAAGTCTGTCTCATACAAGTGCTACCAAACCACAATTTATGAGCTCTTCTAGGCTGTGAAAGATTCATGCTGGGGACATATAGTTAAGAGCTGCTCCCCCTGCAGCTGTGACTGAGGCCAGTTTCTGGAGAAAACATTCATTAAAGGAAGCACTGATCTTTCTGAAGCTTGCAGGATAAGTTGTCCCTGTTTCTGCACAGGATAACAAGATCTCCTTTGCATCTTAGTGTCAAATAAAGGTTTTGATTGCTGCTCCCTAAAGGGACACCTCCCATTAACCAACTGTACATCTGAACCACTACTACATTTTGACAATAAGAGTACAACAGCCCTCATACATCTAAACACAAGGTTTCTGCATGCAGAGTCATTTCAGCAACCCTCCCCAGAGCTCTAGCTCCTAGACCTATTTCCCCACTCCCCCACATACATGTGATGATGTGCATGGGCAGCATTTAACTCCTTTGGCGGAAACAGAAAGATATGTTTGCCTCCCCCACATAGACCACAGGCAAATAGTCTACCCACATGCCCAAGACAGCTGCAGCAGCATTTTGGCCTCTGCTCCTGGCCCTATTCACACAGTGACAGGAAACACAGTGTCAGGCAGCTCTCCTGTGGCATGGTGTAAGGAACAGACTTGGAACCTCTGCAGCACATAAAGGAAGAAATTTCAATCACTTCAGCTTGAGATCAAAAGCTAAAGGATAATGTTTCCATGCCTTGCTGCCAGCTGGGGGCTAAAGCCCCAACTTGGATGCTGAAGCTCCCTCTGCGTGAGGGTCTTGGGCTAAAACTGAGCTTCATAACACCCCATGGTTGGGGGCAACCCAGGCTCGTCCCCATCCCCTCCCGCTTCCCATGCCAGCCACAACTCACCCCTCCCTCAGAGCTGGACACCAGCAAAAGGTGTCAGTGAGGCGAGATTTTTGTTGTTTTGTGGTGTTTGGTTTTGTTTTTTTTAACCACAAAAACCAAGTGAGTGGCAGGGAGTAGGTGATACAGAAAAGCTTAAATCAGTAATGCCAACAAATACTTCATATCAGCCAATATGCTGAGTGACAACAGCCCTTTCACAGATCCTGCTGTCTTAATTGCCAGCTGCCCTCCACCAGCAGCATTCAGACTTTTCTCAGCATGCCCAGGAGCTGGTATTTAGGCACCAAAGGAAATTTGCTGTGAGAAATCTGCAAGAAACCCAGGACTTGAAACCATGCCAGTGTCACGACAGACACAGAAATAGCATCTGTAGAAGATATGGAGCCAGAATACCAAGTCCCTGAACACCCCGCTCAATGAAGCTTTCACCAGGCTACAGGGCATTATACAAGAAAAATATTACTCTTATTTGCTGTATAAACAGATTGCAGTTGTGTTCATTACACAGACTTGCATCTCTATTCAGCCGTAGCACATTAAATGCAAATAAAAGAGGAATAAGTTAAGTTGCAGTTAGCTGCACGGCACATTGTAGAGAAGCTTGCGCTGATTAGGGGCTTGCAGAAGCATTTCCCAGGAAAGGAGCCAAAGCTCCCTAACAGCCCTCAGTGCAAATTGCTAACTGTTTCTGCAAAGCTCGCGGGGCTTTTCCTTCTTTCCCTTTGTTTTTGGAGCTGTGAACAGAAGTCACGTGAATAATTACTTCCCACATTAGCAAACATGCCACAGAGCCAGTGTTGTCCACTGTTGTTGTTTTTTTTCTCATTTATGGCTGACACATTAAACAAGGAACACAGAATATTAGCTATTAGCACTAGCCCTTTACAACATGCTGAACAAAGCTGGTTTGCAACATTTTCAGCAGCAGAGAAACAACATCCTGAGAATCTAGCAGAGTAATGCCCAGGAGTGTGAAGGTCCATGATGCAGCAGACCTGCAGAAAGAGAGTCTGAGATATGGATGAACCTCTGCCACCATGGCACAAAAGCTTATAAACCGGTGTTGGGGCATCTGTAGCAAGTGACTGTGAACCCAGTGGTCCTCAGCTACTTTTAACAGCAAGGCAAAAAGTTGGCCAGTCTGAGGCACTTCTGGCCTTTGCTGCTATCCATACCAGGTCTCACTAAGGTTGGGAAATATTTTGGGCTGATGACGACAGAGGTAGAAGCTGGATGCCAAAGACGTTCCCAACGTGACTGCTACAGAAAGCTTTGCTACCCATGCAGGAGGGCATCTTTCCTCCCGCGAGGCACATCGGGCAGTGCCAGTTCTCACCAGCTAACAGATAACACCCTCAGCTGCCCAAGCATTTCCAGTTCAGCAGTATTTGAAAACAAAACAGAAAAAAAGACTTGCAAATGCATCTGCATCTTTTCTCCGTATTTTGTGCTTGCTTTGTCCTGCAGTTAGTTTTAAATTATAATTCACTCCAAAAATAATTTCAGAGACATTTATCTGCTGCACATTGCCATGATTACCCTGCCTGTGCTTTGTTGTAGAGCAGCAGCAGCTGGCCCTGGAGCAGATCAGCACTGCTCTGCCTGGTACTGTCTATAGGGCCACATTCCCACCACCCCCCTGCCGGTTGGACTCCTTTTAAATACAATTATTCAAAGGAAACTGTGGCTTTGCAACAAATCTCACTGCAGTACAGAGGCAGTAAGAGGATCCAGCAACAGAGGCAAAGGGAGCACATTACTCCTTGTTATTTCATTTGTAGTTCAAGGATATGCATATTTGTCAGAAGCCTTTTCCCCCTGCCCTCTTCTCCTGCCAGCTCTTTTATCACCAGCCTCTTACCCCTCACACTGATGCAAAGCTCATCTGAGCAGGGAAACCAGCCACAAGGCCAGCAGCCTCGGAGCCTCATGGCTTGTTCAAAGCCATGCTGGCAGATGGCATCTCCCCACACACCAAGGAAGACCCCACGCTTCAACACCACCCCTCTCCTCCACATCCCCATGAAACAGGAAAAGAAAGTCTCCCACAGTTTACTAGCAGGACACTCAGCTCAGAGGCAGAGCTGCTCATGCTGGGACAGGGTGGCTGAGGCCCCCGCTTGCCCCCCACAGCTGGGTCGGCTCTCTCTGAGAACAAAGAGAGAGCTCAGATAAAAATTTAAAAGTATCAGGATTTTTCGATTCAGGAGCACTCTCCACTGTTGGACTTCAGCTTCTCAGCTCTGAGAGAATAAGAATACTGCGGTGCTCCATAATTATTTTTTTATCTTAATTTTCCAGATTAATATCGAATCAGGGAGATTTGCTTTTAAATGCTAATTTTTTTTTTTTTTTGAAAGTACAATCCTCTGAGCTGGCTGGCTTTGAAGGCTTTGTTTTAAAATTAAACTTCCCTTCATATAGATTTCAATAGCTACAATATTTCCATGGTTTAGGTGAGCCAAGAGCAAAGATGACCCCAAAGACCTGTAGCAAACTAAGCTGGGTTTTGCTTTGTACACCCAAAGAGGCAAGAAATAGCCTGGAACTAAGCTCAGGGAATGGAAGGCAGGACAGTGTGTCTGGCAGTGCTAAAAAATGCAAACGCACCAGGGAGGACATCTCCTGCATAACTCATCTGCCTTCAAGCATCAGCTCAGTAAGAAGATCTGCACATAGCTGGGGCCAGCAGTGAAGTCAGCACACCTCAGCAGCCAAAAAAACCCAAATTGGGACAAAAAGAAAGGATTTGAGGAGTCTTGGGCATCCCAGCTTATTTTTCTATTTTACCCAATAACAAAGGAGTAACTTGGAAGTGCGAACACGCTTCTTTCTACATGGCAGCACCCTCAACACACAATTCATACATCCAACAACATTCTTGGGTTTAAGTTTTCCCTCAGGCTGCTTAAACCCTTGCAGATGCACCTTTTGGTACTGTGGTATTGTCTGCTTTACCCAAAGAAAGAGGGTGGAAAACTAAAATTGCACAAACTGCTATAGGCGGAGGGTGGCCCACGGGCAGGAGCCGAGTCCTGGCTGTGGGGAACTGGGCTCAGCTGTTTGGTTTGCTTCAGATTGTGCAACCTTCACCAAATCATTTAATTTTTCTTTGCCACCATACACTGTCTGTAAAGTGTAGATAATTACACTTTCCTACCTACTATGGATTTTGTGAGCATGAAGACACAAAACCAGTGAGGAAATCACATATTCAAGCATTCAGAGATGATCTTAGAGCCACAGACTCTACTAAATAGCCTCAAAAAAGCCAGACTGTGCTGAGACCTCTCATCAGCAAGAGAGTGGGTTCAGCAATGATTAACCCCACCTCCCAGAAAAACGTAGAGATGTTGTTCCCTGCAATTAAAAAATACTGATCACAGTTGTCAGTTAGCTACCAAAAAAACCCCAGAGTGTTGAGAGTCATTTTAATGTTGCTTATGCAAAGACACAAAAATCTTTTAAAGAACAAAGCTGTATACAGCCAATAAGCCAACACTTCTCCCCTTTTCTTGATTATTGCTATTCTTCATAAAATTAGTTACGCTCAAAAAGCCTCGTCTCTTTGCTTGGCCTTTATATGTTCACTCCAGATACATTTTACTGCACAGTAAAGTGCAGCAAGTCCTTTTTGGCTAGGTTTGCAGTCAATGGAACACCAGAAAAAAAACAAGAACCTATTTTATTTATGTTTTTAATACTGCCCAGTAACTACAAGGAACTGGGTGGTATTGCAGGAAAATCCCACATTATATCTTTCTTTTACTCTAGGGACTGATGGCACACAGAGCCTTTTCCTTCTAAGGCCCCTCTGCAAGTCTGACACCCAGCAGGCTGCAGCATGAATATGTCCTCTCAGTAGGTTCAATAAACCAGCGGCTTCTGTCTCTGTTTGCAGTGGGAAAAAGACCAGAGGAGTGTTTGGGGGTTAGCATACCATTGTGCATCCCCTCCTGCTGCCAGGCAGAGGAAGGGGAAGGCTTTTATTACCTCTGCATGTCCCACAGGTAAAAGCAAATGTGGATCCCAGTGCTACCAACTTGGCAGCATAAGCCAGCAATATATTGCTTGGAATGAGACGGAAGAAATAACTTAAAATTAAAAATAAGTAAGTTCTCTGCTGCAGTTGGTTCAGTAGAAGTCCATTGTACAGAACCCTTAATCATGAGTATGGGGCCATCATAAGCTAATTTATTTCTTTTTTTCCTACCTCCCAGTGGAGCTTTAGGGGGGATCATAGAAACATATAATCCTAGGATGGTTTGGGTTGGATGGGACCTTAAAGATCATCTGGTTCCAACCACCCTGCCATGGGCAGGGACACCTTCCACTAGACCAGGTTGCTCAAAGCCCCATCCAACCTGGCCTTGAACACTTCCAGGGATGGGGCATCCACAGCCTCTCTGAGCAATCTGCTCCAGTGCCTCACCACACTCACAGTAAAGAACTTCTTGCTGACATGTAATCTAGATCTGCCTTCTTTCAGTTTAAAGCCATTACCCCTTGTCCGATCACTATATGCCCTTGTAAGAAGTCCCTCTCTGGCTTTCTGGTAGGCCCCCTTTAGGTACTGGAAGGCTGCTATAAGGTCTCCTGTCATGGTTTAACCCCAGCCAGCAACTAAGCACCACGCAGCCGCTCACTCACTCCCCCCCCACCCAGTGGGATGGGGGAGAAAATCAGGAAAAAAGAAGCAAAACCCACGGGTTGAGATAAGAACAGTTTAATAGACCAGAAAAGAAGAAACTAATAATGATAATGATAACACTAATAAAATGACAACAGCAATAATGAAAGGATTGGAATGTACAAATGATGCGCAGTGCAATTGCTCGCCACCCGCTGACCAGCACCCAGCTAGTCCCCAAGCGGCGATTCCCCGCCCCCACTTCCCAGTTCCTATACTGGATGGGACGTAACACGGTATGGAATACCCTGTTGGCCAGTTTGGGTCAGCTGCCCTGGCTGTGTCCTGTGCCAATTTCTTGTGCCCCTCCAGCTTTCTTGCTGGCTGGGCATGAGAAGCTGAAATATCCTTGACTTTAGACTAAACACTACTTAGCAACAACTGAAAACATCAGTGTTATCAACATTCTTCTCATACTGAACTCAAAACATAGCACTGTACCAGCTACTAGGAAGACAGTTAACTCTATCCCAGCTGAAACTAGGACATCTCCCCAGAGCCTTCTCTTCTCCAGGCTGAACAACCCCAGCTCTCTCAGCCTGTCTTCATAGGAGAGGTGCTCCAGTCCTCTGATCATCTTCATGGCCCTCCTCTGGACTCGCTCCAACAGGACCATGTCCTTCTGATGTTGGGGGCCCCAGAGCTGAACGCAGTACTGCAGGTGGGGTCTCACGAGAGCGGAGTAGAGGGGCAGAATCACCTCCCTCGACCTGCTGGTCATGCTGCTTTTGATGCAGCCCAGGATATGGTTGGCTTCCTGGGCTGCAAACGCACATTGCTGGGTCATGTTGATCTTCTCATCAACCAACACCCCCAAGTTCTTCTCCGCAGGCCTGCTCTCAATCTACTCATCACCCAGCTTGTATTTGAGCTTGGGATTGCCCCAACCCGTGTGCAGGACCTTGTCCTTGTCCTTGTTGCACTTCGTGAGGTTCACACAGGCCCACCTCTCAAGCCTGTCCAGGTCCCTCTGGAAGGCATCTTTTCCCTCCAGCGTGTCGGCCGCACCACAGAGCTTGGTGTCATCGGCAAACTTGCTGAGGGTGCACTCAATCCCACTGTCCATGTCGCTGACAAAGATGTTAAGCAGCGTTGGTCCCAATATCAGCCCCTGAGAGAGGCCACTTGTCACTGGTCTCCACTTGGACATCGAACCATTGACCGCAACTCGTTGAGTGCAACCATCCAGCCAATTCCTTACCCACTGAGTGGTCCATCTGTCAGATCCATGTCTCTCCCATTTAGAGACAAGGATGTCATGCGGGACAGTGTCAAACTCTTTGCACAAGTCCAGGTAGATTCTGTAAAGAACCAAGTGCATTTCAGTGGCACTTGCCCCATTACATGAAATAATGCACATACATGCACACACCCCCTTGCTCTATACAACCCTGCATGGAGCCCAAAGCTAGCATTACAGTCAATTCAGAGATCAAGGATCACTCCTAATGGAGACAGCATAACAGAATTCATTTAATATTCTTCTTGGATTCGAAATAATAATATTGTCAACTAAATAAAAGTCAAGCATTCATTTGTATGTAAAACAGTTGGTTATATCAGGCCTATTTATGTCTGCTCTGCCTTCCAGCTACAAAGATTTATGACTGAACACCCAAGGGACCTTTATATATCTATCCAAATTCACGCATTGTTTTCATTAACCTGTGTACTGGCATCTTGTACAACATGGCATGAAAAAATAATATAGATTTTTTTTCTTGCTATTCAGGCAAAGGAAGAAAAAGTTCCTGCCAATAACAGCAATAATAAATAAACTCTTTCTGAGCTGGTTTGTCATACATATAGATCTGTATTTATATGTACATATATGTGTATGTAAATGTATGCACACAGACACGTTATGGACACATATGTGCCTATACACACACACACACGGGGCTTCTTGTCCTCCCTCTGCCTGTTCTTTTCCATCTCCCATTTCAATTCTCCCCCAGCCTTCCCACCTTCTTGCAATGCCAGCCTTGTTCTTCTTTCAGTATCTCCCTGGTGACAGGACAGAAACAGCTGCAATAAATTACTCAGTGTGCTTTTTCCATTAAATATATTTTAAAGAGTGAAAGTTTGAAAGACAGAAGTGTATTTGTATAGAGTAAGAGGAACCGCCTTTATAACCCCAGGAAAATGACTGCTGGATGAAAGAGGTGGAAATCTGGAGGATACAGAACAAAACCCAGCTGCTGTTAAGACTAACAGTAACAAAAAGTTTCTTAGCTTGACCACTTGTTTATTTTTTCTAAATCTTATCAGTTAGGCTGTCTATAATACTTTTCTTGTTTATGTTTTTAGCTGAGCAATGCTGTGCCACCAAAGAGACTGCACATCTGAACTCCTTGGCAATTGGCTGTGCCCTGAGGAGGGGAACAGGCCCCAACCCCATTTCAGATTTGGTGTCCCCAGGCACTACTTGGCCAGAGCATCACTAGTGCCTCTTGGGGCAGAGGAAGGGAAAGTGAGAAAACAGAGGAGTCATCCAGCTCGAGGTAATGGGGCACAGCAGCAGGGCATGCTCTCAGGGCATACAGGGGAAAACCCCCAGGTGCATTCCCCAAAATAAAGCACCCATCAGCATCAGAAGTCTGGGATCCCCACTGTGCACCGGGTCTGACAGACCCACCAGGACACCCTCGACTCACTGCAATTCCACCTCTAGAAAATGCCACTCTTCTGGCAAAACGCTTATTTGAGGTGCCAGCAGAGCAGCCAGGATCACTGCCACAGCAAAAGCCTCCCCAAGCCCTGTGACTTCCCTGCTTCATCCTAAACGTGCCTGTCACGAGCAACCACTGCTACCCAAGCGGTCCCTGCTTCCTGCTGACACCCCTCACAGCCACTTCTGAGAATGAGGCACTGCAGGGGCATTTCCATCCCGTGTGGGATTATTTTGTGATGGAAAAAGAGCACACTGCCTTCCCTTGCAGGCTGCTGGGAGATCTGAGAACAGTTTTAAGGCAGCAAAGAACATACTGAATCCAGGCGATATCCATAACTCAGATCCTATTGCCTATTGAATTTCACTAAAGTTCAACTTTTTTACTTTAAAAAAACCAAACTCCCCAAAAGAGTCTTATTCTTCTTTCTTTTCCACTAGGAACTGCTAATGTTTGTTCTTTGAGGTTTGTGGGGGGGGAAGGCAGGCAGGAGGCTGAGGTCTTTTTGGAACAGCAGAGCATCCAAGTAGCAAGAGCATTCATACCCCACCCGTCCTCAGACCTAGACTTTCATCTGCCACACATGCACTAAGATGGCTATTGCTGAAATAGCATTGCCCAATTACTGCCATCCAAACCAGTCCCTCTTCCTTTCTACCAGCAGCCGGGAGGCATTACACCTCACTGAAGCACTGTGCCTTGTCATTTAGGTGACAGGTTTCTTCCCCACCCTCTGTCTCCTGCCTTTTCCAAGACATAATTGAGCCCCTTAAGTAAGCAGTAAAACAAATACAGAAGCTGGGTGGAAAAGCTCAAGCATAAATCTTTGCATTTTTATACTAGAGTTTATTCCCTTGCATCCTTGTATTTTTTATGTTTAATAACACATGCTGAGGCAGAGTAATCAATCTTAAGTGAAAAGATCAGCCTTTCCAGGAGTAGTTATGTCTGCATAGTACTTGCTTTCATGCCTGAAAATTTCAGAGTATCCTGAATTTTTTTCTAGAAGTGGCTCCGTGGGGTACCATTTTCAGCTAGACTTCATCCCACACTCCTGCTACATGGGCACAAGCTAGCACTAGAGCATCTATCCATAACCTGGTGCCTGTAGGGGAATAAAGACGAGAACCAGCACCTGGATGTGAGAGTACAACAGTCAGACATTTAGGATGGGCTACTCAGTTGCTCAGAAAAAGGTCCTCCCACCCTCATGGAGTCTCTAGGACCCTGACTCCTATACAGCAGTCTGAATCAGGCCCTGACCTGCCATCTGTGCCTCTGAAAAGTCTTCCTCGCACACATAACTGCCATCAGTTGCTTACGAGTGCTCGATATGCTGGATATTTTAATGGGTCCAAGCAAGTCTCACAGAGCCAGTCCCAGGTTAAAGAGCAACATGGGGGAATCTCACATCTATGCTACCATCAGCCAACCATACTCTTCCTATGGGGAAGGTTTTGGTCAGGACCTCATCCAATAAACCACCTCAGGAATGATCAGCAGGACATGGCACTGCCTTTTGAGAGATGCTTGTGTATCTTGAGCTAATGAGACTATTGCCCAGAAGGTCTGGTAACCCATTTAAGTTGTGAAAATTAAGTACTACATCTTTCATTGATAGACATTCTTGCTCTGCAGGCTGCCCACCGAACATGGAATATGATATTTTGTACACTAACTCTTGGAGACTAAATCGGACCTCCAGGGGAAACTTCATTCTCAAATTTAAATATTCATTACATAGCAAACCTGCACCTATGCCTATACCTCCCTGGGCTAGGCTGGTGAAGTGGCTGACTCAAAGATTTCCTGGGACAGCTGTAAAAAAGTCAATTTTGGAGACCCTCCAACAGCCACTTACCCCTGCAGGGTGTTAAAGTTTGCAGCAGTTAAGGATGATAACATACCATCCCTGCAGGGAGCTTTGTTGTCCATCTCAGGATGGCTTCTGACCTGATGGATCCCTCTCTGCCTGATCTCCCCATCGAGAAGATAGGGCTGCAACTGGGGAGCCTTTGCTTTTGTCCCTGCCTCTCTGGTCCTGAGACCACAGGCAAAAAACAAACCCCACATCATCTATTTCCTGCACTTTGTCCAGTCACTTATTCAGATTACAAGCTATTAAGATCAGAGGTGCTCCCTCTCTCTGTAGGGAACCTGACAAGGAACCCATCTTGTTTGCCACCCCAGTGCAGGCTTTTGCTGAGCTTTGCTGTGACAGGCAGTCACTCCCTGGTAGGCTACATCTTGACAAAGTATTAAGCACAGGGAGCATTCACTCCCATGAGATTTAATGAGGTGGGAACACAGTTAGCAGCTAGCGAACCATTTCTCACTAGGCATTCATTGCAAAAATGATGCCAAGGGTAGCACAATTTCCTACCCATTAAGAGAAGCAAGTCCTGCCGCCTAGAAGACACTCACTGGTGGTGATGGGAAGGAGCCAGCACACAAGGCACACAAGAAAGCATCCGCATCTGACAAAACATAGGGTTAGCATTTTACAAGTAACATTTGCAGCCTTCTCAGCTGCTCCTCATGTACAACATACCTCTGAGACTTGATAATAAATGTGCTGCACTGTTCTCTGGTGCAGCTTTCCAGGTACACTGAAAACAGTGATTTTCATGACTAAATGGATGGAAGAGTTGCAGAACATGATGTCAGCTTGCTAAGTGCCTCATCTCAGAGTTACACAGACAATTATTCTCTCTACAAAAATCAAAGGCGATCCATCAATTACTGTCTTTTTACACTACCTGCTTTTCTATTATTTTGTACTTTTAAAATATTGTATGTATTAACTACTCAGAATTTACAGCACACACATTGATTTTCCACTAATCTTGCTTTAGCTGAGTCTAAAAAAAGAGTCAAGCCACTTTTTTCTGCCACAAGTCAAGCACACGCAATCATTAGCAGCATAACTGAGCTCTTCGTAGACCACTTGCTGGCCACCAATGGCTAACAAGCCTATAAGAAAGAGAAGCTTTTGATATTATGTGAGTGGATCTATAAAAAACACTAGAAAGACACATTAGAGACCAGATTTTCAAATGCAGACACATAAGCACTGTCATCTGTATATACCCTTTCAAGGGAAAAGAACACTTTGGGTGGGGAGCAAGAATAAGTATTCAAACCCAGGGATTAGCAAAGAAGGGCCTGGCTTTCTCCTGGGCTGTGCAAACAGGTCTCCTCACAATCCAGAACCAGGTTGTTACAGACACACACACAGAGGAAGACGGGTTCACCAAGCCACATGGGAACAGGCTATGGCCATCCACAACAGCGTCCCACATGGCATGGGAACAGACACCCGCATCCCTGCAGTGATGCTCTGCACCTCCCGCACCGTCACAGCAACGCATCTCCTCCCCTCACCAATTGCTTTGAGGTTTGTAAATAAAAGCTGTTAATGTAGGTTAATCCATAATTAAACACGCGATTTGCACACACAAGCATCTTTGCATATCTCCCACTAATACATAAATATTTTTAAATGGCCAGAGACAAAAGTAACACAAAACCTGCTGCTCTTGAAGCTTCCCACCAAAGTTAATGCTGCTGTGTTCCCAGAGCCACCATGCCGCTTGGGACACAACTGTGCCACTGCAGACAGGAGGTGCCACAACTCAGGGACATAATACAGCAGCAGGACTGAGCTGGGAGCAGAGGCTCAGGCCAGGCTGAACACGCTGTCAGTGACCACCCAAGCAATGCATGTGCCAGCAGAGACAGTGTGCTGGTTTTGGCTGGGATACAGTTAATTTTCTTCACAGTAGCTAGTATGGGGCTATGGTTTGGATTTGTGCTGGAATCAGTGTTGATAACACAGGGGTGTTTGGGTTACTGCTGAGCAGGGCTTACACAGAGTCAAGGCCTTTTCTGCCTCTCACCCGACCCCACCAGCGAGGAGGCTGGGGGGGGCACAAGAATTTGGGAGGGGACACAGCCGGGACAGCTGACCCCAACTGACCCAAGGGATATTCCAGATGATAGGATGTCATGCTCAGCACATACATCTGGGGGAAGAAGAAGGAAGGGGCGGACGTTCGGAGTGATGGCGTTTGTCTTCCCAAGTAACTGTTAGGCGTGATGGAGCCCTGCTTTCCTGGAGATGGCTGAACACCTGCCTGCCCATGGGAAGTGGGGAATGAATTCCTTGTCTTGCTTTGCTTGTATGTGCAGCTTTCGCTTTCCGTATTAAACTGTCTTTATCTCAACCCATGAGTTTTCTAACTTTTACTCCTCCGATTCTCTCCCCCATCCAGATGCAGGGGGAGTGAGCCAAGTGGCTGTGTGGGGCTGAGCTGCCAGCTGGGGTTAAACCACAACAAACAGAGAATCAGTCTGGAAAAGGATTGCATCAGCCCCTAAATACTCTTCCTTTTTTAAAAATTACGATCATTCTGTTCTTTAGTTTCCTGGTGTGAAATGTGCTTCCCCAGCTGGAGCATGGTTGACTGGGGCATTGAGCCCTTTGATGCTCCCTCACCAAGTGCCGCCTAAGAGATCCCAGCAGGGAGAGGGCTGAGGGGGCACTTGAGCTTCCTCAGTGATGCAGCAGTGACATTTGCTGAAGCGTGAGCAAGCCAAGGAGGCTGCCTGCAGGTGTCAACCACCCCTGCTCATACTGATAAGTCCAACAGCAGCAGGTACAATGATTATCCTACCATGCAGAGAGCTGTGAGCACACCTTCATAATGGCACAGGTGGATATTAAACGCTCTTTCTTGCAGTCCTGTTATTCCACACCATCATCAGGATGAATGGGGACTGGGAAAAAGTTGGAGAAGGTTGTGTCTTTTTGCAACCCTGTGTGCTGAGGATTAATTTAGAACATATTAATTACATTTGCATATTCCTGAAAGCTAGCAGAGGAGTGAGCAAGTGTCCTGAAGGTAATTGAGTACTACAACAAGAAAGTTATTTTGGGAAATTTTTCTTTGCAGGCTGGGGTGAAGTGGGAGATAGGAAGAGGGCTGTTCAGGGGCACAGCTCAGAGCATCCATCCTGGACACTGCAGCATTGGGAGCACTCTTGGCTCGTCGCCATTGGATTCAGCTGCTGCAGCAAAGCGACCCATCCAACCCACAGCAGTAATCTGCCTCCTGAAGGGCTGTCAGGGGAACGTCTTCAAGTGTACTGAGATGACGACATTCATCCTCAGGCATCCTCTATCAAAACACATGTCCCTCATACAACCGCTCTCCTTATTACATTACTGCTGCTTCCTCTCCTTCTTCAAAAGATACCAAGATCAAGAAAACCTGCTCAAAAACCTTCTCTAAACCCAGCTGAAGCTATAGCTGGGACTAGGCCAAGCCTACATCCCACTTCAAAGCAGTTCACCTTCCTACCTGCCTCTACCTATTTTATCCACACACACCCCAACATAAACCCAGCCCTCAAATGCTTCCCATGGAGCAGAAATGTATGACAGAAGAATAAACTAGATTTTGCACCTGTATCCACCAGGTGGGGTTTTTTCCACATCTTCAGCAGTCATCTCCATAGGCCTGGTGTACCCTGAGGATCCCTTTCACTGCTCTGCAGAGGGGGAGACCATACCAGCCTCTTAACTCTGTTATGAAGTTCAGCCCTTCTCCCAACAGCCCTCCTGCTAAGCAGTGTCCAAGATGAGACTTCAGTGCTTCTCTGCCCTGGGTGTACCCCTTAGTACTTCTCTCATTTAACTCTGCTGAGTATTTCAAACTCTGCAGCAAACAGCCAACACCTGCCATATACTCCAATTAATAATATGTTTAAAAAAGATCTCAAGTCTAGTTCCATTCTGGGGAGCTTTTTTTTTTTTTTGAGTGCAGGTTAAATTATAAATTCTATAGCAGCTATAATAAGGAACATAACAATTCTGTGTACTGGCAAGTCTGCTGTTCTTCCTTAACCATTGAATAGCTGCTCAGATTGAGTAACTCTCCCAGCCTGGCTCTGCACCCAAGAACCCAACCCTGCAGCTCAGGGGATCAATTTGCCAAGGAGCAATTTTAGCCCCTGCTCTCTGCAGAAGAGTCAGGAACACACAAATCAACCTCTTATCCTTTAAAAGATAATCTCTGTCATGATAGATACACAACCCATAATGTCTGATCACAGGCATCAAACAGTTAATTATATTAATAGTTTAGCAGAATTAAGTTGGGCTAGCTAAGATCCATGTAGCAGCATCTCTCACCCCTGTGTCAGAGAGCTAAGTGTCTTGCCCAATTTCTACACACTCCTGCAGTAACTTGGTGAGCAAACCTGAGATATATTTTGCAGTAGCAATTGGTGTCTTTGGTTGAACTACTTTTCAGTAAAGTACACCCCCAGGCTGGAGAGGAGCGAGCTGGCTGCTTGCAGGAGGTCAACATTTAAGTTTCATTTTTTGACTCTGCAAATTAAGCTATTGCTGGTACAAACTAATTCCTTGTCTGCCTGGAAGAAAAGGCTCAAGGAGATATTTCCACAGCTCCCTGTGGCAGAGGGGTTTTTGGTCCTCAAACACTGGCAGCGCTCCTTTCTCCTGGCCCCAGCTTTGGAGCACAACCTCCTGGGGCACCCAGGACCTACGTTCAGAGACCTTCAGCAGAAGAAAATGGAAACCAGGATGTGAAAACTGAGGACAGCTCTCAGCTTTGTCATCAATAAACTGGTCCGGCAAAAAAAAAAAAGTTTGAAAAAAAAATTGAAGTCACAGCTCTCTCCTCCTCCAAAGAGTCAACAACCCTGGAGCTTTAGTCCTGTTAATTTTCAGTGAAATACCCCCAAAACCCAGGTCTCCCATTAAGCAATTTAGTGAGGTGTCTGGAGCCCTTAATGAAGCCAACCCCCAATGCTTTGTTATACTAAAATCTGTTCCGCAACAAGTAACCCAGTGCTGTATTAAGGCACCCCAAAACCCAGGTCTCCCATTAAGCAATTTAGTGAGGTGTCTGGAGCCCTTAATGAAGCCAACCCCCAATGCTTTGTTATACTAAAATCTGTTCCGCAACAAGTAACCCAGTGCTGTATTAAGGCACAGCCATCAGATCACACACCACATCCCAGCCTCAGCTTCCTTTTCAGGGTTGCCATTCTGGTCCATCCAGTAGCTGGGTCCGCTTTTGGGGGGCTTGATGGTGGCTGAGCAGGGCTGCTCACCATGGACACAGTGCAGGTTTGCACCAGCCCTCCTCTCCTCCTCAAAAATGAGCATAGACACCTGAGAAAGTGCCCTTTGCACCACTGCACAATCTCCATAAGTGAGGTGAAAACCTGTCGTTTAGGTAAGATTTTATGCAAATGTTCCAACAAAGTAAGGAACCTTTTGGAAGGAAGTAAATGTTAACTTCTCCCTGCCCCCCATGCAAGGAGCCTGCTTAGCTACTTAGTCCTTTCCTGAGCTGCTCCAGTTTTCCAAAATTCTCTTGAATTTTATACAAAAGTGCAAACTCCCCCATTTTTTGACCTACATTCATTTATCAAATTGCGACTAAAAATAGAGCAAACTATGCATAAATGGTTTAAACTGTTTTTGCGCTTTCTCTCTTTTACCATCTATTTTAAGGCTTCTCTAGCACTTTTCAAAGCTATAGGTAAAACAGATGAGTGGTATGCAGTGGATGGAAGAGAACATTGCCATCACATCAGTGAGGCCACTGGTGGCCCAGACCACAGCCACTCCTCCAGCTCAGAGCCTGAGACCCAGCAAGAATTGGATCAACATGACTTCTGCTCATATCCCAGAGACAGGTTTGACATGAACACCTGCAGTTTGGAAGTGCTCAGGTTGGGTTTAGATGGTGGCCCTGCTTCCCTCCAGGTTCAGCTTGGGCAGAAACAGTCCGCCACCCCTGCTTACACCAGGAGCAGAAGTCTGTTGTCACCTTGGTGCTCACTCATAGCAGCCTTGAGCAAGCAGTATTTCTCTCTTGCTGTCTTTCAGTGGCATGGGGCTTCCACAGCTAGCAGTGAGAGAAGGGAGGCAGGAATCTCTCAATTCACAGGGCAAAGCAGCCCTCAGCCCCAACAACTTCATAACATCTCCACGCATACCCTGGACATCTCTTGAGCTCTTCGTGATGGAACACCTTTCCCAGTGTAGAAACAAGTGTAACACAAGCTTTTCACCACACTTAGTGAACTTATGGATAAAGCCCTTAAGAGCTTTTGTCAGGATTTTAGATCCGAAGGAGGAAATTTTTATGGTGCCTGCCTAGCTCTTGGAGGCAAACACACAGCACATTTACAACCTGTGAACAACTCAGCTTGCCAACCATTTTCTGACAGCAGAAACCGGTATTATTTCCGCATAGAAAATTAGCACTCTAGGAAAAGCAGAAACAGGATTGCCACCTGACCTTGCTCAGGGAAGCAAAACCAGTATTTGGCCACAAAGGCTAGAGAGAAACTATCAAAAAAGTAGGTTAAAAACAAGTACTTTGCATGAAAAGAATTACAGACAGTTGTACTTTTGAGCAAAGCAGCTGCTGAGCTGAAGCAGAGGAGCTCCGGGTAGTCCATTACTGGTCTCCCAGCTCCTCTCACCCTCTACTTTTGCAGTTGGTTTTGCAGCTGGTGGCAAGCACAGGAGGAAGGTATCAGCTGCAACAGGACCTGGAGGAGCAATAAAGTCTGGAACGATCTTACATTTGTACTGCAGCAAAGTGCTCGGTGCTCCTGTTATTACAGCTGTGCAGCTGGGACTTTTAACCTTTTTCTTTGGTTTCAATCACCCGGCCACTGTTCCCAGTTTTTCATTTTCCTTGAGAGCTCTGGGCTGTTCCAAAGGAGCAGAGGGAATCTGCCAACCCGCCATTTCTGCAGTAAGGGATTTGCCCTGCCGTTAAGCACAGCTGCTTCAGCCAGTCTCAAGGCTGGTGACAAGCACTGGTCAGCACCTTGATGCAGCCATAAAAACCACAGCAGGGTCCACCAAAAAGCAACTCAGCACACCAGTTAAGAACAGCAGCACCTCACCTAAAGGTCTAAACATGTATTAGAGTGTTACTAGCCTTGCTGCACACTCATCCCCACTGGTTTGATCACAAACACCCACAGTCCATCCCTGCCCATCAAACCTTCATTTTCCTCCTCTCTAAGCCCAGACCCTCTCTAGGTTGGCAAGAGCAGCCTCCCAGGCTCCCATAGGTGCCCAGCCGGTGAAGAAAGCAGCCACAGCAGCATCCAGATTTGGTAACTGGTCATCAGGCCAGCACGGGAAAGGAGGAATTAAAGTGGATTTCAGTCAGCTTTAAGCTGATAAAAGCAGCTGTGTGTATCGTTCAAGGCAACATGCACCTGACACCAGACACTGGAGGGATAACCATGCCTCTGACCAGGAGAGAGGGGCTCACAGAGGTCCAGCAGCCCAAATGCCTGCCCAGGGTCCCTGCCCAGTCCTTGCTTTGCACTCGCACAACCTGGCCAAGATGTGTCCGACAGTCTGCCTGAACCTTCCTCCTTTAGGCCATAGCCTACCTCCCCAAGAGCAGGCAGGACCAGTGCTCCCAGCAGCGCCAGGGAAGCAGACATCCCCCCACAGCCTGAGCTTCCCACACTCACCTTGGAGTGCAGCTGGTCACAGAAAGTAGTCACAGCATGTGGGAAAAGAGCAGGTTCAATAAAGCACTGTCAGGTGAAATGAGGAGAGCTGGAGGGACTGAGCACCCTGTCAGAGCAGTCTCCTACATGTTATTATAATATTTATTTAAAGAAACCAACCCTTTCAGCTAGCAGCAGGCAGCATCTCATTAAATGTGTTGGGTTACCGGGTGCACCAAGCAGCTGCTGAAGTGTTAGCTTCTTCTCACCTTATTACAATCCTCCACCAGCTGCTTCCAGTTCTCCTTCCCTCCCCTCAGTTCATCTTTATTTTCACACTCTCTGCTTCCTCAGCTCTTTTCTCTTGTTGTACCCATCCCTCCATGCCCCCATCAGTAGCTGTGCTGCAGAATGTACCACAGGCAGCCTCTGGTGCTTTAAAACCCTGCCAGCAGCTGGAAGCAGAGTGGGATCTTGCTCTGAGCCCTTAAAATCAGCTCCTAAATCCTGCAGCCGCCTGGCACAGCCAACCCCTCAGCCTTCAGAGGTTGGGAACAGCAAGATGAAAATATGGGAGAAAAGCTGAGTAAAAGCATTTCTTTACTTTGGGCAAGTTCCACCTCCTGCAGGGCAGGGTCTGCACAGCATCAGCAAGCATTGCTCACCTGGAAATGGTTCTGAGGGCACCAGCAGCTGCCAAAGTTGTGGCAGTAACACACGGACCTTGCAACGACCCCTTCCCCCTGCACAAACCCCCAAGCCTTCCCACTCTCCAAGGTCTCCGCTGCCATTTTCACTGCTGGGGGGGTGGGGGGTGCTCATCTGTCCAAGCAGCAGATGAGACAATTTCAGGGAGAAACCACACTGCATCTTGATATCAGCTCTTCCATTAATAAAAAGCATTATACAAAAATAAAATAAAACAAAAGCTGACCTACCTGGGGATAAAGTGTCAAGAAGCAGCAAGAGGGGTCTGCTCTGCAAAGGAAGACAATCCAGGACGGAGCAACTTCGCCAACAAGGGACTCAGTACCAGAGCAAGAAGAGCCAGTTTGGGGGCAGCGATTGTCACCATGCAGGTCCATAACAATGAAGAAGGTCCAAGGGCAACCCTGAAGCCAGGGCCGAGGAACAAGGCAAGGCACAGCACCCACACAGCCCAGCCAAAGGGAAAAAAAAGGGTTTAAGAGCCTGAGCTTAAATGCAGCCCCTGGCTAGGGGCTGGAGGTCAGTGGGTAGGTGGAAACAGGTCCCAGGTGAGGCTGGTCAGGGTGATTAGAGCCTGGAGATGCATGCAGACCTCCAGGAAAGCTTTCCTTCTTGGTCCCAGGGGCTTGGCCCTACCTCATTAGCACTGATGCTGGGGCTTCACTACTGTCCTCCCAGACCAGCACGAGGCACCCACCATGCAGTGGGTAACCTCACCTGTCCTGTCTTTGACCCTCTCCATAAAATGCATTTAGAGGTGATATTACAGAGGTCCCGCACAGCTATATAGACAAGATAGGTTTTTACACCCGTACCTTCTCCCAGGAGCCAGGGTACAACAGCCACTGTGGGAGGCTCCAGGAGACCGTTAAGCTCCTCTTATACTTTGAGAGTTTGTGTGCTCAATCCCTGGGGTTAATTACAACCTACTTGCCCTAATTACATCCCCAAATTCCAGGTTTGGGAGCTGAGTAATCATCAGTGCATTCCCTGCGTAAGCTGTCCCCAGAGTCCTGCCTGGATAGGAGCACATCCCTCTGCTGCTCCCCAGCCACTGCTGTCATGCTGGAGCCACCAGCATTTCCCAGCTGGGAGCCATGGACCAGCACTGCTTTTAAATGCAATACCCCATGAACAGAGGGGGTGATCCCCAGGCATCTTGTTAGTCCCTTTGCTGTCCTTGTGCACTGTTGGAACAATTGCTCTCCCTGCCCATGCGTGGGCAGATGCAAAGCCACACTTCTCCCAAATCCAGATGTCCTCTCCCAGCCTAGATGGGAGAGAGCACAGACCCATGGGTGGTGGGAGGGGGATGAGGGGACCAGCAGAGCATCCCCGGGGCTGGCAGCTCCCTCCGCCCCTATCAGATGTTTAAGTGCCCCACCAGCACAACCGGCCCAGCATGGGGGTAGCAGAGTGAGGACCCCCATCTCCCCCTCCCCACGGCCATACACTGCACTCCGCAGGGCTCTGCCAGCAGTGCCACATTGCTGAAACCTCTCTCCTCTGGACACCTCTCCTCCAGCAGTTTTGTATTCATGCTCATCATTTCCAATTGTGCCAAACTTTGCTCCTTTACATTTCTTCTCTCCTTTGCTTTCTGGACCCCATGAAACTCATCCATAATAAGCAGCTGTTGTTTTTCAGGCTGTGCATTTGAAATGAAAACAGTCCAAACTCTCCCTCCTCCTCTAACAAGAAATAAATAAATAAAAGGAAACAAAACCCTCCAAGCACAGAACCAAATAGCTTTGATGGGAACGGCAGGTTTCAGGCACACCCAGAGAAACCACCCCAGTTTCTCTGGGTCAGGAAATGGGTCAGGAGGGGGATAGGGCTGGGGTCCCCACACTTGCACCAACCACCCTCGAAACGATCCTGCAGCTATTAATGACAATATGAGAACATGAGGCTTTGTGTTTAGAGAATTGTTTCTTTTAAAATCCTTTGGGCACTTTTAAGGGCTGTAATTCATTAACCTTTCCTTGGCTGAGACCAGCAAATGGATATCCAGAAATACAAAAAGCAATTAGACAAATTCATGGGGAAAAAAGTCCATCAACATTACTAAACATAGCCCTTCAAGAAAGTGCCTGAGCTGCAGGTGGGGAGAGTGGCTGCGGGCTGGGGAAGTGCAGCTGCTGTTTTCCTTGAATTCAATCCATTCCCTTTGCTGCTTTTAGAGTTGAGGGTGCTGGGGTAGACGGACCTTTGCCCCGACAGGTAACCACCATCCCCAAATTAATCTCTTATTGATGGAAAAGCCCAGGGATGACTGACCTTTCAGAACCCTCTCTTTATAAAGAAAATATTGAAATTTTCATATGGCCACAAGACAGCTCCCACCGAGAGGGAGACCTGCCGGAGAAGGTCACTTTTGTGGTGGCTGGTCCAGCATATGGGCATTACATGTGGGCAGAGTTGCTTTCTGTGCTCATTCAGACATAACTATGACAGACATCTTAAGGCTGGGCCTCTGTCTTTCTTGATACTGGAGAAATTCATGTCCATAAGCAGCCAGGGATTATGTCGAAGCTGCATAAGCAGCTGCTCATGTCTGAACAACCAGGGATCAAGTTAGGAAAGCTAAAGCCCTCATAGAATTAAATCTGGCCATGGATGTCAAGGGCAACAAGCAAAGCTTCTGTAGGTATGTCGGTGATAAAAGGAAGATTAGTGAAAATGTGGGCCCTCTCTCTGTAATGAAATGGGAGACCTGGTTACCTGGGACATGGAGAAGGCTGAAGTACTTAATGACTTTTTTGCCTCGGTCTTCACTGGCAAGTGCTCCAGACACACCACCCAAGTCACAGAAGGCAAAGGCAGGGACTGGGAGAATGAAGAACCACTCACTGTAGGAGAAGATCAGGTTCAAGACCATCTAAGGAACTTGAAGGTGCACAAGTCCGTGGGACCTGATGAGGTGCATCCACAGGTCCTGAGGAAACTGGCAGATGAAGTGGCTATGTAATTATCCATCATATTTGAGAAGTCATGGCAGTCCAGGGAAGTTCTCACTGACTGGAAAAGGGGAAACATAACTCCCATTTTTAAAAAGGGAGAAAAGGAAGATCCAGGGAACTACAGGCCAGTCAGTCTCACTTCTGTGCCCGGCAAGATCATGGAATGGATCCTCCTGGAACCTATGCTAAGGCACATGGAAAATGAGGAGGTGATTGGTGACAGCCAACATGGCTTCACCAAAGGCAAATCATGCCTGGCAAATCTGGTGGCCTTTTACGATGGGGTTCCAGCATTGGTGGATAGAGGAACAGCAACTGATGTCACCTACCTGGACTTGTGCAAAGTGTTTGACACTGTCCCGCATGACATCCTTGTCTCTAAATGGGAGAGACATGGATCTGACAGATGGACCACTCAGTGGGTAAGGAATTGGCTGGATGGTTGCACTCAACGAGTTGCGGTCAATGGCTCGATGTCCAAGTGGAGACCAGTGACAAGTGGCCTCTCTCAGGGGCTGATATTGGGACCAACGCTGCTTAACATCTTTGTCAGCGACATGGACAGTGGGATTGAGTGCACCCTCAGCAAGTTTGCCGATGACACCAAGCTCTGTGGTGCGGCCGACACGCTGGAGGGAAAAGATGCCTTCCAGAGGGACCTGGACAGGCTTGAGAGGTGGGCCTGTGTGAACCTCACGAAGTGCAACAAGGACAAGGACAAGGTCCTGCACACGGGTTGGGGCAATCCCAAGCTCAAATACAAGCTGGGTGATGAGTAGATTGAGAGCAGGCCTGCGGAGAAGAACTTGGGGGTGTTGGTTGATGAGAAGATCAACATGACCCAGCAATGTGCGTTTGCAGCCCAGGAAGCCAACCATATCCTGGGCTGCATCAAAAGCAGCATGACCAGCAGGTCGAGGGAGGTGATTCTGCCCCTCTACTCCGCTCTCGTGAGACCCCACCTGCAGTACTGCGTTCAGCTCTGGGGCCCCCAACATCAGAAGGACATGGTCCTGTTGGAGCGAGTCCAGAGGAGGGCCATGAAGATGATCAGAGGACTGGAGCACCTCTCCTATGAAGACAGGCTGAGAGAGCTGGGGTTGTTCAGCCTGGAGAAGAGAAGGCTCTGGGGAGACCTTATAGCAGCCTTCTAGTACCTAAAGGGGGCCTACCAGAAAGCCAGAGAGGGACTTCTTACAAGGGCATGTAGTGATCGGACAAGGGATAATGGCTTCAAACTGAAAGAAGGCAGATCTAGATTACATGTAAGCAAGAAGTTCTTTACTGTGAGTGTGGCGAGGCACTGGAGCAGATTGCTCAGAGAGGCTGTGGATGCCCCATCCCTGGAAGTGTTCAAGGCCAGGTTGAATGGGGCTTTGAGCAACCTGGTCTAGTGGAAGGTGTCCCTGCCCATGGCAGGGTGGTTGGAACTAGATGATCTTTAAGGTCCCATCCAACCCAAACCATCCTAGGATTCTACAAGGACACAGCACCACATGAGTGGTGTGAGCTTGAAACCGTAGGATGACACAGGTAATGTTGATAGCACTAATCCTATCTGAATGAGCTCACTCTAATGCACAGCACTTCTCCAAGGAGATCCTCTAAAAAACAATTCATTCATGGAAATGGGAACAAATGAGCAACGTTGAACATGAACATGAGCCCTCAGCCCTGACCCAGGTGATGAGACAGCACCAGGTTTGTATGAATTCTCTGTTTTCCTAAGTAAAAATAAACCACCTGCAAATGCACAGCCTGCTCTGCCTAAGTAACTCAACCGTGATGGACCTGGGGTGCGCAAAGAGGAGGGGGAGTGAAAATTAGGGGTATTTCTGAGGTCATTTAGGAGCCTTTCAGACACTTTCTACATGTGGTGGTCTCCAGGGAGACCAAGTTATTATTAAACCAGAACGTCGCCTCCTTCTTCCAGGATGCCCACACTGGTTTCAGCTGGTTTTGCAACTCTGCGTAAACCCAGGCTCTAGCAGAGCATCTAGCAGAGATCCCTAAGTCCAGAAACCCCACTAGATCCCAGACAGGGACAAACTGGAAAAACAAGTAAAAGGAAACACAAGCTAGAAGGAGGAACATCTATCAGAATTCTTTAAGAAATAAAATAACTTATGGCTGCAGTCAGCTGTGTTTTCCAGATTTAATGTGGCCAGTACCCAGACACCATGCTGTAAACTGCCTCTCCTGGCAGGTCAGTGCAATGTGGAGGACATGAACATGGCAATCACAAAAGTGGGAGCCATGAAAGCTCCATCTTTAGCCAGTGAGAGATGGAGATCCCAGCTAAGGTTTCTGGGCTGGCATCTACCAAATTTGTCAACTCTCTTGCACAGTGGGCACAGATTCCTGCCAGCCAGGGTTACCCTGATGCAGCCTCCCTGAGGAGGAGCTGGCCAGATCCTTCCTGAGACCTCCTTCACTCCACATTTCTATACTCCCTATTTTGTTTGCATTGCTCAGTAGTTTTCAGGTGGCAATCCCAAACATTCATCTGTTTCATCCAGATCTTTACCCAGAAGGTGAACGGATTAGCAGGCACTTACAGATGTGAGTGGGAAACTACATCACTGGCTACCCCTGGAGGTTATTTTGGGGGTTGCTAAAAGCTGGTCAGGAGATGTGGATCTCTGTCAAAGGGTTTCTGGAGCAAACACAATGATTAATAGCCAGCTGGGAAAGAACTGACTAGGTCCTTCAGATGCATTACATCCCTGTAATGCCTTAGGGAGACATAGGCAATCATACCAGGGAGGCTGATGGCCACCAAGGCTGGGGCTGCAGGAGATGTCTTCTGATTGTACGTGAAAGGAACTAAAATAGGAGAAGTACAGAAGATCTGTGAGTTCATGGAGGAAAGGCTGTGAGGGAGGAGCTGCTCCCGACAGTATGCAGATGCGGAGTGGTGGGCACTGGTGGAGTGATGGGAGCGGGGAGAGATGCAATGAGCTGCAGTCAGTCCATGGGGTACGTGGCAGATTGTCCTGGTTTTGGCTGGGATAGAGTTAATTTTCTTTCTGGTAGCTGGTATAGTGCTGTGTTCTGGATTTAGGATGAGAATAATGTTGGTAACACACTGATATTTCACTTGTTGCTGAGCAGTGCTTATGCTAAGTCAACTACTTTTCAGCTTCTCATACTGCCCTAACAGTGAGGATACTGGGGGTGCACAAGAAGCTGGGAGGGGACACAGCCAGGACAGCTGACCCAAACTGGCCAAAGGAATGTTCCATACCATGTGACGTCATGCCCAACATATAAACTGGGGGCAGTTGGCTTGGAGGGGGGATTGCTGCTCAGGAACTAACTGGGCATCGGTCAGCAAGTGGTGAGCAATTGCATTGTGCATCACTTGTTTTGTATATTCCAATTCTTTTATTATTGTCATTTTATTATTGTTATTATTACCATTATTATTTTCATTATTATTTTCTTCCTTTCTGTCCTATTAAACTCTTCTTATCTCAGCCCATGAGTTTTTCTTTTTTCTTCCCCAATTCTCTCCCCCATCCCACTGGGCGGGGGGGGGGAAGTGAGCAAGCAGCTGCATGGTGCTTAGTTGCCGGCTGGGGTTAAACCAGGACACAAATGTGTCCCCAGGAGCCCCAGCTGGACAGAGGCTTTCGCTCTGCACCCCAGACGGGTGCTCTGACCCAGCTGCCCAGCCCTGCTGGAGCACAAGGAGGAGGGAGATGTCCACCTTCTCCTCCTGGCTGCTGCCACTGCCTGAGCAGGGGCTGCAGGAACCAAGAGGAGGAGGAGGACGGCTGATTACAGTCCAAAAACAAGTAGTTAGAGAGCACGAGAAGGGCATTTTCTGAAAATGCTCGTGTCATTATTTAGCAGACGCAGAAGAAATGAAATCAATCAAACTGAAAGCTCAAATTAAAACATGCTTTGGTGTTGAAATGAATTTTTTACAGTTGTATCAAAAAGGCACTCTTGGAAGTGGTACATGGCAGTGTCAGCCTCTGCTGCCCCTTGCCCTCATCACCACCCATCCCCCCAGCAGCAGTCCTGCTCTCACCCCTGCCAGGCTCGGGAAGGCAGGGGACAGGGTTACATTGCTGGCTGCTGGCTGCAAAGTGCTCCAGCTTTGCTCAGAACTCACTTTCAGTGTTTCACGTCGTGGCTCAGCTCTGCTGCATCTTCATTATTGTTTTTCCCTCTTCCTTCCTCATTCCCCCCTTTACATCTCCCCACTTCATACCATTCTTCCCCCTATTTCTTATAAAAAATACATGACTTTAATTTCCCTCAGATGCCCTCTTTGTATCACTTTGAAATTTCTTATTAAGCATTCGGCATCATGTGTATCTCAGTGCTGCTCTGGAGTCGACCTCCCCTGGCATTCTCAGCAGCTGCTCTGTCTGGATACCTTTTTCCAAGTCGAGGCACATTCATGTACTGGGTGGGCTGGTGTTCTGGTTGTTGGGGGTTTTTTATCATAGTTTATGAAACATCTGCTGTTTATAAATTATTTCTTTTGAATGTCATAATCTTTTCAGTTTTGTGAGCCAACAAGCCCCTCTGAGCAGCAGAACGGCGCTGCTAGCACTTGGAATTGACTTCTATTGCAAACGCTGCACTCGGACAAGATGTGCAGACCCCCGTCCTCAAGCACGCATGCGTGCATACACACTCACGTACACCCCTTCTCTGTGCCATGGGAAACTCTTCAGAGTCACCTCCAATCCACAAGAAGCCCCAGAGACAACCACCACATGGACGCAAATTCCAGCCTACATCAATCCTGACACCCAAGTCCAGCATAGACAAAGTAAGCCAGTGCACACACACACATATTTTGGGAACGCACCAAAACATAGCTAAGACCTTTTCAGACAGACTTGTCCCAGAGGAATGGCCCCCAAAGCAGATCCCAAAAGCCTCTGACAAAAGTGCTCAGCCAAGAAACAAAAACCACCCATGCCCAGCTCAGCTCATGCTCCTCTACATAGGGCTGGAAATGCTCATGGACTGTTGAGAAGCCATGCCTGGTACTGAAATCCTGCCTATGAAAACTTAGGGAAGTGCGTACAGGAAAATTATAAGGAAAAGAACCAAAACAAGTAACTGATGCATATGAACATCAAAGCACTCTCAGCCAGCTCTACCCCATTATTTATGGTTTACTCATGGGTTTAATTTTTCTGCTTTGTTTTTTGTTTATTTATTGTTGTTATTTCCTTGAGAGAACGAGAGGAACAAGAGAACCCTCTGGGGGATCAGAAGATTTTCTCGTTCTGCTTAGTGAAAATTCTCAAATGATTGTAAAAACAAGGGAAAATCAATAGAGGATTATTATCTGCAGTGATTCAGCCATGCTATGCCTGAGTGACGGTGGCAGCTTTGCTAGACTGCCCCCCTGACATTGGCTTCTAGCTCTAGTACCAAAGTGGAGAGGAAAGAACAGGCACTCCTTTTTCACCAAGGCAGGCATATTTTAACTCACTTTTAACTCTGGACACAACCAGGGGTATTTCAGCCCCAAATCAAAATTCAGACCAGCTCCCTGCACATCACTGCAGGTGAAGGATGTAAAAGCCAGCTGGAGCTTACACCAACTGGTAAGAGCTAGCTGGAGCTAACTGGTTGGAGCTTACACCAGCTAGTAAACCCAGGGCATGAGGGTCCTGCAGAGGACTCAGCAATTTGGCTACTACTTTAAAAGAGCCTCTAAGCCCCTCTGCAAAGGCAGCTGGAATGGGGGAATGAGAATCCATCCCTGCACTTCCAAACATACCCATTCATGGTCACAAAAGGCTGCTCTGTAGGTGATTTCCTTTTTTTGTTTGCTTTTGGGGGGGGGGGGGGTGACCGTTTGTGCCCTGTGAACAAAGACCAAGGTGTCAACACACAACCACTTCTTGGAGGCAGGAGCAGATTTGGCAAATGCAGGTGGATTCTTTAGAAGCAAGGACAAACTCAGTTAGTTACCCACTGAAGGACAAAATCACATTTATGCCCTAACCCTAAAACTCCTGTCAACGAGTTCTCATAGAGCAGCTTCTCTAGAGACATATCCCTTTTGCAGTGTAATACTGTCTCAGAAGCCAGTCAGGCAAGGTGAACACAAGAACAAAAATGGATTAGAGGCCTTTCATGTAGGCAGGGAGATGACACACCACAAGGGCCAAACCTCCCGGTCCTTGCTCTCAGGGAAGATGAGGAGAGGTTTGTGTCAGCAAGGACTCTTCAGAAAAGCAAAGCATGCAAACCCACCCCGACCCCAAAATAAGTCTCTTGAATGTCTTCAAATAAAAGACACAAAAGACACTTTACAAATAAAAAAAAAATCAAACAATAAATGAGCAGCAGGAGGAGAGGTGATATAATGAATAATTAGACAAATAGGCTAATCCTCAGGAAATTAGCTAATTCCCAGGTAGATAGCAGCTGGGGACTGATTAATTGTTATGCCCCAGGAGGTACCATGCCAGAGACAAGACCTGCTTCAGATCTTCCGCCTTGGGCTGGAAATGAGCTGGGAAAAGTAAATCCTAGGGGCTTCTCCTCACCTCTTCCCTCCTGGGACCTGAGTATTCCCTGGGGTCCTGCCAGGGCTCAGCCCTCCTGCACTGGAGAGACGATGCTGCAGGAGGTCACCACACGCCTCCAGAGCCAACAGGAGCAGGAGCAGAGAGTAGGATGTGAGCACTCAGCTTAAACAAATACTCCATGCAGCTGAGGTGAACTTAGCTCTAGTTGAGCTCAGTGGAAGTTATAGGACCAGAAAGCATGTGCCCAGCAGGGATGAGGCAATGCTTCCCGTGGACCAACAGCCAGGAAAAACAGCGGGAGCACCATCTTGCCAACAGGCATTATTTTTATCTCCTTGAGATTAAGATGGAATGTTATTATCGTATTTATCTTGCATCAGTGGAGATACATTATGGACATAATAAAAGTGGAGTCTGGCATTCAGATAAGAATTCACCACGTCAGATCTGTGTTGCATTATTCTTTGTCGACTTCTTGTATGACATGATTAAGTAACACTGTTTCAGTCTTTTATCCTGAACATCCTCTCTGGGATGGATTCTTTGAGCTCTTGTGATTTTTTTCAGTTAATTTCTGAGGGTCAACACACATGCACAAGGAATAGGCCGCTCAAGCCACTGGGAAATCTGGCAGCTGGGTCTTTTTCTCCATTAGTCCAATCATGAACTTACTGATTAAGGCTCCAGCCCACCCACCTAGTCATTTTGGATAAACAAAGAGACAGCCAAGTATCTAGAGCAATTCCTGCTAGAGCTGGCAGGCATTCCTCTGCTCCCAGGTGGAGGTACCAAAGCACACAGGGAATCAGCAAAAAGCATGATACAAGCATCAGGGTGAGGTTTTCTGTCCCTTCAGGCAGCCAACAGCTGCCAGTCGATGTGGCTCCTCATTAAATTGCTCATTAACATGCCAGGTCTGTGTGCTGCTCTGACTCCTGCTCACGCTCAGGCCGTAGCAGCCCCTGTTCCTGCCTGAGTGAGACCTCCCGACTCCGGACACTCAGACAGCAATTTTTAACCTTTTTTAACTTACCCCTCACTATTTTTCCCAGCTGATAGCATCCCCTGTAAGCAAATTGCAGCTCCTCACAGTGGTTCTGCTTTGCCGTAGCTCAGCTGTCTCCAGGCCAGAGCACGGGCTCAGAACCGAAGCCCCAGAGCCATGGTGGTGGTTTGCTGCGACAGCGATGCCGGATGCCGCTGTGCTGTTACCATGTCGGCAGACACAGCCAAAAGCTTCACCGAGGCTGGCCGTGCAGCTGCAGCAGACAAAACACCAGCCTGGTGAGATGTGCTCATTGCAAACCCATCCTCTGCAGGAACTGCCAACAGTTCAGCTTCTCACTAATGCAGAGAAGAAAGGGCTAATATTTCTTTGCCCCATCATGAGGCTGAGAATTAATTCTAACTCTGATATAGGCTACAAAAAAATAAAGTAATTTGGCTGTTTGGAGGAGAGGAAGGGTAAGGCCAAGGACACATTTGCTCATCGCACCTGCTTTGGGTGTGCGACGCCTGGCCATGGGCACAAGCATCCCAGAGTGAGCACTTGTGTTTGGTACAACGATAATGGTTTGAGAGATAATGAGCACATCTATTCCAGGACATGGGTTCCTACATATTTGATAGTGATGTTGTAACATTGATTATTTTCCATTTTTCCCTCTCTGCCATTTGAATAGCTTTCCCTTGTACAGCTGCTGAAAGTCTATCGGAAATCTCCAGACTCTGTGTCAAGAAGCGTGACAGAAATGTGTTTGAGCTAACACCTGACAAATTAACCATTCCCATCATTATCTCAATGGGGTAGGTCTTGTTGTATTTGCATAAGGTTACCCAGAATGCTGAGGACAGGGTAGTGTTGCTGTTACCCCACAAACACACGGGCAGCCAGGTACCACACTGCGGATAGCCCAGGAGGTGCATGAGCATGGCTGCACAAACACCCTGCTCCAGATCAGCGAGTGGGAGGCCAAAAAGCCTCCCTGTGCCTCCACTTGCTGGGTCACATACCCGTGAAAACAGCTATGGTTGCTGCTGAAGGGTGCAGAGCTGATGCAGGAAGGGTTTTCACAGACTTGGGCAGGGCAGCTTTGCAAAGGAGCCAGGATGGAAGGATGCTGGGGTGGGAGAAAGATCTGAGATTTTGACACAATCACTGGTGCAAAAAGACCTGCTTAGGGGTGTAATTTCACTGTAGGCAGCTCTTCCACTTTGCATTCAAGTCCAGAAATAGTCTTTGCTGAGTTTTTCTACCTCAAATCAAACTACACTCAGGCTTGCGACACAAGCAAGGCACTCCCCAGGCCTTCTGATGGATGCTGGGACCCCCAGACTCACCTGTGTGTGGTTCATCTTGACAGAAGACAATACAGCGCTAGGAAGGGAAAATCAGCTTGTTCTTCAAATATGCTAAGACACCAACACGCTCTCTCCAGCAGCAGTGCCACCAGCTGTACTACTTGGGGCCATTATAGATAACAGTTTGATTAAGAATTTATACATGTATTTTACCTTGTTTCTATTGCTGCTGGCAGAAGCAGCCCTCAGCTGAGAGCTAAAACCTCACAGCAGAGAAAATTCAGGTTTTAGCTAAAGTCACTTTGGTTGTAAATCCCTCCAGGACAAAGTTTCTGGATTATCTTTCCAAGGGGAAGCGAGCTCTGCACCGTGGCATAGGCTATGGGGAATGCATTGGGCTCCCGCGTTGGTGTGGGGACAGCAAAGCCTCTCACTGGGGCCTTAGTGCCCCAGGTGGGCAGCGGAGGTGGAATGTCCCTCTCCAGGGGTTACTGGGGACCCCAGAGGCCAGATCCTCCCTGTCTCGCTCACCTGGCAGAGGAAAACATGGCCCCAGCCTGTGCCTGGATGCAGCAAGGATGCAACTGGAGAAGCAAGAAGCCAAACAGGTAGTTTGACAGTGTGCTCTGTCATGCCAAGACAGAAGAAAAAAACCTGAAACACAGACATATACAGGAAAATTCAATAATGTTTTTTTTCTAATGAACGCCACTGGGCTTGCTTTTATTTGGTACTTTAGGCATTTACATATAAATTGCTCTGTAATGGCTCTGCCCTCCTTCTCTTCAGCATTTGTTGTTAATGAGCTGTACAAAAGGTCATGGGGCTGACCTGAATGCTGCTGCAGAGCTGTGGTGTGATCCTGTCCATCGAGCTGAGCTGCGGGTCCCTCCTTTCCCTCCTGCCCGCCCCGCTGGCTTGCAAGGCACCCAGGCTAGCAGGCACCCTAAAAAACAAACAGTCACCTCAGAGATGCAGGATAAGTCCTGTCCCAGTAGCAGTGCATTCTGCATCCCATTCCCAGTGAGTTTGGGTCCCATCATGTAGATGACTGTGTGTTATAGTAGCATAGCTGGTAACGGGGCTTGGGCTCTGCTGGCATCAGTGGCAAGGGGATTAATTCAGTTTCTAACAAGCCTCCTCCAGCCCAGCGTGCTCATTGCTGCCAGCCTGAGAAACCCCATCCTGACAGCACTGCAGAGGCCAGCATCACCCTGAACAAAGACATTTGCCCCAAGACATCTCAGGGCACGCTGAAATGAAAGCCAAATTTCTGCCATCCAGGCTCCAGTGCTGGAGGATGCAGGAGGCAGCAAGGGGAGGCTGACGGGTCGAGGGGAGGCTGCTTACCCGGGGGGGAGGGCTGGGGGGACCCCAGGCACCTCCAAGCAGAGCCTTGCCCCGGGAGATCCCCGAAGGCAGGAGGAGGGTGGCTGGCAGCCCCCCGCCAGCAGGGTTGGGGGGGGGCAGCCCCATCTGCCCGATGCCGAGCGCCGCAGAGCTGACCTAATTTCTGCCATCTCCCCGGGATGCGCTTGTCTCTGGGACCGGATAAGGCTCCCTTTGATCAAAGGAGACTTGTGCTAAAGTCAGCTTTTGTCCATAAAGAATTAAGGCGGCGGGTGTAAGAGCGAGGGGGGTGCACGCTGCAATGGGAGAGGCGGGCGGGAACGGGCTGGAGAGAAATGCCATTAAGGGCGACAGGCTTTGAAGTGACAGAGCTGGAAGGCCCATGACACTCCCCAAATGCAGAAATGCCTCCAACAACAAGGAAAGAAAATAAAAGGGGGGGGGGGGGGGGGGGGGAATAGCAGAGCAGCTTCATCCTGGAGTCTAAGCTGGAGATCACCTTCGGGGGGGTGGCTGCATCTGCAGGAGCAGGGCCCCCCTGCTTCACCAGTTTCTCCTCATTGAAGATGAACTGGTGCCTACAGCTCATGGAGACCCGGCGCCTGCCCCCTCATTGTCCAAAGGCTCATGGCAAAGCTCCTTCTTTGCACCATTTCCATGTGCTTAAAAAGGGGAAATAATTAGCTGGCAGACTGGAGAGGAGGGAAGGTGTTTAGGTTTGATGGCATGGGACAGGGCAAGGGTGTATTAGGAAAAGGCTGTGTTGCCACACAGCGGATTCAGCACCTGGGGCATTGGTGGGGCATTAGTGCTTGTCTCACCTTAGGTCTTGCAGATGACCTATAACTTAAAAAGGAGGCAAGAGATAGTGACAGGAAAACCCAAAGTTTTGGAATTACCTTAAAAATCCAGCCAATTCTACCTCTTTGCCAACCAACCACACCTGCATGCCTGACACAGTCAGCACAACTCCACCACTCATCCATGAGTCCCTGCCCAGACCAGGGAGGTCCATGAAACACAAGCAAACCCTCTGCCATCAGTTGAAGAGGTTTCTGGGAAACTCCTGCATGGACAAAGTCAGATAGTTCATACACTTATTTGTGTCCCTTGAACACAAAGTGCTGGAATGCATTCACAAGATACATAATTGTAAAGTATTGAGAATTTTTGCAGAGAATAAGGATTTTTCTTTTTTTATTGCAACATTGGTTTAATCTAATGCCTGCATTTGGTCGAAAACATGTACCCTGTTCATTTAAGTGAATAAATCTGACAAAACCCTTAATGGCAAAGCAGCAAAGGAGAGATAACATCCTATATCCTCCACAGGGAACATTTGGCCAAACAACAAAACCGAAAAAAGGCAGCAAATATCCTTTTCCCTCTGCTCTAAGCCTAGCTTAAGCCCTTGGGAGCTTTATGTAGGTGTTCCTGTAAAAACACATGCCAAAATGCTATTGGCCTCTGCTAGGGAGGCTGCAACACAGCCAACGCTCCTTCCTCACACTGCAAAGGTTTATAGCAGATGAGGGTGATGCTCTGTGAATCCCAGGTTTAAGAACAGAACTACAAGAGTGAGCAGGACTGGGGCATATTTATCTATGGAAAAATTTGGTTGTCACCCTAGCATTTTCTCCAGGTCACCTCACCATTCCCTTCTTCTCAAATGGAAAGATTTTTGCTTAGAGATATGCCCCTGTGGCCAATGAAGAAAAACTATATTCTGAATTCTTCCATACCAGAATATCCAGCTTCAGTACTTATTGGCAAGAAAAAGAAAAACTCAAACTAAAAAAAATGCTGGCATTATAAGATCAAAAAGACAGTCGCCCCCAAACTGAACAGACTCAACGAGGACATTCAAAATTTTAGTCATCTTTCAACAAGAAGACGGAACTAAAACTTATGCAAAAAAAAAAAAAGCCTGAAGAGGTGAAAAATAAAAGATTGGTTTCTTTTGTTTTCAGAGGGAGGACATACAACTGAGGTAAATTTACAATAATAACCTGAAACTTCAACTGAGAGCTGAAAAAAGAAAAAAGGCGAGCAGGGAAGAGGCACATGTCAGTGCTGAAGGCACACATTACTTCAGGGCTCTGCCTCTCATTGCCTAGCCAGAGAAACCTGCCAGGGTGGTAAGAGGGTGAGACCTTGTCCCTCTCCCCTGGCACAGTACTGGCTGCACTCTTGCCGGAGGGTGCCAGGTGGGGGGGTGCCCAATTCCTGGGCTCTCCTTCCCACACGGATGCGCCATGCATGGGACTTCTTGCTCCTGATAGTTACCAAAGGGCAGTTTCAAAGATGATTCTTCTTCGCCGTAGTGGCAGACTGTAAATATCGATACATAAAATATAATGTCAGGCTAGATACTAAGGAAAAAAGTCCCCTGGGAGACTGGTATATCTCTGGGACAGGTCACCAGAAGTGGTGAAGTCTCCACCCTTGGAGGTTTCCAGGATGTGGCCACACAGAGCCACATCTGACCAGATCTAGTGATCTGGTGACAGTCCTTCTCGAGCAGGAGATTGGGCTAGAGACGTCTAGGTGACGCTTTATAGAATCATAGAATAGAATCATAGAATCATTTAGGTTGGAAAAGACCTTTAAGATCATCGAGTCCAACTGTAAACCTAACACTGCCAAGTCCACCAAGAAGCCATGTCCCCAGGTGCCACATGTACACGTCTTTTAAATACCTCCAGGGATGGTGACTCCACCACCTCCCTGGGCAGCCTGTTCCAATGAATGACAACCCTTTCAGTGAAGACATTTTTCCTAATATCCAATCTAAACCTCCTCTGGTGCAACTTGAGGCCATTTGCTCTCATCCTACTGCTTATTACTTGGGAAAAGAGACCAACCCCCACCTCGTTAAAACCTCCTTTCAGGTAGTTGTAGAGAGTGATAAGGTCTCCCCCCAGCCTCCTTTTCTCCAGGCTAAACAACCCCAGTTCCCTCAGTTGCTCCTCATAAGTCTTGTGCTCCAGGCCCTTCATCAGTTTTGTTGCTCTTCTTTGGAAAAAATTTCAGTTATCTTTTTCTTTATTTTTTTTTTATCTTTCACCCAACATGTCCATGAAATAAGTCAACCAGGAGGTTGGTTAGAAAGTCTGAAAAAATTCAATGCTGCAGTATTTACACCAAGTGGTACCAAGAGGTATCTCAGATGCAGCGCTTCATGCAGTGCTTTGGTAACACCACTCTGGGTAACTTACGAGTTTAGGAAAATAGGGCTGGCATATAGCAAAAGAAGATAACTTGTAAGAGACGCCTGTTACTTCTTCTTTGCAAATAAACTGGAGATGCCAGAAGTAGAAGCTCCCCCAGACCTGTCAGGGAGCCAAACACACTGGGGAGCAACAGCAGAGGTCGGGTCCTGGGAGCCCGGCCACCTTGGGGTGCAGACCCATAGCTCTGGGGTTGCTCTGGCCCCTCCAGGACTGCTCAGCCACAGACCTGAGCATCCCCAAAAGCAGTCTCTGGCAGGAGGATCTGTAAACAGCAAGTCGCTACTGTATGAAGTGAGAAATGTTACATAAATTACCACCAATTTAGTATAATCCAGAGGACAACTTTGTCCAAGGAGACAATTAATCATTCCTCAGAACAAAAAGGGAGGTAAACAGCCTGAACAATAGATTCCCAAAGCTGGCGAGCGTGTGAAATCCCTCTTTTTATCAGTAGTATCAGAGTATTGCAATTAAAATAGTTGCCTGAAAGATGGAAAGGGAAGTTTTAACCCAGCCTGTTGTCTGATCCCACCACAGCTCTGGCAGGTCACGGGATCTCAATGGAAGTCCAGACCCTCAAAAAGACACCGAGGGACCCAAGTGATGGTGATTTCCATGGTGACCACAGACAACCTGGCCAAGGCGGTTACAGAAAACCCCAAGAGAAAGCAGCCTGGGATGGCCATGGACACCTCAGCCCTTCCTGACAGCAGGCAGCCAGGGGCCAACCAGGGACCCACAAGTATGAACCAGAGCACGAACACCCAAGGCAAATGGGTGCTTTGGATGACAGGGACGTGCTAGTTACAGGCTGGTGAGGGATGCTCACATCCCACTCATTACCAGTCTCCCAATCCCTCCCATCTCTCAAGTGATTAGCAGAAAGCTCGTTTGAGAGGATCAAGGCTTCTCCCTCCCTCGCCTTCCCCCTGCATCCTTGCAGAAAGCAAACCCTCTTTGCTGTAATTGATGGACACAATTCACTGCAATTAGTATTTCAGCAGCAGGTAGTTAACCCTCAGGGCAGAGCGCAGTTGTCTCTATTTGGCTTGCTCTGCCTGGCTGTGAATTTAGAGCGAGCTCTTTAGATTAGTTTTTGCTTGCTGAGCCATCAGAGCAGGCAGCCCTCTCTGCTCCTCCATCCAAAGAAGGCTCACTGGTCAGGGCAGCAAAACATTCCCTCAATCCCTCTTGGCTGCAGAAGCCAGCCCAGCAAAAACCCTGGGCCATGATTGCCTGCCTGCTCCCGTAAGGAGGCTGACGTCCTTGCCCTGCTAAAAGGAACTGATACAGGTCATAAATGCAGGCACTAATGCAAAACACCTTAATGGCCCCAGCACTGAGGCTGATATTTAGACAAAAAGCAATTTGTTTGTCCTTTAAGTTCCCAATAATCTGCATTTATTTTAATTGGCACTCATGGCAAGAGCATTTACAGACAGCAGCTGGGAAGGTATAATTATGTTACTATCTTAGGCACACATACAACCTAAGGGTTTTCCGCTCACAGACAAAAAAGAAAAAAAGCAAAGAGAAAGAAAAGGGACAGACATGAAGCCATGGACTTCTTGTGATCTGGACCAGATCCAGGCCAGCATGGAGGGCTTTGCACATTGCAAAGACAGCGCACCCAGTGCTGGAAAGAGACTGACGTCTGCCGAGACTCCAAGGGCAGTACTGCTAACGGGGCAGTACCATCCACAAAACTCTGCAAGGGAGGTGAAAATGTGGCCGAAAACCTTGCAGGGATTAAGAAACGCAGGGATTTCCCTGGAAATAGTAAATGTCTGGGGAGCCTCTCGGGGAATTTGGAACAGAAACAAAAATCGTGGAGAACTCGATCACATGTTGCAGGATTACAGCAAGGAAGCAAAGCTTTGCAGGCAAGGGCTTGGGTTTGAAGGACTCTGCACTCCCCTCTCTGCCATACACCCCTGCCCACATGATGCTGTCCTAAAAGGTTTGTCACTTACTGAGACCAGGAGCATGGCATCTACTCACGTACCAGCTGGCTCTGGGAAAGAGCGGCGGTCAAGTGAGAAAATCCCCAGACGCAGCTAACTCGCCCATCATCGTTTTGAACCCTAGTCCTGTTCTCCAAGACCCCTGCAGCCATCCCCAGCTTTGTCTCTCCTGCACCCTTAGTCGTAAGTCTTTCAGCCCACACTACCCACAGGCTACCTGCAATATTTAGGCACGGACACAGCCCAGACTGGTGCTGCTTGCCTGCAATTACAGGAGCTGCACAGGCAGCTCAACAGTTGGATGAAAGCACCACCACAACATCCAGCCTCATGGCCACCCCCTCTGTGCACAGGGCACAAAACCAGCCCTGTTCCTCTGCCAGAGGTGCAGGAAAATACCGATATCTCCAACTTCTACCTCTATATTGTGGCTGCTGGCTGGAGATCCTCCTGCTCTCCGACACGAACCACATAAGCCATGGTCCCCCCCACACGTAGACACTGTTCTTGTGGCAAAGCAAAACTGCCCATACGGAACACGATGGCAGCTCACAGACGCTGCTGCGTACCACCACCCCGCACTCCTCACCGCAGAGGTGAGCTGTGGGGTTTTTCCAGTTATGTGACTGGAAAAAAAATCCTCAAGCTTTCCAACTCATATTTTCCAAGACCTTCTGCACTGGGTGGATGCCTGATGACATCCAAACACATTATGGCATTTCAGTGGGGTGCTATTCATCAGTTGAGTTCTCTTGCTCCAAACACAAGGTAAAACACATTGACTTTAAACTTCAGGGAAGGCAACTTAAGCCAATGCCTTGTTTTTCACAGTTGGGTTCATCTAAGAGCACACACAGAGCCCACATGGCAGCTCGGCACCATGAGTGGCAGCTCATTGAGCTGCTGTTACCCAAACCATGTTTAATCATGTTCATACCTCTCATGTTCTAATAAGAGCTTGGTTTTCTTCCCCCCCCCCCCCCCCCCCCGAAAATAAGTGGCCTGGCTTTACCAACTTAACTCTGTCCTAGAAAACTTTTTGCCTGTGAATAGTAATTTATTTCCACAGATTGTTTTTAACAATATCACAACATGCCTCAACAGCTGTCTTAAATCCTCTCTATCCTGGATATATTAACAATGTAACTGAAAGCCAGCCTGGCCAGGACATTTACAACTCAAGTGGAAAAAAGCACCACGTTCATCATCAGTAAAAAACAATTACCCTGGACAAAAGCCATGGACCAAAAATAAACCACCACTTGCCCAAATAAATGAGAAGCAAGTGCCAGAACACAAATGGGGGGGGATTGCCTGCACGAATTGCCTCAGCCCCAGCATAACAGGGCAGAGGCAGCCCCGAGGCTCGGGGCCGGCACAGTGCAGCACCAAATCCTGGGGCCAGCCTGCGCCGGGGTGTCAGAGGAGATGCCCCCCGCTCCCAGCCTCTCCCCTCCACCCAGCTCAGGCATCCTTGTGCCGCCATCACGATGTCAGCCGGGCTCGATGGAGCTGACTTTTAAAGTGTAATTTGTTATTCTGTTACGGTCATTTTCTATATTAATTTTATGCGGCATCAAAAGCCCTTTCATATGTTAAACTCTAATTCATATGCTAATACCCAATTTATGGAAAGGTAATTATTTTTTGTCAAATTTATTATTCAGCGCTCATTGAGGAAGGGAGAGGCGGGCAGCGGGTGAATTTTGGCACTCTGCAGTGTGGATGGGCAGGACCAAGCCCTCCCGCTTCCCAAGTGTAAACCGGAGCAGGCACAACACCATTGCCTCCTGCCAAAACCCCCTCCTGTCTGTTATGGGCATCCCAGTGCCATCTATTTATTTCCTTACTGGTGGCATCTCTGGCAAAGACATTGGAAAAGTCTGCTCCAAAGCTTTGAAACGGCACCAGTCAGACCGCCAAAGCTGTCCCCCCCAGGGCTTAGGCTGGGGACTTGTCTAACTGCTCCAGACCATGTGCCAGGGAAGCAGGGATGGGAGATATACTGAGAGGATGGGATTTTCAAATGATAAAGTGAGGAGTAATGGAGTGATCCAGGCAGAAATCAGACAAAAATGGAACAGGCACCCACGTCTGCTCACAACAGCCACATTTTTGCCCCGTGCTGCTTTGTACAATAACCATGGAAGAGTGGCTGCAGTTTTCCCTGAACAACTGGCTCTCAGCTGCCCATGACAGGCAGGAGGGGACTGGGACGGCCACGGATGCCCCAGTCCCTGACCTGAGCACGCAGCCCATGTGCAGCACATTGCTTTACCCTCTCCCCCACCCCAGGAAGGGGTTTGCTTATCAGCAAGAGCTCCCACACCTCCGCTACGAGCGTGTGATCAGAGCTGCGTCCAAGCAGACACGTGGGAGAGAGTTGCCTTTACAGCTTGCCCACGTTTCGCAGCCTGCCATCGCCGTGTCCTGCCCTGGGTGGCATCACCCACCCCGGCACCACTCCAAGGGGCTCGCGAGAGCCGAGCAAGGAAACGGGCGGAGGGGGCAGTGGAGCAGAGATGGGGAGCATATGCTAAACATAAAAAACATGATAGCAGTTTAGCCTTCACCAATTTTTTTTAACAGTCTATTTTCTGCTTGAGGAAGCAGGCGCATTTCCCATCCTTGCAGCATCAACAGCCGACAGGCTGTCGGAGGTGTGATGGCTCCAGGACAGTTACACTGCCTCAGATTTCACATTCCTGACACATCCGATAATTATGCCAAATGAGCTCACCTCATCTTCAGCCTTCTGAGCTGTACATATTAAATTAAGTGAAAGCTGTTAGCGTTGCAGTCGAGAAAGGCAGGAGGGGAGAGGCACCGACCCACCGTGCAGTGGGGATGGGACAGGTTTCAACAGGGTCCCCACCACCGCTGCCTTGGCAGATGATCCACCTAAAAGAGCGAGGACCAACCCTCTCCTTCCCCCAGCTCAAACCACCACCTAATATCTACCAACACTGCCCATGGGAGAGACGGTGCAAGCTGCAAGAAGCATCAAGAAGCATCGCACTGCTGCTCTCCCCTGCCCCAGGCGCCAGGCAGTGGCTTCTCCCCATCTCCCCACCTCTCTTTTCAATTAACCCTTTTTCTCAAATCCTGCTCTTAATACCCCACCCCATACGGGGGATTGTGCACATACATATTTTTGGTTCTCCATCTACATTTTTAGCATAAAAACCCCTACCATTTATTCCAGTGATATGAATGAACTCCAGTAGGCAAAATGAAGCTCTAACTCCCTCAAGCTAAACTTCAAATTCATTTCATAATCCTTAGATAAAAGCTTAGAAGCCAGAATATTCATTACCAACCCCGGCTCCACGAGCAGCCGAGGTAGTAATGGAATGGAGCAGATTTGACACAGGGGATGTTGCTACAGAAATTAGCCTGTCATAAGATTACAGGGACTAAGTGTTATTGGGTGATAAGGTGTGATGTGTTAATATTAAATTATCTTGCTGGTTTAAAAAAAAAAAAAAAAAGAAAAAAGGCACTGATGAAACTCACATTTATTAAAAGCCCTGAATATGATATTAAAAGATCTCAGATAAGCCAGTTTATTTCTGTGCTGGAGACCAAATTGAAAGAATTCTCCAGGAGGGATTCCTCTGAATGGAGCATTACAACAATAAAACAAAAAAAGAGCCTTTAATAAATGTTACAGGACTAAAGAAGCCTTAAAAAATTCCAGACTAATCTCTCCAGGGAGGGTTCATTAACCCTTCATTCCCTTTCTTGTTGCATCAAAACAGGGATTAACTAGAGAGTGTTTCCATATGAAATAATGCTTTGTACATCCCAAATTCTTTCTCTATAGTGAGAGGAGATTAACCCCACTGCTCCATATGACATAAGGCTGGGACAGGATGGTAACAAAGGTTTCTGGCAGAAAAAAAGAAATAAACCACAAGCACAAAGCTTAAGTGATATGTCCAAGTCACCAGGACCAGTGAGATAACAATAGGGCCATATAGTATCCAGAGTTTGCTTAAAAATTTGATTTGTTGCTGTCAGACAGCAACAAATAACGCTGACACCCAATGCATATTTGTTCTGAAGCCGTGCAGTTACATCCATCACGCACCATCCTTACTCGTGCGCTCGCCGGTTTAAGCCAACACCATGAAGCCCGGAGTGAAAGGATGCGAGCTAAAGCACGGCAGAATTAATGGGGGCATTAGGAGCAGGAGGGATTTACGAGGCAGCCACAGAGCAGACGGGCTGCTGTGCAGGGACAGCAGCAGCGAGCCTGGACGGTGCTCCAGGGAGCACAGCCTCGGCAGCAGGTTTTAACCCGGATAACCCATATATATAGACTGCAGTGAATGCTGACAGGCACTGTGGAGGGACCCCCTGCCCTGCAGATCGCACAGGGAGCTCCCGGGGGTGTCAGGGGGCACCAGCCTTGGCTTGCCAGGGGGATTCGGCTGGAGTTACATCTAGGTGGGAAATGAGAAGAGGTTCTCTAATCTCTTGGAGCAATAGAGCGAGAAATATAATTAGCTTTAAAAGGCTGCTAAGTTCATTAAAATAAAACACAAGCCAGTACATTCAAATAGGAGAGATGGAAGCTCCACTGGCGAGGTCCCCTCGCCCCAGGTCCCCAGTCCCCAGGGGCACTTCCCTGTCTCTCCTGCTAACAGCGACTTGTCGTCCTCCAGGGCAGCCGAGGGATCTCTGGGAAGGGGTCTCTAAAGGGGGTCTATAGTCCTAGACCCCCTAGAACCCTAAAGGGACCTCTAGGAAGGGGTCTGTAAAGTCTATAAAGTCCTAAATAACCACTTGTGGTGTTTTCTCAAATCCCAGCTACTTTTCTTTTTCCCCTTAAAAAAAAAACCAGCATTGTTTTCACCCGAAGCTTGAGGAGGGAGATGATGGTGCTCAGCACGGTGGAGGCCGTCCCCATTAGGGGCACAGGGAGCAGCACCTTGCTTAGCAAGGGCAGAGGTGGGCAGACAGACCGCAGCTCCCTCCCTGCCCACCAGTGCAGGGTGCCCAGGTGAAGCTGGTTTTCAGATGGGGGTCCAAATTATTGCATCCCCTTCAATTCCTGAACCTTTAAGTATTTTGTCCTGCTGTCACCACCACCTGGTCTCTCCATCCCATCATGTTGCCCTCACGTCTTGTTTAAGCCCTTGCCATTGTACAGAGTCAAACTCAAGGCACAAACCCCTCTCTCCCGAGAGCTAAAACCACCTTGGTGACACCTCTGCCCCTGCCCACACCCACTGCAAGCTGGCAATAGGGACCACGTGTCCCAGCATCCCTCTACGCAGCTAAAGGAAAGCCAAGGACTTCCCCCACCTTCTGCCCTGGGATGAATTGCAGCCCTCAGGCATTAACACAACTTCAGAGGTACCACAAGTGGCACGTTCCGCCCATGACCCGGCCAACTAAATTATTCAAATCTTTTAAAATCTGGCTGCATTACATCTCAGTTCTCTTTGCTCTGATGCACTCAGCGCACCTCTGGCTTCATGTGAAGCAGAGGAGCTGCAGAAATGAACTCGCACTACCCTGTACCAATTTCTGACCTGCATATTATGCCGTCCTGAGCTGGCTGAGAGCTGTCCTGAAATCAAACCGCTATGAAAAAGAAGAGAATTTTTCTCCCTGGTTACAGCAGATTTTACAGCAGTGGGATGTTTCTGTTCTCTCTGCACAAAGAATTACACCTTTTTAAAATATTCTTTCTGTGAAATCTTTTGTGACCTATGAGCAGTATAAAAATGCAACTCAGGGACACCGAACAAAGCTATATATCCATTGGGGGATTTGGAAGCGAACACAGTGTCGGCACTTAACAAATAATAAATAACCATCATTAATTATTGATCACAACCCCAGCTAATCAAGTTTCACCCCTGTGGTTACCATGATATCAACAGACCCCTTTGATACAGCCTGCGAATGGCCTTGCAGCCCGCGCTCGCCCGGCATGCAGCTCTCCTCCCCCTCACCCCGGGAGCCCGCCGGCTGCTGAGCAGGGGGGATTCGGGGAGGGGATGAGAGCTGATGCCCCCCCACACACAGCTTGTCCGCCGCCGGGCTCCCAGAGGATGTCTGCACATCCAGAGCATGCAGAGTTTCCAGGGAAGCGGAGCTGCCTGCGATAGCATCCCGGGGCACAGCAGGGCTGTAATGGGGTGGGAAAGTCTGGAATTACAGACTCGGCTGTGCTGGGGGTGTTTGGCTGTGCAGCCTGGGAACGGGTCCGTGGGCATCCTCACGAAAGCATCCCCGTGACCTCAAGGATGCACAGCCCAGCCTTGGCAAGCCTCTACTTCAAAGCCGGACCCCACCACGGAGCCACAGTCCCAGCCACACCAGCCACCACGCTGCTTTCGGGTCAGGGCAACTCTCCACAATGGGGCCAGACAGGGACTTGGCCTCCCCGCTGCCCACCGGGTAAGCTGCTGCTTGCTCCCCGCACATCCCGGGTCCTGCTCCGGCTGGGAAGTGGGAAGGGACGGCATCTCTCTCCGCTGCCACCTGACCTTATTTCATAAGCAATTTGTGAAAGTGTACTACAAGAACACTCTATCTTGTGGTTCTGACAACAGATAACTGCCTGCTCCCTTTACAGGGACGTTAAATCCTGTTATTAAATGCAAGCCATTATCAGGATGTCACCGGCGTCTCTTGATGAAGCTATACACCTGTGTAGACAGCTAGCCCATGTTAGCCTATTTACTATTCATTATAAATGCTCTCGATTGATTTTCCTCATCTTTATCTCTCTGTGGCTGGAGCATTTGTTTTCTCTGTGTGAGTTCAGGGCACTAGACCTTGCTCCCTCCTCCCCAGCAGACGTGTAGGAAAGCAAAGCTCTGCCATGGCTGTCCTGCACAAAAAACTGCCTGATATTTGGGCAGGTTGGCGAACCCACTGCTGATCAGTGTTTTACTGATCCCTTGGCTGTGCAGAATTATGAGCAAACCATAGATCACTGTTTCTTCTGACCAATATTTAAGGGCACTTCTCACACCTTGCTCTGCAAGTAACTAAACAGCTGCCACCTTGTCAGGGGAGTGGTGGGACCATGCAGAGGACACTCACCATTTGGGATGACAAGAAAAAAAAACCAACTCTTTTTTTGCTCCCAGAACCTCATGTCCACGTGTTTTTCTCCAAGGATGGGAAAAGCCTTGCAAAAAAGTTCAGAGCTGGAAGTCAGGAGAGCAAACAGGGTCCTACCAGCACCAGAACATGGACCTGAGCTCCATATTCCTGCAACAAGACATGCAGCAAGCCCACCACCTATTTAGCAAATAAGAATAAAAGCCAGAAACATTTGTTGAAGGAAGAGTTAAATACATACTGCAAGACCTAAAAGCAACATTTCTGGAAGCTTTGATAACTCTGCAAATAGAAGATAGTGCAAATGTTTTACCCACATTCATATTTCCCAGTAGATTGCACCCGTCCCCCAGACAATTTATGATCCCTCATCCAAACCAAACATCTGTCTTTCTTTCAATGACATTATGACCCTTCCCAAAATTTCCTTGAAAATGTGCATTTCAGTGATTCTTTCTTGCTGGAAGCAATAATGCCAATTCCAGGAGCTAAGAACCTATCAGTCAGACCTTCCCAAAGTGCATGGGATGGGGTTCAAAACCAGGAGGCTCTCACATAATTTTCACAAGGCTTCCTCTTCAGGACTCCATGGGTTTTGGTAGCAACCCATTCCCAGGTGAGGATTTAACTTAAATAAATGCTCTCTCCTTGCTACCCCAACCCCCGGCTCCTCTCCCACGGGAGCAGCCGGGGTCCCTCTCGCCCCCAGCCCTGCCCCATCCTTTCTGCAGTGCTGGCAGGAGTCAGCGGGGCCGGTGCAAGGGCAGTGCTGGCTGCGGGTACCCGCTGGGGAGATGGGAACGTGCCAGTCCTCATCCTTCCCTCTTACAGGAAAGGGCAAAGGCATCTTGCATGCCACATGTAGTTTTTTTAACCCTCCTCTATTGATTTTTAAGCATCCACCACTGCTTCTCACGCTGGGGAGTTCTCCCAACACAACACCGACCATGAGCATGGCCACAGATTTAAATTTGCTTTTTCCTGAGCATGTTGGGGAAGCTGCTTCAGGGGCACATCCCAGCGAGGGACCCAGACACAGTGATACATCCGTCTCCAGGAAATCAGGATGGCGAGGACTGCAGTCCCTGGGAGAAGTGCTGCCTCCTGTATTATACAAGTTTCCCAACCAAATTGTATTCTCTCCTGCTCAGGCAACATTCATTTGCTAATCTGTGCTGGAAAGGAGGAAATTAAGTATTCCCCCCCCTCCTATTGGGAATAGCCCCAATTTCCCAGAAATCTCCCCTGACTTGTCCTTTAAATAAAGCTTAAATAATGCCACACTGTCCTTTAGGCAGCTTATGGCAGAATATTAAGAAATAAGAACAAATACATACTCATATAAAGACAAATATATATATATACAATACCGTCCTTCAAGCTGCCCAGCAGGTATAGTAGGCAATCACGCCAGTCTTCAAATACCTACAAATGAATATTGTGGGACAGGCCATTAACCCTTCTTTACCCCTGCAGGATCCCAGACAGACACTTTGGAGAGATGCTCCATTGCAACGCCCTGGCCCTGAGCAGCCCCATCCCCGCTTTCCCTCTCTGCATATTATTATCTACAAGGTCAGGCAAAACACTATAAAAAATGTTCTGATTACTTCCCAGGAGGGAGCATAAGCAGCCTTTCAGCCTGGGTGACCTCAGGGGCTTTATCTTCCATCAGATAAGTAATCCCCCCTGGCTGGAGCCGTAGTTCAGCCCCACAGGGGAGTGAGGCAGCAAGGGGCCAAGAGCTTCCTGCTCTGTGGAGAGGTCCCAGACAACCCCACCGGGCTCCAGTCTTTGCAGCTGTGACCCTCCTTTCTGATAGCCGTTAGCTGTTGTAGTCCCTCTGGCACCCCATATGTCTGGGTCTCTTTATAAAGTCTTCCCCAGTGTTTATACCTGTGGTGGGAAAAGAACATCTCCATACCTGCAGGGGAGGAGGAGGGTGCTGGGGGCATAGATGACAGGGACCAGGCACCATTTGCACCACAACCCAACCCAAGCCGGAGCATTTTATCCTCCACAGCAGGCTGAGCAGGATCGGGAATTTTCCCTCTCCTCTCCTCTCCTCATGCCTTCCATCCGTAGTGCATTCCCAAACTCTACAGATGTCACGTTGCTCCAGGGTTTAAGGCAGATTCTTGCTGCCTGACTCAAGGGATGTGGAAATAAGCATAAAATGGGATTTAGAGAGCAAAGCTGTTACTAGGGATAACCGAGAGCAGAACGGGGGATGTCTCTTGAAGCCGAGGACCCTGCCCAGGTGCATACTGCACTGCCACCTTCCCATACGGGGTGTACAGGGCATTCCACACCGGTGTGACAAAGATGCAGGGAAGGAAGAGGGCATCCAGGAGAGCATTACCCCCAGCCCGTGGGGCTGAGCATCCCTTCTGCCCCGGTGTCCCTGCTCAGCTCATTCCTGGGGGACAGGGACCCAAGTCCCGGCTCCAGCAGGAGAAGAGCAGGGAAGAACCTGGCGGGAACAGGCTCTTTTCTCTCAATGGCATCGATTATTTCTGTAATCAGCACCTCGTTGCCGAAACTGAACATCCATTATTACAGGATTCTAAAACAAAAATAACCCAAGGGAGAGAAAAAGATATAATTCAGAAGCTGTCCTGCTCCCAAACCATGTGCGTTGGGTCAGTGCCATCTAGAGGCAGCAAACCAACCAAAAGCACCCACAGCCCGGGATTCACCCAGTGCCCGAAGGCGGCGTGGCCCCAGCGTGTCAGGGAGGGAGACCCAAGAGGGGATGCTGCCCCTCGCCCCGGCGACGCAGAGCCACCGGCCCCGCTGGCCGCTGCCCCATGGGACGCGCAAGCGGGGAGCCACGCCGCAGCCTGGCAGACCTGGGGAGCAGGCAGCACCGCATCCCGCATCCCTGCCCGGCACGGCGTGGCAGCGAGGGCAGCCACGGCCCCACACCACCAAGAGCAGGATCGAGGCGTAGCTGAACGTGCGCCCCACTCGCAAGCAGCCCGGCTATTAATATGCATGCAGCTGTATTAATAGAGCTGGCTAAACACCGCCTCAGGCCAGAGGAATATTTCAGCATTTCGTTTTCATCCCAAATTAGACTGAAACAGCTAAACAGCAATTTTTTTTTTCCACTGATGGAAAGTTCAGGAAAAATATAAAATGAGAAAATTGGAGATGAGCAAATACGACATCTTTCTTGTTGGTGGGGTCCAGGCTGGGGGTGTATCTGCCTGTGCCGCCCTGCCCCATGGGCACTGTTGGTTCCTGCCTCGTGCTCACACACCTTTCATGGTTGGTGCCCTTATTTCAGTGTGACAAATCTGCCCACAGGACAAAACTGGATCCCCCAGCCTGGCGATCCCCCCGAGATGGCTGCAGCCATCCCCGGGGTTTATAGCCAGTCTGTAGATAAGGCCGGGACAAAGCTCACACCAAACCCAGCTGCAGCCAGGGAGGGTGACACCAGCTCCAAAACTGGGACCAAACCCTGTGCTGTCACCAAGCCAAAAGGAGCCTCTGGCACGGCCCCACAGTCCCTGCCTCCATCCCCCCAGGAGCAGCGAGGGTCTCCAAAAGCATCTCCGCAGTACAAACATTTCCATTCACTTTTGTTTGCTTCTTTTTTCAAAAAATACGAGTGTGTCTTCAACATATTTAAGAGCGAGGAGCCTGCATAATGAAAGAATAAAATTGCCTTCTATCCCTGGAAACCCTGTCCTATTTTGCAATGATTAACTACCTGTATTTGCATACTGTCCATTCCTGGTTAAAGACTCAAGGGGACTATTTCCAAACACTTTCTAATCTTGCACAGAGCCTGCACGCAGTGTTGTCATTTCCTGACAACCCCCAGCGTGGCTGCATCTGGCAAGCTCCACTTTTGCTTCCTTTTATTAATATTATTTCATATTTCCATTGCCGGCTTGCCCACAGCCAGGGCCCTGCTGTGCTGGGTGCTGCACTAATGAGAAGGATGATGCCTTCCTCACTGTGGAATGTTGCTGCATAAATCAAGTGGTGTTTGCACAAGCAGCGGGCTGTTAAGACCTATGCCCACACACGCACATAAGGGCATCACGTTTTTTGCTGAGTTTTTATGCCCATGATCCCAGTTGGGGGTATTAGGGTCACTGGGAATTGCTGCTGTTTTTCTCCCCCTGGGGTTTGCATGTGAAGGTTCCTCAGGACAGGGTTTATCCACAGGCACCGATGCCAGTGGGCTCTTCAGACCACCCAAACATCCCAGGGTGGTACCTATCAATGAAGCAGCAATGGGTCAGCCCATACAACCCCAAATTATGCGATATAAACACTAGACTGTCCCCCAAGGGAAATGCAGAAACTCTGGTGTCTTTGGGGCTGGGAATGCAATCGGAAATCAAAAGGTTTGGGGACTCAGTAATCATCATAGCAGGGTTTTATTAAGCAAATTATTACTGAGCAAGTAAATAAAGCAGTGGGAATCAAAGTGGCAATCGATAGCACAGTTCGATCTGGGGCAACCTGAGCATGGCCTCACGCGTGATCCCACAGCACTGCCAAAGCCAGGTGCCACAGCCAGCGCCGAGCTGGGGGGACATCCTATCACACGGGTGCTTGAGTGGCAGCCAAGTGGAGAATAAAAAAATAAACACCTCAAAAAACAGCTAGATGGGCGCAGCCTGGGATAGGAGTGTCTCAGGGGTCTTTGCTGTCTTTTACATCCCACTTATACACTGGCCCCATCACTGCCTTTCCCGACATACAGCTCCCGCATCGAGGCAGCACGTGTACACGGCAAACCCTTTTTCTGCTCACAAAAGCACCAGCAGCACCGATTGCCTGTCCTCTGCTGCAGCCCCCCTTGGCACAGGGCCGTTCCCTCCCAGCATAAAGGGAAGGAGCCACACTGCAATTTGCAGAGCTTGTAATCTCCTGCAAAGGCTCACGTGTTGTGCTTTCTCTCCCGTGCAGACGTAGCAGCTACCACAGAGCACTTAGAAAGCCTTCCACCATGGAGGAAAGCACCCCGTGGGCACCCGAGGGAAAGTTTCCCACCTTTACACTGAGCTCATCCTGTTTGCCATGGTCAAACTGGACCGCAGCATCCTCCCGTGGCCGGACCACGGCATGGGGTCAGGCACAGGGCTTTGCTTCCCTGTGCGAATGGCTGCCCCACGAGCAAAAAGCATCCCACAGTCACAGCCCACTCCTGCCCAGTGGCCTCAGGGCTGATCCAAAACCCTCTGCTGACGACAGCACCAGTGCAACTCCTCTTGGCGTTTATTTATGGGACTGAAGGTGATCAAATCCCTGATATTTGTTAATAAAGCACAACAGAAGTGAGACGCCTCTCTGCCCCGGCGGGGATACATCATCACTCCCTCTGACACCTGAAATTTATGTGCTTGATTTGCACAGGCTGTATTACTCAGCGGGGGCAACAGAAAAGTGTGGCCAAGCCCAAGGACATAAATCTGCGCGCTCAGGAAGGCTGTGCAGGACCGACCTGCACCCGCAGGGAGCAGCCCTGGATGGGGACCTTACAGCCACGTACCCACCACCAGCCCAGCGAGCGGGTGCAGTGTTTTCCACCTCCTTTTTTTTTTTCCTATCTCCTTTTTCCCCCCCCCACCTCCTTTGGCAAAGGAGGCCAGCAGCCGTGATCTCAAAGGAAAAGGGTCACTATTTGTCCCGGAACCATGCAAACACAGAGGAGAGCCCCCCCGGCCCCCAACACGCACAGACGGCCCCACGCTGCTTGATGGTGCTGGAAAGTGTCGGTGTCCAATATGTCCCAAATTTCCCACTGCACCAGCCCAGCTGTAATCAGCTTTGGATTACCATAGTCTTCTAAAGTACCAGACTCTGATAACATCCCTTCTGTTACTGACTCTAAATCTCTCGAGTCACGCAGATGGTTTCCCCCCAGCAACCCAGCACCAATTACCAGGAAGTGAAAAGAACCCCCAAAAAAAAAAAATTAATAGTCAGGTGAAAGCCAGACACTGTTGCAATGAGCAGCTGGTGGCTGGTTTTTTGCAGCAGCACAACTACAAGAGGATATAAAGTGAAATCAGACAGCGGTGAATTTAAAACTGACCACTATCCCACAATGTATCATTAACCTCTGGAAGACACTGCCACAAAGTGTCTCTGAGGCTTCAGTGGTGCAGGGCTCGAGCTGATCAGACATTCAGATTGATAGTGAGAAGAGCCACGGCCACCTGAAGCACAAGAGAAAAAATGCCATATGGGTTACAGAGGTTTATCCTTCAGAACGTAGTCCAAGTGTTGTCTGAGCACAGGAAGAATTTCCTTTTTATTGACAGTCACCGTTTTTTCCCATCCTTCCCTTGAAGCTGCTGGCATGTGTGGCAGCAAGAACATCCTCCGTGGCAGCTGGTCCTGCCCCAGTGTTTTGAGCTGCCTGGCGTGTACTTCTCATCTCTGATTTTCCAACAAGTCCCCAGAAGCTCCTCACCTAAGCTCCTCCTCCTACATTAGGATGCCCTTTTATCTCCAGCTTTCCAGAAGGTGTCATTTTCCAAGCAGGGACGTGCTTAAGTGAGGAGCTGCACCTATGCCGGCACAGCCCACACACCTGCAGGGTCACAGCACGCCGAGGCTGGCCCTTCTCCCCATCATGTATTGGAAAGTGGAGATCTTGAAAATCCGAGATTGCTGCTTTTCAACAGTTCTCCTCATTCCACTTAATTTGGGGTTTAAACAACCTTGCAGAAGGGTTTTCATCAATCCAATTGCCTCAAGTGGTAAAACTCAGGTCATGTGGGAAACAGTTGGGGCCCCAAAATAACTGCAGCAGCCAGAAAACAGAAATAGGTTAATGAATATTTTTTTAAAGTCTCCATCTTCCTGCCAGCATGGTGCCTGGCGTACATCCCACACAGCAGCCAGGGGCACGGGGCAGCTCTGCGCTGCGGCAGCCCCGCGCTGCGGCAGCCCCCGGGGCAGACAGCCCTGGCACAAAAGCAAAGCCTGACATCTCCCACCAACCCAGGACGAGGGCAGTGACCACTTCATGTTGTTCCCAGTGACCACATTTTGCAGCACTAAGTGGTATTTCAAAGCCCCACCATGCCTGAATCCCATTGCAATGTGCTGGAGACCAGATCCTCAAGGTGCCGGTACGGCTCGTTGTCTCCTTAGCAGAATACAGTCACATGGGGACATTTTGGTACCCGGTGCTGCAGAAAAGCTTCACCTCCCGGGTCACATCAGTGCCTGTGCGGCTCACAGCAAACACCGCAGCCTTTGGGGAGGGACACGTGGCAGGGCCACCACTAACAAAGCACGGCACGTCCCTGGAAGGCTCCTCCGGTGACCCTGCACTGGCCATTTGACATCCTTGCTGAGCACGGAGGGCAAAGGGCAGTCAGGAACAGAGAGGACTTTACAGCCCAGCCAAGCACAAAGGAAATAAAGGAGAAAAAAAGAGCTGACAGAGCATGGCGAGAGAAACTTTATAGGTTCTTGCTTTCATCCTTTTCCTCTTGTTGTACAGTGAATGGGAAAAGACAAAGCAAAGCCCGGCACCTCTGCAGGGACGCTGTGTGCTGGCTCTTGCCGTGACACGCAGGCGTCAGCATCGCCGCCGCGCAGCATTTTCCTCCGGGTAAGTCAGCCAGTGGTTTTAAACTCTTTAACATTTTCAAAAGACTGATAAGGTAAATCCTCCAGGCCTCAAGTAAGGGTCCCACTGGACCCCACAGAAGCTTTGCCTGAATACTGAAGGATTATTATAACCAAAATGTTTCTGTGGATTCAAACATCAGCCTTTTCATATACAGCCTGTAGCTGCAAGTTTTGTCAGCGAATGGCCCTGATAAAGCCTTCCTGATTTTTACCCCCATTCTAATATAATTGGTATTTCTCTCCCTGTAATCCAGACGACTCCTTTTCTCTGCCATTTCACACAAGCACTGAGGATTTACTTTTTCCCTCACAAAAGGGAAAAATAATTTTCTCCACCCTGTGCCCCAAATGTTTCTTTTCCGCCTGAACAAGCCTCGCTGTTCTTAAGGTGCCAGGATGGACCCAGGAACCCCAAAGCTGAGATGGGAAGAGACCAATGACCCGAGTCCTGCTGCATCACACTCGCCTGCCCTGCTCCCAACAGGCTGGGAAACACAGCCAGAAAAACAGGAAGGAGTTTTGTATACACCATCCACGTGTTAAATTGCTGCCAGACAGAGCCTGGCCATGTCGATAGAGGCATAGGGGCAGCCCTAGATGGGTTTGTCAGGCTGGGGTGACCCCAGGAGCTGTGGCACTGGGTGAAGCACCCCATCCCCTGAGGCTCGGGGCCAGTGGTGACAAGCCAGCCCTGCCTGGGAGGACGGCGCTGGGGACAGGGGCTCACTGCAGGCGGCGGTCACGCTCTGCCCTGGCTGCTGTGGGTTTTCCAGCCAGCAGAATTAAGTCTATCCATTTGGCTTAGTGCCCTGAGCTGCTCAGCGGCTTTGCCAGCTCCTTCTGCAGGGCAAGGGGTGAGGACTGGAGGGAGCATCGCCCTGCAAAAGATGCTGAAGCAGTGTCTGGAGGAAGGAACTTCTTGGTGGTGTCTTTTAGGTCATCGGCTTTCATGACACCTCCTCTTAGTGACGTCCTGAGCGATGCCATCACCCAGCAAAGAGCGGGGCTTGGAAGTTTCTTTAAAAAATTGCCATCCCCTTCAAATCCTTGCTTTCTCTGTGTGTGACTTCAACGGGATACTTTAGAGAGGTTTCAGCAGGTGTACTCTGCCTCCTGTGGATCACCACAGCGGAAAATTGAGCCTGAAAGGAAGAAAATAAATTTCTTTGCTGGGACAGTGCTGTGCTGCACCAGGCTCCATGGAAGAGCTTCACCCTGAAGGTCTGAGCCCGCCCTGGGGGGATCATGCTGCAGCTGTGCCAGCGCTGCCCAGCTCCGCTTCCCGGGGCAATGAGGGAATAGCTCCTGTCAGTACGCACCAGCAGAGCCCCAAAGCAAATGGAAAGGAAGAGGAGTGAGACTGCAAACCCCAGGTAAATGTCTAAATCAATAGCACAGCAGCTCAATAGTGTTTCCGTACAAATCCAGCAAGCCACGCTTACAAATGCCTCCAATTTAAAGGCAGATTTCTCATCAGCTCAGTAAACCACCACTCCTCAAAGCACAGGCATGTACCGAATGGCCTGTGCCTGCTTGGGCTGGGAGAGAAATAGCAGCTGAAGATGTGAGATGAAGTCTCAGCGGTCCCCAAAGCTACCCAAGTACAAAGCTGGAGGCAACCCTAACATTCCTGCTGATCTGTATTTTGGTGCCTGGCCCTCCCTTCTGCCCACGTTGCACAGGACCATCTAGAGACTACCTACATTAGCTCTAGGAAAGAAAAGAAAGAGCATCCACAGAGGAAATAGCAGTTCTGCTAGCTAGTTGTTTCAGCCAGGCTGCTGCTCAGCAGCGTGTGTTAGCCCAGACCAGTTGGGCTGCACAGCATCCAATCCCCAGGCTTGGTTGGAAGCTGGATAAGGTACTGCCTGGCATTACACCGAGCAGCATAGCACGTCCCAAGGAGGGGGGATCAACTCTGGGTCTGACACACAGGCCCTGTGCCTGTGTGGCAAGGGGAGTCGGGGCCAGTCCCTGCTCCTGGAGGCCAGCCTGAAACCAGAGGCTGGTGCTCACTCCTGGGGCAACCGGCATCCGACCTCTCCCCTCCCGCTAACCGCTCCTCCTTGCCAGCTCTTCCCAGCTTGTTCAAACCAGATTAACCTTCTGGGTTCAATTTAGTTTCAGCCCCTCTGTGGCTAGTGGTAAAAAGTACAATGCTCCCCTTCCACCTGTAAAAATCAAACTCCAGCTATCACTTAGATTTTTATATTCCTCTGCATTTCAGAAACAAAGAAATACAGCCACTGCGCGCTGATCCCCATGGCTGCGGGTGCCACGCTGGCCGCAACAGCATCCTTCTGCCCATGAGGAGCGTTTGCTTCCACTGCACAGGGAGCCACAGCCATGAACAAAATCTCCTCAGACACAGCAATGCATTTCAGCCTTACACTTGTTACCACTGTACTTGTACAGCAGAGATGCTACAGAAAGATGCTCCAGGGCCCTGCCTCTGTGCCCGAGATCCCATCCCGCTGGTCTTTACCCAGGTCCCACAGGACACACCTACAGTCTCCTTTCGACCACCTACATTTGCAGCGGAGTGAAGAGCCCTCAAAAAGACATATGGGATTTGATGTTAAATAGTAGGGAAAAAAACAATTTGGAAAATTGGAAATAACTAACAACAGGTGCTTCAAAGGGCTGCAGATCCTGGTGCACTCCAGAGGCTATGCATGGCCACCAGACCGCAGAGTCCCTCCTCGGTGGACAAGTTTCCACCCTAGAGATGAGCTACGACCACCAAAACAGTTGAGCCCATAACATCTAGAAAGCTTGTTTACTGGATGTAAAATTAGTTCACACTTGTCCAAAGAGGCTATAAACAGCTTTGATTTCCCTCAGCAGGATGGGAAGCTGGGGTTAATGACACTCTGCAGCAAAAGCTCTTTCAATTGATTTGTCCTAAAACTGCCCACTTGCTCACTCAGTTGAGGGATTGCACATGTGCCCACTGGAAGGGACCAACAGGAACAGCTGGGGAGCTCCACCGAACACTGGCTGCTTCCTGGCAGGCGGACAGGAAGGGAACAGATGCTGATATTTGCTACATCCATGAACGCACCTCAGGGCCACGAGATCAGGGACCCAATGCACAGAGCCCTGAGCAGCACAGTCCCACCCTGAGCTGCTCACTGGCACACCGTCAGTGACCATCTCTGCTTAATGGAATTCATTTTTTATTTGGTTTTATTAACCTTCACATGTCTAGACACAAGGGCTACGATTTATAGCTCACACACAGGAAAATATGAAATCGCCACATCTCCCTGTTTAAGATATTTGTAATCATGTGTGATCTGTCCCATTATTAAATGTCGTTCCCAAACCCACTGATACGGGGGAAGCAATCTCCTAGAAGGTGGGGGAGCCCAGCTAACCCTCCACTACTGCATTCAACACACCAACCTGGGCCTGCTTGCAACACCTCCGCACATCACCCTGCTTTGCTATCTCACCAGTTTGGGACATGATCTTATTCCTGATACAGGAAGCCATTGCATCTGATTTATTGTATTCAACAAGGAGAAAGAATTTAAAACAGAAGGTCTATTCAGAGGAAAGTTTTGAAATGTTTCTGTATCTCTACCTTTGCCCCAGCCATCCCAAAAGCCTGTGACTTGTTTTGAGCAGAAGAGGTATTTTGGGGCAGTTTGCAGCTACCCCTGGGGCACAGCAGAAGCCAAGAAGCTGAGCTAAAGTGCACCTTAACGATGCGGCCTCGTGCATCTTTTTCAAACACCTGCATCTTAATTACTTCAGGGAACAGATTTCTGACACACAAAATGCAGCTAAACTAGCTGGGGTGTCTTTCATGCCTTCCTAGCTCATTTTGCCACTGGTTCCTTCAAAGCAAACCATAAAGCCAAATACATTTCCTTTAATGCACTTGATAGGGGTTTGATGTGAGTGGTGGGCTCTTTCATCTGCTTCTTCTTCAAAAAAGGATGCAGATAAAAAGATGAAAGAAAAAGGAAACCTCGTGTACATAAGTTTTACTCCAAGAGACTTGCTTGCTCTGCACTTGCTCCATCAGCATGGCCCATGTGCTCACGCGTCACAGTTCCACCTCGGTGCTCTGGGCAGGGGAAGGCAGCACCCTGCCTGTCCTGGTGGCCTTTGCCCATGGGACAGGGCTCCTCCATCACAGCCACCTGGAACATCAAAAGTACAGCCAGGATGGGGATGAGGCCAGCCAACTTGTCCTGCTAGGACAGGTCCCCAAGCATCTCTCTGCTGCAGCTTGCCCCATTAATACAGCAGAGCTACACGGCAGCTTTTGGGTGCCGTGGACCCACCCTAAGCCAGCTCAGATGTTTCCCCAGCCCTTCAGCATCTCCGCTCACCCAGACTGTGCCAGCATAGCTGCTCCCCAGGCCCTCATCCCCTTGACCTTCCCTCACAGCCCCTCAGGGGCTCATTTGCAGTTTTTCCCCACTCCTTTCCTCGAAGTCTAAAGGGTCAGCCTTACTGGCAGGAGAGGGGAACTGGGAGTTGGAAGGAGGCTCTTTCATCCCCCTCCTGCTAAGCAGCCAAGCAAGCAGGGCCAAACAGCATGAGGAGACAGGTCAGGCCAGAGCAGAGCACCAACCCTGCCCCAAAGCCTCATCTCACACTGCTCGTGGCTGTGAGGGCTCGAAGCATCCTCTCATGCCTCGTGCGTGCCTGGGGGCAGCTTCCCTGCCTCGCCACCGTGCACGCCACACGCCCCAGGCAGGATTTCAAGCATGCATGCGGCAAATCCATCCTCGCTGTAGCTTTCAAGCAACACCCTGGGCTGTGTATGTGCTACCTGAGCCCAGCAAAGGTCGCAGGAAAAGGGGCTGCTTGTTTTCTCTGACCTGTCCGAGCATTACCCAGCATCAGAGAGCTGCCACTCTTCCTGATAACACTCGTGGGTACCCACCTGCTGCAAAGAGAGCATCAGCTGGGGCCAGGCATATGCATCTCCTTCCTAGGAACAGAACAGGGGAGGGAGAGGAACAAATAGGAGAGGAAAGATCAGGATGAGAAGATATGAGAGTTGACAGCACTCTCATCTATCACTGCAGGTCTTAGCCTCAGCGCTCATTAAAGCCCTGGGTCTTCAAGTCATGGGAATTAGAAGTGGTAAAAAAAAAAAAAAATCCAAAACAACCTCTAATGGAATGGGTTTTTTCAGAACAAAGAAATGGCATTTCTGTTGAATTGTGAAAAAAATCTGTTTTAACTTGAAAATCTTTTGCTATTGTAAGTGAAACAGAGATGCAAATATGTTTCATTTAGGTTTTATCACTACAACTCATTCTGACATTTACATTGTATTAAAGTTTTAATATTAATACTGTGCAGCTATATAATATTTAATACAAAAAATAAACATATATATTTAAGTTAATATTTCATATGCTAAAATTCAAATGGCAAAATCCCTTTGCTCCATCAAAGATAAAAGCACCCAGCACTAATTAAAAGTTATCTGATGCTACTGAGGCTCAGGCCCAAAAGCAGCACCAAATAAATCCCTTGGAAACAAATCACAATGATGCCAATAACATTTGCAAGAGCATCTCAAGGGCTCTTTACTGACCTGTACTGATGTGGGGATCAGGTAGAAAGTGACCCTTCTTGCTCTTCACACCTTTGTGCATCACACACCATGAAAGCAGAGTAGGAGCAGCACTGTGATGAACATGTGGAGAAGTGGGATGAGGAGGGATGGTCAATGGTATTTTTGCAAAAAAAAAAACGTTAGCTGTGTAAGCAAGTCACCTCCAGCCAAGGCTTAGCAGCTCTGGGCTATCCGTTGCAGAGGGTCGGGGCCCCAGAGAAGGAAGTGCTGCCTTGGAGCAGTGGGTTTGGACCGGACACCACCGCTGACTCCATCGTCTTCCCCAGGCCATCACTGAGATTTCTTAACCGTGCCCATTAATAAGGTGAGCAGCCACGGAGCCCACACAAGAAATCAAGAGGAACTGTGTAATCCTACAGTAAAACCACTACCGGGTCCCAAGCCAGCTGGTCTGCCCAATGTAACATCGTGGGCAGCAGCAAAGGGAGGCTGGTGCTGAGTGGAGGTCTCAAACACCCAAACCACAGACCCCAAGTTAAGCCATACACAGCTCTTTGGGTCTTAGAAGACAGGTGAATGCCCGCATTTCCTTGTAATCTGCAGCTTGTTGGACACCCAAACACCTTGAAGCTATCCAGGACTTACCTCCCCATGTACACAGCCACCCCACCTATGGCACAGCCCTTGGTCCTGTCCAGGTCCAAAGAATACAGATGTTACAGCCCACCGACACCTCTCTGAAAGTCAGAGAAAACTGATGGGGACACTGGGTACCTTTTTATTCCCCCAATTTCTCAAGCCCCTTATCCAGTCAGCAATATTTCCCCAGTCCCCGGTTGTTCTAGTCAGCACCACCTCCAAACCTCTCCTGAAGCCTCAAGCCTCTGGTCTCCACCAGCCTGGAGACCACCCTAGCCTCGTTCCTGCTGAAGAATCGATTTGGGCTAATTCACCATGTGCAGGCAGGACCACAAGCATCCTACCCACAGGCTCATTCCCACCAGGGAGGACCTGCAGATGCACGGAGCTGCTCCACAGGTCCCCCTCTCCCCTCAAGCTCCGGTTCTCCAACCGCCTCTGCTTAATTAGAGGCCAGCTTTGAACTGCCTGTGTTTAACAGGGCCTAATCTTCAAACTGAATATATTTAACAGTGCCTGATCTTCATAATGGCTGTGTCTGACGCCCTGGATTTCAAAGCAGCTCCACTTAACAGGACTTTGTCTGGAAGCTGCAACCATATAATAGGGCCTGGTTTTAAACCAGGAGTGTTTAATAGGATCTGATGTTTAAAGTGCACATATCTAATTGGACCTAATCTTTATAATCCTCCTTTCCTCCCCCTTCTCTGGTGTTTCTTCTCCTCCTTTGCTGCTCCCCCTCCCACCAGCACCAAGACCCCCATCCCTGCCTGTGCCGGGAGCCCCACCAGGGCCACGAGCTGCTCCCGCAGGGACCATCCCGAAGCCTTTGAAAACCCTCCAAGGTTTCCTAGACCAGCTCCTAATTCCCACTGCACTCCCTCTGCTCTCACCATCTCCTCCTCAGGAGCTCACACAGACCCAATCGGTCCCGAGGATACGGGCACAAGCCCATCATTAAAAGCTTGTTTTAACAGGAACATGAACCGTAGCAAAAAAACCCAGACACCTGATTTGGTGACTGGAAAATATGGAGGTTTTTTCCATCCTGCTCTGCAAGAATCACCAGCCTCAAACGATCTTATTTCTGTATTGCCTTCCCTGGTGCTATGAGAGAAGTTGCACATTTTGGAAGGAAAGTCTTCTCCCAGGAGTAGCCAAGATGTTGAGTTTCAGCGAGTTATAACTAAAAGGCTGAAGCAACAATTTCTTTTGCCTCCTCATTTGTCAAATGGGAAAAGATTATTTTAATTTTTTTTAAATCTACTCTATTTCACAAAGTTCAGGCGGGAGGACTCAGCATCCCTTCCAAGCAAAGAAACCATAAATACAGACACACAGTGTTTCTACAGCAGCTCTGAATAGTCCCATGCCCATCTACATCTGAGTCTTAGATGTGCCCACCTCTAAGGACAGGAAAGCCCCTCAGCTCCCACTGCCTGAAACACCACACCTGCCAGGATTTCAAGGTATGCGAGTCACCCCATACCCATCCATGTAGTTTCTGTCATACACAAATATTTCAAGACGCTCTTTTTTTACATACTTAGAGTCCAAGCCTTCAAAGTAACACAAACCATGGGGCCATACTGTGATCTCTTCACAGTGACAGATATGACGGGCTGTGCTCTTGGTCGGTACAAACTGAAGGGTCACAGGCGCTGTGCCAGCAGCTGCTGTGCCCTACCCTCACATTGCCTTTCTGCTGCTGGCATCCATTTCCAAAATACCTCTGAGATTACAAAAGCTTCAACAGTCAATTTTAATACCTGCTTCAACTGTGCTTTAAAATTGTACCGTCCACAGGTCAAGTATTTTTTTAGCACACCTCACATCTAAGGAAGGACACTGCAACCAAGCCATAAAGTTTACTGTCCCCATAGCTCTCAGCCAGCCATGGATCACAGAGCACAAGGAACAAAGTTTAATGGGTTTCGTTCCCTGCCCAGCCCAATCTCTGCCACTAACACAACCGCTCTCTATAAAGTCTGATTTATTTCCTGAAACGCAGCTTCAGGTCCCATCGCGCAGGGGGAGATGTGCTCTCAAGCTCACCCCGAGGCCGCCCGGCGGTCCCAGCAGCTACCCTGCACCTTGGCCATTATCTGGCAGCTTGTCAGTGATTGCAGAATTAAACAAGCCTGTGTCCAACATGGCCTCAGTCACCTTATCTGCTGGTCCCTGGAACTCACACTTTTGCCCAGAGACCACAAATTGTCCACATGAAGTATTGCCTGTGAGCAGAGGCTGTGGCGTGGCACAGCCGGGCAGGGATGCAGCCGTGCACGAGCCCTGTGGGAGATGGGACCCCAGGGCAGAGGCCTGTGACTCAGTTTCCCCTGCCCACCCTCCGTGCAGCACTGGGAGGGGACAAGCCACAGGATGTATTTGTCCTTCATGGCCCATTGCTGTAGGACCTTTCAGCAATGCTCCTCAGAGCCATTGACCTGCAACATGGAGGAAACAAAGAGAAAAATATTCTTGACCCCGCTGACCAAGAGAAATTAAAGCAGCGAGAAACCAGGGGGTGGTTTGAAGGGCAAGGAAGGATGGAGCGTGGAGCAGAGCCAACATGGGGCAGCTCTCCTCCAGCCCCTGCACAGCCTGAGCGTGAGGACATCTCACATCTCCAGTCCCTGGGATGATCGGTGAACCCTTCCCTAGAAACACGCATCCCTCCTGGTGCCAGCCCCAGCACTTCCCCGGAGAGGGCAGCCCAGTTTGAGCCACACCATGGGGTTAGGCACCCACGTCTGGCCCATGCTCGCACCTCCGCCATCGTTCACCACCCGCTGGGTACTCCTGCAGAATTAATTCGCCATGTTTTATTCGCAGTTGAATCGAGCCCTGGCACTGCCCTAAGATTTATGCTCCACGCAAGCCTTATTGACAGACAGCAGGGTTGGGAGGTTAGAGAAGCAATATTTCCAGAATTTGCATAAAACAAGGGCATTTCATAATTTAGCTGATGCAGATTTGGATAAGATGAAATTGTTGGCCATTTTATAATTAGATGGCTAATCATAAAATAACCTTTGCGAGTCATCAAAAAACATTATTATACAAATGAATTCCTGCTTGGTACTAAACTTACTTTACCCTCGTCCTTGAGCATCAGAGACGATAAAAGAAGATCTTTTTGGTAGAATTCATTCTGCAGCCAGCCCCACGTTGTTACTATGTTTTATGGATCACAAATGCTTAATCAATAATGCAGCGCTTTCGGGAATGATGTTCTTTCTCGTGTCTTTCTGTGGCTGGAATTGTTTGGCTGGCTGCTCACAAATCTTTTGACGTGGATTCATTGTTTTGGAGATACCCTTCTCTGCATCTCAGGGCAGATTCATCAGCTGAGCTAGAAGGGGTGGGAAAGTTTATTGGGGTAAAAAGAGACGTCCTGGCAAGCAGCTAGAATCATTGTTCTGGGTTCACTGGTTGACTTGTCAGGTTAACAAATGGCCCTAGGAAGCCATTAAGTATGCAGTGGCTGAAGATCCCTTCTTCAGCAAGTAAAAACAAAGCTAAAACACCTCTTCCCACATGCCGGTGCTGCTTTTCCCAAAAAGCTAGGCTAGGAAAGGCAATTGCTGCAAAGGGCCCCCCTCCGAGCCTGGGAGCCCTGTGCATCCCTTGCTCCCCGCCCAGCCCACAGCAATGCTGCTCCCCATGCAGCAGACATCCCTGCCTGCCTTGGGAGGGACCCTCTGTCAGTGCCTGGATGTGGAGATGATGTTTTCCAGAAATTCAAGTTTGCCCCCCCCCGGGATTTCCCTACACTTGATTTTCTGTCCCATTACAGAGGGGCAGACGTATTGCTCCATGGTTAGAGCCGAAGAGCAGGGGTCCCAGCTCCCCAGCACAGACCCACACACACCTTGTCTCCCCTCATATCATAGTAGTTCTCTACCTCATAAGGTTGTTATGAGAACAACTCCATTAAGCGGCTCACAAAAAAACCCTGCACCAGCACTGGGGACTTAGCTCAGCTCCAGGCCAGCCCTGACCCAAAACTCACACCGAGCTTCAGCAGCACCTTGGGCTCCTGCTGCCACACTCATTCCTGCACCAACATCTTCTACGACTCAGACTTTGCTGCAGGATCAAAGCTTGGGGGAAGGAGGCACCTTGAACAGGCAAAACTGCTTGGATTAAAAAAAAAAAAAACAGCAGAAAATACCTGGACATTTATACAACTGGAGGCAAAGAAACAGCCGTAGTCTGCAGGGCAGCCCCTGCCCAGCAAAGGTGGTACGAAACTTCCTTGGGAATAGTCTCTGTAAAATAGAGAGCCACCTAATTCCTGTACTCTCTGTTTAATTTTCCATGTTCATTATAAGAGGAATTATCTATTGTAGTTCACCCTTAATTTGTGTGCCAGTTTGTTTAACAGGTGTACTGACCATGTTTGACTTTGCCACCTGAGTAAATGTTGAACCTGCTCAGACTTCATGGGTGGGTAAGAATGAGGGAAGAGTGAATTGGGGTCTGGCTCATTATACAAATCATCTCCGACTACATTTTTCCTCCAATGATCGCAAAGCACTTTGGCAAACAGTGATTAAATCGAAGCCCCCCACACCTCCGGCACGCAGGTGGGGGTGAGCAAATAGCCACCTTAGAGCAGGTACCGCAGGAGAGGAGTCACCGAGGAGCACGAGGGGCTGCAGCTGCCCGGCCACCTCCTTGCCACCGCCAGCTCACACCCCGGGCACTGCTACCACGAGCGGCTGGGTCATCCCGCTCCTCCGTCCCTAAACAGCGTAACCCGCACCTTTAGACACAATTTCAGTACAAACTGAACCAAGAACTTATCCCCAGCACTGCTGCAAGGGCTGCAGCCGCGGGGATGAACCCAGGTGGAAGCAGGACTTCCTTCACGGCTGCACAAGGACCACCAGGTCGGGGAGCCAGCGGCCGCGGGGCAGGCCCCCAGGTTTCCATACGCGCAGCACAGAGTTACTGTAGAGCATTAACTGTCTCTCATCAACTATGCAAACAGTGCATTTCAAGGTCCATTGCACAAGCACCTTCTCACTGCACTATGCTTATATTTTAATTAGCAGCTTATGCGCTGATTACCCTATTGGTATCCAGCACACTATGCAATGTGGCTGGCTCGCTCCCAGCAGGCAGGTAGGCAGCCAGCAGGCAGGCAGGCAGCCCATGCTCACTGCCTGGCAATCATTGCAGGGTGCTAACTGCACCCCTCGCCATGCATTGCTCATTGCTCTGGGGTTTTCTTCCTTGAGGGTGAAGGAAAGCTGTGGCATGAGACGGGCAGACAGTCTCCACTGGGGATGCAGGAAGGAGCTTTCTCGGAGGGGCTGAGCTGGCCAAGCTCCTGTCTGAAGGATTATTCTTGTGCTGCTGAGGTTAACGGTATTCAGAGAAAAAGAGAGAAGCAGCTGGAAAGGATAGGGGAAAGGAAGAGGTGATGATAATGACCAGGAGATGAAGGGGGTAGGAAAGGTTTAGTCACACGGCAAAGGCTTCGTGACACAGCCACGCAGAGGGAGGCAGGGTCTCACCATCTCTCTGTTATGCCGAGTAGCTTGAAGTGCAGCAATGTGAGGGGACACCTTGACCCCCACTCACAGCCCACCAGGGGAGCAGTGGCTTGCATTAGCCATGTCAGCCCGGGTGGCAGGATGAGAGCAATTACCCATGTCCAAGGTAGGTTGGCAAAATTTTGCAGTGTTGGGAAATAATCGGATAAGTCAGGCTGGAGGTGTCTCATCCAACCTCCTGCTCAACACAGCATTAGCAGTGACGTCAGACCAGGCCAGGCTGGTACAAGCATCAAATGTGTCAGGAAGGTGCTGTGCCAGCCACAAGGTGCTCTACCCTTACACAAACACCATCTGCAGAGCCCAGCACCCACAGCAAGCATCTTGCTGTGTGCTACAAGACAGGAGGAAGACGTATACCCTGGTTCAGCAATTAGACGCAGAGTCCTGGCCAACTCATCCAGACGATTCGTCCCCACATCAAACCACTTTCAGAAAGGATAACACATTTAAAGCCAATCCTGCTCCATGACTTTCCTGCAAGGAGGCCACCTGAGACCAAGGGGCTCTCCAGGCATGACTCTGCAAGCAGAGCTGGCCCTTCTCTCAGCCTTTGACATGGCAGATATTCCAGTTGTCTCTTCTACGGTTACTACAGGGCTGCGACCCTGGGTTGAAAAGCAAACTGAGGGGTGCCACCATTATTTGGAGCTATATGGTCTTACCCTAAGTTCGTAGGGAATTAAAGACTTTGAGGACCTTCCCTTTCTTCAGCCCCCAAGTGAGGTCACTGCAAAATAGCCTTTAGGTACAACCATGACAGCAGCCAGAGCTCAAGATGGGCCAGTACCCACAAGAGCATCACAGCTGCCCTTGCAAACCAGGGCATCATGGGTTTCCTGAACTACAGCTCACACATGGAGTTCCACTGATCTCTGAGTCTCAGCAACCCTCTGTTGGTCTGTTGGGACATGAGTTGTCACCAACAGCTCAGCTGCCAGTTCACCCCTGCAACACATCAAGGAGGCAATTCATAAAATAATGTGAAGTTTAGGGGGCTGGGCCATCTCACCCAAAAGCCATCATTTACCTGATAAAGCAAAAATCTTTGGCTTGTCCTAAATAAGAGGGATTTAATAAGCTGAGGCAGGTGGGGGAAGAAGAGGATTAAGTCTGTAACCTTTTTTAAAAAAAAAAAAACACAAAAACCCACACTTTAAAATGTGGGTCATACATCTTTTACTGCAACCTATCTGCCTACATCTGTGCACTGCAGCTCCGACGTGCATGTGATCCTCCTCTAAACCTGGCGCTAATCCTAAAAGCCCAAAAACTGTTGACCCATCATTATTAATTAGCTCACTGTTACCAAAATACACAAGAAAGATGATCATGTTATTAATTTCTGTGCAACCTGCTGTGATGCTGTCTTGGACGGGGGGAGCATGACAGAAAGACTACCAAAGGATTTTCGTCCCACGCCCCGCCAGCACGCGAGGAATCAGCTGCTTGCCTGGAGCAGAATTCCAGCTTGGCTGCAGTCTCATCCACAGCACAGGATAGTGTGTCACCATAGCAAGTGTGTAATAAACATAATTATAGAAAAAACATGATTATTCAGAAGCATGTGTGGGCAGAAGAAAGCACTAAGTGATGTAAAAGCATTTCAGTAACTGCAGCAGTGCTTTCAAAATCTCCCAGTTCCATATTTTATCAGAAGAACAGGGGGAGACTTGAGTGGAGGATCTAACAGACCTCCCTCTTTAACCTCAATACTGCCACCAAAAGCTCAGGCTAAGTAGGGTTTACTCACACCTCCTGCTACTGACGGCTGTGTGAGTGTCACAAAGTTGATGGCACTCAGCTGTTTATTCCGAGGTTTGCTTCCAGAAACTGTGTTACTTCTTTCTGAGAAAGAGATGCACTGATCCCTTTCCACTTCACGTTGCCTCTCCCACCACCCAACGGAGAAGCTCCAGTGAAGAGCAGGACAAGCAGACCCACTGGCAGCAGGCGGATGCCCTGGTAAAGCTCATCTGGGAGGGTCTCCCGCCTGCGGGGACACCAGGCTCTGTCACACAGACCCAGCCTTCGCTGGGAACCCACCTGGGCACGCTGGACCACTTTTTGGCCGGTGGTCTGAGGCTGCCTGTGAGCCTAGGCAGGCTGATGTTGCATTTTGATTCACATTATTTATGGCTTGGGTGATACGAAGCTTTACCAGACATATACTCTATGACACCAAGAGCTGATGTGCAACGCCTGGGGCATGTTTCCTAACAGAGCTATTATGGATTTAAATGATAGCATTTTCCAAGCACTTGCACCAAGATGCTTTCAAAAGCCCCGTGTGCTAAGCCTTAGCTGAATAGCTAAATGATCTCTTGCAGAGATGGGGACACAGAAAGGAGGAATTTAGTTGATTCCTTATCAGTAACACCCAAAATGGCTTTTATTTTTTTTCAGGAAGACTTATCCTTAGAAAGAGCAGCTTTGCCTTCCTCACCTTTGCTGGCTAATGCCGAGTTAGAGCTCTCTGTCCTTAACTGAGTTATTCTGCTGTGTTCTCACCAGCTTCCCACCCTGACCCAGCTCCTGGTCATCACCATCTCCCAAAGTCATTCTGATATCCTGGCACTGCCCTTGTCCCAGGGACATGGCCCCAGGGGCAAGAGGGTAAAGCAGCCAGCCCAGAGCCAGATGGGCACTGGTAAAACCCCCAACTAGAATCTTAAACAAGATAAGGGAGAGAGATGGGGAAAGTTTTGTATTTCACTGTGGCTTATTCCTGATAACAGATGAAACTTAGCAGGTCTCCAGCCAGCCACACAATACTCCAAAACACCCATGACAGACACAGTGTGGCTTTTTAATCATCTCCCTTCACTTTATCTTAAAAGACACTCTCGAGATCACTTACCCAGAAAAAGCAACAGAAGGAATAACACAAACATTTTATGCTTAAGCATGCCTTTTCTAACACGAATAGCACGCATGAATCCCCTGCCTGAAGCAAAACCAGGGCGAATTGCTTGGGGGGGACTGGCAGAGAGCACCTCACGGGGCACTGACATTTGCAGCCCAACACGTCAAGGCAAACCCGAATCAGCACACGGGCAGTCAATTAGCCAGCTGCCCTGGCACAAGCTGTCCTCCCTCGGGTCACAGCCTCTGCTCCGGCAGAGCCAGCGCAGCACCAGATCTGGCCTTTCTCCTCAGGATTTCACAGTCCTCCCTCCTATCGCCTGTGGGTGGGGAGGAGGAGGACAGGGAAGAAATAGGATCTCGCTGCCTTCTCCTGTGCATCACACAAAATAAATCCAAGATGGATTGGTGACCTACTTCACGTGAGAGGCAGTAAATAATACGTAGCACAACCAATTGCCTTTCAGGCCCACCAGCCACGTGTAACAGACAAATCTACCTGGGCAAAGGAAGCTTTCCCACAGCACACCACTGCCGGAGCATGGCTCTGGTCTCAGAAAGCCCTGAGGATCGGACCAATGAAAGGTACATGCCAGAGACACGCAAAGCTGGAGATGCTCAGCAGGTCCAGGGTCGACTGATGGGAGCCGGGAAAAGGGGAATGTGGGCTGAATGGAGGTACCTGTCATGCCGGCACAGAACCAGTTCACGGGGAAGCTCAGCTGATCTGGCACATTGGTGTCAGGACTGCTGTGCTTGTGCATAATTGCCTGATATTTAAATAAGGTCCGTCAACATAAAAGAGCTTTTTGTAGAGGATGTAGAGTATCAACGTGTAACATAGATCACACTGTCTGGGTGATGCACAGGAAGGCATGGACACAAACATGCTTTTGGGTTCACTGGACCACCAGAAAGGCTCTGTGGGATGCACTGTTGTGGTTTAACTCCAGCTAGCAACTAAGCCCAACATAGCTGCTTGCTGACTCCCTGCCATGTTGGGATGGGGAGAGAATCAGAAGAATAAAAGTGAGAAAACTCATGGGTTGAGAAAAAGACAGTTTAATGGGGAAAGTGAAAGCCGTGCACACAAGCCAAGCAAAACAAAGAATTCATTCCCCACTTCCCATGGGCAGGCAGGTGTTCAGCCGTCTCCAGGAAAGCAGGGCTCCATCACGCCTAACAGTTATTTGGGAAAACAAACGCCATCACTCCGAACGTCCCCCCTTCTTTCTTCTTCCCCCAGATGTATATGCTGAGCATGACATCCTATCATCCGGAATATCCCGTGGGTCAGTTGGGGTCAGCTGTCCCGGCTGTGTCCGCTCCCAACTTCTTGTGCACCCCCAGCCTCCTCGCTGGTGGGGTCGGGTGAGAGGCAGAAAAGGCCTTGACTCTGTGTAAGCCCTGCTCAGCAGTAACCCAAACACCCCTGTGTTATCAACACTTGTTTCCAGCACAAATCCAAAACATTGCCCCATACTAGCTATCATGAAGAAAATGAACCCGACCCCACCCAAAACTAGCACATGCACTCACAAGGGTTTGGAAAAGACAAAGGTAGTCCTTAGAGAGATTTCCTTAGTGACTCCTTTCCTGACATGCCAGCAACATTCCCAAATCATTGCATGGCCAAAAACCAGACATGACCAAGATACAGAGGGACTCGAGAGTCATCCATGGGTATGAAGCCTCTCCAGGGAGCTCACCCTACTGCCACCAGCCAAAGTGGGGCCCTACAAAGCCCAGCAGGTCCCAGCATAGCATAGTACCCTCAGCCACAGCACCATCCCTCGTCTTCCACCTCCCGCAGCGAGGGAGTGACCACCCTGGCTCGTGCCAGCCCAACCTGCTGCCCACCACAGCATGCAGCTTCATCACAGGGGCTGCCCTGAGTTCCATGCCCCAGCACAACAGCTGGAGGTCTGCTGAAGCCAGCCAAAGCCCTTTTGGGCCAAATCAGTCCCTTGTCATCTGCATGATGCTGCTCCTTGACTGGAGCCACAGGGACCAGCCATCTCTGCCACCTACGGCCAGGAACTGCACCCTGAACGTCTGCACTGGGGTTATGGCAGCTCCCAAACCTGTGCTTAGGCAATGTCCTGATCTCTGGCTGCCTCTCCAGGGCAAACACATAGGAGCTGCTGCATCACGTCTGCGCTGAATTGCAGGTCTTGCCATTTTTTGCAGGGATATGTGGATGTGTGTGCATAGCAGGGAAGATTTGGTTTCCAAAGCAGAAACAACATGATTTGGACACTGTTTTACAGTCTGGGAGAGGCAGAGCAGGCAGGGAGAGCCCTGGGCCTTCAGCAGACCAGCTGGGGCTGCCACTGAGCCCCAACAAGCAAGATCTCTGGGGCTGGAGGAGCTACCTGCTGTGGAATGAAAGGTGCTGGGCTACAGGACTCTCATCAAGTTGCAAGACAAAATCCTTGTGTATAAAGGAGTGTAGGCCCTCGCCAAGTAACCTCACACCTTCCACAAAACCCTTTCTTTGGCTTAAACTCAAGGCAAGCAGAGCTGGAGCAGGAGCGGTTTCCTAAATAGAACTACAGGGACAGGACCAAGGCTGAGGACTCCTCCTGAGCAGTCACCGCTGCTCACCGTGCCGAAGTGGTTTGGATGCAGAAGCGTGGGACTAGTGGGATCTGGCTGGGTTTGACCTGGAAAATACTTGTAATACCAGTCTGGAGGAAAGTGCTTTATAAGAATATCGTTGATGGGATGGGACGAAACGAGAGCCATAAACACCAGCCCAGACACAGGATGAGGGTTGGAAGTGATCAGACTCGGGTCTTTGGCCAGTGGGTTCCCAGGTGGTGTGAAGGGGGAGACAAGCCAGGTCTGCTCACCAGTTCACAACTGTTAAAAAGCCTCTGGGTGCTCAGACCCAAAAAGCAAGCCAGGTGCAACCAGCTGACCCATAAACACCAGCAGCCTCAGGGCAAAATCCAACACAGAAACCCAACTACTGCTGAGGTCTCCTGTTCGTGCAGGGCAGCAGCAATCACCATAGCCCTTCATTTTACACCAGCATCGAAAGCACCAGAAGGTTGTGCTTGAAGGCAGCATGGGATTACGGCTCTTTCTCCCCCCTCCTCCTCACCTCCCCAGGAGCTGGAGGTTTCTGCCTGTGCCAGCACTCACACATACCAGCTTTGAAATAACCCCTGGCAGAGCTCACCTGTCCAGTTCACACAGGGAGGAGGCAGCAGAAATGTGTTTCACAAAGAGCTGGCAGATTTTCTAACCTGCTATATTTTCCTGCCCTTGGGCTGTGCTTCCATTTACCCACTTGTGAGATGCATACAGCAGCTCCTTCCTGCACAGACCGCCCAGCGCGGTGGGAAGAACTCTTGGTATCACAGACAAGTATTTATAAGATGTTTGTACTGGAGCCAGTGCTTCACCTACCTGTTTTATTTTTAATCTTCATTTCATAGAGCTCAGATAATTCTTTCAAGGTTCCCATGAATGATCTTTATCCCTTTTGCACCTCATTCCAACTCTGTGAATAAAACCCTGGGTGGTCCTGGAAGAAGAAGAGAAAAAGGATGACATCTGAAATGAAATAAGAAACTGAAAACAGAACATATTTTTAACGAAAACTCACAATTCTAACCGCAGCAAGCCATAAACAAGCATGTTTGGCATCTGTAGGTCCTAAAACCTTTTGCAGGGAGAGGTAAAAAAATTGGATGAATGGGGTAATCTGCATTTCATAGGCAAAGGGACTGGGGTCCTAATGAGGGAAAGGGTTCAACGGCATGCACATATCTAGTGTATCTCACAGGACAGAGAAATAACCTTGAGGTCAGCTTGAGCACGTAAGTTATGACATGAGCATCAGACCACATGAAAGTGCCCAAAAGCAGAGATCCTAAACTGCTCTACCCTAACAAGTCACTAAGCCCCATTTTTAACTCTCTTCTCCAGGCAGAGAAGGACCAGTTCCACAGCAGGCTTTGGAGCTTTGCTTCTCTTCTCGACCCACTCCTTCCTGTAGCAGGAAAGCCTGTTTCACCAGACTGCCAAGAGTTCATCCACCCACCTGCATCCTCATCGTGCTCTCCCAGCTCTTCATCAGCATCTCTCCTCCTCAGGCCTCAAAGCGCTTCATGGATCAGCCAGTCTCTCTTGGTCCAGGTTGTCAAACCCATCTGGTCGCAAGGGAAGGATGATACTTACCCTTATTGTCCAAGACGGGTCTGAAATCTGGGTCACTCCCCGCTTCGATATCGAACAGGGGGGTATTAGCCCTCCCCTGGGTGATGCTATGGCAAGTCCTTCACTTCTGCCTTTCCCATGGCTCCCGGAGGAAGAAGAGGCCTCGGGGAGGGAAGGGGACCCGGCTGCTTCGGGCCCGGCCCGGCCCACGGCCGGCTCTGCGGCGTGGCAACACTCCCCCTTAGCGGCAGGAGCCGAGAATAAGCCTTCAGACAAGAAAGAACTCTAACAAAGGGACAAAATGATCTCCTGGCTCAACACGGGTCCAGCGTGTAAATCTGGGTATTAATCCGGCTGCATTTCCACAGCGTGGTGCCTCTCACAGCCTTCTAAAAAAAGATGCCTGACATCAAGAGAGGGGAAAAAAAGATTTCCTTCCTTGCAAGGGAAGGATGCCGTGAGCTCCCCTGAAGGCAGAGCAGGGTTGGTTTTGCAGGAGGGATTCAAGCTGCGGCCCAGCAGCCCCAGTCCTGGGGGTAAGGCAGGCTTTTTCCCCACCTTCCCTCTGCCACGGCAGCCCGGGATCGCCAACCGCGAGGGAGCCACGGGCAGGATACGGCCCCATGGCAAGGAGGGCTCCGGAGAGCCGTGGCTGCAGGGATTATTAGGCAGAAATGAATCTGTAAAGAAAACTTAGCAACAGTTAGAGCAAATATCGATTTTGTGTTTGTCTGCTTCTGCAGGGCCTGAGAAACGGCAGATTTAGACATTAACTGGGGCTGTTTTGGCTTAATTCAAACCTCAATTTACACTAACCCTGGGAATAGACGAGTACATCAACAGAATTAAATCTAAAATTTTTTTTCCCCTGCCCTATCTAGTCCTTTTGGGCAGATCTGACACCAATTTTGGCACCCATTACCTGCTGCACAATTACAGATAACAGGTTTTATTTTTACAAGGCTGCAGATTCTAATTTGATAGTGGAGTTTTTAGACCAGCAGTCTCCCCGGACACAGGCACTTGGCAGCACCGTCCCCAGCCACTCGCACCAGCACTGCTGCTGTGACAGCTTTGCAAACACAGGCAGTAAAAACACAGTTTTATGCACCAGACTTTGCACTCGAGCTCCGGCTGCCGTAGCGAGGAGGGGAGCAGTGGGCAAGGAGGCAGCTTTGCTTGCCCACAGGGTGGTGGTGAACATCAGCACGACACACTGGAGCATCTTCGCATTCAAAGCAAGATGCTGCCCTGGGTCTTTGCCCAAAGCACAGGTGCTGGGCTCTCCCGTCCCCAACGGACTGACTCGGGCACTTTTGGCAGCTCGGTGCCCCTGGCCAAACTCAGGACTGGGCACAGCACATTTGCACCAAAAGAAAAAAAAAAAAAAAAGAAAAAAAAAAAAAGAAAGAAAATTGCAGCTTAAAAGGCCTCACTGTACAACAGTGATGCAAGGCATCCCTTCCCCGGGCCTGGCTACCTCACTCGAAGCCAAAGCTTTGGGTGAGATTTCCAAAACTGAATAGAAAAAAAAAAACCCTAGGGAATTAGGAATGCAATTACTATTTATTTTCCTACAACATCTGTTTAGTATTTTGAAAAGAAAAACACAAAACCAAACCTAATACATTTACAAACAAAAACTCCTATAAAATATTAAATTTGCCTTTCACGAACTATTAGGTCACTAGGTCACATATGATCCAGGTGATGGTTTTGACCACTGCCAGCTATGCACACGCAAGCCGGATGCTGCCCATGGCAAGGGTAGATGAGCCTGCGCTTGTCCCCCGGGCAGTTCTGCTGAGTCTTTTTACAATGGGAGTTTTAACTCCCTGAAATTTCTCTTTTCTAACATTTTCCAAATGGAAACATTCATTTCCTCACTCCAAACCCTTTGGTTTCCACAGCAAAACGTTTCCCTGACCTCGTACCATATTTTAATCTTTTATTATTCTGTACGGGCAGAGATGAAGAATTGCAGTTTCCTTGCTCTAGAAACAGCAGGAGGGGATGTTAAGTTTCTAAAGCACAATTAGTTTCCTGCCCAGCTGCAGCCAGCTCTTAACACAAGTGGTGTCCACCTCTTGCAAAATCCAGGAGCTGCTCAGCTAATCCTCAGCACGTTATCTACCAGGCTAAAATTGTCCTTTTAATTTCCTAAACCTCTAAACCCACAGGTCAGAGTATCAAAAAAACCACATAGGAAATTTTACAAGGTTATTGCTTAGCAACTGCTCAATAAATACCATAAGCAAAGGCAGGAGAGGAGGCATTTTGCCGCTTTGAGTAATCCTCAGGGTCAAAGCGGTTTTTGGCAAAGCGGAAGCCCCAGATGCCCACCCCAACCTCAGCATCCCCTTGCACCCATCACAGGGTCCAACGTGGGGTCTAAGGCAGCCTCCCTTCCTGCACGGAGCTGTGATAAAGCTCATGGAACATCAAGGTGTAACGAACTCAGATTTAGCCACCAACAGGAAATTCATCTTTTTTTCACCCCAACACAGCACGCCCACAGCCGCAGAGGATGCACAGCCTGGGTAAACCCCGCTGCCCCACACGGGAAGGCAGGAGGAGAACAGGGATGGAGCAGCATGCCTGCAGACCAAGGAGCAGGGATGGCTCCTGAACAGAGCTCCCAGTGCAGCCAACAGCCCTGCTGCAACACAGGGTCACACCGCTGCTCCGGGAGGACAAACCTGCCAGACACCCTCCGTGCACACCGCAGCCTTGCCGTGCTTTCGTGGAAACATCAGGCAGCGACAGGTTACGCTAAAACTCAAACCTCTGTATCACCACTAAGGAATTACTCATCGTTTCATGCTCTGCAACTTATTTTGCTCTATGCCATTGTATTAGTTACCAAGTACTGTGTGTTAGCAAGGTCAACATTTGGGTTGCACCAGTAATTGCACCCCGGTTAGCAGCTTCTCCTGCCGCAGCTGCGGTGCTCGGCTGTGCCACCCCGGCCAGCACAGCTGCACCAGCAGAAAGCCTCTGCATGGGAGCAGGCAAAGCACTTGCTTACCAGGGCTGGTTTTGTGGGTGAGCCAGAGAATGGCGTACATCAGTTGCCTTTTTCTTTTATTTCCTTTAGTTACAGGAAATACGCAAAATAGGAAAAATTACTTTATTCACCATTTGCATCCCTCTGCGACTGCATGCAGGGACGGCTCTCCCCATGGGTGCCGTGCCAAAAAGCCCGCTGTGAGCAACCTGCTGTTTGCACAGCGCTTTAGCAGAATTAGCTGTGAAAACAAGATTAAAAGGCAGTGAAATCCCTCCAACCAGCAGGAACAAGCCCAGCAGACGAGAGCCCTTTGAGGGACACACAGCGGCTCCCATGTTATTGGCCATGGAGCCATGCAAGCTCAGCACTGCTCCGTCCTGCCAGGCACTACCCGGCTCCATCTTGAAGGAAGCTTGCCAGTAAAAAACCGTGGGTGTCCTTTTTTTCTTTTTTTTTTTTTTTTTCCCCCCTCCTTACCCCAACATTTTTATTCTCCCCAGCTTTTCCAGGGCTTGTCCCAGCTGGAAGCAACATCCCACTTGCAGTCAGGGCACTGCTATCACCCAGGAGGCTCCAGCTCTGCTATTCCCCTCTCATCCCTGATAAAAATCAAGGCTTTTTCCACATCTGGATTCAAACAAGGGGTCATCTGCTCTGTTGAGGAACAAAAAATACCAAAAGCAAATACAAAGTTTATAATAAAGCAGAAAGCTGGGGTTTCTGCAGCTTTCCAGCAAGCCGGGCCATGGGAGGGGATTTCTTTCCCACACAGCAGAGGCTCCTGGGACTCTTTCATCCTGGTCTTTCATTTAAAGCTAAATTAAATTTCCAGGTTTCTCCTTGTGAATGAGGGTTGTGCAGCCTGAGAGGGCTGTGCTAGTGCAGAGGCTTCAAAGGGACAACAGCCAGGGCACAGCCAGGGACACAGAGCCCTGGACTGAGAGGAGTCTCCAGCAAAACTCCTTCCTGGAGTCTCCAGCTCCAGTCCAGGGACTCCACAACCAGTGTGAAGTTCAACCTCTATGAGATTCTTACTGGAAATAAAGCAGAGCATCCAAATTAACAGAAAAACAAAGCAAGTGGGGCCTTTTTCCTCTCACCTGTGGAATGGTGCCTATTCCTGAGCCCCAGGACAGCCAAGCCAGCCTGGTAACATGCACACCAGAAGGAGCTCCATTTTCCAATTAAAAGCTAATTGTCTTTTTACTCATTAACTATGCTAGGCCTTGCTCATTTTCCTTGGTAATTTTCTGCCCCTCAATCTTTCTTAATAAGCACTCTGCAATGCAGGACACCCAGTGCTATCTGGATTTACGGCATCAGAGCAGCAGTTAATACTTCTCAGCCTCATAATCCTTTAATTTAGGGGCAGCTCCCGAACATATGTGCCAGGCTCACGCACAGATTTATTTTCCAGCAGACCCTGCCTGCTCAGGACTCCCAGCTCACATCAGCTCCAGGAAGGAAATGCAATTTTGGGCTTGGTTTTGTAAAGTCACCCAGCACAGGAACAGCCAAGCCCGCTAAAGCCCAAGGGGAGAGGGATGGTTTTATGACAATTTCTCTTAAAATAACAACAGAATGGAAGCAGCTAAATCCAGGCTTTCAGACAAGTGGTCCCAGCCGTCTTTCCAAAGCAAACACTGCAGCACTGAGAAACAGAAATAAAAATGACTTCATGGATTTGCTTTGGCCCTGAGCTTGCAGAAACAAAAAATGAGCTGGGTTTCTAGAATTCCCTCATTTTCCAGGATCCAAGGTTTTACTAACAAGTTTGTCAATAAGGATTTTTTTTACTCTATTTCTAAAGCAAGCCACAACCTGAAATGAGATTTATACAGCCCTGCTCTGTTTTTCCACCCTGCAAAGGGACTGGGGACAGTGACCCTGTTAAGAGGCTCAGGGGTGAACAGACCCCCTCCCCACATCTTTGCTGTGCAGCCACCCCAGTCAGAGGCAGATCTGCAACAATGGCTTTGGTGGCTTGCAGAGTGGCACATCACAGCACAGCCCTGAAAACAGCTCACCCAAAGAGCTGCTCACGTGCTGGTCTAACCGGCAAATTGCTCTTGAGTTTTTCCAACACCTTTCCAATTGCAAAGAGTTAATATATTGCTACAATAGCTACATTTCATCCTTGGTTATGTCAAAACAGGGCATCATACTACTGTTATCACACTGGAACAGCTACATGGATGCAGCTTTGGCCTCCAAAGGAAGGACAGAAGAGGCTCTGCTATATCACACACTCCCGGTGCTCTTCTCCAGCCCACCACTCTTCTGCGGCCTCCATCCACTCCTGCAGCTTTGCAGAGATCCCTGCCACGCTAAGCTCACAGTGTGGCACATTCCCATAAAGTAGCCAAAATAATTTCTAAACAACTGAACAAACTAAGGGGACACACACACACACACTGTCCCTTCTCCCCCATGCTGAGAGGCTAACAGTAATTCAGCAACTTGCCAGGAAAGAAGAGATCCCACATGAAAACCAGTGCTTTGCTGCATCTCATCACCCCAGCACAGCACTGCCTCCCTCCAAGTGTTGTGAGGCCCCAGGCAGAGTCAGAGTCCAAGTGACAGGCTGATGTTAGCACCATCGTTTATTTGAAGAGAGAGCACAGCCCTGGGGAGAGGCACCTGCCGCTCCCCTTCTGTGGCATGGCAGTACAAAACGGCCCCACAGGGAGCAAGGGACCAGCTCCAAACACCGGTCATCCCAAAGCACAGCTCCCATGAGTGCACAACACCCTCCCTCCTCCTAGAGTGAAGGGGGATGGACCACTTCATCCCCAGGGAAAGCCAGAAGGGGAGACACAAGACATGCAGAAACCTTTGCAAAAGCTGTTCCGAAGTACCTGAGCAGCCAGCACAAAATCCAGGCAGGCTGCAAGGCCAGTCTCCACCTCCCACTGCACATGCTGCTCCAAGGTAGAACACAGCTATGTGCTTCTACTTTTGCAGAACCCAGGTCTTGCAGAGAGAGGTCCTGCTCTTAGCTTTCCAACCCTCCCTCGTTTGCCTTTCCATAATGATCCCAAAACTTGCATTCCACACATTAGCCAGCAGTTAGCCCAATTTATTACAATATAGATCTACCTGGGAACAGAAGGAAAAAAAATCCACCCACAAACACTAGGGCCTTGCAGAGGTTATTTTTTCCTGTAGCTCCCCCTTCCCTCCACTTATAAAAAAAATTTAAAAAAATAATATAAAGCAGAACAATCCTTCATGATAAGATTAAGGTCCTTGATGTGTGACTCTGTTTCAACATGCCCAAAAACTGTCGAGCTTTCTCCTGCATGAAGAGTTGGTCTCGGGTTCCACCACAGGCTACTGCTTTCCAAGCCCTGGTCATCTACAGAGAGAAAAGAAAGCATGCGTACAACACAGTTAAGGGAGAGGACAAACAACGTCAACATCCTGTTTTAAAAGGCTACAAAAATAAATAAAACTAACAACCACCTGCTATCCAAGGGAAATAAAACTTCGGAGCACCCATCTTGCAGCTAGGAGGAAACTTGCATACTGCCAGTTACTCATAACAGCTGATATGGTAATCTCTAGCAAAGGGGGGGTTACATCCAGCAGTTTCCCAGGTTGAGTGCTCCATTTCAGGACAACCCATGTGCGCTTTCAGGGCTTTCCCTTACTTGGCTTGAGACAAAAACCCCAAAGCACAAACCCACTAAGGCTCCTTGTGCTGAAGAAATACCAGAGGGATGGATAGAATTCAAGAACGGCTTTGGGGTTTATTCCCAACCAGTTCAATTCCTACAGGAGCTGCTCAGCCCCAGGTCTAGATTGGTCAAAGACTATGCTTAACAGCAATTTGGTGCCTTCAGTTTCAGCAGGGCCCACAGCACACAGGAAGAGCTGAAAATCAGGTGTGCTTCAGTCACTGCATGCAGAAAGGGCACCCACAAGGTGTTTTTGCACTGCAGGAAAACCCCTGCGAATCCTCTGACAAATGCAGCCAAGAGACACACAGCGCCCTGAACGGGAAATACCCGTTTACATGCACTGCAAACAAGAAGAGCTCGAGCTTCAGTGTTTGCTTACAGTAACAACATCCCATACAGCCACAGCATGGTTTTGGGGCTGATTTAGGTTCAGCTCACAGCTAGGTGAGCTTCCTTAATAAGGAACTGCCACTGCTAGTAACACCAGTCCAGCACAATAAATCCCAAGAGCCCAGCAACACTGCAGACAGCTCTGCTGTCTTTGGGCAATGGGATTTCACTGCACACCTGTACTCTGTCACTACACAAGCTGCCTTACTGTCACCTTCAAGTCACTCCCAAAGCTTTATTTATACGGATCTATTAGCTCTCAGAGCAATACGACCCTGCCTAGGACAGGAGGAGAAATGGAAGTGTTTAAGTAGGGTTTATTTTGAGAAGGGGAAGGAATTACTCTGGCTGAGGAGTACTTATTTGTCAGAAGAAAGAGCTTTTCAACAGACAGCTCTAATCCAGGGACAGATGCAACCCCCCTCGCTGCAGTGTTCCATGACAACTCAGCCAAGGCTGCTCAGTGAAGACAACACTGCACCTGGGCTCTTCCTGGGATGTGAAAACACCCCCACAATAACCCCCAGTGCAGTTTTACCCCCCGCCACCAAGGGAAGCATATATTTCCATCCTCATTCAAGCTACCAGAGAGTTCCCATGACTTGGCCCAAGCAAACACCTGCAAAATCATGGTCCAAATCCCCTTCTCTAAGCTGGGCTGCCTAACAAAGCAAGGATACCCCTCTACTAATGCACTCTGCCTGCAAATATGCCAAGTGGTGAAGATTTTAAAGAGAGCACAAGAAACTGTTTATGCCCCAGAGGGCATTTGTAGGCTGCTGTGACTCCAGCACAACCCAGATGCAACTATGCAGAGCTGGGGAACAGAGTAACTGTAACAGCACCAACCTCAGCAGAAGCTACAAGGTGGCACACTGTCAACCGGAGCTCTGTACTGCCACAGGTTCAGGTAAACAGCAGGATAAAGCCAGCCTATGCTGCCTACAGCACACAGCCTTCACCACAACCTAGAAACACCCTAAAAGTCACAGGGGTGGGAAATACCTTTTTGTTTAGCATTTATACAGCACTTCACAGCCTTGCTATGCCCAGAGAAACAAAAGAGATGAGCCTACTGTTGTCCACCCAAGGAGTGCTCACTGGGAAAAGGGAGGTTTACTTCACTGCTGGATCAATCATCCAAATTCCCTGAAAGACTGGGACAGGATGCAGATTCCCATGAGGAAATCCAGGGCCAAACATTCTAAAGAGGCCACAGCTCTGATCAACCACAGGGCTTTGAGGCCCAGCAGAAGGGCAGGTTTGCAAAGAGACAGGAGGAAGCTGTAGCATGACACTACTGGCTCAGCATCTCCAAACCTTGGTGCAAAGACAGCTCTGATAGCGTATGGATGCCTATGCAGACCTTCATCCCTTCACTCCTCCTTGGGAGGAGGGACAAGGGCTGCACTACCAGCTAACCTCCTGACTGGGAGAACAGTGGCTGCAGGGCTTACCGGTGCTGGTGGTCTGAAATGGCTCGGCATTTTCCTGTAAGACATTTTCTCTGGCTGCACTTGCACAAAGGCTCTGTTGAGCAAACCACTGTCATTCTTCCTGCTCGAGGAGGAAAGGTTCAGGGACCTTGACAGGAAATTCACAGGCTGCAAAGGGGGAAAAAGAAGTATAAGGAAACAAGTTAATTTGCCCTAACAGTGCTGATACTTGGTCTGGCCAAAAGGCCAGCGAACAAATCCAGCCCTTCATCCACATTCAGGGGTGGATGTTCATACTATCGAACATACTGTTCAAAGGCAGCTGCAGGTGGCAAAGCTCCCACAGCTGCTTTGCACAGGGTTTCTTTGGAGCAGAAGCCAGCTCTACCCCTGCCCTGAGCACAGTACCCCTCACCTGGGCTCTTTTGAAACAGACAGTCTTGGGGAGGGCAGGCATATTTTGCGTCGTATCTTCATCCAAAATATCCAGAGCCAGAGACTTCCGGACCTTCTTGATGGGGCTCCTGCGCAACTGAGGGACATAGAAAAACAAGACTTGGCATGAATCAACCTGGTGAACTCCCGTCTTAAGGGCCCAGGATGCACACCAAGCCCACATCACCCCAGGTCTGCACTGCACCAGCACCTCAGGAAGAAAGCATGCTGCAGCCTTCCCCACCACAGGGCACAGCATCTTCCAGTGCTCTCCTCCTGGCACTAAGAGCCACCAATTCAGAAGAGGAAGCCCCTTTCAGTAGGAAAAACACCAGTGCAACTGAGCCAAGAGACTTCGCATACCAGCCCACAGCCTTCTGGGAGCCCAACTTGCCACAGATGCTCCAAGTGTGCTATGGGTCTCTCCTGTAGGTTATGGACACAGCATCTCCTAGCATGCCCCAAGTTCAGCGTAAATCGGGACACAGCTGGCCATATTTTAAGCTGGCCTTAACCTCAGGCACCTCTTGCTGATTAAAAGGCAGCAGCCATGGGCCAAATACTTTTTGGCATCAACAGCAGGATGAACAAAAGCAGCCAAAACACCCCTTAACAGCACAGGGCAGCTCAGCAGCAGGTTCTAGATGCAAAATCAGCTCACCCCTTGTTTCCTCTTCTGTTTCTCAGGCTTCACATCATCCTCTATGATAAGTTCAATGCCAGCTTCACTTCGGAGCACCTCTTTCAAGTCTTCTTCCAGGTGAGGAGTCTGGGGCTGGTGTGAAAAGGAGGAGAGCACAAGACAGTCAAAATTTGTATGCTGGGCAGACTCACAAGTATTTCCCTCTAGGGATAATGGGGTCAGAGGAGCCCACAGTGGGAGGACAAACACAAAGACAACTTATTTACTTCCCAGATGGAAAGGATATGACAAGATTTCTGCTAGCTTGACAGATTTACAGGATCTCCAGGCATGAGAGACTCTTATCAGCTGAACCCCAAATGTGCCATCAAGAGACCAGTGTGCACAGAAGGCCTAGGATACCGGAAACTGCCATCCCCACAACACCCACATTAAGAGACCCCGTTCCTCAGGGATGCTGAGGTAGATTGTTTCCTTGCTTCTCCTCAAGGTCATCACTAGCCAAGCACTGCAGCCTGATTCAAGGGCAGCTTATGCATTTTTAGTTGGTTTACAGAGAAGCTAAAAGTCCTGTGGCTACTCACCATGACATGTTCACCATGACAAGGTCCCCTTCATCCCTCCCATCTCAGCCTGACACTACCAAACCATACTTTATTATGCACAGATAATAGTTGGCTCACAGCTCTGCTGCAACCTACCCCACGTCCCATTTCCATTCATTATGTTTCTGCCACTTGCCAGTGGCAGACCTGCCCAATACTCACCAGAGGCCTAATTGGTCCATATTTCTCCAGGGCGTTTTTGAAAGGCGTGGGGGTGTGAGGAGTGTTGTCCACCACATACTTCTGATCTGGTGTGACAAACCTGGCAGCAAAGAGAAAGACAAAGGATCAGACATGATGTAACCCACACAAAGTAGACCCCATCCTTCCAAGCGTGCAGAGTCTCATATGGCAGCAGCAGAAGCCATCTGCCTGGCTGGACTATTCCTGGGGTGTTAGCAGGGCAAACAGGCATGGAGGAGCGTTTAGCAGGGAAAACATCCTTCAGATGTGCCAGCTATGTTGCTCCACCCTGCCAGCTACCAAGCACCCTTATCAGAAAGCAGTACAGCACCCTGAGAGGCAACATGCAGCTCTGCAGGCCAGCCCTACTCTGCAATGCTTCTGCTGGCAGATCTGCTCAGGCCCAGCCAGCCTAGGCTTGCGACAGTCACAGCTGGACCAGCAGAAGTCCTGGGTGCAAATGCACTTAAGAGCAGCCAAGCCACCTCACACCGCCTGGACAGGGGAGCTGCTCTGGACCATGCCAACAGAGCAGTTTTGCTAGCACAGCCAGCACTCCCAAACACTTGCTGCTTCAGTCCACCAGCAAAACACTCCCTTGCAGCCCACCCCTTCTCACCTGCCTGGTACAGTGACTTGGATAATCATCACCCTGGACTGCCCCTCAGGTCAGGCAAAGCAAAGGGTGCAGAGCTAAAGGGATGGATCTGAACAGCTCTTGCCGAGGAAACAAATCCCTTCCCTGCTGGCACAGGGCTTACAGCACAGGAACATTTCCCAAAGATGTACACAGAAGGCAACAGTCCACCCAGCAGCTGAGCACAACAGTGGTCACTTGGCTGCAGCCCCAATCAGATGGAACACTTGTTCCCTGCAGCTCAGAGAGGAGCTGTCTTCGCAGGGGAAACACTGCTTTAACAAAATCCCCAGCCTGTCCTGCCTCACTCTCAGTAGTGCCAGTACAAGTACTGGGGGAGGTATGTTTGAATTGGACCAGGCTGCTGTGTGGAAAAGGACGCTGCTCAGGTGGGGATGGGGGAGGAGGAAAGGACTTACGCAGAGTTCTTCTGGAGCAGAGGGGTCTTGTCCCTGTGCAGAGGGGTGGTGACAATCACCTTCTGACTGCACACAGGTGTGGAGGTCAGAGATGGGTTCTCCAGTTCTAGTGTATCCTGTTTGGTCCAAAAGTTTAAGAACTGCACAGCACAGAAAAGAAAGAGAAGACAGTCTCAAGCATCCCAGCACAGTATCACAAGTCATTACTTTTTCCTAAATATGGGGAAAACCTGAAGTAGGGACAATCCTCCCACACTGAGTGGCACAAGAGGGATCTGTACCAGTATAAACCAGGATGACTCTTACAGACTCATACAATCCTGTACATGGACACTCACATGAAAGTTGCCACAAGGTGCCTCACACCTAAAAAGGTTATTCATTTCGCATAAGGGATCAGCTGATACGACTATAAGAACCTACAGGGTGGAGAGAAGTCTCTCCTTGCACCGGTCCAGATAAGGCTAAGCAAAATGGTGAAGGACAGGTAATGCCAGCCCACCAAAGGTCTATTCCAACCTCAGGTTGGCAAACGTGAGGGAAGTCCATGTAACACAACAGCACACAAGTTAACAGATTTTGCATTGATCTGTCTTCAGCCTAAACTGTGAGAAAACGACAAACTGTCTCCTCTGTTAGGATTTTACTTCACAACATCAATATATCAGATGCTGTGGGTTTGAACACCACAGTGCTCCAAGATGATGTATGTTGGAGACCATGTGTGCACACGCGTGTGGACACTGTAGGAGTCACGACAAAGGCTGAAAGATCCTGAGTCTGTTTTGCAACAAAGACAAGCCCAGGAGCATTTTCCTAAGCACAGCAACTCAGAGATCTGCACAAGCCATGTGCTGCCAAGCCTGTCTGCATGACTTAACTGGAAACGAACAGGGAAGCCACTTTTCACTGTTGCCACTCTGCTACCCACAGCTGGGGCAGCAATGCCCTGGGGACAGAAGCACTGTGCTCTCCAGCGATCCTGCAGTGGGCAGACATGTAGATCTGCACAGTGGTGCTCCTTCCTCATAGTGGGCACGTGCCCTGCCCATCACACAGCGTAGCTGGGCTTCCTCGACGCTGCAAGCGCTCCCAGAGGCAGACACAGGCTGCTGCTCCCACAGGAAGGGCATCACTGAAGACAAGCAGTGCCAGAACCCAGCTCTATACCTTGTTTTAGCAAAGAGATGCACCCTGTGCACTGGCACTGCCTAATTCAGGGGAGGAGAAACACAAAGCTGGCAGAGCTGATGGGAATACATGGCATTAAGGCAAGTAGACAGAGCACTAACACTTACTAGCTCACGACCAAGCCCAAGCAGAGGAGCACAGACTGGGCTCGCCATTGCTCTGTACCTGAGATGGAGAGAAGGGCAGTGTCTTGACAGGGGTGCTCTTGGGCGTCATGCTGTTGCAGGAGTCAAGGAAGGAAAGGCTGGTGCTGGTGGCATTCTCTGTGACAGGGGACAGGGAGATCTTCCTCTTCTTCTGCCTCTTCAGCACAGAGGGCGGCGTGCCAAAGCTCACCTCTGCGTATGGAGAGATGGGGATGAGCTCCCCCTTGCTGCTCTTGCTTAGGTCGGAGATGGTGTGGCCGTCCAGGCGGTACTCAGTCACATTGGGCAGGGAAGGCATTGGCTTGCTGGGGGTCTGCCTCACCGGGCTGTTGCTGCTACTGCTGCTGCCAGCAGAGGGTTCCTCAGGTAGGTCAAACTGGGTCAGATCACACCACCCATCTGGGTCCTGCACAGAAGGGAAACCATCAGAAGCAGCCCAGGAGGGAAAGCTGAGCAGCCAACTGGTGCAGATGCAGATATGAACTGGGAGGTGAAATAAGTCGGTTTGTGAGATTGCACCAGCTTTTGCAACGAGCCTGGCTAGAGGAGAGCTCCTCCACTCTGCTGCCAGCTCAGCTGAGAACCAGACCAGGGAACTGACCCAGCTGAAAGCTGCTGCTTGTGCATAGGGCAGATTTTTCTGTTTACGCAAGGTTGGTTTCCCAGTTCAGTTCACAGCACAGCTGCACAAACAGCTGCACCCCCACACAGAGGGGACGAAAAAAGCAGCTGGGGATAAGTCTGGGGACAGGGGCTGAGTGACTGTCACCCAACACCAAACCACGGTCTTGGGCACATCAGTACAGCTGGACATAGGGCTCTGCTGTAACACACACTGCTGAAAGCAGATTAAAAATAACCAGACCAGTTCAGAGATCAGCTGTTTCACAGCTCCACCCCACCAATACCCAAAGCACCATACAAGCAGGCCCCTAAGGACCCACAGATGGGCCGTTAAGCCTTGGGCAAAGACTCTCTGTCCTCCTATACACATGCAAAGTGGATCCTTCACGGATAATCAGCTCATAAGCTCCTGAGGAAGGCTGGGGGTTGCAGAGACATTTCCCTCTCATGGCAGCAAAGTGCTCTGTTGATTCTACCCAGCCTCCCTCCATCACCCTGGTGACCTCAGCACTGCTTGACTGACCCAAAATTACTAGTTTCAGTGAAGCTACCTCCACTGAAAGCAAATGGTGGCGTCATCCCAGTGTGAAAGGGTCTGTCCTGCATACTACAAGTGGGCCTGGCCTATTCCCAGCCTGTCCTGTCCGATTCCATCCCATAACAGGAGGGAAAGAAAAGCCCATGAGCATGGGCCTGAACCGTTATGAACAGGAGAGCTAGAGACGATCTGGCTGATAAAGGAGGGCCTGAGATCAGGTTCGCCAGCATCTACAGCCTCCCACACCAGCAGAGCCCATGCACAAGGACACCCACCTAGGGGAATCTGCAAGCCCAGAGCAATACTGGCAGAGCTGGAAAGGTGTAATCCAGCCCTGGAAAAGAGTTGGTGGGAAGCCACAAGCCAATGACAGACCTAGCCCTCCTCAGGATGCCTATGGTGATGAGCCAGGGGACCCAATAAGTTCACTCAAGGGAAAAGGGTGGGGAATCAGTCTCCCTACATTAGCTGGAGGAACAATGGTCTGTTACTTACAGATTCAATCATGTCCAGAGCTTCACTGAAGGCTGGCACAGATGTTGGGTACAAATAGTTGGCAGCTTCAACGACCCACTTGTACGGTGATGTGAAAAATGAAGAGGCATCCTCAGGCACCACATCATCTGAGGTCCCCTCAGCGTTATGCTCTGCCAGTTCAGCAGCTGGCAGCTCTGAGGGTAACTCCTGTACACCGGTCACTTCCTCGTCGCTGACATCCTCTTCCTTTATTTCAGAGATATCAACTGGCCAGTTTGGCAGGACATTCTTTGCACATACAACAAAGAGAGTCCAGCCGTTAGTAGAAGCCAAGGGAACAATGTCAAGTTCTGGGGAAAAAGAGCAAGGGTCCCTGGACACATTCAGCTCTGCCTGCTCTCCTACTTGCCATTCAGTTTGTTTCACATCCCCATTCTCCCTCATTGCTCTGTCCCCTACACCATCTGAGCAGGAGTCCATGCAACATAATGAGCACAGGACTGTTTAACTGAAGGTTTCACTTAACAATATCCCAGGAGAAAGTTGAACAAAGGCTGAGCATGTAGCACCAATTCTGCATTTCCTACTTTCCAAGAGCCTGCCTTTGAAAACTACATGTTTTCTTCATGAAAAAATAATTGGGTATACTTCCCCTGCTTCCTTTTTTAGAGAAAAGGAACACAATACCTTTTCACCATGTCCCCCAACACGGTCTAGAACAGCTGCCTTCTCCCACTAGCAACAGCACAAGAGAGTAAAAAAAAAAATTTGGTCTCCAAGACAGACCTGATGCTGGGATTGGCAAGATAACAGTACTAGCAGACTGCTGTCCTCTGCCTGGATAACACACTTGGGCTCACATTACACCTCTAGCTCCTGGAGAGAGAGGTCTCCCAAGAGTCAGTCTGTTGGAGAAGGCTGGGGGAAGGCACAGACTGTCTATGTAGACACCAGGCTGTGGCAAAGGCAGCATGAGGGGCAGCAGAAGGGTGAACAGCTCTGATATGCATTAGCAGAGCAGACGACTGACACAGCTGCCTGCTGCAAATGTGCTGGTGCAGTACCTGGCTCCCAGCTCTCGTTCGACTTTGGCTCTCCTTGTCATCCACCTCCAAGAGGAAGTATAGTGACTTGGACTCCTTAGTTTCATTGAGAAAGCCTCCTGTGTCCACCTTCCGCTTGATGGTGGAGTTCCAGTGATTCTTCACAGCATTGTCGGTCCTGCAGAGAAAGCAGAAGGAAACAGAAACCATTTACAGCAGCTTTAAAGCACAGCTAACAGCTCCTACGCACTCTCCAGCCCCATCCTGTGAGCCCAACATGTGGATCTCCACAGGCCACCCAGGTGTGAAGGCACCAGTGAGCAAAGAGGTCCTACCTCCCAGGCAGCAGCTTGGCAATCTCCGCCCAACGATTCCCCAGGACCTTGTGGGCCTCAAAAATAATGCGATCCTCTTCCTCTGTCCATGAGGACTTCTTCACCTCAGGGTTCAGGTGGTTATGCCAGCGTTCCCGGCACTGCTTCCCTAACCGCCCTTTCAGGTGCTTGGCTATCAGGGTCCATTGTTTGGTGCCATATTTTTTAACCAGTTCAATTACCTTTGAAGAGAGTGGGAGGGAAATAAGGAAATTGAATAAAGGATGGGAAGGTCAACACAGTCATCTTCAGGCTTTGCTCTTTACCTCTTTTGAGACCAGGTAAGGGCAGAGAAAGGCCCCTTAGGAGAAAAAGCTGGAGGGATCCAGCACTGACAATCAGGTATACCAACACTTGAGAGCAACGATTCAGCTGAATTTCTAAAAGAGGCTGTTTCCATGCAGATATTTTGCCACACAGTACCTGTGAATGTAGACGAGCGCCACAAGATGGGGTGGAGACTGACAGGTGCACCAGGGACAGAGGGGCCCAGCTTTAGAAACACATGCCCATTTCTGAGCAAGGGCCAAGTCCCACATGCCCCAAGGCTACTCTGCTCCCGCTCCTACCGAGGACCTGGCCACATGACAGCAGTCTCCATCAGCTCTGCACTGGTCTGCCCACTGGGCACAGCCTCCCTTTAACAGAGTGTGCCACACCAAGGACATGGCAGAGCTGCAGCTCCATGCCCCGCTAGCACCAGGACTCCAAAACATAAACAAGCTATATTCACTTAAGAGCCATCCACTTTGCCACTTCCCATTCAACCAGGGCTTTGTCACTTCTGCCTGAGGCTCAGTGCAAATGCTTCTGGGCATGGAATCTGTTCTGAGCCCCTGAGATATGTCCACAGCACAGTCAGGACAAAACAATCTATTGCCTGCAATGTTCAGCCCACCAAAATCTTAGAGAGGAGGCTAAAGGGTTCTCAAAGAGCACTTCTAGCCTGGCCAGCTGTGCTCAGCTGAAAGATGTGGGTAGACAGGTGATGCTCACAGTGCTCTTGGCCCACAACAAATGTCCCTACTGCAGACTCTTGACTATCAAGCACAGACAAATGGACCAAAGACACCAAACTGAGGCACAAGCCAAGGAGCTGGAGTAGCTTGCGGGGCAAAGAAATGTGCAGTGTCAGGAGGAGAAAGCTGAAGCCCAGCCTGGCCAAGATGGGTATGCTGGCAGTCAGGACATGTAAAGGGACAGGGAAAGCAGGCAGCAACTGCTCTGCTGTAGGAAGGTGGAAGGACATCATGAGAAGCTTCCTTAGGACATGCTTGACATAACACACAGACAGGAGGCAAAAGGGACAGTAACAGCCTGTAATGGGACCAAAAGGGAAAGAAATGGGGGAGCAGAAGTGTTACATAGAATCTGGCAAACTAGGACATTTTGTAGCAGAAAACCTTGGTAGAAGTTGGAATGAAGTCCCAACTTTTCTTAAGCACATCAAGGTGATGAGTCTGCCTGAGCTGGCCCCTCTCAGCTCACTCTTGAATCAGCAGAGAAACAGGCTCACAGAAGTCATGATTCACCTAGCCAACCTCAGACATCACTTCAGTCTGTCTACTGTAGCAGAGGAAATGGCAGTTTTATTTTATTTTATGTCCAGCATGGCCAGGTCAGGTGGAGATCTGCCAGCAGGCAGACGAATTAATTCCCTTTTCCGCTCACTCCCTTGGCAGCCTACTGTAGCAGTACTGTGTGAAAGGGAGAAGATATTTAGTTGAAGAAGCCTAGACTCGCTCCTGCACATCACAACCATGCCTGCATTAGGCTGCTCAGAACAGGTCAGAGTGCTGCTCTCACGGGTATCCAGCATCGGAAAGAATTACCCACAGTTTACAAAAAGACCCAAGGGTCTGACACCTCCATCCTCTCCGCAGACAGTCACAGTTCAACACTCAGATCCTCTCAGCCCTGACCTACCTTTTGGTCCTCCTCTTTGGTCCAAGGGCCCTTAACCAAGTCTGGATTCAACACTCTCAGCCACCGGTACTGACACTGCTGATCACTGCGGTTCTAGGAAAAGGAACAAGAACAGCCGTGCGTTAGACCAAAGGTTCCAAAAGCCCCTATAGCAACAGCAGTCCCCATACATACAGGCTGTCCCATGGAAAACCTGCAGAAGCACATGAAGAATACATACTAAGACTAGGGCACTGGGCACAGAGGCAGGAACCTCAATTTCTCACCCCAGCTCCAACAGACTCTCCCTTGAAAGTCCTCTATGCAAGAAGGATGTCTCCCTGCCCTGAAGGATCACCATTTCACCGCATGGAGCTGCAGCCACAGAACATAGCCCCACTGTGCAAGGTGCTGCACAGACACAGAGAACCAGCGCGGTGAGCACAAGCAGCAACATGCAAACACTACAATTCCCACCTGGGCAAGGGGTCACTTACAGGAAAGTGACTGGCCAGGAACTTCCAGTCATTCTGCCCGTAATGTCTTACTAACATCTTCAGTTGCTCATCCTGCAAAGAACAAAGACATTCACTTTCACATACACTGAGGCAATACACGCCACGGACACCCCAGGCTGACAGCATCAAGAGAACAAGGTAGCTATTTTGAACTGTCAAGAAGGGGGGGTTTTGGCATTCTGCATTCAGGGGAGGAAGGTAGCTCACACCATCCTTTAGCAGTGCTCCAGTACATGGAGCGCAACTGGAAAATGCCTTGGTTCTGGGCTCTGTACTAAGGTGAGCTCATACAGCGAGGACAAAACAAGAGCTCAGCTCTGTTCCAGTACAGTCTGGTTCAAACCCTGTGGCCAAGGCTACCTGCTTATCCAGCCTCAGTACACCCCTGACCAGACAGTCCATCTCCCAGCTCAGCCACTGCTTTTGCCTGGCCAAGAAACCTGACTGGTTTAAGTGTATCGCCACTAGCCCGGTGGTCTACAGTCTTTCAGTGCTACAGGGCTCTACACCATTTCTTTCATGAATCCTGCTATAGCCAAGGTGTGCCTACTCTTACAGCTCATAGAAAGCTTGCTATAGGTGTCCTTGCCTTTGTGCTCCAGCTGGGCAAAGAGACGTGAAATAATCCCCTGCTCAACATGAGCCCAAGGCTTTGATCCCTGCACAAAGACCACCTCACTTGGTGTTCAGACCCAAGGGGAGATAGGACATCTTGTAGTTTTCACACAGAACAAAGATGATGGAGTAACTGGGAGGAGGGAAGAGAATATCCCAACTAATTTCAGGCTCTCAGCCAGGATGACTAAGCCATGATCCCAACAATCTCAATGCTCCCTGCTTTTGCTAGAGAAAAGGGAGGACATTTCCACTGCACAATTCAGCTTGCTGGAGGCCTCAGCCATCCTCTGGAACCCCTCTTTGCTCATAAGAGCGCTGCAGGCAGCAGATGGCTCGCTCGGGGCTCACAGGCTTAAGCTAAAGTGGTTGGAGCTCTTGCTCTCCAGGCTACACCTCAAACTCCCCTGAACCTCAGCTCACACGAGCAAAACAGACACATGGTCTTCTCCAGCAGGAAGACAGCAGGAGGTGGTATCGTGGCCAGCAGATGAAGACTGGGGTGGATGCACCCAAGCCCCAGGTGCCATGCCAGAAGCCTATCCCAAAGCACTCACTCTCAGCAAATGCTGGGCTCTCACTCACCTCTTCTTGTGTCCACTTGACTTTGCACCTGCCGTCCCGCTGCTCCGGCACATCTGAGTCGGTATCCTGGTAATGCAGCTCATCCTGGTCCTCACTAAAGATGAATAAACAAAGATTATAATTTCCACCTCTGATAAAAACACAGCAGAGGGAGCAACCTCCACCATGCAGAGCAGAGCTCCACAGAGCAACCTGCACTGTGCAGAGCAGAGCTCCAGATCTACTTTCTTCCAGCACTGAGCCCCAACACCTCACAGACATTCACTCAGACACCCCAGGTGTAAGGGGGTCCCTCAGCTTTGGACTCCCGGTGCGTGCTAGCAATTTTTATGCTGCCGAGAGCAGGGGAGGTAGTGTTTCTCTTGATTCCTGCTCCCTTCTGTCCCTCTGGGAGGGCTTTGCATCGAGGGACTGGCACCATCTCCCCTCCTTACAGCTCACCAGTCTCCCGTATTGCTGGACTAAAGAAAGGGGATGTGAGGAGCAGCCAGAAGCCAGCCAGCTAGTGCTGGGACAGCAGCCCCAAAGGGCTCTACACATCACCCACCGGACCCACCTCGGCCTGCCCTGTCACCCCCAGCTCCGGAGCAGGCACAGCCAGGCCCGCTCCCAGCTCCCGGGTGGGGCCAAGAGGAGCCTTTAGAGCGGGACTCGCGGAACACGGAGCCCGGGGGTACAGGGCCGCGGCCCTGCCTGCGGCCCGCCGTCCCGCTGCCCGGCCGGAGAGCGGGAACGGGCCGTCCTGGGCGGGGGGGGGGGGTGGGGGTTGGCGGGCCGCGCGGCAGAGAAGCGCCTCCAGGGGGTCCCCGAGGCTACCCCACACCCTCTTCCCCCCCCCACCGCCCCAGAGGGAAGGCGCGGGGCCCCCACACAAAGCCCCCGTCGCGGCGAGGGCTGCACTCACCCGCGGCTGCGGCGCGCCATGGCGGGGCCGGAGCCGGAGCCGGGACGCGGCTGGGCCGGGCGGCGGCGGCGGCGGCACTTTCCTATCTCGCGCCAACGGCGCCCCCCCCCTGCGCGGGGCCGGGCCGCGCATGCGCGCTGCCGCCTCCCGCCCGCACAAAGAGGCGCGCGCGGGAGGGCGCCTGCCCGCCCCGCCCCCGGGAGCCCCCGCGGCCCCGAGACACCCCCCCCGCACCGAGACCCCCAAAGCAACCGCAGCTAGGCGGTCCTGGGCGCGGGGCAGGAGGATTCCCCTCTCCCCCGGCTCACCTCTACCCCTGCAAAACCCGCTGCAGCCCCCCCCCGCCCCAGGATCGCGGCTCTGGGCGGGTCTGGGGTGCACCGAGAACCCCTCAGGACAAGGAACCCCTCAGGACAAGGCTTCGATTAGCTCTAGGAGGGGGGTTGCTTCTGCTACGGCACTGCTGCGGTCTTCTCATGCCACAGCCAGCCAGCCACGCGACACAGGACCCCCGTCAGCCACCTCCCATCAAAATGGGCAAAAAAACCAAATTAAAATCAACCACCATCCCCACGTTGCTTTTGCAGCACCTCTCGCTCCAGGGGTGCACTATGGGGCCCCCAGAGGCAAGCACAGGTTTGGCGCTTCCTAGGAGAGAAAAGAGGCGGTCAGCGTGGAAAAAGCTCAGCTCTTCCCTGCATCCCGCGGCCAGGCAGCGGCACTGTCACACCACGCACGAAAAGCGGGAGAGCTAAAAGCAGCAGGAGCGGCTACCCCAGTGACAGCTGGTCCTAGACAGGCCAGCACTTCGTACATGTGCGTTTTGAATTATGGCTATTTTCAGACTGCACGCTGCCTGCCTACACACAGCACGCACACCTGCTAGTGCCCATGCATTATCTATAATGTCCCTACTTAGCCTGTGCATGTGGATGCTCCTGGCCAGCGTTCCAGAGCAAACAATACATAACTGAAGAGAGATGTCACTTTGTTGGAGACCCTCCCAGAGTGTCATGTCCAGGCAGGAAGGCTCCATGTCTCATTCTCCTCCACCTGCAGCAGAAGACCACGGTTCCTGCAAACACCCCTCTGCTCTCCAGGGCTGCCCACTAACAGGCTACAAACACAACTGAGCCCTTACAGGACTCAGTTTACCTTCAGCAGTTAGCCACAACCCATGATCACAGCCCCTGTGCTTAAAAAGAAGCAAAAACCCCTCCTTCTCCCAAACTAGCTTAATTAGGAAATTAGCCTGTTAATGAATTACCAGAACTATAAAACCGCTACAAGCTACATTGGCAAAAAAGGATCAAGATCTCAAAGGGGGTCTTCATAGAAGCTGAAGGTAAGTAGTACTTTTTATTTCCCTAGTATTTATCACATACTATTTTTTTTTTAATTATCTTTAAGTAAAAAGTATTTTAGTCTCTTAAAGACTTTCCTTCTAGGCTGGTTATACAGCCCCCCCTGCAGTAAATTCAGGAGCTTTTTATTTCTGCTTTTAATGTGTTCAGTGTAAAAATGGTTTCAGGCCACAGTGACTGTCTTCCCCTTCCTTGATCTATCCTGTTACCTTTGGGGGTGGCTGGAAGGCAGCTACTGATTGAGCTGGTGGCGAGAACTTCCCTCTCAGGCAGAGGGGGAGCGTGAAGGAAGCTCCTGCCCACAGAGCAGAAGGCAGGGGTGTATGGCATGAGACCTGCTAGAAGGGCCTGTCCTCAAGGACCTCGCTTGGTGCCCTGTATGGGCTGTGGGATCCCACAGGTCTGCAGGTGGGGATTACCAGGGGTGGGAATAAAGTTAAGATGAGAGCTGCTCCTCAACCTCTCCCATCCTAACCAGAGCCTGGTTTTACTGCCTTCCTCTCAAAGGGACTCAACTGGTGTTAATGGCCCTCTGACTTGAGGAATGAGGATAAAATGTCTTATCTCTGGGGGAAAACAGCTCCATCTTAGTACCACTAACAGATGGAGAGGCTTACTGAGACTCCCTACACCCTGTACAAAGCTAAGAGTAGTGGTATCCAGGCTGAGGCCAAATAAATAGAACTCTAAGGAGGCTCCAAGCAATGATCAGGCTGTGGTACAATTGTGTTGCTCTAGAAGACAATGACAGGCTGGATGCCCACCTCCCTCCCCTGGATCCTGCTCAGCTCCTTGCTTTCTTAAGCAAGACTGAGACAGGATTTTGCAGAGAGCAGTCCTGCTACTCTAAGTCTGCAATTTGCTAGTGAACAGTAATGAACAGTAACATGTTTGTTCTGACAGGGACGTTCTGGTCTCCATAAACCTGACAGTAGTGGGATTCTGCACTATGCTGTCCACCAAGAGGCATGGTACCAGCACCCTGACCATAAAGGAAATCCTAGAAAATGGATTTGTGGCTGGGGCCTCCAGCCATACCCATTCTTCTCCTGTCCGCAGTTACTACATGGACTCTAGCAGTGTCTCCAAACCAGACACTTGGGAGCTTCTCATGGACTTGGACAGTGCAGCAAAAGGCAGTTCCCTGTGTGTTGTCAAGCAGTCAGAATCTCTGAGCAGCTGTGTGAAGACTGACCTGCACAGCCTGACCCAGGGCATCTCTGACCTCAGTCTTGTCTGCTTCTGCAAGACCCACCACAATCAGGCTGCCTTTGACCTGTCCAGTTTGCCTTGTGAGCACCCCAGCAGAGCTGGCTGCCTGATGGATGTGGCGTTGCAGAACACCTCAACACCGTGCAAGAAAGAAAAGCACCCCAAACTGCTGGAGAGCCTGCTCTCCAAGAGCACCGAGCTTGTCAGTGACCTCTCAACCCTTGGGAAGACACCAGGACCCAGATGGGAGATCTCAGCAATAAAAGGCCCCCTGGATACCAGCCTGTCCCTTGACGTGAGCACCGAAGAGCTGAGGTTACTGGGATGCTCCAAACCAGACACGCCGTCCCTGGAGACCTCTGTAGTAATTCCTCTGGCTTGGCCTGGAGCCTTCAAGAAGCACCCTAAGCTGATCTGCAGGTCTGCCACCCCCGAGACCCAGCTGAGCGATCTTGACCCTGTCCCTGTGTTTCTGCATCAGGCTCTGTGATGCTGCTGCCCTGGCTCCATGCCGGAGCACAGTGGGCTGCAGGGTGCAAGCCTGGGGACCTTCTGTGCTGCAGAGGAGCATTGCGTGCAGGGCTGCTGTCCCTGCTGCAGCACAGAAGATGAAGCACCCCTGCTCTGCCCTGAGCCAGGGCCTTGCTTGCTGATGGCACCACCTGGTAAAAGGTTAAACCACCCAACCTGGGGTGACTGAAACCACAAACTGCTTCGGGCACTGCTGGGTGGAGGAAGCTTCTTAGGCTGCTGATGGCAGCCCCCAAAAGCTAGCTCCAGCTAAGCAGCAGCCCTACTGGCTCCCCCTTCCTCCCCGATCGCTGTCTTTTGTATCAATGCAATAAAGATATAAATTTCACTGTGCGTGCAGTCTCTGGTGCTCTCTGACTGCTCGGCTGAGCTCCGCTGAAGACGGTCGCAGGGCCGGCCGGGGCCCGCGGCCAGGCCCGGCTCCAGCCGGACTGGGGCCCGGCTGCCGGTAAAACCCCAGCGAGCGCAGCCGCCTCCAGCGCCTTCCCCACCCGCGGGGGGAGCCCTCCGCGCCCCAAGCCCGGTGCGGAGCTCCGCGGCCCGTGGGAGGGGGCCCGTCCGCGGCCGGCTGAGGAGGGGCGAGACGCCGCGACAAGATGGCCGGGCCGGGCCCGGCCGAGCCCCGGGCGGGGAGCCCCGCGGCAGCCCCCGGCCCGGCCCGGCCCCGCTCCCAGGTGCGCGGCCCGGGGCCGCCCCACCCGCCCCCGTTACCTGGCAGAGGGGCCCAGGCAGGTCTCGGTGACGGAGGTGCGCGGAACCGCGGCCCTGGCCCCCGCCTCCGGGCCATGGCGGCGGCGGGGCCGGCCGGGCTGCCGGGGCCGGCCGGCTGCCGGGGCCCGCCGCTGCCCACGGGGAGCGCGGGCAGGGAGGCGGCGGCCGGGTGGGAGGCGCCGCCGGGGCTGGGGATCCCTCTTCTGGCACACTGGGAGAAAAACAGCCCGGGAGCGGCGGGCCAGGCCCGGCCCGAGACTCGGCAGGGCGGCACCGCGCCGCTCGTCGGGGGCAGCGGGGAAGAAAGCGGCTTCCCGGGAGCCCCCCCCCCTCGCGGCGGCGTCACCCGCCCGCGGTTCGTTTTATGCGGGATTCTAATCCTTCTCCCAGCCGGCGGCATTCAGCACCGCGGGCCTTTGCCGACAGGCAGAGGAGCGGGGACAGTTTGCTCTGTAACTCCCCCACCCTGGTCTGGGGGGGGAAGAAACGAGCCCACCTCCATCTCAGAGTTTCTTGGTCTCCTGTTAGGGCTTCCCACCTTCTACAGCCACTTGCTTTCCTTCTTTTTTTCCCTCTCCCATCACTACTTACAGCAGACACAAAGACACGGAGAATTACTCGTTAAAACCACTTTCCAAGGCATTTACAGTTTGCTCAAGAACCAATAGAGGCTCCCCCCTCTTCTTTTAGGGATAGAGTAAGGGATGAGAAGGCACGTTGCATGAGAGGACAGAGAAAAAAGTGAAAGCAGCAACAGTTGCTTGGACCCAACTTCTGTGAATTACAGCAATATTTTCATTAAATACATAAACTCCGTGGCTATTTGCATGTCTAACCTTCCAATGGCCTAGCCTCACTTCTTTAAAACCCTCACCCGCTTGTACTCCTTCAAAATTCTGCCAATGAATCAGTCCTAAACTTTATGTGTATCATATTCCCATGGCCAAAGCAAGCACTTCTGTTTACAAAATAACAGTTTACTTTCAGAGGGCCAAAGGGACATCTTCGAAAGAGGGATGCAAGCTATTGCCTCCACGTGTATTTCACAGCTTCTGGCCAAAAAAACCCATCCAGTCAGTGAAAAATCTGTTCTTTCACTTCAGCTGTCAGAGTGGCACTACAGATAAACAGCAAACAGGGAGCTGCTTGTATTCTCTGGAGGCTCAGATGACTTTTCTAAACCATGTTACAACATCAGGAACAGGTGACAAAACAACTCAGAAAAAGGACCCGGAAAGTATTTACAGTTTGAAGTATAAACACCACAGAACAGTACAAACCGGATCTATAATTAGGAAGAGGATCACGCAGTTGTTTGGTTCAACTGCAGTCTGTGCCGGTTGACTGATTAGTATTGATACTGCAGAGGAAAGATTAAGCTTATTGTGTAAATCTGTAGCTGGAATGTACAAAGTACTCTTTGTGATAAACACAACCATGCCATTAAGCAAAAATAAGCAAGAGAGGAAGAAATGAAAAATTTCAAACATGCTGCTATGAGAAAGGCATGTCTGCGGAGTAAGCAGAGATACAACCACTTTGCTAATGTTATACTAGCACATCTCAATTGGTCAGTAACTTAGCAGGTGCTTTGGGGCACCTCCTTTAGAAAAACCTGCATCAAGTTGGCATCCAAAACACAAAGCAATGTAAAATGAAATGACTTTTTGTGGGATGAAAAATGAACAGATCTTTTGGAAAAAGCAGCTTTGACGTTGAAAAGCATGGCAGAGCAAGATAAAGCACAGGTGTCACAAAGGCTGCATAGAAGGCTTGAGCGGGGGAAGAATTTAAGTTTCACAGCTTGGGTGTCAGATTAAATACAAAATTTTTTGGATGTCAAAGTGCAATCTCAGTGTTGATGTAAAAAAAAGTCCTTGCAACAAAGACACACAGCGTTAATGATGTTGACAAGTCATCTTTTCTTCCCACCACTCATACCCTTGGCTCTATTTTTGCTGTGCCTTGAGCTTCAACATTTCATGGTCTATGAATTTCACTTGAATTTCCATTCTTGTGCATTACCTAGCTTACTATCTCTGGGAATTTGGGATACCAAATAACTGTGAGTAAATACATTCCTGAGTTTCTGCACAGTATCACATTTTCTTAATAATGATCCATTAAATCTTAAAGTCTTTTTCATCCAAATACTGTCCCTTCTTTTCAAAATGATGTATTTCCAGTCTCATATGAGGCAGCGATCTGCAACAATGTCATTATTGCTTAATTTCAATTCTTCCCCTCCCTTGGAAGAAATGTTTTCCTTCTACAGTAACAAACCCACCTCTCCTTGGTTCACTTTGGCAGAGAGACAAAAGGAGACTGCCTCAGGGTGACAGTCTAGCATATTTTCAGCAGCTCCTGTATTTATGGCTGTATTTTCTTTTCCACAGTTCACAAACCAAAATAACAATCTTTCCCACAGTGCAACTAAGGACTACATGTACACCAGGAGAACCCAAAATAAGCCTTACTACAAGAAAATAAATACTAGAGTCAGGAAGAAGGACCCAAACCACATTTTCTTAGTACAAGATTTTTTATTTATATATTACAAAATTACAGTTTCAATAAAGAAGTAGAAAAATAGGGAATTATTTGGGAAGTGCTTGCAAAATACAAGCACTTCCTCAGAAGACATTAATTATCCAAATTACTACACATAAATGATCCAAACATTCAGTGAACTACTGAGATGGTCCTTATCAATATGCTGAACACAGAGGTTGAAAAAAAATGGAAAAGTATGTTTTTACTAAAAGGTCTCTCTCAAACTGGGGAAAGCCAGGTCTCAGTTACCATTCTGGAATCCAGCTTCACTTGTGTCAGTATCATGCTCCTCATGTAAGGGAAGAGAAGGGAGGAAAAAAAAAAAAAAAGAAAAAAAAAAAGAAAAAAAAAGAATTTTAACAATAGGATAGAAATGTCAGATTTTCGTCTTAACTAGACTCTTTGAGAAACAGGGAAAACTTGTTAGTAGAAACAGGTGATCTGCAAATATGCTCCAAACAGAATTTGAAGCATCAAATTTACTATGAAGAATTATTTCAGCACAGTACTGGTTGTGAGTAACAATGCTGGTTTCACATCTACATTGTAGCATTACCAAGCACTGTGAACATTCATGAGGGCACGCTGCTTTTACTCAATGCACCATTAATGAACTGTATTTAGCTGAAATTACCAAAACTACACTTGCAATGTATTAATCCCCCAATTAAAATAAATGAGAGACTTAATAAATTGAGCACTACACATTCTATACAGATTAACAGTCATAAGTATTCTGGATCACAATTTGCTGGTCTAATTTATTGCACAACAAATGTCTTAACACATCGCTCTACCTCTTGCCTGTGACAAGTGTAGCTGCTACAAAGATGTATCAGCCTCAGTGGTGATACTACCAACTATTTACTTGTAATTCTGTTATTAAAAATACCTGATTCAGTTTCTTAAACTCAACCACTTGGAAGAAGATGTGCTCCAGGATATGTTTGGCATCTTGCTTTTCCTTTGGGAGTTTACTTGTTACTCCTAGGATATCGCCACATTTTCGTATGTAAAACTCCAGGTCATCATCAGTACCTAAACAAGCATCCCAGGGAAGAAGGCAGTTGAATATCACACATATCTGTATCAGCTGGGCAAAAACTTACTACACATCTCCACTTACTGTTGGCATTCTGGGAGGTAAAGTCCTGTAAGCAAGTTCAATGGACTAGCCATGATGTATTCCTGCAGCTAGTACTTACTCATCTGGGTTAGAGTTAAGGTGTGTTTAGAATAATCTGAACATTTTAACTTCAAAGCATAGAAAGATGTGAAATAAATCAGCAAGAGTGCGCAAAGCAATTTATGCATGATATAGGAAACAGCAGGCAGAAACATAATAGAATGTCACGTAACGAACAAAATAAAATGTCATGGTACGTTAAGTCCTGTTATGAATTTCCAAGGCACTCCAATTTCTTGGCCCAGGATGACAGTAGTGGATTTTCATAAATGAGGCCCATGTTTTAAAACTAAATATAACAGTTTCCCTCCAAAAATTTGGACTTTATATATAAATGTGTAAACAATCAGTCTGCTCCACCTACATTTGTTCGTAATCTCTGCAAGACGAGCTTTCTCAGAGGAAAAAGTTTCGTCCAAGTCAAACAGCTCCAGAGGGGGAGGAGGCAATTCTCTGAAAGCAGGTGGAAAAACCTTGAAGAGAAGAATTAGCATGGTTTATTGCCACACATTCTTCTTACACTTTACAGATCTCTAAGACAACAGTTTTGGACTTAGACTGGACTTGAAGACACCTTTTATAAAGTCAAAAGCAACTCCAAAGCCCACAGTACAAAGGTACACTTTTTTAAAAATTCCATTTATATTTGTAAAAATAACTGAGTATTCCAAAAGAGTTTAGTCATGAGTATGCCAGAATGATCACCCAGCATGCATTTGCAGTTTGTTTTTAGTTTTGCTGCATGAGATCCGGGTGATGGCTGAGATACCTGAGGTACTAAGTTCACCATAACAGCTCACCTTGGAAATATATTCACACTAATTCTGGTAAGATTATTTTCTTTTTCATGCAGTCACCACTTATGCCACAAGTTGGACTTGTGTTTTTAAAGAGCAGCGCATGAGACACTACTTTCAGCTGCACCCCTGCAGCTATAACGATCCCAGTACTGTTTCTTTGGTGGCTAAGGTAAAGTAGGATGGAGTCATGACGGCAAAAATCAAAGATATCTGCTTTTCAAAATAAGTTTGACATCACCATAGCTAGTGTTGTTGCTGCCAGCCCAAATCTCTGCTGGTAAAAGTTTGGTCAGCCCTTGCTGTAAAAGACCAATGCTCCACTTTCTACTTCCCCAAAGGATACGGGAGATGGAAGAAGAGTGGGACAGACTGGCTCTTCCCCTATATTACTTACAGCACCACCGCTTTCTGAAATACCACATTCTGTTTTCACAGCGAAGGCTGAACCAGCACCTCACAGGACTGGGAGCAGCTACTCGGCTGAAGGCTTACATACATAAGGCATTCTGCTGTGGTAACAGATGCTGCATTTTCAAGCTCTGTTGATAAGAATTAAGTGTAAATAAGTGCTCTTTCCTAAAAGATAGTCCCTGCAATGTATTCAACTCCCAAGTGATTAATTATTACTACAGCATTTCTCACTTCTTTTTTTTTTTTTTTTTTTTGAAAGAACTATGGAAATGACACACAGAGGTTTTACGTGAAATGGAAGGGTTCTCTGTGCATGGTATTAGCAAGGAGATTACTCACAGCTGGCTGGAGGACAGGTAGTGGAGTCTCAAATTGAGGCTGAATGAGTTGGAGAGGTTCATGTTTCACATTCAGCTGTTCATAAGCTCTGCAGCACAGAAAAGGACGAAGTGTATGAGAGAAGAAATGATACAACATCCATTTCCACTTGCAGGCTATAAAGATGAATTTTTCTGAAGACACCAGGGTCAACATTATGCACAGTCATAGCATAAAAAAAAAAGGGATGTCTCATTTCAGAAGGATCCCAGAGACCTATGCATCAATAACAACTGACTTCTACAGTGAGCAAATTAGTTAAAATTATGACAGAGAAGAAAATAATGATAGGTAAATATATTAAGATGGGTCGTGGTTTAACCCCAGCCAGCAACTAAGCGCCACGCAGCCACTCACTCACTCCCCCCCCACCCAGTGGGATGGGGGAGAAAATTGGGAAAAGAAGTAAAACTCGTGGGTTGAGATAAGAACGGTTTAATAGAACAGAAAAGGAGAAACTAATAATGATAATGATAACACTAATAAAATGACAACAGCAATAATAAAAGGATTGGAATGTACAAATGATGCACAGTGCAATTGCTCACCACCCACCAATCGACACCCAGCTAGTCCCCAAGCGGCGATCCCCCGCCCCCACTCCCCCCAGTTTATACACTAGATGTGGCGTCACATGGTATGGAATACCCCGTTGGCCACTTTGGGTCAGCTGCCCTGGCTGTGTCCCGTCCCAACTTCTTGTGCCCCTCCAGCTTTCTCGCTGGCTGGGCACAAGAAGCTGAAATATCCTTGACTTTAGACTAAACACTACTTAGCAACAACTGAAAACATCAGTGTTATCAACATTCTTCACATATTGAACTCAAAACATAGCACTGTACCAGCTACTAGGAAGACAATTAACTCTATGTCAGCTGAAACCAGGATAAGATGATAAAAAAGAAGGAAGTCACACCTCAATTCTTCAAGCAACTTTTAAAGGGATGAACGTGCATGAGGAAAAAGAGCTCCAGTTCAAAATGGTTTTTCAGGAAGTCCATAACCAAAAGCTATTTTAAAAAATTATTTGTTACGGGATCAGAAGGGAGATCCCACTATGAATTCACATCCAGTAAAATACAAGAAATACAGAGTAAGAAGAAAGAGTGTCCACAACCGAGTGTAGTTTCATGGAATCTCTGTTAAGCCTGCTACTATTCAGCATGTTCATACATGATCTGGGTAACAGATGAGTTATGAGGGACAAAGCTGCTAGTGATACAAAACTGGTAAAACTGAGTAGCAGATAAATCTCAAGACACTATTATTGGGAAATGCAAAGATGAATAAAATGCAGCTTCAGTAAATGGCAAGTAATTCAAAAGTGGAAAAACAACCAGCTCTCAGTTAACACTCCTGAAAGTACCCAACATCACTGCATACAGTTCTACTAAAAATATTAGTTCACTGAATCAGCAGTAGTCAGAAAAAAGGAAAAAACAATGTCAGGAACTACAGTTAAGACAAGAAACAAGAGAAAAAACATCACTGTCACACTATACAAATCAATCTTCTGGTATATCCATATTCAGAATGCTGCCTACAGCTCAGTCCCTTCTGCTCATAAGCAGACACAGTTAAGCACAAATAGAAAATGCAGAATACAGAATGGAAATAAATAAATGAATAAATAAATCACAGCTGCTGACTTGATAACTGAAGGGAGGGCACTTGTATCCAGCTGATAAAGGGATGTATCAAACAGCTTTGTGAAGTCTCTTGGGTTCTCATCTCCTTCTTGCAGACAGACTCGCAGTTGCTCAGACAGCGCAGCTGTATCTGGGAGCATGGTATAGTCTGAAATCTGAACACACACACACACAGAGATAGACACACCTATGATTTAAAAAGAAAAACCCATTTACATAGTCTCTTTCTAGTTTCTCTCTCACCTAAAATCTCATCTAGAAATAATTATTTCACTCTTTACCAGGTATGACCTTTTACAGTGCAGCTTACTAGATTAGTAAACTGTGAAAACTTTGTTCTCTTAGCTTTCAACCTACTCGCCATATGGACGTTGTATCTGGATTTCCGTTAATTCTTTAAAATTAAGAGAGACAGCTTACTAGTCAACTGTGCAAGACTGTTGTTCTTTTTATGCACACAGAGTATACAATTTTATCACATAGAGTATTTCCAAATAAAAATAACGTTTGATACATCAGTTAAAAAAATAACTAAAATTGATACACAGGTTGATCCCTACTCATCTACAGAAAATCTGCCTTCACTTCATCCACATTTCTCTTGTCTGAGGACTCAGAGCAAAGTGCAAACTTACTACACTGGAGCAGCAAATGATCTCATAAACATGGGAAAATTGGAAAGAGACTTTCACAAATGAAATCTGATAATGAATAGCAATCTAAGTCTGAGAGATACAATACCGATATTTTTGATGCCTAATCTACCTGTCTACTCAATCTTAGACCCTGAATAAAGGGTCTGCAACAACAACAGCATCCATCTAGCTGTTAACCACCTTGTGCTAAACACACAGTTTGCCAAAACTGGTGCTGCTAGATCACACTATTATTTACCTCCTTGTGATGGATCTCTCTTACCTCAGGGTCCTCCATATCCATCTGGTTTAAATGGATATCTGATGTTGTGAGCCACTGGAAAAGCACATCCTGGAGAAAGGCGAAACTTAATTTCAGGAGGGTCCAAGTAATCTTATATTATGCTTAAACATTCATATTAAATCTATTAAATAAAAGACCATGAAAAAAAAAGAAGAAAATGGGTAATAAATCAAAGAATATCTGTGGAGAAAATACAAACTTTATTTGTATTTACATATGGAAGCAATAAGTCATGGCAATGAGCATACTTTACATGACATGCATACTTTCAGGAACACCTCAGCAGGAAACTCCCCTTCTTACACATAACAATGTTACATACCGCACTTTGTAAAGTGCATTACAATCTCCAGGTAGCAGAAACTATATATGCAAAGGTTTATTGTTAATCAGTAGCCATAATCAAGCGCTAAAGAAGCTAAGAAAAAGTAGTAGACAAAAAAAAACCCTACTTAATATTTAAATATCAATAACAATAAAGCAGTGAACAGAATTAGGAAAAGCTTTTCAGAGTCCTATGACACAAATAATAAACTATATCTTTAAAAAACTCTTTCCTGTTAGTTGTGCTTTAACAAATTCCTCAGGATGTTAGTATTGGGTTAGAATCTTCATACTGAATCCATTTCATAGCTGTCTTGCTCTACGATGAAGCTAGTAAGCTTGGATTGCTTTGTAAGCACTGTGAAGATCCACTAAGGTGGTTTTTTAAAACAAACAAACAAAAAAAGACTTACCATGATCTTACCATTTTCTTCTTTATCTAAATATTGATCACTGAACATGTGGGAAGATCCCAGCGCTGCCATCTTTCCACCTTGAGTCTATCAACAAAGAATACAATACAGCAAAAAATCCGTCCAAATCACAGTTTTAGAGGCAATTGGTAATGCTGTCTAATTACAAAGCGATTTAAAGAAATAGAAAATTTTGGAATAACTAGTGGCAAAAGCAGCTTCAAACTTGGTAAGCTCACAAGAGCGCAGCAGCATTTTAAGTGTATATGCTCTTAAGGCTCATAAATTTATTAAAAATACTGATCTGCATTTTGTAAGAGTAGACAGATAATTGGCAATCAAAAAAAAAAAACAAAACCCAGAGAATATCATCAACAATAGCTGCACTTAGGTTATTTTTGCAGAAAAACCCCACTTTTTTAAATCAAGTAAAAAAGAATTAAGTGAAATGAATGCTTTATTAACTTTCTGCAACTTATTCTTCAGTATTCAGAATGTAAACATAGAGGGCAGTGACATGCATGCATGTCAATACAGCACATATTCATGTCAGCTAATGACAGAAGAGTTTGCTGATTTTATTATTTGAAAGATAAAATGCAGAATATGCAGGTCATATTATTTTAATTTAGCTAAATTAAACATGCATGAAAATGCATTCATGAAACATCTTTGGAGTTCTTCTCTATGATTACCCCTTAATCCTTCCATAAGGACATACATAAGAAATAGTTAAGTTTTCAACAGAACAAGAAACCCTGTAATGCTCCCTGCACCAACTGTGAAACTCATAGCATAATATAACCATGAATACTGCTGTAATGAATTTGAAGATAGATCAAACAAAGCTCCAGTTTGTTTAACAAATTTCTGATGTTTCATCCTCCATGTTTTGCAAAGTTTTAACCTTAATTCTACATGCTTTACCCACAATAGAATAACTGGGCAGCATCCTCTGCTCTTACTTTCCATTCCTTCACTTTCTGTTGCTGTTCTTTACCATATCTCTTTTTCACTCCAAGAGATCTTGTTTTCCTTCTACCAAGTTTCTCTGCTCTGCTTGAGAGACAACCTCTGTCTCTGGCTTCATTTTCTACCCTTGAGTCTGTAACTTCCTTGAGCTACATAGGAAAAACAATGCCATCTATTTGACATTCATGTCACGGTATGATATCAAACGAAGAACTATCAGTATGATGTGTAATGGTTTCCACTGCACAAACCTATTACACTTCAGTGATCAACCCATGCAAAACACTTCATGGAGGTGCAAGCAATTTATATGGATTTCACTTACAGCATAATTTAGTTGTTATAATTTTTAGAAGAAAACACTCCTCTCCATACCAATTACATGAAGCACATTAGACCCCATATAAACAGGCACAGTCTTGAAACAAGAACACCAACCAACAAGGCTATAAACCCAGAGTTAAGGCTTTACATAACTTAGATGACTTATGTCACAAAAAGACAACTCTATCATTAATGAAAGTAATTTCACTACTATCATGGGTGCAAAATTAGGCATGGGTCTATGGGTCCACTGGATCTATGTGCAAATATTGTGTGGGATTTTATTATATATTACCCTGACAGCTGCAGATAAAATGCAAGGAGCAAGTGTACTTTTAAGTTCACCTAATGCTGCTGTATTATCTTTGATTTACCAAGTTTATTTCAGCCACAACATGGGTGGATGAAGTTGGGCATCCTCAGGAAAAAAAACACCTTCCTAACAAAGATATCAAAAAAACACAGTAGTGTTAGAAACTCATCTACATAGTAAAAAATGTGTTAACATGTTTATGTTCACTAACAATATTAATCCTTTGTTTATACCGATCAACTACTACTAGACTTCTGAAAATTTTTTTATAAATTAACAGGGCTGGATGGGTAAGATAACATATAAAAATCTACTGGTGCCAAGGTGACAGTCCCCTTCCTTAACTCAATATGGCATATTTATGAAGCTAATGATAATCTTACTTACTAAATGATCACTAAAACAGTGGGGAAAAAACCCTCAAACTTTAAAGAAGAACTGAAAATATCCATCTGTCAATTAAACAAATATATAATCTTTGCTGACCACCAAATTAATTCTCCTCTGACCCCAGGAAAAGTTTTCCATAAAAGGAGGCAGGAGTCACTAGGCTCATCTGGAATTTGCAGATGTATCAAAAATAGAAGTGGATTTGTAAGTACTCCCAAAAATACGCTCACAATTTTCGTGGGGGGTAGGGGGAGAATGCATGGCTTGTTACATGCAGAGTCATACCTCATGCTGATAGAAAGCAAGAATAGGCCTGTTGAGTGGGAAGCAGACAGATCCTGTTGACAGAACAGCCACTGCTGGTTTCATCACATTCAGTGTGGCACCAAATGGATACACGAAAGTGAGAGCTCTGTGGGAAATACAGAAACTCTGTAAGCACCTGCATGTATCAAGTAGGCTGGACATTTTTATAAAACTCAGTCTACCTAAACCGCAAACTGTAATTGTGCACCGGTGGTGGAATGCCAAGAGGCATGCTCTTGAAAATTCAGATCATTGTAACAACACTCCAGTCTCTTTCTACAGGTTTTTCCAGGTTGACAGTTTGTCTTAAATAAGGAACAAAGAACACTCTTGATCTCTGTTTGCACACTTCTGTATCTGAGAGAAGAGTAGGGGTATTTAACTCACAGATGAATATATATTCTGGAACAAAATTACACAAAATGTTTTTACACTTACATTTTTCCTTGTAATCAACTGCATGGTCATTTATTAGTCTAAAAACTAGCTTCAAGGAAGAATACAAACCTTTATAGTTATTTATGGAAAAGCTGTATTCTTCTCAATGCCTTTTCACTCCTCTGCAGCACAGAAGGATGGAAAGCTAAAAATTGCAATAAATATCTATCTTACCCTGGATTAAGACTCTAAAAAGATGTAGGGTTGCTCATGCCTGCAGCCAGACCACCCACTGTCTAGATGTTATTCATATTTACATTGTTTAATCAAATTCAAATCCACAGAGTAGGGGCAAAAAAGATCTGGTCAGGAGAGTAATAATTCCCTTCAAAACCTATCACTCCTGCTCCTTCATTGGTTATCAAGCAATACTAAACAGATTCTCCTTTCCAGATACAACCCTGAGGAGCAAGAAGCTGACATAAGAAATACATTAGAAAACCTCAACACAAGCACAACACGCTCCTGCTAGATTACAAACCTGCTAATTCCGAGTTATTCTAAATCTTTTCATATCAGCTTCCTCAAAGGAAAACACTTACTGTGAGTCATGTCCACTTCCATCTTCATCTGTTGTCTCATGCACTGTTTTTCTTGCAGCTTCACTGATTCCCCTACAAGATGTTGAAAAGCAAAACTTACTGAAAACAATACGGATTATAAGAGTTTACTGTAAAGATCTATATACCCCAAATATTTACCTATTCAAAACTCCATCAGAGATTAGTGCTTCTTTTGGGTGGTGGTACTTGTAATACACATTTCGTACTACAGCATCTTGAAGAAAGAAAAAAAATAAATAAATTTACATTTTAGCTGATCAGGGTGCTACATATAGCAATGAAAAATGAGTTTAGCTCTTGGATTCCCTGAGTGTTTGCTTTTAACACCACAAAGCTGGCATGTGGCTCCCAAAAGAATTCAAATTAGCCTCCACTACCGTTTTCTTCTGGACATACATATTTAGAACAGGAATATATTTGCAATTTCAAATAAAAATATGAAAAACAAGCACACCTCCGTGTCTTCTGCAAAGCAGAAGAGGCAAAAGGATGATCCAGTTAAAAGAATATGTATCAAGTTTTACAAGTTCAATTTTTTTTTACACATCTTCCAAAAGCATGATTAATTGAATACTGTCGATACAAAAAAAAGGCATAGTCTAGAAATGCCACCAAAGACACTAAAAATATTTTATGTATGCTAAGACACAGTTGTTTTGGGTTTGTTTTCTTCACATTGGCAGTACAAAACCTAATGAATGGCATTTTATTGGTCTGCTAAAGAAAAGTGCCACTGTTTATTCAGGGCGAGTATGAATTGATTCAATCCATTAAAACACGTGGAAAAATGTTTTAAATGAAAGGCTTTTTAACCAAGAAATGTCACTAGAATTAATTTTTGTTAGTTAATACCATTAAAACTAACAACCACAGCAAAGGAATGGAGATGGCTAAGTTGTTATCAAGGTACTCTGCCCATGGGAAGCCTTTGGTGTGCTCCAGTATTACACTGCCATGTACATGTAGATTTCAAGAAAAAACATCTCTTAGACCAAAAGGTACTTTGTTAGAGGGATCTGCTTGGCTTATATCTACAAAGGCTGAACCCATTCTTTAGATTTTGCTGAAAATGGATGAATAAACCATTACCATTATTGAAAACGATCCCATATTCTTCTAACAAAAAGTTAATATTTGTGCCATATCGTGACTCTCCGCCTTCTCTTAGCATCACCAGGATGGCTCCACCATCCTCCAGGAATTTCTTCAGAACTGAAAACTAGAAGACAACAAAGCTTCAGAAAAAATCCATGTGAAAAAAGCCACACACAAGACTGCAGGAAGTTATACTGAGATGAGGGAAGGTAACTGATTCTGCCTGCTTGCAATTAACTTGATCCTATGAGAAAAGCATTCAAATTTCAATTGGTGTAAATTCATTCAAAAGCAGTACTATTGCAAAGTCTTCTATGTTGTGCTTTTCTATTTCGCATTAAGCAAATCTTAAAACATAACTAATTTGCAAACAATTATTGACTTCTTACCTCAGCAGCACTGAACTTTTCTCTTGGCCCTGCCGTAATCCACAATTTTACCCCAAACAGTTTCTCAGATGTGATCTCATCTTTTAAGCTATAAATAGATTAATAAAGATGTGTTATTCTTGGATACAGTCCTGAACCACAATTTTTTTTCTTTTTTTTTTCTTTAAAGGACTGGCAAATAAAAATAAAGCAAATCACTTCAATCACTTCACATCCTTTTATGTGGGTTTAAAGTTGACAACTCTAGCAAAAATAATCCTTACAAATTTCAACCCACTGAATAGTAAAGCCCCTCTAACAAGGTACTGTGGCAGATCCAGAACTGGGATAAACTGTCACAGCTGCTATTAAACTTTGCACCTGAGGAGCTCTTATTCTTTTTTTTCTTTTTGCTCTAGGCACATTTTGTAGTGGACAGGCAGGCAATATCATATGCACAACGGCTGTTTTCTTTTCATCCCAAACTATACATCAAGATAGACTCAAAAACCTGCATCAGGAGTTTTATCCTTGTAACTTACGTGCTCTCTCTTCCACAGATAAGATAGCTGGAAGCTCCAAAGACAAAGAGCTATGCACAGCATCCAAAAGTGAAATGATAGCTAATGCCACAGAGTGCAATCAATGCAAAAGAGAGATCTTAGCTTACAATATACATTCCCAAAGGCTATTTGGGTATTCGATGCAGACCACACACAAATTTCAGGATCTCTCTACCGACTGCAGGTGCCCCAGCCCCTACCCACCGGGGCTGCACAGTGGTGAGGATGAGGCATCCTAGCCTCTTCGCTCAGGAGCGGCCGATCTCTCCCTCGGAGATGAGGTGGATCCACACAGCCTGGGCCGGCTGAGAGAAGACTCTTCTCCACTAGCTGCAAGGCACCTCGGTGCGCCTCCGGCCCTGCCTCTAAAAGACCCTCAGACCACAGAAACGCGGCTTCTCTCCCACGCCAGCGCTTCAAAAAAAGCTGCCGGCAGTTACTCAGAAAGCTGCCCCTCACCTCTGTATCTTCCAGTTACCGCGAAGCCTTTTGCGCAAGGCCTTGTAGCTGCTGGCGAGAGTGAAAGCCTCCCCTTTGGACGCGTTGAAGACTATGGCATTCCGCAGGCCCCTCTCCATAGGGTTACCCGGGGCTACCGCAGGGGACCGCCGCAGGACGCCAGCTCTCGGGACGTGAAGCGAACCTCCTCCCCGGCGGGACCCCCGCAGCGGGCCCGGGGCCGGCGGGGGGGGATGACTCCCCGCCGCGGCGGTGGCGGGGAGAGCGGGGCCGGCGGCCGTTACCACCGCGCGCTCCGCCTAGCAACGGGCCGGCCACCAGGCGCATGCGCGGAGGCCGAGGCCCCGAGCGCAGAGGTCGCTGCGGCGGCTTGCTCCAGTCCCAGAGCGGGGGGAAACGGGACGGTACCACTGCGGCGGGCTGGGGGGAAGGAACGGGGCTCCGCAGTCGGGCCGGTCGACCCTCGCTGTGCCCGGGCCCGGCGGCGGGAGACACCGCATCCTCGGCCTCCCGCCGAGGTCAGTGTGGGCCTGGCCCCGGGCAAGGCCGGCGCTCGGCCAGTGACCGCTGAGGCCTACCCCGGAGCAGCCCTCGCCTGGCAGTGGCCCAGGGCAGGGCTGTGTCCCCTAAGGTAGCTACCCCCCCCCCCCCCAATAGGTTTTTGGGCCTTGGACCCAAGCAAAAGCCTTCTGTTAGCCTCGAGTAGGGACTTGAATTAAAAAAAAAAAAGTTTCAGTAACTTTCTGCATGCAGTCAAGTGCTGGGGTACAGCCACTCCCAGGCACAGCATAACACCAGCACCCCCTCCCTGCTCTCCTCACCCTCCTCCCCGCCACTCCCTTACATACAGGACAGAGAGGGAAACACATCAATATATGCACTTTAATATAAACCATGTCATATTTCTGACAACTTCAGCATGTACAAGATAAAGTCTGATAATAAAAAAAAATTGTTCCAGCACAAGCTTTGCAACAGTGTGAGCATCACACAACTTTGAGAGGCCCTTGTTTATCCCTGTGTTGCAGTTAGAAGGTCTTAGCCCCCTTTCTCCTCTCCACAGCAAAAGAACAAAACTACTTTAAAAAAAAGAAAGTGGGAAGTGACATTCAATGAGTACATCAGCCTTTAAATTAAGGCAGAATAAAGAACTGTTCTACACCAGTGACAGGCATTTTCAGTCGGGCGCTGGAGCCTGGAGGACCGCTGCTGCCCTCCCCGTCCTGCGTGGGGGGGCTCAGCACTGCTGGCCACCCCAGCGCAGGGTGCGGAGCTGGGCTCGGGCTCCCCTCGCTGCGTGCCCTCCTGTGCCCCATGGCGCTCCGGATCGTGCTTGTTGCAGTAGTGTTGGTGTGCCTCAAGCAAGTCAAGCACATGCTGTGAATAGACACCCCCCACCCCACCCTGCTCAGGGTTTGGCCATAAGGTTATTTTTATTTTTCCAGGCAACTCAGCCTCTTCCCCACCCATTTTTATCTGGGATTTTCCTCCCACACACTGGCTCCTCCATAACAGCCTCCTTATTGCTTCAGCAGCATCCCAATCCTGGACCAGAGAGATACACGATCCACTCACCTTGGGGAGGGAATACCTGGCATGAAAGGCCACAGCGCAGTTCAGGATTTACAGACCTGCAGCCGCCTGTGGAACAATAACTGATGAACAGTTCCTCTGCCCAGCTCGGTCCAGGACAAATGGCTTAAGTGGCACAGTCCACTTAAAAGGAGGAAGCCACTGCTCTTGGTAGTGTGAAGAGTTTCCCTCTCTATTGGGGGGGCAAAGCAGTTGTTCAGAGCTGGGCAGAGTTAGTGCCACAAAAAAAGAAAAAAAAAGAGAAAAGAAAAAGAGTGGCCCATTACAGGGACATGGCTGTTCATGTGAATGGTGGTACATACCTCAACCATAAATACAACCACAGCGTGAATACAATTCTGTCAAGTAGCACAAGACACTCGGAGGGGGGGATCATAATAATCAGTATCCCACTTTCCCTGCCAGGGGAACAGTCATTTAGAGGGAAATCCACCAAACAGCAAAAGTTAAGAGCTCTGTTCCATCCCAGGCAGTTAGTATATTAGTCCCAATTTCCTTAAACCATGAGCAAAGGACAGTACCAATCCTTTATAAAAAAAAAAAAAAAAAACAAAAAAACAACCAAACACACACACAATCACCCAACTAAAAAACAAACAAAAAAAAACAAAACAAAAAACCACCAAACATAAAACCCAATCAGTTAAAATCTGGCTTCTCAAAGCCTTTATAAAACCTAGATGCCCTCTTCAGTTGGTGCATAAGAAAATCCTAAAAATGCATCCGAGGCACTGGAGCTGCTGGCTGCTAGGTCAGGTGTGTGAGTGATGGAGGTGGAGATCGCTTCTTGGGTGAACTCTGGATCAAAATGTCGCAGATCAGCTGGACCAGCCTAAGCCAAGGAACAGAGACATGCATAGTCATTTCAAGTGAGCAGACCCCAAACAACCACTTGTGTTCAGACAGTAACACAGCTGCTCTTCCAAAAGCACCGTCACCACTCACTGCATTTGCAGTCCCTAACCTGCAATTCAGCATCCCTCAGTGTCAGCATAAGACACCTGGAGACGATTCCTTTTGTACCACTATACAACAGATAGCAACAGAAATACCCACTTACCACATTGGGGTTGAATGGAGGAGTAATCCTCTTGTGGTACAAGTCATCCCAGTTTATTGGGCTGAAGAATACATGGTTCTTTATCTCAAGCTGCATAGAAAGCAGTGGGGAAAAAAAGTCAGTCTTCTGCCAACCCTCCTTTTCCAGCACCTGCCAGCTTGTTTCACAGCATTAAGTAGTTGAAGCAAGACTTGGAGCTACCACATATCCATGTAGGGGCCACATAGCAAATCCTTAGTACAGCAGGGTCATGGTCCAGTAACCCCTTGAAGGGAGATGACACCATCACACACTGGTGTCCTAGCTTGCCACCACACCTTGAATCATAGTGTTTCCCTTTGGAAATCCAAGTCAACCCCATATGCCCCTTTTAGGGGGCTGGAGAGACTTAAGTGTACATCAAAAGATTTTCCCAAGGCAGTGCTGTTATCATGAAAGAAAGGCTCAGAACAGAAAGGTTTCCTATCCATCCTCCCTCCTGATCCTAATGGAGGCAACCTACAAAGTCTGTCTTGGCACCCAGCCTCCTCTTCTGGTCCTTGTGGAGAAGTCCCTGGAGGATGTCACAAGCTGCCACAGTCTTGCTTCCTTGGATCTGGAGTGGCTTGTGCAGAATGTTGTCATACATCTGAGACACATCCCGGCTGTAAAAAGGAGGCTAATTTGAAAGAGAGGAGAAGCGGGCAGGTAAAACATGAGCTACCACAAGGAACCACACATCTCAGGTCAAAATGAGTCCTGCAGCAAGTAGATGAAGGAGACCTGCCATATCTCAAATATCAAACAGATATCTCTGTTCAAAGGGCAATGGTATGATTGAAGCAGGTCATCCAATTCAAGATTCAGTTGTCTGTGTCAGGTACCATGTGAACACCAGACCAACCTCACATCACAACTTTCAAAAAGAAACTCTCCACCATGTAGCATAAAACAGCTTCCAAACTTACCAGTCCAAACAGCATCTCATAGAGGACAGCTCCTAGGCACCACCAGTCTACTGTCCTGTCATACGGCTGCTTCTTTAGCACCTCAGGAGCCAAGTACTGGGAAGAATCAGAAGTAAATATTTGAGTCAAATTATAAAGGAAGGACTTTGTCCTCATAAGTACACAAACCTGGCTGCAGTTCAAACTGAGCAAATGCATTAGGAAGGACACAGATGTGTTTCCTACTATGCTTTGATAGACTTTCCACTTACTTTAGAGCAATAGGTTTGAGAGACACCTACTAAAACCCCCAAAGTGTTTTTCAGGGCTACAGAAGGTTCTCTTCCTATATAGGACTTCTACAAGAATTTGCCACCCACCACAACTCAACCAGCAAACCTGTCCTGCACTGACACATTACACCTCTAAGAGGCTCCTGTGGTTTTGAGAAAGCTGCAGTTTTCAGTCCCAGTAAGTCTGTCTAAAGCAGCAAAACTGCTAATAACCACGACCAAGCAGCAACAGGGAAGAATTCAAGTGGCCTGCAGAACAAGCAGCACACCGAGTCTGGTCTCTCAGGATTATCTCTGTGTACTATCAGGCTCCCTGCCTAGGGCAGGGAAAAAAAAAAAAAACAACAAAAAAAACCAAAAAAAACCACACCACACACACAAAAAACCCCAAACCAACACACATTAAAAACCACAAACCTAAGCTCAAACATCCCTGCTTGGTTCATGCTGTACTATTGCGTAAATGGGTCCCCACTGAAAGCAGAGGGCACCCACCAGGAAATTCCTGCCCACTTCTGAGCTTGAATACTGAAAGGTACCTTGTTTACAGACCCTTCTTCAAGCTGTCTCAGGAAGGGCAACAGGACAGGTGTATTACCTAGGCCAAAGTGCTACCAAAATCCCCAGCTCAGTAAGAAGCAGGAAAAAAGCCTCCAAGAAGCCAAACTGGAGGTAGGTTTTAGCAAAACCTAGTTGAGGGTGCACTGGAGAAAAGGCATTCCCTCCCCTCTGAACAGTGTTCACTTTCCAGAGGAGAGCCTGGTCCTCTCCTCCACACAGGGTGTTTTGCAGCTCCTGCTTAGCAAGGACATGCAGAAGAGTGGAGCAAGGTCCTGTGTATGTCAGTACCAGCAGGCTCCTTGTTCTGCAGCTCCAGGGTGTTAGAGCAGGTAAACAGCCTGCTCACAGGCTTGCTCATGGGCTCCCAGGGTCAAGGTTGTCTCCACAGCCACCTGGAGCAGGCCCAGTTTCACAAGAGTGGCCATTTCCGAATGCAGGGATCCCTGCCCCTGATAGCACAGCAAATTTAGAGTACTAATCAGCTGTTATAGTTAACACTGTCTCTGCTGAGTAGAAAAGACCTTATCTGAACTCCAGCTTCAGGCTGACAACCTCAAAGAGCCCAAGGTGGTCTAATTCACAGAGCCCATATTTTGAGATGTGAACACCCACACAAGTCTGAGACCCAGAGTAGCAAGTCTCCAAAGGCTTTCAGCCCCCAGGTCACAGTGAAACCCCAGCACATGCTGTACCTCAGGAGTGCCGCAAAAAGTAGAAGTTGTCTCCTCTTGCTCCATTCCTTCTTTGCAGAGTCCAAAGTCTGTCAATACTATGTGTCCCTACAGAAGAGAGACATTTCAGCTTGGCCCACTCTTTCTAGAGAAGAGAGGATTTCCAAGCATTGGCCTTCATATTGCACCTCATGTATGTTTTAGTTCCCCACTGCTCATGTGCTTCCCCTCCCTCACCTTCTGGACATCCTATAGTACAAGTACAGGAGCCCATAGAGAAAGTAGAGCCTAGATTATTTTTTTTTTTAAATTTGTCTACAACTCTATAGCTATGCAGAGATCCAGCACTGCTGTGCTTTGCCACTGCTTTATCCCAGAGTCAGTTTAGCAGTCACCACCAGAGTAGCAGCAGCTACTTGCTCTTAGCACCCATGATCCCTGCCCCCAAGTTAAGTCCCAGCTCTTGGGAGCGAGCTGAGAGGGCCCCAAGTGTGCAGTTCTGCAGAGGGCAAGCTCACTCACTCTTGCAGGATCTGCACAGAAATGCAGTGGTACATACATACAAAATCCATACAATGAAATAAGCTATAGCCACCCAGCTTGCAGAACCATAGTCCTCTGTTTATGATTCTGATGCTTTAAAACCAGAAGGCAGGCAGCATGAGCTGTGAATATACCTGGCAATCCAGGAGAATGTTCTCAGGTTTTAAGTCCCTGCAAGACAAAAAATGCTGTTTGAGCACATTTGGCCAGATATTTAGAAAAGCCAGACCTGAAACAGCATCAGCTAAGAACAGGAGCTAACAAGATTTCCCAGTCCAGTTCACCAAGACCTTCCCAAAGCACGTATTCCCACCACTGTTGTGTATCAACATACACACATGCAAACATAAAAAGACTGCTGTCATACAGGATCAGGTATAAGCCTGCATTTCCCTACATATCTATGCATAAATTGTTGCTGAGAGAGAATTCCTTACTTATTGAGCCAGGTTTATTTTAGATCTTTACACTTAACCACTCTCTCTCCTTCCCACTATCAGGCTGGGAGTATTTATTGCCCATCAGGCCCCATGCAGACACCATCCCTCTTGCAGGATAAAGTACCAGCAGCACACTGTCTTGTCTGGGGTAGGAGATTCTTCAGCTACTGCAGTCCTGCATTTTGCAGGGCCCCAGCGAAGCCCTTTTCTCCCCCAGCACTGCACACAGCCTGGCTGGGCAGACTTGGTGCCCCTGCTCTCCCCAGCAGGAGATGTGCCTTACCTGTAAATGATGTTTAAGGAATGCAGGTACCCAATTGCACTCGCAACTTCTGCAGCATAGAATCGGGCCCGGGGTTCACGGAAACAGCGCTCCCTTTGCAAGTGGAAGAACAGCTACAGGCAGATGAGAGGGTTGATCATTTCTTCTCTAAAAAAACCTGAAGGATATCTGGAGCAAGCCTGAAAGCCAGCTACTCAAGTGAAAACTGGTTTGCAGCAAGTAGCACATAAACAGCACCAAATAAGCCCAAACCAAGTGACTTTAAGCAATCTAAACACCTTTCTAGAAATCACTTCATTTGTCCTCCTTTTACGTCACCACCTCACTTAAGAATTCATTCCCCCCAAAACAGTCATCTGCTGATGTAGTAAGCTTCCTAGCTTGCTACAACTCACAGGCCAATCATAGTAGTAGTATGGCCATGAGAAGTGGTACATGCACAGCTGAACCCAGTAAGACCCCCAATATGAATTCTATTTGGGCAAGACATCCATGTTAACAATATCTCCCAGCCAGTTTCAGATAGCACAGAAAAAGACAGCTGCAAAAAAAGTAAGCTTCTGGAGGACAGAAAAAGAAATCTAGCATACTGCAATGGCATCACCCAAGCAGTAGACTAGGATCCAGAGCTGGCCCACAATTAGGTTTTGCCAAAATCAGTATTTCCCATATTCCCCATAGGATTTTAAAACACCCCTAACACATGCTTTTCTCAGTATCCTTGCCGTAGGAATCATCTGACTCAGGTCATAGCCAGCAAGATCTTCACTCAATTTACAGGTGAGATAGCATGCCAGCTACTCCTGGCTGGTCCTTGCCAGCAGACAAAGCAACATTATACTTCAACATCATTATCTTCTGATCAGAAACGTTTTTACACAATAAAGCAGCATGTTTGGGAAGGACCAAACAGAAGGTTAAAATAAAGCCTGTAAGTACACTCACCTCTCCTCCATTTACATAGTCAAGCACAAAGTAAAGCTTCTCTGAGGTCTGGAAGGAGTAATGGAGTCCCACAAGGAAGGGGTGCTTGACATTTTTCAGGAGCACGTTGCGTTCTGCCATGATGTGGTTTTGCTATGAAAAAGCAGACAAGACGTTAGAGTTTCAGGCAAGGGTCCAGTGCAGTCTGCCATAGGGGCTCACTGCTGTTTTCAAAACAGGTGGGAGCTGGGAGCCCAAGAGGGTCATCTCCAGCCCCAGGAAGGGAACCACTCTCTCTTTTCTGACCTGATTCATCTCAGTTCTTCTCCATGTTCCCATGGCACAGAGAAATCCATGTTTAACATGTGAGTTGTCTACATGGATGCCAGCCACAAGACACCTCAATTGCATTACCAGGATAGCTTATACACTGACCACTATTTGCAGAAGTGGCCAAGGAGAGCAGACATACCTCCTTTTTCTTTAGGATGGTTTTCTTATGCAAGACTTTCACTGCATAAAAAGTCCCATCACACTTGCGTTTGGCCAGGAGAACCTGCAACAGAAGGTCCTGGTCACAGGTTTCAGCCTCACCTTCTGCCATTTGGCTAGTGTTTCCTCATTAGCTCACTCTTGTGAGTGATTATACACAGAGTGCAGCTTCAGAGGGTCAGGTACAAAGTTTTAAAGACCAAGCTCCAGCGCTCTGACTTCCCAGCACTTTCTCATTGCCAGAAAAAAAAGCACACAACATCTCCACATACATCTCTTACACACCCAATAGAAAACAGTTTTGGAACATTTGGCAACAATCCCATTTAAAGTGGATTCTAGCTATCTCACAAGGTACAGATTTGCCTGGAGATCTTTTACTAGCTGAACAACTCTGAAGCTTATTTTGAATCAAGTACTGCTCCTCACCACCCTGAGCATAAAACACCTCACACTTCTGTCCTTAGAGAGGATGCAGGAGAGCTCAGAGTAAGAATGGACAATGAAAACCCTACCTCAGGTCTCATCTGGCCTCAGTCCCACTCAGGCCAAACTCCTCAGGAGAGGTACAAGCAAAAGACACAGCTAGAAACTCCTTCAGCAAGAAAATCTCTTTCCAAGATGCCTCTAAAGCTACAGCCCACCTGTACAAACCCACTTACTTTTCCAAAGCTTCCTTTGCCAATAACCTTCAGGAAGTCAAAGTCTGTTGGCTTGGCACTGTTGGGCAAGAATGAAACAAGTTAATGTTTCTGGGAGAGAAACGTGCAACAGCAACACTACCATCAAATCAGAGTTCCTTCTTGGAAACACCAGTGTTTGTGAAAGGGATTAAAGGGCACTGGACAGGTGACCCTCACTCCCAGCAAACAGCAGACTCCCACTGTGTATGTCAGTGCACCCAGCAGAGGATGAGCAATCCCTCAGCAACCCACCTGCTGAACACACCAGCAGGTGAAAGCAGCTGTCAGGACCAAGTAGCACCTTTGCAGGGGAAACAGTTTATCCCTATTTCTAGAGAAAGATAGTCAGGGAGCCAGCAGTGACAAGGAAGATCTTCCCTTACTACCTCTCAAGAGACATGGGACAAGAGGCTGCAGACATGGACAGGAGAGGATGATTATGATAACAGGGACCAGCTATAGCTGAATGTCTTGAAAGCTGGTGCATCAGTGATACACATGGTATTAAAGACCAAGTAAAGTAATTGTTAGGACTCTTGCAGACACCACCCACACGAGACACAGAGACCAACTGCCTTCCCCTGCGAGATCTCTTCACTGCATGCACCATACCCTACCTGGCTTTTGCAGGGAGCTTACTTTGGGTTAGCAGAAGGTCCAAGGTTGATGTTGTCAGTTGGTGTTGGAGGCTAGAGAGAATAACAATAATATTAGTCACAAGGACCATTCTGCAGGTTGTGCTTTCCTTTCCTCAATACAGCATCACTTGCACAGAGCCACTGATAAACACCCATCAGCAAGAGACACAATGGATGCTTTGGCAAACTTTTAAGTGATGGGGAAAGGGAGAACAGAGCTATGCACTAAAGTAATATTATCCCCAAGCTGGAGTCTGTACTAAGCTACTCTGTGCTGAAGTCCTCATCCCATACTTGCACAAAGAAAAAGTACTAAGCGACTGCTTGGCTCCTGACTTGACGCTTTCAAGACCTGCTGTGCTGCCACACTGCATGGCTCAGTTGCTCACTGCAGCACCAAGACAATGAGGTGCTACGCAAGAAGCCCTGTGCACAGCTCTGAGACAGAGGAGCATTCCTGCAGGAGGACATCAGCATCCCTCCCAAACCCTGCAGCCCTCTGCCCACTCCCATTAAGCCCCAAAACTGCCAAGTCTGGAGCCTTGGAAGTGGCCTTACGCATACACATCACCACAGAGGTGTAGCCTCCCTCTTCCCAATGACAAGGAGGTACATACACACACACGGTCTTCATCCCCTTCCTGCTCCTCAGGAGTCTTCCCCTCCCCAGACTCTGGGAGCATTATGCCTGTCCAAAAGGCTATATAGGGCCTCTCTGCTCTCCTTTTTCTCCACCCAGCATCACTCACAGGGACAAGGCAGCAGTAAGACTCCTAGCAGGCTAACACAGGCTCTCCTCCTTGCTTTTCTCCTACAGGCACCAACCCTCTCTCCATCCCAAAGGTGAGGGCTTGCTGGCTCAGAGCCATGATCTCACCTGGGTGCTTTTGTCCGGGCTCCGGGAACGATCCATTAAAAAAGCAACTCGTTCAGCACTTGGGAAAAGAAGAGCAAGCCAGTATTGAAAACAGAATCCAAGAGAAACACAGCTTCGCACCATGAACTTGCCAGGCACCAGCGCAGACCCCAGTGTGTGCTCCCCTCTGTCATAGGAGACCTCAGCTGAGTTCCCCAGCTACCTCCTCGGTCACACTGCTAATTCCAGGGGGTGAGGGTACACAGGCTCTGGGGGAGGCAGGGGACAGTGGGTGCATGCTGACAGGAGATGGGGGGGGGAGGGGGGGAAGGTTCCTAGGCGCACAAGTGATTTGAACAAGCACAAGCAAATTAAATGCCAGTTAGCCTTTGATTTGCAATAGCAGAAACTGGTCAGGGCACCAACATATCAAGACCAGCACAGCCCCAGCAGCAACAGAGCATCAGGGCCAGACAATGTTGCAGCCCTCCCAGCCATGGCCAGACCCCTCTCGAGGCAGATGCAGCCCCCACTGCACCCAGCCCTGCAACCCAATGAATGTCCCCATAGGGCAGCCAGGAGAGTCCAGCTGGGTCTGACCACCACATGCCATCTGGGCTGGCAGCAGCTAGAGGCCATTCCCCCAGGGCAGGGCAGACCAGGGCAGTTTGGGGCTGTTGACATTGCAGGGAAGAGGGGCTGGCCACAGCAGCCAGGGCTGGCTCAGTGAGCAGAGGCATTGAAGCACAGGGCTCTCATCTACCCAGTGCAGCTGCTGCTGGGGCTGGAGAAGGTGGACTTGAACAGCACTTGGTTCAGATCCAACCTGCTCATTCATTACTGGGGAAGGATGGGTCCTGCCACCCCAGGGATTCCTCCCTTTGGTTTCAAGGGTTCCCCCATGCTCCTTGCAAAAGCTGGGATTAAAGAGATAACAGAAGGAAAAAAAAAAAAGCAGCTCTTACCTTGTCCCCTGCCCCCAGAGGTCTTTGTCCATTCCCCCTCAGCCCCACCAAGCTCTCATACACCACAGGGAGGCTCCGAAGGCTCTCATCCCCTCAGCCACCCTCCACCCTGCCTCTTTAAAAAAGGGGGCCCGAAGCTCCCACCAGCCTCCACCACATCTCACCTGTGGGTGCTCCCCCTCTCCGCCCCCATGCACTGCCAGGCACAGACCCACAGCCATCCCAGAGCCCCCCTTCTCCACGGCCGGGCTGACCATGGCAGGAGATGCCGGACGGCAGCGGGTGCTGGCGGCTGTCCCCGGGACTGCCCACATCTGGCCGGTGCCAGCCAGCTCCATTCACCACCGAGCCAGCGCAGGGGTTATCAGGCTGAGCTTTTAAAGGGCTCTCATCCCACTGGGAGGTTTTCGTACTCACTATGAGCAGAGCCTGGAGCCGGAGGCCTTGATGGTTTGTCCTATCCTCTCACGGCCGTGCTTGATGAGTTCTGTGAGGAAAGTTGGAGCACTGAAGCCGATCAGCTGGCAGTGTGAGCACAAGTGCACAGAGGCACGTTTGTTCTTCACCGACCTTGCTCTTCTCTCCACAGCCGCCCTCCTCCCCCTTCCACCCACGTACCAAAATAACCAGGAAATTATAGGAACCAGGACAACTCCCCTCCCAGCCCTGCCAGGAGCCCTCAATAGCTCATAGGACAGGGATAAGTGCCACAAAACAGATGCCCTCTCCCATGGCAGAGGGGACTCAGGCTAAAGCACCACTGTCAAGCCTCCCTGAGCCACCCCAGTCCCCAGGAGGGATAAGGGGAGTGCTTACAAGGACTATGTTGTACTGGGATACGTCACACACTTGGCACATCCACTGCCCCTTTCATTCAGGGCTCTGCGAGTAATTGGGGACATGAATGAAACCTTTCAGGCCCCTGCAGGAGGTAAGCCAGCACACACACGTTGCAGCAAGTTAAGTGACTTGCCCAAGGACATGCAGCCAGTGCCAGAAGCTGGGATTCCCACCACAGAGCATCTCTGCTGCTCAGCTGTACAGGCAGTTGCCAGCACCCATCATCATCACCTCTCCCTTCACAGAGCCTGCTCCCTACTGCCCAGGCTGAGCAAGAGAAAAGCCTGAGAAGTACAGCCTGTATGGAGGAGTTGCTTATTTTACTTAGGAGTAGGTAACATATTTCAAGACTCAAGTTTTACTCCCTGACTCTGCCCTAGTTTTGCTACTGGAGGGAAAGAAAGAATCAAAATATTCACAGAAACACATACTTCCCTTCTGCCCCCCCCCCCCCCCCCCCCAAAAAAAAAATGGGCCTTTGTAGACACAAGCAAGTTGTCATCCTGGAATAGCTCTTCTACAGACCAAGGAATAGGCAGCACCAACTGCCAGAGCCCATCTCCCCAGGCAAGGGGTTTGCAGGACAACAACAAGTTTTGAGGTAAACACAAGCCCGATTACAGAGCCCTTCCTGCACGGGTCTTAGGATCTGCCAGATGGAAGGACCTGCATGCTCCAGAAAGCCACTGAACCGGCCACCACCGGCAGTTCTGGGATCTGGGTGCAGATCTGATGAGGAGCCAAAAAAAACCCAGGCTGTGGTTTTAGAGTTTCTGAATGGATAAGAAAGGGAAAGCAGGAATTTAAAGAAAACCCCACAAACCATTCAGTGAGTGAGCTTACAACATCAGGCTGGGCTGAGACCCTGACCTTGTCTGATACGTTGCCCTGCAGCAGGTACAAGAGCTTGTCCCAGCAGGCACCCACCAGTAGGGACAGCATGCAGGCAGCACCCAGACAGATCAATCCCCATCTCCTCCCACTGGGCAGAGTCCTTATTTCTCTGACAGTCTGGCTCTCCCTGGCTCACCGAGGTCTACTGAAGGTCATCCAACACCTGCCTTGGGGCTGCATCTGTCCCACAGCCTGCTAGACAGGCTGGCCAGATACCGTGGTTGCAAGCAGAGGGACATCAGCCCTGCTGTCTCCAAGCAGGCAACGCTCACTCAAAGCTCAGTGCCAGGGAGGAGATCTGCACAGCGGATGGCCAGGGGCACGCAGGTGTGTGTGGAACAAGCGCCAGGCTGCAAATGGCAGCAGTAGGTAGAGTGAGGGCTCCCACCCCCTGCTCAGGAGCCTCTTCCCAGAGCAACCCAACCAAGCCCACACAGTTTAACACCTCGCTCCCACTCCATACATGTAGCTCCATCAGGCAATGCAGCCTGTTCCCTCCAAATCTGAACCCCCACGAGCTTGGTTTGGCTTGGTTTTGGCCATAGGGTCAGCTTGCTGCCACTGACACTGTTCTGATCCCAGATGCAGGGGGAAAATAATGACATGTCACAGCTTAGGCATCTTGGGGAGCATGTGGGCAAGCCACGGAAACACATCCATCTGCCTTGGAGGTATTTGCTGGCAGCACAGGATGCAGGACAAGTTCCCAACTTGCTGAGGGGCTTGGAAAAGGCTGCTTTAGCAAGGTCTCCACAACCTACAGCTAGGCAGGGGCATCACTGCTGAGCAGAGGCTGCACAGCTCTTCCAGGGCCACAGCCTGGCAAGCCTGCTCATGCTTCCCTCCACGAGCCCCATTCTGCTCCACTGCTTCTTTGCTAGAAGTGAAGCTACTCAACAAGTCCCTGCTGACCAACAGCAGTGTTTTCCAACAAACCTATTTCATTAAATGTACTTGCTCTGAGGCAAGAGTCTCTCTTCCTGCAGTGAAGTACCACACACATTTTTAGGATAGGCATATCCCCATCCTGTATCACTTCCTATTCAGGCTCAGAGCCACCTTCCCCAGCCTGAGTCCACCTTCAAAGCCGGGTTAGTTTCTGGTTTAAATCTCCTGAGCAGTCAAACAGGCTTTTCCTTATCACTAACAAACCCTACTTCCCCTAAAGCACAAAGATTTCGTGAGCGCACACATGCTCAACAACAGAATCAGAAATAGGTCATGAAAATACGCTGGAATCCTTGGTTATACATGCCCAGCTGCATCCCTCCTTGTGCCTGCTGGGGCAGCAGGGATGCTCCAGGCATGGCCAGGGCCACAGAGAGCATTAGCAAGTCTAGGAGTTTCCCGATATGATGTGACTATTACACACCAGGGACACAAACCACTACACCCCACACCCCCCTTAAAGACCATTTCACCCCAACACCTGGGCCAGAGGCATCCCCCAGGCAGTAGGCACCCACTCACACAACATAAAGCTGCTACTTACAAGTTGGAGCAGTTACTGCAGCTAAATCTCCCCCCACCAAACATCCCTCAGTAACATACGTTTTCTTCCCAGCACAGCACAAGCAGCTCCCTCTTCCTTCAACAGTTCTGCCAGCAGTGACCCACATTCCCATGCTAGCCCAGCGTTATTTGCTACAAACACATTACTAATGCAACGCGTACCTTGCACGGAGAAGCAACATCATAGACTCGTCATCTGCAAGCTGCCTCCCACCCTCTTCCCTGATGTCACTGCTCTCGGCATCGTTTCCTACCTAACCTAGATTGCAAACCCCTCCGAGCAAGTCCCTCGTCCTCTCCCGCTCTGAGAAGGGCTAGTTGCCAGCCTGGAGAGGCAAGGAGGCCTGGCAGGCTGTCACTGGGACAGCAGGCAATGTTTTGGAAGAAGCACACGGTTTCGAGGGGCAGGGTTGAGAGAGGGGCACCTAAGGCAGCCCACAGCTTTCATCCAGCACAGGGGCCGCATGCAGCGTAAGGGGGAGATGCCCCAGATTCAGCTCAGAGAAGGAGCACAGGGGGAGGTGGGAAGGAGGACTCCTGCAAACACACGCTTTTACTAGCAAAAGAAAAAGCTCAAGCTTTCCCCTGCTACAGATCTAAGAGATAGCTCCAGGCCAGCACTGAGCTCCACTTTCATTCCCATTGAGGCACTACAGCACACAGCAAGTCCAGGAAGAGGTTAGGAAAGACTTTAAAGGACTTCTTCACTTGGGGAAGCTTTCTTAGCTGCCCTCTGCAGAGCTCCTACCTGACTTGTCCAATTTTCTCTTGTGGATCCTTTCCCCTACACCCCAGGGACACTGCAAACCAGAGCAGGAACCCCACCTAAGCAGCCCTGGCTCTGAGCAAGCTGGAGTCCACAGACAAACAACCCTCCACATTTTAGAGGAAAAACTACATGCAAAGCTGGAAGAAAACAGCAGGTGGCTAAAGCTTGCAGCATTTTGCAAAAAAAATAATCCCATGAAAATAGAGAACAAAGCATCAAACACACCTGGGAGCACATCTACCGGCAGAGGCTGTGTCCTGAAGCATGGGAAGCAGTCCACAGCAGGCAAGCACAGAGACCCCTCATTCCCCACACTTCCCATCCTTGCGCTAGTCTGCCCTGCTACTGGCTGCTCCGGCAGACCAGAAGCCCAAGGCTCTTTCCTAAAACTCAGAGGAGAATAGCTTTGTTTCCTGTAGCAGTTCATTTAGCCCATAAACACCCCCACCCCCTCAGGGTGACCATGCTACTACTACCAGCTCACTGCAGCCCTTTAAAGAGAGCAGGAAAAGCTGATCAGCTGCAAAAAATCAAGAGACACCTGCTAGATATACCCAAGGAATGAGAATTTAGGTGTGGGCAGTAGTTTTGGATGAGGAGGGTGGGGTGCAGGTGGTGGCTAGAAGCAAATTGCATCCCAGCAGGCATCTCAGGTGTACAGAACAATGTTTTACATGTTAGTAAGCTGGCAATTTGTCCACTGTCCTGTGGTTTGGAGGAAGGTCAAAACTGTCATTTAGTTCAGGTCAAACCCAGAAGAAGCTGCTCCTTCCAGTGTCCTCCACTGACCCAGGCTGCAGCCCAGGGTAGCCAGACTGGCGCTTTGCAGCAGTATTAAATGCAAACATAAACACACATGGAGGGGAAAACCTGATGTCGGAGGCACACGGTGATTTGACAGAACAGAGACTAAGCTCTGAGCAAAAGGAGACATTGGAGAAGGGCCGGTGTCTTCTCTCTCTCTTTGTTAAAAATAAAGCAGTTGTTTTTTGCTCCTATGGTAGTTTCCTAGAAAATCTCCCTGCATTCAGCTGCAGCAGGAGAAAAGCCACCTTATAGAGCAAGTTAAGTGGTGGGTGCAAGGTGGTAAAGGCAGAGGTCTGGGCAGCCTTCCCTGGGGAGAGCAGAGGGGCTGGTTGCCATGGGACAGGTCCCTAACCCCAAACTACAGCTACCAGGAGAAAATAATCTGAAACATCTGATGTGCTCATTGCCATGTGTAACAAGAGAGGGGAAGCAGCATGTTGCTTGAAATATCGTTCTCTCTCAGGTCAAAGCCTGAGTATTTTGCTCAGCCAACATCCTCAAGCTATTAGCATCATCAGCTTTTAAAAATATCTCCTATCATGTTTTTATTTTCTCCAGTTTTGCCTCTACTTGCATTGAAATGGTCAAGCTTCAGAATACTTTCAGCAGCTAACTTACATTTTCAAATCAGTATCTTCTGCTTTTGTTTCTTTCAATAAAAACCTTGGTATTATCAACAAAATCTACTTGATTTTCTTTTCCACAGAAAGGCATCTTTAATTAAAAATCCATTTTCTATCTAAAGAAGAGAAAGCAGAAGGATCCTGGAAGGAAAAGTTTTTACCAGCTAGAATGCATAAAATATCTAATCTGGAGTGAGGCCAGTAATGATAATAGACACTGATGGACAAAGCAATGGTTGGGTTGGTTTTGTCCATTGCGTCCCCTCCATTTGTAAGGGTTGCTAACACTCAAGGGCTGGGCACACACTGGGTGTAACCCAGGGTCAGGTGTGCGATGTGAAGCTGCTGCCCCCCTTGCACAGAACCACCTCCTGGGCCCCCCACGGGTCCCATAGGAGCTGGGATCCCTGCAGCCCTTGCTGGGAAGGGTTAGCCCCGTCTGTCCGTGCCTGCGAGGCTGGGCTGTGGCCCGAGCCAGGCTGGAGCCAGGCTGGAAGGCATGCAGTGGGGCTCTGCCCTCTGCCAGCTGCTCCGCAACCCAGTGTCGGTGGGAGACCTCCATGGGGAAGCCTCCTCCACGCCCTCATCATCCCCAGGGGGTTAGTGACACCGTACCAGCCAGGAGCATTACCCTTCGTCTTCCCCAGGGCAGTGGAGGAGGGCTCCATCCAGGCCACGTACATAAAGCCAGCCGAAATAGTTCCCTCTCCTTACGGCTGGGGCTGGAGCTCAGCAAGCGGCACCGGGCGTCCTCAGGAAGCAGAGCACGCAGACGTTTCTCTGGCTGCAAAGGTGAAGGACACAGGAGTAAGAGTAGAAACAAGCCCTCGGGTGCAGTGCTGGCTGCCCGCCAGCCGGGCACGGCTCTGGGATGCAGGGCTGGCTCCCTGAGCCTCGTCTGGCCAGCATCCACCCGGCACTTGGTCTTGTAGCGATCATCGGGGTGTTCTGCCACCGCTCTGGTGTCCCTCTCTTTGCGCTCCTCTCCAAAGAGCTTTGGGACTGGCAGATAGAGGGCACTGGAAGAGAGCTGGGTGGTACTGGTTGACTTGTTTGACTTCTGTACAACAGAAAAAATTTACCCTACAACTGTTAAATTCACAGGTTTCTGCTCTCGGGAAAGGATTTTGTTGTTCGATGCTTTCGAGGAGCTGAGACCCAATCTGTCCTCCCTGTACCCAGGGTGACTACCCTGGCACCGGTGGCTCCCCAGCACAGGAGAAGACATTCCCTGGAAGCACACGGACACATGGACTGCCAGTAAATCCCCAGCATAAGGGCAGGTCCTCACCTGGGGATTCAACATCAGACACCACCAGATGTCCGGGGCAGCTGAAGAGGGCTTTGCCCTGGAGACCCCCATGACTCTCCCTGGAGAGGTGTCCTGGGCAAGCAGTTGTCCCCGTGATGGAGGACATGAGTGGAACACGTAGATGTAAGCAGAGTTAGCCTCCAGCGTGCTGCGCATCCAGGCAACCCTCCTCACGTGCAAGAGGTGAGACTTTCCACCTTGCCCTGCCTGTGTGCACCCACGGCCACGTCCAGCAGCAGCCTGCAGCAGCCCTTGCCCCTTGCCCACGACAGGACACATTAGTGGCGCGCTGAAGGGGTTGCTGGTTGTGGGAGCACTTGCAGGGCACATACGTTTATATAGACATGCAGGCACACATCCCTACAGGTGCTGCAGGCGTGGCCATGCACCCCTTACACCGGGACTGGCCTTGGCCCCTTCCCCTGCCCAGCACCTGCAGGCTCCTAAACAAAATTAAACAATTCTAGTAAAGCCGGAGATGTGCTGGTGTCAGTGTCGGGTTTTGCCAGTGTTGCTGGTCTTCTGTGCAGGGTTGGTGCTTCCCTGACCTCCAGAGAGCACATCTATGCCAGGAAAACCTCTGGCTGGACCTGGGTTCAGAAGTGATGAGCAGCTCTCAAGCAATTTAACCCCTTCTGTGCATGTCTCCTGCCTGGGCTGGACTTGGTCAGACCATGGTGGGAGCAAGCCCTGGCCACAGAAAGGTGATTTTTTTTCAGCTGTGCTGGCACAGCTCAGAGCCTCCAGACGTTGCCTGTGCTTGGAAACATTTTCCTTTTCTCCCCGAGGGAGGAAAGCTGCCTTCACTTCCCCAAGCCCTATAAGAGGTTGAGGGCTGCATGGTCCTCCATGGCTGAGCCTGGTCTTTCCCAGCGGGGCCAGCTCTGGCCAGTGCCGCTCACCCCAGGGAAGCCACATTTGCAGCTTCTCTGGGGCAGGACATGTCCAGTGGACAACAGGTCCAGCCCATTGTCTCTAGATGCAGAGAAGTACCACCCTCTCTCTCTATTATAGTATTTTATATGCCACACATATATGCAATTTTATAGGGAAAGGTATACTATCTTAACCTCCCTATCTAGTAATATCCATAACCATAATCATAAAAGTATCACTGAACTGGAACCACACAGTTCTGAGCAATCAGAATTGCAGGGAAGGGTCCAGATAAGATTAAAACAAATATTTCTCTAGAGAGCACAAAGCAAGTTTCCATTGACCTGCAGTGAAAGGTGACCTAAAATGTTTGGCTACTCAGTTATCTCTGCTGGGTAAGGAATAGGATAGGATAGGATAGGGTAGGAGAGAATATTCTTTAAAAGGTCAGAGTCTATTTCTTCATCTTAAGAGGATTTATGAAAGACTAAATAGACTATTGGTGACCACTGGGGTTCTTTAAATTTTTTTTTTCCCCTCTCTATATTTTTCTGTTAGTGTCAAAAAGCCAGGGCTCTGCCTTAGGCATTGCCCTTGATTTTGCCAAGGAGTCCCACAGGGGTGCTGGGAAGTTTCCCATGTTTTGGTGAAAAGAGCCAAGAGGAGGATCAGGATCAGGTTTATATTCCAAAGGGATCAGGTTTATATTCCAAAGGACAACTAAAGTGGGTTTGAGCAACTTTTGGAACTTTCTGTGCCTCCATTTCCACAAATATGAATGTGGCAGAGTATTACTGATCTCTTGTAAAGCCTTTACATCTTCAGAGGAATAAATGCCTGATCTTACTATTGCCATTAAATTAGTTGGCTGGGACCTTCTTGATCCCAAGTGTTTTTTAACTGCAGGCACAGTCTCAGAATAAATAACACAAAGTTTGAAGCAGCCTGAGTCTAAGTGACCCTTCCTCTCCTGGCTGGCCAGCCTTGTCCTTGGGGAAGGTGCAATTCTCCGGCTTGCTCTCCTTTCCTTTCCTCCCCAGCAGGACTTCAGGACACATTACAGCCTATGTTCTAGAGCCTTTCTTAAAAAAAACAAACAACCATCTTTCGGGGGATGAGCGCCTCTTTTCTCCTGCAGCGCAGTCAGTCTGACACAGAGTGCACACTGAGGGCCATGACCACAGCTCAAGCCCTGAGTGTGACCAGCCTGGCAGGAACAAGGGCAGAGAGGCAGTTTCCCAGCCGGATTGAGCAGGGCTTAGCAGCTTGGAGACGGCTCGGGGAGCTGCACTGCCCGAAACCAGGCCCCTCGCTGCTGGCACAGTGCTGGGTTCATTAGGAAAGCTTGTGGGCAAAGCATCCCTAGGAATGCCTCCCCTCTGCCCTGCTCCATCCCCATCCCGTCCCCGAGAGCTGCCGACTCCAGTTCCACTGCATGGGATGCATGTTTTCACCCCTTTTTATCCACATGCAAAACCTGAGAAGCAACTGGTGCTGGCACAGACTGTCTCCAGCAGAGCTATATATACTAGATCCAGTAGGCAGCCCAGTCCAAACTGGGCCAAGTGCTGCTCAAGGCATTGTCAGGACCTGTGATCCCCTGTGCAAGAGCAGCAGACCTTTGCTGAAATCTGCTGAGCCCATCTCTGTTCCCCTGCTCTGGCACTGAGCAGAAACAGCCGTCCCTCTCCTGCCGGCAAGGGGGTTGGGGATGCCCCGTTAGAGGGATGCCAGACACAGCACCCCTGAGCTTCACCAGGCCCAGCCTGGTCCCAGAGGCACAGCCTGGGACACCACAGCCGAAATGACCAGAAATTTCTGGTGCAAACGTCACCCTTCTGGTGCTGGCTGCAAAATCCCAGTGCATCCCAACCCTCCTTTCCCTGTGCAGGTGGTTCAGGGACATGGGGACACACATGGTCGGTCACCAGCTACCTCTGCTGATCTGCCAGCTCCTGAAATTACCCACGGCCAGAAACACTTGTGACTGATCCCCATGGGAGCTCACCCAGGGAGGTGAGCTGATGTGGGGCTGCGGACACAAGCAGGGTGATGGAAGATCCTGGTGATGGAATTTTCCTGGGGGAGGCACAGTTAATGCAAGAAAACTTTCAACCTATTACAATATTTCCAGGGGGAGCAAGAAGGCTGCTTGTCTCCTCTCTGGATTCCTCCACAGCTGGGAAAAAAACCCCACTGCTAGAACTCAAACCCCCTCCACTTTCAGCTTCTGACCCTGAGCCAGACCCCCGCAGAGCAGCTCTCCCCTGTGCTGGCTGGGTCCCTGGCAGCAAGGGACGAGCCCTTCACAAAAACCTCTGCTTCTCCCAAACGGGTTTAAGTCCTTACTAAGACAAGGGAAAGTCGCAATCATCCCAGAGAAAGTACACTGACATTACCTGCAGAGAGCGAGGTGCGGGGAGCCGGCCTCCTGGGCTCCGGCAGTGGGGCTGGTGGGCACTGCCACGCTCCACCAGCATGTACCGCTCTCCCTCCTGTTGTTTTTATTTTGGTGATTCGGTCTGAAGGTCAAAGGAAAAGTCCGAAGGAGTGGCTTGTGGCAGGAAGTAAATTATTACCCTGCCACTGTTCTCCGAGGGGACTGAGGCACAGGGAGCTGGGGTAGGAGAGGAAAATCCCTCCTTGCGGGGATTAGAGGGCAGCTCGCCGGCAGGGAAGTGCAAAGGGTCAGAACAAAGTGCTCTGTTCACCAGAGGCTGTGCCGGGTCACATGCCGGGTCCTCACAGAGGTAATGAAGCATGGATCACCTCCCAAACGCCAGCAAGACCTCCTGCGTGTGGACACGACCCATTGTCGATCCACCAGCAATCCACAGAGCTTGCCAGCAAGGAAGGAACTAGGTGAGGTGGAGCCTTGTCCCCTGGCAGCACCGCGTCCAGGGTGGGAGATCCAGGGACTTTTACATGCTTGAACTTTGCAGGTGTGACAGTGCTACAACCCCACTTCTGCATCCTGTGCGACCCTCCTCTGGCTCCATGCTCCCCATCCTGGGCCACACGTATGCAAGAACAAGCACCTGAGCAGCCGATGAGGACCGAGCCCCATGGGCACATCAGAACTGAGCCCAGAGGAGCCCTTTTGGAGCCAAAATCTACTGCCCTCCATTCGTACCCTCCCCCATTTGCTCCCTGTTCCTCTCCCTTCCCCTCTGCAGGTGCCCAGCACCAGTGGTCACCACATCCCTGCATGAGTGGGTGCCCAAATGACAGTTTGATGGTTGAGCGTGTTGGTGGAGTCACTGCTGTTCACTGGTGGAGCTTCCAGCTCCTCACCCAAAATACTAACTTCATATGCAGGAGGCATTTTCTGATTACCCAGGAAGATTTCTTTCACCCTCAAAAGCCCTTTTGCACCTGCCCCTCTTTTGGCAGCAGACCACGATGTAGTTGGTTGATAGGTCCCATAGCTCTGAGAAAACATGAATGGCAGCACAGTTCCTCCAGCATTTGTCAAGCTACTGACCTCTTGCCATTGGCACGTTCCTGTCTCAGCTGGGCCTGTGAATCCCAAAGCAGAGAGGAGAAAGAAAAAGGGTCACTGGACAGGGACGCCATTACAAAAACAAAAGGGTGAGCTGAGGCAGGATTTGAATACACAGACATGTATAAAATCAGGTGATGGAGAACATTGGTGCCGCCATCAAAATAAGCATTTTCTGAAGCAGTCTGGAATACGTGATTTGGAGCATCCAAGGTTCATGAGGCCAAGACAGCCAGCTGCCACTGCAGCCAAGGTCTCCGGCTCCATGTGTGTGGGGAGAAGGCAGAGCCATACCTGCCACTCTGTGAGCTCCAGCACCAGCAGCAGCACGCGGAGAGGAGCGGGCTCAGCCCTCACCTCACTCCAGCTCCCACCGACACTCCCATTGGGTGGCATGGCCGTGTGGGTGTGTAAGGATAACAGAGATTTGATACTACCCTCATGTCTCAGGGAACGAGCCCAAATAGAGGTCCCTATTGTACTTGAGGAACCATAAAGACACAGAGGAAAATAAATCCGTTCCCTGCTAGTGGAGAGAGGGCCTTTGTTTGTCTCGTTTTCAGAATGAGAAGGTTTAGAGGATTGCTGCAGCACATGACCAGAAGCTACGAAGCTGCAGACAAAAGCCGTTTGGAACAGAGATCAGACTTTGCCATCGTGCTGGCTTTTCAGAAGATTTCTGCTTTGTCCAAGTTAAACCTGCTGCTATTTTGGGGTTTATTTTGCTCAGTCCACTGCACCCCTGCTTTAAACACTGCACATCTCCCACAACACTGGTTCATGTACGCTTTCACTAGCATCAGCACAGCATCAAAATGTCTGCTGCGGCAGGCTGGAGGGGGCTGCCTGTATTTCAAGCCCAAGTCACAAGGGTTGCACCAACAGCCGCACTCGTTCCAGCCACGGACAAGTTTAGAGGACAAAGCCTCGGCTTATCGCTCCGGCTTGCTGAGCGGGCTCATTTCGCAAGCTCATCGCACGTCAGCCGTGAGCGTGCGTCGGCACCCGGCAGAAAGACGGAGGAAAGCGCTTGAGCAAAACTGACAGTGAGACAAAGCCCGTTGGGGCCCTCTGGATAATCGCTGGCTTTACCACAGCTGAAAATTGCAGCGAGCCAGATGCTGTGATGCCCTGTCATCCCTGGGACCCGCACAGCCTGCTGCCAGGCATCACAGGGGAGGCAGAAATGCCTCGCAGAGTCCCTCCAGCCAGACGGTGTCTCATGGGGCTTGGGGGGGCTGTGCCTAGGCAGGACTTGGGGATTTGGGGTGCCCTTGGAGAGGCTGAGGGCACTCTCTGCTTGTGCTCCCCTTTTCTGCACCCTGAGGAATAGAGACAAGGAGCCTTCGGCTGCCCTGACTTTCCCCCACTGTAGCAAAAAAGGCACAAATCATCTTAGACGCCAAATACACTCAAAGCAGGAGCCATTTCTGTTCACAAGTGGGGGGGGGGGGGGGGGGGGAGTGCTGAATTAGGTTTAAAACCTCTGCAAAGTTAAAGCTTCATAAAACGGTTTCTATCATCATGTGCCCCAAACCAGAAAACCTTTAGCCCCTGAAAAACACAAAGACAGGGGACAGGTTAGTCTGTGATCATCCCCCATCCCCACACAGCCAGCTGCCCGCAAGAAGAGGCGAGTGAGCTGTGCTACCACTGTGGCACGGCATGGCAGCTGTCCTGGCTGCACCCGTTCACTTCCTGCGATCCAAATGGGGAATGCAGAGAGAAAAGGATCCTAAAACCCTTGCGTGCAAAGCAGATGCAAACCACAGATGTGCAGAGGAGTGTGGTGTTAACCTGCGAAGGGCTCCTCAGTTCTGCACTTACTCCCAGGAACTGAGGGGTTATCTCAGCCCTGCGCAGGGCAGGGAGAAGATGAACTGGATCTTCTCCCATGCAGGTCCCTTCTCAGCACCCTAGGGAGAAAACAGAGCTGGAACAGAGAGCTCACGGCAGAAGAAAAAAAGCAGCAAGCACTCATGAAGGAGGAGGAGCAGTCTCCCCGCATCCCGGGCGGCTCGATGGGATGGTTCCAGGGCCGGGCCGGGCCGCGCCGTCGGGCGAGGGCGCTGCGCTGCCGCCGAGGTCCCGGGGCTGCGGCGGGGCGGGGGGGACCGGGAGGGGGGGGGACACGGGGACCTGCAGGGGGTGAGGGCAGATTTGGCTGCCGGTGGCTGCCGACGGGGCGGTTCATCACAGGTTATTCGGAGGAAACCGCCCGAAATATTGTTTTCTCAGGGAAGGGACATCCCCCCCCCCCCCCCCGCTCCTGCCCGAAGCCCCTTTTCCCGGTTTGTGCCCCCCCCCAGCCCGCCCCGGTACCGCATTGCGGAGCTGCCCGCTGCCGTAGGGGCAGGGCGAGGGCGGGGGGCGGGGGACCCCAGTCCCTAGAGGGGCTCGACATTATTTGGGGACCTTTGCTGTGCCGGGGCTGCAGGAGCGCTGCCCGTGGGTTCCCCCCCCAGTCCTCATCCTCCTCTGTGCAGCGGGCGGACAACGAATTAGTTGTTGTGGCTTTTAAATCGGTGTAAATCGAGGTGTTTTCGGTCACGGGTGCGGAACGTGGGGCTGATCCCCGCGGCGGGGGCGGCCGCCCCCGCCGCGGGGATCAGCCCCACGTTCCGCACCCGTGACCGGGGCACAGTGAGTGGTTCAAGCCAGGTGATACCCCCAGCCCATTATTTCGTTTATTTCCCCCCCCTCCACTGCATTCGTTTGTTTGTGAGGGTGGTTTTTTTTTTTCTCCTCCTTCATAAGAACAAAAGTCTCAGGGTACATATGCAAACTCCCTCCATCTCTGGATTCTGAGCACTACGGAATAAAGCAAAGCGGGGGGGGGGGGGCGGAAGCACCCACCCCCCCCCAACTGTAGGACGACCCCTTCCCGAAATGTAAGTGTCCTACCTCTTGCAAACAGCTTAATCCCACTCTGGGTGACAACCCAGCGCTACCCCTCCGTTACCATCAAGGATGTGCGGTAGCCCCACCTGCCACCCCCCCAGTGCAAGTGGGCGCGGGGAGGATGAACCTCCCTCTGCCCCTGCCCAGCTCCTCCGACCCCCCCACGAACGAGGCCAGCCTCATCGGCTATGTTTTCTCTTTATTGTTTGATATATTTATGTACCACATTATATGTTAAAGATAGATTTTTTTTTTCTGATATACATTTTTCATCTTATTTACCACAATGACACCACACATACATTGGAAACAGCTCCACGGATCTGGTAGATTGCACAGAATGAATTGTGTCGTACTTTTGTTCCTGTATCCTGAACAACGTCAAATCCAACAATTTTTTTTTTTAACTTTTCATAATTTAGAAATAACAATTGTTAAAACAAAACAAAACAAAAGTCACCGAGAAGCGGACTCCAGGTCTGCGATTTCAACCAGAGGCAAAACGTTGTAATCGATGGGAAGCGCCGTTCCTCGGTGTGAATTCGGATGGAAGAATTAAGCTGTCCTGACATCTATGTGACTACGGTGTAAACATTGCAGGTAACTGGCATCGCTGGTCATCAGCCGCTGCTTGGACTTGTTGGGCTGGTCGTACAATCTAGGTCTCATCTACATCCATCTCACACAGTGTAAAATGAAGGTCCCTGCTCCCAGCACCCACGGCTGGTTCGCTTCTGTCTGTGAGCGCAGTAACCCAATCTCATCGGATCGGCACCTGTGTTTCAGCTCCTGAAACACTGAATTGCATATCTGTAAGAAGTATTGAAAACTGCGACTGTTTCCCAACAGGTCATTCGCGGGGATCCAAGCTTCAGGCAACAAGTGAGGAGATAGGGGTGGGGCACTGGATAATTTCCTTCCAAAAATTCTAAATAACAAAAAAATATATTTAACTCTTAGCTTATTTAAAAAGACAGCAGGGCAAACGCTTTAATCTCTTCTTGTTTCCTTTAATTTGCAGATTCTATGACATAGAATTTGTTGGATGCACGTAACGAAAATAATGACTCTTTCCATTAAAGGGATGCAGAATTATTTGGCTATGCGGATGTTCGATGCAATTTTCTTACTGCAGCCGACTCTGGCCCCTCCTTAGTCTTCAGCGTTGGTTCTGAAGGCCTCTATGAGGCCTTCTAAAGAGTGGATGAACCCAGAGACGCTGCAGATACCACCTATAACGAAAATGGCAACATCAAAGAAGACATGGTGCCACAAGAGCTTCCTCCACAAGAGTTTGAGGTGGAAAAGACTGGGGAGCAGGAAACAGAGCCCTGCGCCTGTGAGGCTCCCAGTAAGACCCATCAAGAGGGCAAAATGCGGGACATAGATAGCCATGAGCAGGGTGAAAACTACCAGGGCACATCTGAGGGTGAGTCCCCAAGATTTGAGCCGCCCGTCACCCCCATAGCAGTTGGGGAAGAATGCCCTGTTTCCATCTTGGAAAAGGGATCGCTCCAGGACTTCCACAGCTGCAAAGAACGGCAAGGGGTAGGAGAGCAAGGCTTTGGCCACCAAGAAAATGTTGACTACTGCCCTAATGGTGGACGGCAAGTTGTCTGTAATGACTTCCTTGGTCTCGTCAGCCCAGGTCAGATAGGCGACCAAGGCAAAGAGTCCCTTAAGGATGCAAGCTGCTATGTGAGTCCAGTTCATCATGCAATGAAACTCCTTGGGGTTCTGCATGTTCCCCTCCAAGGAAGGCAGAAAGATCTGAGAGGTGTAGCTGAAGACAATGATGCCGATGGAGATAGGAAACTTCTTTACATCGATGTAAAACTTGACTTTGTCCCAGGCCCAGTCACGTGCCCTGGAGAGGCAGTAGGCGATCACCAAGATGTTGATCACAAAGTGGGCTAATGTGCAGAGCAAGCTGAACTTGGAGACTGCCTTGAGGTTCTTCAAGAACGCACAAGGCAGGAGCACTGCCGTGGCAATGATGGACCATGACTTCTGGGAGACGGGCAGGTTGGGGAAGCTGTTGTACATCAGGTTCCCACTGACCACCACATAGAGGATGCAGGTCATGACCAGTTCAATGATCTGAGCCACGTTCACAATTCTGCCTCCGAGGGTGGGGAAGCGAGGCGCGCAGCACGCGTTTGCTATGTCCACGTAGGAGTCTCTCACCCTGACTATCTCCCCATCCTCATTCTCTTCATAAAGACAGGCAATAAGGATTTTCCCAGTGTAGCAGCAAACCACTGCAGCGAAAATTATTAAAAAGAGTCCTAGGTATCCACCGTGAAGGATGGCATAGGGCAGGCCCAGAACAAACATTCCCTGGAAAGAGACAAAATGGAAACCGTGTTGCTCGTCTCACCAGGCAGGCACCTGTACCCAGGCACACGCAGTCACACAGTCGCAGTCACATGCTCACTCGCTGTCTCACTTGCACACCATCACACCCACGCAATCGGTCGCACAGTCACGCCATGCAATCACGGCCACACACAATAACGCACCCCTCCTTTCTCTCTGACGTTCCACCCCCCACAATCACACCCGCGCGGTCACACCCGCACACTCACGCACACCCGCATAATCTCACCCCAGAGCACCCAGAACAAGCGAGCACGGTTTTGCCGCTCGGGCTTTGCCCCGATCTCTACCCTCTCTGTCCCCAGCCCCTCCCAGTGCACCAAGACCCCCAGAGCCGAGAAGCCGGCCCGGGCCCACGCCGGTGCAGCCCCACCACCGGCCCGGGCCCCCCCAGGGTCCCCCCTCGCCCCCGGCCCATGTGCCGGGGCAGCCCGACGGGGAGCCCCGCCAGCCCGGCCCCGCGGGAAGGCGCAGCGGGACGGGGCTTGGGGCCCGGTGCCCCTCCCGGGCTCTGCGCCGTATTCGGGGGGCGGGGGGCAAAGCAGAGATCCGGGTTTGCGCTTTTTTCCTTTCCTTTTTTAATCTCCCCCCTCCCCCATTTTTCCGCTGTCTTTCCTCTATTTTTTCTTTCCTTTTTTTCCCCGCAGTGGGCTTGCGATCAAGCCCGGGGCTGCCGGCCGGGCGCGGAGCGGGGAGCGGGGAGCGGGGAGGCGGGGAGCGGGGCCGGGGCCGGGGAGCGCTCCCCGGTGCCCGGCGGTGTGCCGGCGCGGTGGCGGTCGTACCTGGATGGCGTTGGTGACGTTCCAGCCCGCCTCCCAGGCCGTGATCTTGGGCTTGCCCTGCCCGGAGAGCTCCGAACAGACGCCCGCCTCCTTGGAGGCGGAGGGCGGCAGGGGCCCGGTGCCGTCCCGCTGGTAGTGGATGTCGCCTTCCAGGGGGGGCTCGCCCCCCTCCTCGCCGCCGTCGGACTTGAGGATGTCCATCTGCAGCCCTTGCCGGTGCTCCATGTCCAGGTCGTCGCAGTGGGCGAAGCCCACCGCCTCCTCGTCGGTGGCCGCCTGGAAGCCCATCCTCGCGAACATGCCGCTCACCTTCGCCTGGGACTTGTTGGACACCGAGGTGGCCACGTTGGAAAGCTTGCTGCGGAGGAGGGTGGCCATGGTGGCCGGCTGGCCGGCTCCGCTGCTCGGAGACCCTCGGCGACGGAGAGACCCGACGGGGCGGGGGAGCGGCGGGGCGGCGGGGGGGACCTCGGCGCCCGGCGAGGGGGTGGGGGGCGGCAGCTACGGGGGGGGCTGCTCCGAGCCGCTACCTCCGCGTCCCGGCGCAGTGCGAGCGGCTCCCGGCCGGGGTGCCCAGGGGCATGACACCGCTGCGGGGAGGTGCAGGCCCGCACGTCCCGCCGCCCGCTCCACTCCGCGCCGCTCCGCCGGCCCCCGCGGCGGGATCGGGGGGCGAGCCGGGCGGGGATGGCGGGGGGGGGGCTGTCAGCAGCCGGCGGCTGTCACCAGACGGGCAGAGCAAGCCCCTGGCAGAGCGCGCCGCGTCTCCATCGCAGTGCGCCCACCTCGCGGAGAGAAGAGGGAGAGGGGAGAGAATTGCTGCATTTCTGGGGGAGGTACCAGCCTCCCCGGCCAAGCCCAGCCTTCACCCCCCCCTCCCCGCCCCACCCACGCCCGCCGGGCCCCGCCAGCAGCAGCGCCGCAGCGCGGACCCCCCCCTCGCCCCGTCCTCCCCCCCCCCGGCTCCGCAGCCCCTGCGCTGCCCGCTCTGCCCCACACCCTGCCCCACAGCCGCGCCGCGGGGCCCCCGGCCGCCAGCCCCTTCCCCACGGTGGAACAAAAGAGCCCCGTTGAAGAGGCGGACAAACGGTTCTCGACCGGTTCTTAACGGAATTTTCCTCCTCGTACGCCCTCCTTTTTCGTTTTTCTTCCCCCAAAAACGTGCGGCCCCTATGGAGGCTGGGGACAGCGGCGGGGGCAGCTTGGGCAGCGTGTCCTGCCATAGCTGCGGAGCACAGCGCTGTGTGGAAATCTGCGCCCAGGGAACGAGGGTTTAGCTGTCTGTAACGACTCCTGTCATCTGCGTGCTCCGAAAACGGAGGGAAACGGGTTCCCGTTCCCGCCCGGGGCTCGCAGCCGGGCGGCAGCGCCTCTGCCCCGCGGAACCGCACCGGCATCTGCGGGACACCGGCAGCCCCCGAGGATATCGGCTGCGGATTTCTCCTCTTGGTCCCCACGATCTAATGTAGAGAGTCTCCTTTGCTTAAAAAAAAAACCCAAACCGGTATTTTCGGTTTGCTTCCAAATGCTTATACTTATTTGTAATTAAAAAGCCTTATGATTTTTTCTTTATTTAAAATATTTCCGAGTTGAGCAAACAACGGCAACGAGAAATTCCTGTCCTGTGCTGTGGCAAAGACAAGTCCAGGGTGGCAGGGGGAGCGCTGGCATTTTGGGGCGGTGTGTGTGAGAGCACGTCCCCCTCTGCTGCGGGGGGATCGTTTGCATCGTTATTTTATACAAAAATAGATGTTCCTTGAAAGGGCCAGGGGGAAATCTGTGTTTCGTTTGCTGCTTTGGAAGGTAAAAAAATAATATTTTTTTACTATAGACGGGCGGAAAAGCCAGCTCTAAATTATTTCGTAATATCGTTGTTGAGGGAGCGGGGAGGAAGCGCTGGGGCTGCAGTTGCAGGTGGGATGCGGCACCGAGCAGAGGTGGGGAGAGAACCCCCCACCCGGCTCCAAGGAAAAAAAAACTTAAACACCCTTTTTTTCCCCCCCTTTCTGCCAGAATCCAAAAGGAAATTGGGTGCAAAGCGGCTGAAATGTGTCAAAAAAAAAAAAAAAAAAAAAAAAAGGCCCCGGTGAGGACCTTACCCCTAAGGGGGGGGTCTCTCGGCTCCCGGCGCGGGGGGGCTTTTGCAGCAGACTGCCCCCCAAAAATGAGGCTTTTTTATAGCAACCGCTCCTCTGCGAGGAGGGGGAAGGCGGCTAAGCGAGGCGCATCCTTGGCTTTGCGGAGAAATTATTACATGTCAGCGCACAAATAGGTCGAGAAAGCCAAGCGGGGCAGGCTTTCGCCCCGGGTTTAGCAGGGCCCTGCCCGCCCCCAGGGCCGCGGCGGGCTGGGGTTTCACCGGGGACAATTAAAATCAAGGGGAGGAGGACGCGAGGGGCTCGGGCCGTCACTGCTGCCCTCGGCTGCCGCAGTCGCCGTTTCGCCTCTTCACCGTCCTGGAAAAGGACTGCTACAATGAACACCTCGGGGGGTAAATTCAACGATTTCTTCTTCTTCTTTTTTTTTTTTTTTTTTTTTTTTTTTTTTAATTTATCCTAAGACAAGTTCATTGTGAGAGAAGACATGAAGGAGACCTGGTTCTGGCGGCTGCAGGGGGCATCACGGAGGAAGGAACGAAAATTCACCCAAACCACTGTCTGGTGCGTGAATACTTCCTAAGCCCATCTAGCACATCTCCCCCCCTGCCCCGGCACCCCCAAACCTCGGCTCTGCCCCGGCTGGGAGCCGGCGGGGCACTGCCGCAGCCCCCGGGCAGTCCCGGTGAGGCCCCGCCGGGGCACCGCGCCGCATCCCCCACCGCCCCCGCCCACCACCACCCCTCGGTGCCGGGGAGGGGAAGGGGGTCCCAACCACCGGCATCACGCCAAGGGTGGAAGAGACGGGCTTTCGGCTGCTCCTTGAGCATCCAGCGTATTAGGGACGTGCTGGGCTCGGGAGACACCTCGTAGGAAAAAAATAATAAAAACAAAAAACCCCAAACCAAATTAAAAAAAAACCCAAACCCATCCAAACAAAAAAAAAAACCAACCCTCCAACCCAAACCCAAACAAACCAGCCAAACAAAAAAAACCCACAGGGAGCTTGAAAATAAGTCCAGCTTCGCCGGGCCGGTGCGGAGAGGCGTTCCCCGAGGCAGGGGCTCCCTGCGTGGGCTGCGGGACCCTCCGTCCCCGCCTGCCGACCCGGACCGTTTCTCCGTGCGGGGATGCCCTGGGGGCGGGGGATCTTTCTTCCCGCTGCTGGATGCGGCAGTGTCCCCTCCTTGCCCGAGGGACCCCCTCACCCTAACACCCCCGGCAAAGCCCCGGCTGCCTGCCCAGCCTTGGCGGACACCGAGGCGAATAGCAAACTGGGGGGGGTGGGGGGTGCAGGAGATGCAGGGGATGCCTGGGGGATGCTGAGGAGTTCAGGGGCCGCAGGGGGGCCGAGGGATACAGGAGCTGGGGAGTGGAGGGTGCCGGGGGGTGCCCCTACGCCCACTCGCTAATCCCACGCCCGGTTCTAACGCCGGGAAGCTGAGCCCGCACCCACCGCCTGCCCCCGCCGCTGGTGGGGCGCACCCCGGAGTCCCCCCGGCAGCACCCTGCCTTGCTGCCTGGCTAGAAACACCTCCCCGGGGATGCCTCAGCCCCCGGGACGGCGGCTCGCTCCTGCCCCGTTCCAGAGGAGGGAGAAAAAGACTTTCTGCAGCAGCGGCTGGAAAAAAAAAGACCCCCTGAATTTGTACCGGCGGCTAAAACCAGGGATAAAGCACACAGAAAAAAAAAGGGGGGGGGGGGCGGAATAGAGGAAAGAGGCAGAGGAAGAGAGGAAAGCGAAGCCCGAGAAATGGAGAGGAGGGTCGGGGCATTTACCTCTGCTTCTCTCCCCATCGCCGCCTGCAGCGTGCCGCTCCGCCGGGGAGCCGGAGCGGAGCGAGCAAGGGGGGAGGCTGGAGGGGCGGATGGTGGGAGGGAGGGGTGGATGGATGGATGGATGGATGGATGGATGGAGGCAGCCGCGTCACTCCTGGGGTCCCCCTAATTCTTAATTAGCCCAAGCAGGATAACGGAGCCAAACCTTATCCAAAGGTTAGCGGGTCCCAGGGGGGTGTTTGAGCTGCAAATCATCTCAGATGAAGCTAAAAGGAAAGAGAGAACCTGCAAACGAGCCGTAGCCCTCCCCTCTGCCTGGGGCTGACGCTGGGGGTTTCTGGCACTGACTGCTTTCTCTGCACCCGCTCCCCGGGGTGGGCTGAGGGTCTCGTCCCCCGCCGGGCAACCCTGGCAGGGCTGGGGGTGTGCAGCCCTGTTCCTGCGGGGAACAGCTCGCCCAGACCTCCCCCATCCTCCCCAGGCACCGGCAGATCCAGCCGGAGGAGCGACTCTGCCTTATCTCCACAGAGCAGGCTCGGGGATTGGGGGGCTTGTGGCTGAGTCTTCTGATTAATAAACTGAGGGAAAAAAAGCTATTCGTGCTCCCAAATCATGTCAGAAAAGCAGGAAAGGTCAACCCTGAGTGAGTTGTCGTTCTACAGCCCTCACCGACAGACCCTCTCCAGGCTGCTGGATGGCACAACACAGTGGCAGGTGCATGAAGGTGTGATTATTTGGGAGCAGGACGAGCACCGCTCCTAGTTCACTGCATAGTCAGGCTCCCAAATCCCAAAGGATTTGATTCTCATGGGCTTCAGTGGGCTGTGAACTGCCTCAAAGCCATTGTGCTGCAAATCGTGTCCAAAATGGGTCCCGGTGAAGAAGGGCACTTAAGGCAATTCCTGCATGCCCGTCTTCATCCTCCTCTGTAATACTGACAAAAAGCATGGGCGTCCGAATGCAGGTGTGTAACCCCCTGATTCCTGCACAGCCTCCTTGCTTATGCCACAATATTTCCCCACACCCCTAAAACCTGCTGCCGGGCATCGTCAGCAGAGCTGCCAGCTGCAGAGATGAGAAGGCCGGGGGGGCACCTTCTGCCTGACCAGCCAAGAAGCTTCCCCAGCCACGTCTGCCCAAGACCCAGCCTGCCCAGAGCAGACCTAACGCAGTTCAGCCCAGACGCTCGCTCCTTGGAGAAGCAGCCATCCCTCCCGGCCGTGTATGTATGTACCTAGAGATGTGATCACAGGAGTCAGAAGCGGTCCACCTTGCCCCCAGCTGTTGCTAAAAGCACCTCCTAGGTTTATTGCCCAGGCCGTTACCATCCCCGCAGCATCAGAGATGCACAAGCTCACCCTCGGCTCTCGACCATGAGTGACTGTGCAGCAGTGAGCTTCATCCCAGCTCTGCCTCCCTGTTCCCCCCCTCCGGCACCATACAGAGGAACTCTGACAGGATAATAAAGAGTTGCACAATATACTATAAAAAGGCAATTAGATAAACTACTGGATTGGGACCAGCTCCCGTGACCTAGTTAATAGCTCTGGGAATTTCGGGAGGGTAGGGAAGGAAAAAGCATCAGTGTCAGTACGTCGTGCAGGGCGAACGGGTTTTGGAGGGGAGGAAGGGCTGCGGTCTGCAGCACAGCGCTCTGGAAACAGCCCGAGAAAGCAGCCCCAGCATAGTGCAGCAAACACGCCTGCCTTGGATTACACCTTCTCCTTCTTGCCCATGTTTAGAGCTTGCCGTCAGCATTTAGAGTATAAAGTGGAGACGGTGGATATAGAATCACACAAGCTGCTATTCAGTTTGTGTGCTGGATATTGAGGCTGGATTCATGCGCAGCATGGTGTTCAAGACAAAGACAGTTGTAGACAGACACTTTGCAGTAAGATAACCATAAGAGAGTAAAATCCAAAAGCAAAGTCTCCAGGCGAAAGTCTTCAAGGGATGTCCCCTCCTTATTTAATTTTTTTACTGAACACAAAATGGCTGCCTAAATTAGAGAGACATAAAATAAAGACCGGGCATATAAAGCCTGGGAATATCATTATTTTACATCAGCATGTCTTACGATAAGAAAATTTGCCTGGAGAATACGTAAAAACTAAATAAAGGCTTCTTCATTTAACCTCACTATTTGCAAAATAGACAACTTCTGATCTGCAATTTGGGAGACACTTTGTACATGAATTTCTGTCTTTTTCATTTCCCAGAAGGGAAGAGCCCTGATAAAGCATTATCATATATAAACTAAAAATTCATTTGCAATTGGACCATGATATGTTCTCAAAGATAATTCCAATAAGTTGGAATTAAATTTAAGTCATAGTTTGTCTTTATTGTTGACATAAAAATTAAGTGATAGCCATTGGTTACTTGAGATGCCAAATTCCAAGGTCAGTACACAAGTAGTATTGTTCCCACGAGCTTAACAGCATTTTCATTGACTTAATATATAAAGCTTCATCACTGTCAAATTAGATATTCATATATGTACATGCTCTTGTATTTCATAGGAAATGATTATGGACTAGGAAAGGAAAGTGTATACTTCATAGATGCCAGGCTTTTTAATGTCAGCTTTCAAATCAAAAGCTCTTCTGCTACAGTTTTAGAGTCTAAGTGCTGTTTTTCAAAATTAGATTATTGTGCTCCCCAGTCCTAGACTGGCTGTTTTCCTCCAGCATAATGTTATTTTTTGGGTTTGCTCTTTTTTCCCCCCTCCTTTTTCTTTATGTTTTTAAACAAAATTAGGGTCAACTTGCAATGAAAGCACAAGTTGCAGGGAACCGAGCATTACCTATAGCTATAGGCTAAGAGGCGGTGACTGCACAGGCAGCATCCACGCCTGCCTCGCCTGGCCCAGCCCGGCGTATTCCCGAGCAGAGCAGGACTGAGGATCGTGCCCGGGAGGGCGCGTGTTCGGCCGCTCGGCTCGGTCAGGGGGCAAATGCTTACGATGTCCCTTGCTTGCTCTGCTGACCCCGGCCCTGCTCCCTGCGGTAAGCTCAGCTCCTCACACAGTGGCCTCTGGACCCTGCAACTGCTGCCTGGATCCGACCCACCTCCACCTGGTCCCATACCCTATCCTGGCTGGTAGATGATGCTTCAAAGCATAGAATAAAAGCTACTGTAATGAACGGTGACTGGTCTGTACAGGATATTTCTCCCTAAGCAGCCTGTGGTCAGATGATGCCCAAGTACTGAAGAGCTTTTATATCACCTTTTTTTTCCCCTTATGTTTTTTTTCCTCTTTTTTTTTTATATTATGTTTTCTTAGTTTTATTTGATCTGTGCAGGCTGTGAGGAAGGGCCTCTCGGAGCGGAGGGACAGTGCCAGCAGCCAGCTTGCCTTTGGGGTGTTTCTTGTCAGGAGGGCTCAATCTCAGCCAGCTCCATCCCCCATCTGTCCATTTTCCTTCTCCATTTTGTGTCCATTTCCCATAAAAGCAGGTCAATGACACAAGACAGTTACTCACATCTCTTGCAAACATCCCCCAGCCCCATCCAAAAGCCAAGACCAGCACATTGGGAAAACTTGGCCCCCACGTTTGGTATTCCTGGCAATTCAGCCAAGGCTAACAGGGGAAGGCAGCAGGCACAGGCTTGTGTATCTCCCTTTAACAGGACCTTGCTCAGTATTTTGGAGTGACACAAACAGGGTACACCTAAGCCAGGGACTGCTGCTACTGGCAAAATTGCAGTCATGTCTCTGAACCTGGCCCCTCTATCTCTTTGTAGAGCCTCACGCACGGAGGCTGCTGTTTCAGAGGCAGGATTTGGATGTGCAGCCTCCGTGTGCTGATATCATCAATTAGTTTATTTTCTTTTTTTCCAGAGGCCAAAAATAAAAGCCACATAAAGGATACAGTCAAAATCTGAGCCGAGAAAAACGCCTCGGGAAGCTATTGCTGTGTCGTAAGGAAAACCAAAGGGCAAAGCAAGGTACGTCATGGCTCAATCCAAAGGGAAAGACAGGTCAGCCCACAGCAACACTTCCAGTGCCGCTGCATCTGCTGCTGGAGAGGATGAGACAGAAAACCTCACCTTGTACTGGTGTTGGTGAGTCTTCTGCATGCCCACTGCTAGCTACCGAGATAGTGGTGCTTGTAGGCGAGGACTGGATGCTGTGCTTGACTTGGCTTCCTTTGCTCTGCAGTGCGGGCAGAGTCCTGCTCTTAAAAAAATAAAGAAAAAAGAAAAAAAAGAAAAAGCCTCTTTTTGCAGAAAGGCTCCACACGTGTTGTTCTCTTTCATCCCACACGTACCAGTGTGAGCACCGCAATGCACTGCACTGGGAAAACACACTACAGCCCAAGGAGGGTGAGAGCGCTGGGCTTTCTGCAGCCAGAAGGGGACTCAGGATCGGGCAGAACCAGCTTTCCTGTGACTAACGGTGTAACTGAGGGTAAATGCAAGGAAATGCAATTTGCCTATGTCTAACGCAAACAATAGAGAACCTGCTTATTTCTTACATGTCTCAAAGAGATCAGCTAATCTCAGTGTCTTAATTCACTGTCGCAGCCTGCCTCTGCCAAGTGTCTAATCCTCGATATAACAGAGCAGCAGATCATCTCACGCTGCAGGCAGCAACTCCATGCTGACTCCAGATGCGGTCACAGGGACAACACATATTAATTTCAGCCTAAATGTAGCATTTCTATATAGTTTATCAAACACCCTGACCTGGAAAGCTTTCCTGTCAGCACTCCAGATTAGGAAAACTGGGACGGGGTAAAATGTATTGTCCTTACAAACAGGCAAGCAGTGAGCCATGCTGCAGGAGCAGCTCCCTGTCCAGGGGCACCAAAGGAGCCCAGCCAGCCCCAGGGGTTCTCAGCATCGATCTCATGCAGGGAAGACCAGACCATTGCAGAGCAACTCTTCTTCTTTCATCTAGTGTAACATACAGAAAGAAAACAGATATTGGGACATGACTGAAATTATCCCTTGCCAGGAGACAATAAGAAGGGAACAGACCATGAGCTGGAAATCACAGCTATACCAGAGGATGGTTTTTTTGTGATGCAGCAGCACACATTTCAGCTGGGCAGCTCACATTAACCCACAGCAAATATTTCAGCAAAATAAAAGTATCACCTGTTACTGCTGCAGCAAACCTTTCGTGGGTTTTTCGGTCAGGCTTCCCGGTGGGCTGCTCTGCACCAGGGAGAGGCCGAAACAGACCCAGGTACGTGCAAGGTGCAGCCAGCCAGGTGCAGGCAGGGTGCTCCTCGCCCAGGGGTCTGCTCGGCTGCTGCCATGAGCCTGAGGGTATCTGGCTAATGGGTGTTACAGGGACAACTTTTGTGCTCTCCCAGGAATTTATCTTAAGCCTTTGAATTAAGAGGGGAAAGCAAACGGGACTAAAAAAATACTTGCAAATAATAGTGCTTGGCACCCTCGGCCCCCACTGCAAAATAGCATATATATATATATATATATATATATATATATATATATATAAATACGCGTACTCATCATGACGTGCACCTCCTTGCACCTGCAAAACCGGGCAAAACCACTCCTATTACCATTTAGAAAGCTGAGAAAGCAAGAACTCACACCCGGGGGATGCTGAATCCCAGCTCCCTGGCCCCCATCCCATGCTCAGTCTGCCCAGAGGTGTTTTTATGGCCACCACCCCAGTGGTGCCCTGGCTTTTCACAGGGATGGCCGTGTCATGCTCCCAGTGCTGCTACGTAGGTGGGAAGTGGTTATTCTGCCTTTCAGACATGATAAATAGAGGCATGAAGAGACAGGTACAATGGGTACATATGCATCTAACTCCCACATTACCCCCTGCAGAAAACTGCAGTTAAGAACTTCATTACGTATATATGTCTTGGCCTAAATTACTAATACAAACAATTTTTATCCCATGCCAGACAACACGCTAATAATGCCTGAATCCCAAGCCTGTGCCTTTGTCATAGGAGCATCCACTTTATGCTTTAGCCATTGGCTCTGATTCCTCTTTAAATGCCCTGCTTTTCCAGCCTGAAAAACCTTCTTTTTTAAAATAATGTTTTTTGGTTTGAGTTGGTTTTTTTCACATTTTCTTGTTATTGCATTGACTCTCTTTTAGCCTTAAAAACCCACCACAGCAAACTGCCCACTGAAGCAGTGATTGCACAGTACCCTTGAGAACTTTCTGGGCACTAAAGCAGCATTTCTGCTCTCCCTCTCCATCCTTACTAGAGAGCAGAGGGCGGCAGCATGGGGCAGCTGCCTGAAGCTCAGAGATGCTCGTGGTGCCAGTGAGGCCACTGCCACCCCTCCGCTGAGCACACCAGGAGCCCAACCCAGTGCAGTGCATCTGTTTGGGACACACTGTAGGTTTTGAGGGGGGGAGGTTTACACTCCTGTGCTGCTGCTCTTCCATCTTGCCCTGCACTAGAAGCTCAAACGCTGGGGAATCTTGCTTTGCTGATTTGCTGTTCGCCCCCACTGCTTTCTTCCCGGGGTAGCACCCAATAGAAAAAGGGGGACATGTTGTTTTATGAAGCACATCATTGTGTCCCATGAAAGAGTCCATGAATGCACCAGCTGGCCTTACTGTGTTTGCAGCTCAGGAGCTTTCCAAAACCAGTCAGGACCACGACCTTGTTCATGTCCCCATGGCTGGCAAACCGATTTGGGACCAGCTGTGGCTGCCTGGCTTCTTAACATTGATAACTGCTTCAATCAGCAGGCTCTCAGCCTCTCAATGACCACAGAGCTTGAAGGCTAAATGTGGCCCAGATTCACTCTCAGAGCATATTTTAGAGGACCATAGGGTCTATCGCCCTGAATCTATTTGAATGCTGCTAATGCTCAGGTGACCAAACTGGCTTGTTTGGTTTCCTTGGCATGGACCCTGGAGGGGGAAAAAATTTCCCAGCCCCTTCAAGTCTCCAGTTCTGCTGGCAACCCCAAAGGAAAGGAGGGGTAGGGATTTACTGACTGCTCCATCTCTCTGGCATCTTAAATGATGCCTCCATCATAAAATATAATGAAGGGCAGAGATCCCAAAGTACTAAAGACCCAAAGCCATAAGTCTAAAAAGTAGAGCTTTGACTTATCAGTGTGTGCTGCTGTGGTCAAACCACGTCAACCCACCCAAGAACCAGGTCTGGTTAGGTGCTGTGCTGGGCTAACACTGAAACCCTGCTGCATAAACACCTAAATTAAAGCTGCATTTGATTTGATCTGAACTGCTAATTGTCTTGGCAATGAATGTCCACCAAGACGCCAGATACCACTCCTGCTCTGCACGGGGATCCAAGGGTCTTCAGCAAATACAGTAACTAATGTTTTAGCCACCTTTATACCTTTTCACCTATTTGTGCCTCTGTTTAGACCTCTGTAAATGCATACTAGAATACTCATTTCATGGGGGAGTCTTGAGCATGCTCAAAGCCTTTAAACTTTGAAGAGAAGATAGCAGCCCATAAACTCAGAGTATTACTATTAAACAGACAGTTCTCATAATAAACCTTTTGGCATCATAACACTATCTTGTTTTAATAGAAAAGTACTTCTTAAGCAATTTAGTTAATTTGATTTATGACAAAAAGGAATTTGGAGAGTGTAAAACCTCAGGAAAAGAACAGCAGGGAAGGTAGCTCTGTGATTACCTCCCCCTGCACACATGTAAACTGTGGCTGAGATAAATTAATAATGAGACTTAAAGTTACTACTTCTCCATGGAGCACATCAGAAAACTGAGCAAAAGAAGACTGCAAGCCTGGGAAAGGAGAGGGCTGTGCGATCTGAGAGCAGGACTGTGATTCAGGAACCCTCTTCCAATACTAAAAGACCTAATCTTAGGATTAACTTATTAATTAAACACATTTTGGTGATTGCACAGGGTAGAAGATCCTCAGGACTTGTTCCTCAAGACTTGCAAGTGTCATTGAACTTACCAAGCTGAGCACAGCACCCACTTAGTCTTTTCAGGAGGAGCTGACATCCTTTTTGCTGTGTCAGAGGTCTTTGGCTGATAAAGCTGGAGGTTTTGTTTTGCCAAAAACTCCTTTATGTGATACAAACCCCCAACGGGGAAGGGGCAACCTGGGATCCCAGACTTTACCAGCTTGTGCAGGAAAGCAGAGATTAAACTTTCTTGTTCCTATTTCAGTCACTGAAGATTTGTCACTGTGGATAAATCATTTGAGCCCAGTTCAGCTCACAGCCCAGCTGATAATGGGACAGAAGTGCCTGGAGGTAAAGTTAAACTAGAGAATCTCACCTTCCACGATCTCTCTAGGTTTAACTCTTTCTACAAACCAGGATGCCTTTCTGGTCATCTGATGCCAGATTTCCCTCTGATATTCCCTAACACCTCGCTGGCTGCCATCCCAACAGAGCCCTCCGCAGGCATCCCCTCCTCACCTGATGGCTCTGCCTGGCTCAACCACTAGCTGTGCTGGAGGTTCGTGTACATCCCAGTTCATCCTCCCCCCTTCCACTGTCACTGCTTTTCTGCCCCAGGAGGTGTCTTTCATGATGTCCTGACCCATGCCAGGTGACCTGAGGGATGCTGCTAAACTGGGGGGACCAAAGGTAACACTGACTTGCTCTCATTAACAGTTAATTACTGAGGGGTCTGAAGCTGCCAGATCTGATAAATGGACATTAAAATATTCCTTATCGTCTCTCATTTTCCCAGTTTCACTCAGAATAGGGCTCTGCTCACTGAGTCCCAGTCTGGGAGGGCTGAAGGTGACCTTCTAAGTCCCCGCATCACGGACAAGTTGCTAGAAGTAGCACCTCCTCTTGCTCTGAGTCAAACCTAGTATCTGTTCAGGTCATCACCCATGGTTTTTCAGTTGTGTTTGTACCCATCAGTCAAATCTTTCTGAGGAAATTAAATCTTTAAAATGATTTTCCCATTAATTTCACCATAGAAAGCCACCTGAAAGAGCACTAAAACAGTCACCTTTGAAACCAGCTCTCAGAGCAACCAAATAGCTGCTATGTGGCATCTCTCTGGGGCAACGAGAGAGGTTACGGCAGCCAAAAAGTGACCATTACTGAAAGAAACTTCTTGAAAGCACAGTTCCAAAGCAGGGTTGATTTCAGAGCAGAAAACCCCATGTCCCCAGGAGCTCAGATGGTGTCCTGCAAGGAGACAAGGGTGTCTGCAGAACCATTGCTAGGGCTGAAAGCAGGGAAATAAATCAATAATTGTGTAATCAGTGGCATCTTACTTTTTTTTAATGAACCTGTAGGACGAGGATTTCCCCCCAGCGCCCTCCCTCTCCTCTTTTTCCCAGAGCTCATCTTTCACTTTGTCATGCAATTCCCAGCTGGCCAGCCGCAGCCTGCCTCGCTCCCTTTTCCATTACACACTCGGCTGAGCTGAGGACGAAAGGGCCCCTGGATTCCAGCGAGAAGGTAATTAATTGACTTTCTGCTCTCGTTGCTATGCGGCAAAGGTGGAAGCCGCAGCAGCTACAGTTCATTTTTAATCCTGGAAGATTAGTCACAAATGGCATCATTACGGAGATGATCGGCTGCCCACAATAAAGACACTGGCTCAACTAAAGGGTGCTCTTAGGATGAGAAGGGCTGTGATGAAGAGACCAGGAGCCGTGAGTAACAGACACCCCGTTAACCCATCAGGCAGGTATTAGTATTTGTAGCTCCTTTCCTGGGTAGTCTTTTTCCTTTTCATGTTAAACCTGTCCTAACCTCCAGGCTGGGCAGAGATCAGAGCCACCACTGCTTTGGTGGCTGGTGTCATCTCCCAGATGAGCACTCCAGGTGGGAGCAAAAAACTCGCTTTTTGGAGCTGTATGTAAAATAAGTGGCTGATTCTGCACTGTGCCCAGCTCAGGTGAGAGCCTTTCCCCAGTGTGACAGCAGTGCCATGCCCTTGGAGGCACACACATCACCAAGATCAGCTTCTTAGTGCGATGGAACAGAAAATTCTACCAAAATTCGTTAGAAGATCATTCTTCAGCTCAAAATACTAAAAACTATTCTGTAGCTAAGACAGCAGGACCACTCACACACAGAAAATTACACATATGCTGAAAATATGTTTGAATTTCAACTCTAGACTCACACTGGAAATTAATTCCTCTCTCTTCAGCAGCAATGAGTAACTGCAAAAATAAATCCATTTTGCTACTGGAAGAAAAACTATTAACTCAGGGGGTTGCTTCCATTCTAAGCTTTATAAAGTTGATAGTCAATCCGAGTAAGAGCAATTGTTTTGTTAATTGTGCAAAAGAGCTTCTTATTCTTCAAGAGTCATGTATTTGCCTGATGATTTTCAACTAAGCTGCTCTTCCCTATCTGCTAAGTCACTGTTTAAACACTTCCTCAGTAACTGTCTTCCAGATTTAAAGCAATTTGATAAGGAATTGCTACCCCTAGGGGCAGGGGACTTGGAGGACACTCTGGTATTGCACGGCTGCTCAAAACTGCTCCTGATGGTGCCTTGAACCTGCACTGGTACCTCCTCTCCCGCAGCCAGCACCAGCTGGGGAAAGGGTGGGTGGGCCTCTTCGGACAGACCTCACTCTCAAAATCCAAGGGGGTTATTCGGGCACATTCATCCAGAGAAGGGCTTCTCACAGCGCTGGAATGTGGGGAATTCATCATGGCTCCCCTGAGTAATCAGCTGCTTCTCTGCAGCCCTCTCTCGCTTTCGGTGATTTCTCACTTGCCCGCAGTGCGATGTCTCCAGCCCCGCAGGGCCTGGCGCGCTATTTGCCTGAGAAGGTCAGCAGCAGAACAAATATTTGCCCTTCCTGTGTCTCATTCAGGGCTTTATAAGAATTAAAGTTTTATTTTATGATCAAAATCTGCATCTCTCTCTTTTTCTCTCGTTCCCTTTACTCTGGAACCATCTCCTCCTTTGATTTTCAGTTAGTATCAATGCCATTTTGCCAGCGCGCACACGCATACACACAAAACCTGACCAGGCTCTAAAGCTATGTCTTAGTGATAGCACAGAAAAGCACTGTTTTAACCTAATATTTCTGGATGTCAGCATCAGCCTAAGATTTGAGCCCTATACACAGCTTTTATGGCCTGAAATAGAAGCAAACCCGCTTAAGCAGCAGCATTTACATAGATGCCCCATGGTGCATGAGTACAAGCCAAGACAACGGCAACGTTACAAATAAGGAGTGAGGGGTGTCAGGTCAGACCGCAGAAGTCACGCTATGGACAGACGATTACAGTAAGCGGGTTACTACAGCAGAGTAAGTTACCGTGCGTCACCCAAATCTCAGCAGTCGGCTGTGTAGATATCCCTAGCCTCTTCCTGTTGTGCAACAAAACTTGTTGACTTTGAACATCACCACTGGAGACCTGATGATTCAAAAGCACCTGCAGGTGCCTTCAAGCCACTCTGTATGGCTCTCTGCAGGGGGGCCATACCCCACACTCATATCAATAACCACAAAAGGGCTTTTTCTACTTGAGTGCCTTGTCCTCAACACCAGGCTCAACCTCTTCCACTCACCGGTGCCCTGAGACAGACTCACCCATGGAGGAAGGCTAATTACTGGTCAATCTCTGCAGCACTGCATGAGGAGCATGCAGGGGCTCGCTGTGAAATGCACTGAGGAAGGATGAAGGGGGGATTTACTATCCACGAGGTGAAATCTGTCGCTGGAAACAAGGCAGAGATCCTCTGCTTGCTTCTGGTCAGGGCCATCACCAAATTTACAACGCCGGTAAAAGCACAAGGCTCACTCCCCGGCCAGCGTGCCCAGGAGAGCTGTTTCATTTTGTTGAGGTGGCAACTGCTCTCCCACACGGACCTGAGCGCAGACATCACACACCGGGAGCTGTGGAGGGGTCTCAGCTGCAACAACATCAGGAGTAAAAGCACATTGTTAAAGGTGTCAGTTTACAGCATACAGCTGGGTCAAGGTAGAGATTAATTTTCACCTTTCTGAAATCATTGCAAAGCCTAGAAGTAATCTCTTTCACTATTCTTTGAGCATTGTGAACTGCTGCCTTCATCCCTATGCGGTGTTTACTCTGAAACTTAATGAAGGTCACCTGTATGGCCATGTTACTTGCAAACAGCTGTTTTTCTGTGATCCTCACAAACCACATGGCTGTATAATCAGTGGTACAGCAGCACGGAAGTGTGCAGACAGTAGCAGCATCTCAGGAAGCTACTTTCAGATGTTCCCAACCCCCCTTTCCATCACCATGTCCAAGGGATTTCTGCTTGCGTCACCGATAGCATTAATATATTACCTACATAATAGCTGTGCTTCCCCCTTTGCAGTCTGCTATCAGAAACTGGAATACAGCTCTGAGGTGCTCTCTAGAGTGATATTGAGAAAATTCAATGCTAAAATGTGTTTTACTGTTTGAACATTTAACACCTCACACAGATTTCATCATTTTGATGAATTTACAGCCCACTGTACATTTTCTATGCTTGAAGAGGCACGCTGTGAGTTGTGGTTTGCATCCAGCTGCACAACCAAAGCACTTCCCTATGCCCATGATGAGACTGGGGAGCTGCTGTACTATGCCTTTAATGTGTGATTTGCATCAGCAAAAAAAAAAAAAAAGCCTGAGGTTGTAAAGAGGTGTTTCTGAATGGGCACACACCTTTTGGCAGAGTACTGCGTTATGAAAGAAGCAAGTTTATCGCCTGAGCCATAATAAAATTAATTGTCTTTAAAATGTGGAAGTGGCAAAATGTACGGGTACGCCCTGTACGTAGGTGTGACTGCTAGATATATGAATACAGTGGCTACAGCAGGTCATCTTTTTTCCTGTGGAGTTACAGTAGGGTGTGATTTGATTCAATTGTTCCATGCCCTTAGATTCTCTCTAGGGCACTTTTCTGTAGGTTACTGGGCAGATACTGGAGGTACAGCCACTCATCAACATCCATCCATCCTTTTTCCAGTTGCCCCTTTGCTCAGGGCATTACATTGCTCTTTGGGGGCCAATAACAGAGGAGCAGCCAGCTCCGACTCACACCTTTCAAAACAGTTGAGCTGAATAGATTCAGAGCAACGAACCCAGAACATTTGGTCGTGCTGCTGATACGCTGCATGGGTATTGTTGTGACGGACCGCCAAATGCTCAGTGTACACAGACCAAGGGGCTGCGATGATGTAGATAGGAGGCCTGAAGCAGCAGGAAGCCATGGGGAATTATTCCTTGCCTTATCTCCCTCATTCAGTGTACGTCATCATTTCTGCCATTCCCTGATCTGGCAGGTCCCAGAAGGACGCATCTGCCAGTGCTGCTCACCTGATAAGGGCAGCTCCATCACGTACATATGTACAGTTTCTTTCCCTACATACTTTGCATAGCTACAACTGTTATTCTGCATTTCTTAGATGTAAGCAGATATGGAAGAAAGCACATGCAACTAACTCTAATTAAAATGGCTATATTGGCTGCTGGTGTCACAGCATTCACAGTGGAGACCAGACCTGGAGGCCTGATAGTTGCATGTTACAGTGTAACATGCAAATTTATGCTGAATGCCATGCTATTTTGTGGGAAGCAATATGATATTTACCCCAGAAAAAATTGCTGCACAAAGAGGTGTGGTGCACGTTTCCCTCCCTGTCTCTCCCTTCCCCGTATTTGAACAGCAGAGGTGAGACTTAGTGTAGGCATTTGAAGATGCTCCATACAGAGCAGCCCAAGGGGGTAAATGGTAAATGGTGCCCAAGGGCACCATTTTCCCTGCCCTACCTTCAACACACCTCCAGTCTGCGCTGGAGCCTCTGGTTTCCTCCTGCAATTGCATTATACTATAAATAAAAAGCAGAACATTTTAAGGTACTGTAACCTCTTCTTCTGCACATTCCTGTGGCCAAGGTGATCTCCATCACCACTGACTCAGACATCAAAATCAAAAAAGCAAGCTAAGAAAAGGAAAGTCAAATATTTATAGCTATGGACGTATGGAAACCTTATCCTATACACATAGGCGCATGGGAATATTTAACTACTTACCCAGGGATATTTATTTGCCTAAAGCCATCAAAATACCCCCTGCTACAGGGGATCTGCTGTGCCCCACGGGGGGACACTCTCAGCTAGTGCAAATTGTGACTGTACCCAGAGGAGATGTCCATCTTGCACCGGTCTGGATCTGTATTTCTAAAAGTCCCTGTTTTGCACTTAGATACAGAATATCCAGGGAAAAAAAAGGGTCAGCCTGCAATATCTCCTCAGCTGGAAAAGAGAGCGACTAGCAAAGAAGTTTCCATCATCTCATTTAATGGCCAAAGTCTGATTCACAAGCGTGGCTCTCCTTTGGCTGAAGCCTCTAGTTAGCAAACGTTGTACGTATCGAAGTCAACGTCTGCAGCATCAGGTTATAGCCCTCAGCTTTTGTGCTTCCTTTATAAAAGGAGGCCAGGATGAAAACATGACAATATTATGAAAAGTTAGAGGTCCAGGTCTTGTTTAAATAAGAGCTGATGGCTGTGGAAATGCACACCATGTAACAGCGGGATATTTTCTGCCTTTCAAAACTCTCCTCTTTGTTGGAAATATACTAAAAGCAACTTCTAGACATCAAATTAGGGAAGGAAAAGATCTGGACAAATAAGATGTGCCTATTTACTCTATTCATAGATAAGAAAAAGTCCATATTCATTCATTTTAAAAAAAACATGGCACAACACCCTACAACTTTTTCTATGTCTCAGCATGCCTATTCAAGAAAATGGCAATGCTAAACCTTATTTTATTCACAGGTTTTGGGGAAGGATCATTTGTTTGTTAAATATTTTGATCTCTACCTTTAAATCACTGTGCCCTCTGTATTTCTTTCCATGCACCCTACTCTGATCCCATTGCAAGAGATGGGAGAATTTCTATTGCTTTCAGGGGGAGGTGGATCAGGCCCGTCGGGAATTTCAGACCTTGTCTCTTTTCTACATTTCAGACTTGTGTGTTTAAGAATTGGCTTATTTTCTAGCCTGCTAATGTTTTCAATTATGTGAAGCCCAATTCAATATCTCTACCTGATTGGGAGGCAGCAGGAGTTGGCTTTTTGTGTTCTGTGACCTAGAGCTGACTCCATTTGCTGCCTATCTGACTAACTAGTGAAGCAGAAAATGCACACAATACAGCACAATTAATGACAGAGTCTGAAAAACACACCAGATCCCAGTGGAGAGGAAGAAATTAGGCTCTTGCACAGTGAAGGAGTTTGTTGATGATGTTTTTCTATTTATAACATTTTAAAGGGCAGGGGTGATAAGCTAGGCTTAGTGGAAAATCCTGTTTGTTTGGGTTTTTTTTCTAAAATTGGCTTAATTTTTTTTAAATTGAAGATCATAATATTAAAATTCACACCAACTGTGTGGCCCTGTGGAGTGCCAAGAGAGGGAGAGGGTTTCTCTGGCCTTTAACAATCTGTCTCTCTTGGCAAATATGGCAAAGTGTTTAAATTTACCTAAAGAGAAAAATACTCCTTAGAAAGAATAGTCAAGTGACATACCTTGCTCATCTACTATGCTGATATACTACCAATAAACAGGATTTTATGGCAAAGATATACAGGAAAGACATTGTAGTTTGACTTTTTTTTGCCCATCCAAACTAAATGAGAATTACAGTGTTACATCTACTTTCAACCTAAACACTGTGTTTGTTGTGCCGTATTGGAGTCAGCCAACTGTTTATCATTATATACCCTAGAAAAAACAGCAAACCTGGTGCTGTGTTTCTTCTGCTGAGTTACACACGTGCAGCCAACCCTCGGCCAGATCCAAGAAGAGACATAGGCAACAGCTACCTCCCATCACCACCACTTCAGCTGCAACTTGGACTGTAAACACCTCAGTTTGTAGGAAAACACTAACACTATGTTAGCAATCACTAATTTAATTAAGTTCACTAATGGGATGGGTCTTTTTAACCACCTGGTCTTTAGCTCTTGCATACAAGGGTGCCTTCAGACACTGTGAAAGAACCAGTATGAGCAGCACAAGCTCATTAATGTGATGACAATAAAGTGAACAGGACCCAAGGTATCAAAATGAGGTGTAACAAGGGGAAAGAGCAGACATATGGAGCCATCTCAAGACATCATCTTTGTAAATCAGGAAGGTACTGATGTATTTAAACCACCCTTCTTTTCACGCTACTTTATGAGGAGCAAATCCCACTTCTGCAGAGATCAGTGGGACACAGTCCTTACTAATATTTTTTAAACAGTAGCTGCCACATTTAAATATTCAATCTAGATTATTACTTAATTTTATCTTCCCACCTTGGAAAGCTGCCACATGCCCTGTATTCTCCCACCGCGAGAGTTTCTTCAGGAGGGCTGTCCCCATGCTCTGTTGTGCTCACCCAGCACCTGCAACACCTTAGCACAGCACATGACATTTAGAGGTGACAGAGCTAGCACAGGATACTGTGAGTTGCAACACCATCTAATCCCTACTCCAGTTGTCTCCAGCGTAACAGCAGGATCAAGGTGAGGAAGCTGAAAACCTCTCTGCAGTATCTTCATCAGTTATCCCAAGGGGAACGATGGGTTCACCAGATTTACAGCATTCATGTTACTTTTTAAATAGAAATGCTTTTAAAAAAAACTGCACCATGACTAAGTTATATAGAGCCAGGATCTCATCAGCATTAGGATTATTAAATACTAGTTGTGCTGCCTCCTGAATAAACACACCAACACGCTGCCGACTGGCTTTCACCAGGGATGGCAAAGCCCAGTACAATTTTCTCTCTAAAAGCAGGGAAGTACACACAGGAGTTGGTCACCGTTGCAAAATGGAGCATGAAGGAGATCAAAAGCATCAGAGTTGAACTTATTCCTACAACCTTAATTTAGCATCTTTAAGCAGATCCAAAATTCAGCCTTCCAAACAACACACTTCTGTATGGGTCCTGCTTCACATTGCACATGGAAAGGGTAATACTCCCTAAAAGAATAAACAGCAACATTCTCATTTATTTTCACTGTTAATTCTGTGGCCACAAGCTTCAGTCATTGCATAGAGGTAGACACTATTCTGAATGTATGAGTGTTTGTTTCCCCACAGGCTGTTTTTCATGGCCACTAGAGCAACCAGCTTTTTCAAGCACTAATAAATATATCTGCACAACGATTCAGTAGGACACAGCAGTATTATTCCCATCTTACCTATGAAGTAGTGCTTAATTGTACAGTCAACTTGAAACACACAGGATCTCATTTTGTCCAATGGAATTTACTATTCTTCAGCAACTGGTATCTTCAAAATCCAAACCCTGTTGGCTTTAATTGCAGACTGGAGGAGTTGGACTACTGAAAAATCAAGTTTCAGAGTATCAAGTTGTGAAATAGTAACGTAGCTCTGCATGTGTTCTTTAATGAGTACTTTTTGAAAAATAAATATGCTTTAGCTTGATAACATTTATTTTAATGCCAATATCTTTCGTTCATCCTCCCTGGGGAACAGACAGTACGAGCACTCAGCACTGTGCCAGGCCAGGGCTGTGATGAGCAGGAATGTGCCATTTGTCCTCTCCGAACTTTACATCACTTATGTATTTTGGCAGTGAATTTCTAATTCTCTCCTCTTTGCAAGAGCCATAGTAGTTTGTTGGGTTTTTTTTTGTTTTGGTTTGTTTTTTTTGAACTGCTAATTTGGTAATCAATTGTTTATTTTAGTACAAAGAAATTGGAAATATTTCAGAAATTCCAGTTCCCCTACTGCTTTTCTGCACTTTCCACCTGTTTATTAGGGACACATCTCACTGGATCCAAGTAGTAATACAGGGCCTCAAGAGAGCTTCCAAATGGATTCTAAATTGATGTTTAAAAGCCTTCTTTTTTCTAAATGGGAGAGGCTAATGAGTTTTAATTCCTTGGAAGGTCAGCTACTTCAGTAAAAAGGGATTTTTCTATTACTAGCAAGTCCTCTGTTTTGGAGACTGGTTTACTTATTTATGTATGTTCTGACCAAAAAGCATTTGATTAAGGCTGTGTTTTGTCATTCAAGAAATTATAAGGAGTACTGCTGGAGCAGGTTTTACTCTGTAAGCATTCAAAAGGAAAGATAGGTGGAATGGAATAAATATATTAGCTGAAGGCCAGAATTTGAGCATTCGTACCAGCACCCTGGTATATAAGCAATTTTCATATGCTCAGAGTGCTAAAAACCCAACAAAGTGGCTTAGGAGCTACAAGAAGAACAGCAGCTAGGTCTTGCTCCCACACTAAAGCAAAGAATAAAATTTCAGATTTCAGTACACAACTTGGGCTCTTTACCTGAGCATTACCACGTCTGCCCATGGTCTGAGTTTGAAAATCTCACATTAACATCCAGCTCAGTCAAGATTCTGCTGCAAATTATTCCAACGAACATCGGTAGGTATGGGACCACCAGAAGATAAGGCAATCTCAGGGGGACGGGGCACACAGCCCTTTTCTAATTCTCCCTGACCATTTAGAAGTTGGACAATCCTGTTCTTTATTGCTTAAAAATGTGAAGCCAGAAACATTAATGTCCCCACCAACATTTAGCTAGGCAAAGGGATTCCTGATGCACACAAGAAGAGAGGCCGTTAACTGCTGTTTTTTCCATGGAGATCTTGCAGCCACTGCAAATTGTTTGCTGTTCTGCCCCAGAATGAAGAGGTGGTACTATCTCTTGGAGGAATTATGCAGCTCTGTTCAGCCATATGCCAGCCAGGGGAGAATAATGTATGTCACTGGTTTCTTCCCCCCAGTCTGGAGCGGATCATTCTCCCCTAACCTCAGCCCCATCCTTTATAGGAAAGGATGGCCAGGGCGAGAGAAATTTTCCCAGTATCAAGAACAGAAAAGACAACACTTCTGCCTCTTGCCACCTTTCTTGGGAGGGAAACTGGAACATCAAGTAAATGGGGAGGAGAAGAGAGGAAAAACCTGCTGTCCTCCTTAAGGAGTAGCATAGACTGGAATACGGCTAGGTGGTCTGGAGAGCTTTCAGCTGCTGATGGAGCACAGGAGAGCTGTGAAGAGCACTGTGAGGGAGGACTGAAGCCCTTGATAACATATCAGCAGTAGCAAAAGAAAAAAGGATAGACCTGAGGGAAGGATGATAACCTGTACTGGAGCCCATGAACCCCGGAACTGTCCCCCAGTACAACTCCCACTTGACAAATGTGGTCCAAACGTGGTCCACGCAAAGCATCAAAGCTTTGGCATTCCTTCCCAAGCACACTACGGCTTACTGCCAGCAAGAATGGGATGAGACAAGAAGTTTTGCTTTCTGGTCTCTGTGTCGCCAAAGGGCAACGCTCCAGCAATAGCTGAGCACAGGTAGAGGCAATGGCAAAGCTGGAAGAGACCGAATGTGACAGACCTCTCCCCCCGGTGCTCACTGCAAGGCTGCTGCGCTCAGCGTCTCACGGCCATGGTGCTGCCCGGTGAGGACCCTCCGGGCAGGGACAAGGGGGTCTGCTGGGTGCCATCCCCTTCCTTGCATAACTGAGGAGCTGCAGGAGAGAAAACCAAAACTAGAAGCCTCAGCAGTGAGATTTATTGCTTGGTTAATAACATCCTTCCCTTCCCAATGACCCCAGTGAAGAAAGGAAAGGCGGAGTGGCTTTATCTTTATTCAGTGCTGTGGTCCTTCTGGGACACTTGAACGTGATTGCATCATTTTCAGTGTCAGACTTGATAAGATGCTGATTGTGTTTCTGCATTTTTCCATGGCGGAGGACTCCCCCGGCAGCCTGGATGGTTAATGGGAACTGACTGGCTCTCCATGCTCACCAGTGCAGTTCCCTTTGGCTTCCTGCTGTAGCACATTAACACAACAAATTAACATTGTAATTGCCTTTTAACTATTTATCACTGTAGAAAAAGGGGGGGGGGGGGGGGGGAGGAAAAAAAAAAAAAAAAAAAGGAAGACCACAGGCAATGACCCAAGAGATGGCTTAGGAAGGCAGGTCTCTATCTGCACCTCCCTTTATTTCTATTTATAGCCAGCCATTAAGTTATGCTAATAAACAGCCAACTGCAGGGTATGGCAAATCCCTTGCTCAGGCACAGAAAAAGCACCGAGTTAAATATATTCAGCTTACTCAACTCGCAGGACCGGTGTGACTGCTACCAAAACCACAAGGATCTAATAGCAGCTTCAGCAGCTTTCACTTAGATCTACTCACGCAGCAGAGCCTTTGCAAGAGTATATACATTTAGCATATATATGTAAGTCAAGTACAGGATAAATAAAACAAGGAAATTCAAACAAAATACCCAGTATCAATGACTCAGACTTAATTATTTTGGCAAAAGACAATTTGCTGCAGTTCATAAACTGATTCATCTGTGAGAAAACAGCCCTTTTATCCAAATAGCAGCATAATGCATCTGCCACCAATTTCTCCAGAGCAATTGCGTCAAGAATAGCATTTATTGTAACTCTCCCTCACATACACTTGGTTGTTATGCCATTTTCATGTACATGTAGCAGTTTCTAAAGGGGGTCGCATCAGGTCCTCACGTAACTTATATACTTAATCAGATTATCCAATTAAATAATACAGCCTTAAATGAAGAGTCTGCTATTTCCTCGAGCAGTTCTGCGAAAGCTTTCATTGCTCATTCTAGTGCTTAAAATGTACTAGCAGCACTGTCTTCTGCAGCTATTTTTAGGTACCCAGACATTTGTAAAGCACCCATCACTAATTTCTAGATGCCAATACCTTGTTTTCCTCATCAAATTACAGCAGCCAGAAATGTCACATTAATTTATAAAGTCACAGAACACATAAAAATAATGACAGTGGCTTTATCTTTTCTGATTGTAAGCAAACACAGGATGAAAAAATGATTGCTGATGATGAGGGTTTTGTAGAGAAAGGAGAGGAATCCCACCAGGGTGATGCGATTGCCGTCCCCCGCAGGGCTGGGGCTTGTGCTGACCTGCACCCTTTGAAAGGTGCCAGCACGTACCTGGCAGAGGAGCGGCCGCGGAGGCTGGGTAACCTCTGGGATTTCCTACGACTTCCCCAGCAGCCATGGCGATGGGACCGATTCAGTTCTTGGGGTGACTCATCGCAATTTGTCCCTGGCCGCCCCATCCTGGCCGTGGGACCACAGCAGCTCTGCCACGTGAGCCAACGGGGCAGGAGGCAGAACCAGCTCCGGCTGGGCAATCCTTCCCTGAAGGCAGATGCTCCAGATTCAAGTCTTTCTACAGCCTTCAAAGCAAGAATATACAGGCAGGGAAAGGCCTTTTATCAACCCTGAGCAGAAAGTGCTGGAGTTTGCAAATCCCCAGGAGGATTTCCCATGTGGAATGTCATCACAATGCTCTGCCACAGGGAACGCTTCTTCCTGCAGCAAACCCTAGGAGGACGGTAACACCTCTGGTTATTTTGCCTCCCAGTCCCCATCTTGGTAAGATATGTTGCCTTACTATAGATTTATAGTTTAATCCAATGTCTCCAAATAATTTATTTTAGCAATAATTGAATAGGTCCACTACCAGAAGAAAGGCCGGGAGGTGTTAGAGCACAGCTGTCTCCGGAGTCATGGAGGAAGCAACGCAGTGGCTCAGCACCATGGTTAAGCAAATACAAACACCAAGTGTTATAACACAGTGTTTCCCAAGGGCAAAATAGAGGAAAAATGACAAATTCCATCTAGACTGAGCACACCGAGCAGACTTCACCGGCTACTGAAGTGCCGAGCTCCCTTCAAAAACCATCGCAAGGTCCAGGGATGCCAGTGCGGCAGCTTCACTCATGTACCCCAACGGGACTCCACCATGAAGCTCTGACAGCCAGTGCTTGGTGCTCAGGGGTTTCTGCCAGTCTAGCTCTCCCAAAGTGCCCAAGCTTTGGCAGATTTGGAAGTGCTGGTCAGTGCCCCAAAACATTTTGTGTTCAGGCACCAGTTGCGCCACAACCATATGAACAGAGTTGGTTGCCTGTGTATGCCACTACCAAGTCAAACAAATGATTCCCTAGCCACTTTCCTCCATCCCCGACACTAAAAGGTAATAAAAAAGAAATAATTTGGTTAATTAAAATATCTGTTCTATTTCTTTTCTCCTCCCTACCAAAACACACCCTAGTAAAGCACGTGAGAGACATTCACCCCTGCATCACCTCTTGGACATTTCCCAAATTCCCAACCCCCCCTTCCTCCAGAGGGCAATTGGGTGGAAAGGGGGATATTCTGCAGTCATTAAAATTTCATTTCATTTTTAACCTGACACGCTGTCATTTCAAAAGCTCCCTGGTGTGAAGGGGATTGGCAGTGTGGGGAAGAGAGAGCAGAGGAGGCAGGGGCCGGTCGGGATGCGGGAGGCGTTTAACACAGCAATTGCAGGAGCAGTGGAGATGCTGTCGGCGCAGGGAGGGGTTGGCTTCTTGCCAGCCTGCTCCGCGCTCTGAAAAATAGCAAAGCTAATAACCTCAATTACAGCCCAGCCTCTCTGGGGGTAGCTGATGACGCCTTTGTTTATCTGAATCCCAATGTGAAAGCAAAGATTGTTTTCCGTCTGCAGAGGCATATGTTGTACAGATACTGGAGAAATAAGCAGTCCACGTAAGGGAAAGAAACGTCAACTATACTTTCTTCCAAAACTCACCTTAGATGCTGACAGCTTTAATTCTGGCTCCTTTGGGCTCCCAAATGTTTTAATTTGGCAGCCAAAAGGCAATAAGTCAACTGAAAGGTGGCTACCAATGTTTTATCCTTGGCTGAAACAGGGATGGGCTTTCACCCCACCTGCTGCAGCTGTACCACAGCCTGCACTTCCACTGCGGCACTCATCGCAAAAATGGGTCTTAGGGCTTTTTAAAGAAGCTTGGAGCTCATTCTGCAACAGTATGTGGGGACTGATTAACAAAATGTTTCTTTTATGCATATATTAGTTAGACAAGGATACCTAGAAGGAATAGGCAGAAAGAAAACAGCCATGTCTGTTGAGATACGGCTCTATTGAACCATATCTCAAAGAATATTTGAGACTTAAGCAACATTGTTGGACTTCCTGCAATTTTCCTCCTTGGTTACAAATGTAATCTACATTCAGGAAATCTGGAAGGATCAGGTAGAGAAATCATTACCTTCATTACGAGACAAGGGACCACAAAATGGAGTACAGCAACATCTATGCAGGGTCAAGAAAAATACAGCATGTTGTAGAGGCGAGGTCTGCCTATATAACCATGAAGAAAAATTAACTACAATAGATTTCATAGAGGATGACTATCGCTATAAAATCCTTTGTCATATTTAAGCACTGTTCCTGCTGATAAAATGAGCAATGCTTTTGTTTACGCATGGTTTCCCTCCGCGTGTCACTGGACACAGAGCCCTGCAGGCTCAGCGATTCAGTTGGGTCTGCCAGATGGTCCATATGGATGGTCCTATATTGCAGTTTTAATGCAGTATACTGTCCTGCAACTTCATTTTCTTTTTATATGAAAAGCCATATAAAGGCTCGTCAGGACCAGCAAAGTCCATGAGGTTATTCAGTTAGAGGTTCCCCCTCAGTCAGTCAGCACACACAAGCAGAGCTGCCACCTAACGTGCTTGCAGCAATATGCCTTCAGGTTGCATTTGTATAAATTTCAATGTGGGTGAACTTAGGTAATCAAAGTTAAATTTTCTCAATTCCCTTATGAAGCAGAGGCAATCAGCCAGTACTCACAGCCGTGTCATAAGTCAACTCTGTGCCCTGTATACACACACAAGAAACACAAGTCTTGTTCATCTGCAGTGGCATAAATCTGAGAAGACATCTAATAATTCCCAGTTCCACTAACCAGATACTAGATGCAGAGACACAAACCGCTTCTTCCTGGTATAAGTCAGTAAAAGTACAATGCCACCCGTTTTTTGGCAGCCTGAAGTTGGACAGGTTATGGATAAACATTACCAGGGTGTGTTAGATCAGGTTTACGCAGATTTACTAAAATCCATAACTCCTCGCAGAAAACAAGGATATTGAGGTTATGCTGTCAATACATTTTGCCTATGAAAAAACAGAATCTAACAAGTAATGTAACAACTCAGGTTAGATAGCCCTGCCTCAGGCTAGGAGTCAAATCTTTCCTTGACTAAGAAAGCCTTGCAATTTAACCTTTGCCTGATCTCACACATGACTGGCTTTTAAAAAATTATAGCAGAAGAATTGTGGAAGAAGGAGGGAGGAGTTATTGTATCTTTGACCTTGTTTTTTCACATTAAATAACAAGACACAGAAGGGTAGAGGCTGGGGTCTAGCACAACCAGGCTAAAGCTCACCACAGGCACACGCTGGTTTTCATTAGCCACAAAGACATGTTGGAAAATTCATAGGAACCAGTCATACAAGACCCATAAAACAAAGCAGATGTCATTGCCTTGTCCTCACTATGGAGCTGAGCATCACCCGACCATGGGTCTCCAACCACACCAGACCAGTGCTGCATTGCTCGCCAGCAACTGGGGCCTTTACAGCTTAGGCTGCACCTTCTGACTTCAAATCATTTTTCCTCCTTTAAACACAGTAAAAATTGCACAGAACTTAGAGCTAGAGGTTTACCCCACACATATTAGCTGATTTTTCAGTAAAATCACAGAAACACAAAACACATGCTTAGGTTCATCAGCCAAGCTCTCCCAAGACACCTCCAGTCCCCAGGAACCCAAGTCCTCTTCTGCCCCCCCCCCCACTCCTGCAGAAACACTTGCTGTTCCTGCCACATTTTGCCACAGCGATGATAACTGTGATATTAATGTGCCAGGCAAAGGCAGTGTCCTGGTTTCGGCTGGGATAGAGTTAATTTTCTTCCTAGTAGCTGGTATAGTGTTATGTCTTGGATTCAGTATGAGAAGAATGCTGATGTTTTCACACACACTGATGTTTTCAGTTGTTGCTAAGTAGTGTTTAGACTAAGTCAAGGATTTTCAGCTTCTCACGCCCAGCCAGCAAGAAGGCTGGAGGGGCACAAGGAGTTGGGAGGGGACACAGCCAGGGCACCTGACCCAAATTGGCCAGAGGGGTATTCCATGCCATGTGACATCATGCCCAGTATATAAACTGGGGGGAGTTGGCCTAGGGGGGATCGCTGCTCGGGAGCTAACTGGGCATCAGTCAGCAAGTGGTGAGCAATTGCATTGTGCATCACTTGTTTTGTATATTCCTATTATTATTATTATTATTTTCTTCCTTTCTGTCGTATTAAACTGTCTTTATCTCAACCCATGAGTTTTACTTTTTTCTGATTCTCTCCCCCATCCCACTGGGTGGGGGGGGAGAAAGCAAGCAGCTGCATGGTTCTTCAGTGCTGGCTGGGGTTAAACCACGCCAGGCAGCTAGAGCAGTAGAAGAAATAGGAGTGGCAACAGGAATACTGAAAGAAAAACAACTACACAAACAAAACTCAGCTTAACTAAACAATCCAAGGAACATCAAGGTCAAGAGAGGCTTGAAAGGGTGCATTTAGCACAGGTTAGATACTCCAGTTCAAAATACCTGAGTGGGTGATGGACCAAATTACAATTTGGCGTGTCCTCCTGCAGAAGATGTAGTTCTCACTACAGCATCTTTACTTTTTTCCTTTTCTGAGGAACTACAGTTTGTCATACCAGACCCTTGGCACCTGCAGAGGTGCTGACTGATCTCTGTGGGGCACCCACATGCCAGAACCAGGTCACCAAATAAGTACTTGGCACTAAGAGGGAGGGTGACCCAGAGGTGACACCAAGCAGCCAACGACCAGCCTGGGACTCCAAGGGAACAGGATTTGCAGCACATCCCCCAAAGCGGTGACAAAGCCAGGGTAGAAATAGTGCTACCCCACCCAGTGCCATGGTACAAAATGCTGGTGTTACTGGTGCCAGAGGGAGATCTGACCTTGCTGTTTGAAGACTAACTGGATAACTGTGTGCCCCGTAACTCCATATTTAAGTAGCTTTGTGCTTAAAAATAAGTTCAGCTAAATGTCAATGTAGCAGCTCATGAGCATAATAAATTGTGCTTCCATTTTTAAGCTTAGGGAAATTGCAGACAGTAAAGGATGTTCCCCCCACAATAAGATGAGAAGGAAAGAAAGAAGAGGGGACAGTGCAGACACTGTTGATGTTTCTAGGAGATCTGTGGGCTGAAGGTTGATTAGCAGTTGACAGTGTCCTTTCTGTGTCAGGAGAAGATAAGCCGGGAGCAGAACGCTGCAAGCAGCTGATAGCAGCAATTCCCAGATCAAGGCTTGTGGGGGCTGAGGATGGGGAGCAGGAAGGATTTCCCGGAGAAAATGACTATGATGCTGAATGGTTCTGAAGTTTGTGAAAAGTGCCTTGAGCTTACTAAATGAAAACATGTCACTGAAATCTTCTTCTCATCCCAGAAAACAATTTAGTTTTAAACAGAAATCAGTATCTCCCAAATTCAAGCCCAGATACATTTCAAATATAATTAAGTTTGCCAAGTAATAACTCCTCAGCCATTACTTACAACCCTAACTACTTAAAAATATGCAAGTTTATTCTTGAAAACATAAATCTTGCACTGCCTCCCCATATAGTACTGTCATCAACAAAGGGACACAGGCTTCATTAACACAGGGGAAAAAAACATTTTTAAAACAAAGTAGTCAACTCATGAACTGTCTGGAGGTTTACATGGGAGTGTAGGTGACTATAAGAACCTATATGTATTTGATTTTTTTTGTTTAGCCTCTTTAAAAAAAAAAAAAGCTTTAGCATGAAGTTTTAAAGTAAAATTAAGCAGTTTATTTGTAGATGTACACCACTGTACAGGGGTGCAGGGTACATGCTGATAGTTTCCACATGACTGTGAAGAGGTCTCTATCACTTTTTGTGTTTCTTTCCAAGGATGCTGTACACGTTATTGTATTTTATTACAGTACAGAAAGTTTAACCAAATCTGGTTAAACCTTTATATAAACACATACACCTGCAAAAGATCTTATCATCTGCACAGACCAAAATACACCAAAGGAATATTATTATCCTATTCTATACATGGTGTCAGAGATGCTAAGAGGGTCAGTGATGTTTTATTGTAAACATCATTACAACCTTGAGCACAAAATGAAGTCCAACCCTTGCAACTCGTCTGCGTCACCCCATTCACTCAACACAGGCTCTCCTCCCCTTGCTCTACTCACTGGTCCTGCTGGGGGAGGACCTTGTGGGTCTGAGCTATGTCAGATTTAAGTTTCTTCCCCCTCCTTTGACTTGGTATTTCTGAGCTTTTCAAGGAAAGCAACAATTCAGATAATTCAAGTTGTAGCCCCGCAGAGTGCTTTGGAGTGAAGGCACCAGTTCAGCACCACAGACTAGGGAGAGACAAGTAACTCAGGAAGGGGTTTGATCAGCACCAGGGACGTAACTGCTCTCCTGCAGCAAACAAGCTCATCTCCTATTCACCACCACCAAAAGGACAAAGAAGGAGCCCTACCAGCTCTGTGGTCATGCAAAGTACTACAAACCCTTAGTTGTCAAGGAAAACAGAGACAGAGAGTTTCCAAGCCTCAAGCAGGACCAGTGTCCCCCAGCCAGCTGGGGAGTGGAGGGGCTCTGCATTTCAGACAGAGCATCAGGCTCATTTCTGTGTAATAGCCCTATAATTTAGATATCAAGCCCAGGCCAATGAGGACTCAGCAGCCACAATCACCATGTTTTTAGCCATCCAGCCTAGCACAGAAACCCTTCTGTAATCCCCTTTTCCTAGCACATTATCTTTAATCATAGGCATAATAGAGATTCAATTGGAGCCCTCAGCTGCATTTTCTTCCTTATTATTCACAGTGCTGCATTTTCCTCAGCAATAAACAATTTTCCCCCATTCCATTTGGCATTGATCTGCCTCAAAGTTCAAAGAGAATCTTTTAAGGTTTTTATGTGAGATAGAAAGATAGAAACTCAGGGCTTTTACCCAGAAAATTGAATTGCACAAAGCAACTTGCCAGGAGAGCACCCACTTTCTTTGTTCTTCAGATAACATCCCTGGAAATTTGACAATTATTTGCAGCCATTTGGCAACATCATTTTCATCCAAGAGCCCAAATCCCACTCTCAAGGGTTGCTCCAGCACATGCAGTGGCTGTTCAGTCTGATGCTCTCCCAGAGTGGATTGTCCACCTAAATGCTTTGTTACCAGAGGTCTGTGCTTCACCTCTTTCCTTTGGTACCTTCTCCAATACTTTCTGAACAAGCAACCTCTTTAAGCAATATCAGTAGTCTCAACTCTTTAAAAAGAAAGTTACCAAACCATGAAATTAATCCAGGCTGTGTAAATACACAGTTTCCCCTTAATTGACTCTTTAAATGCACCTGTGTCAATGCAGGCACCCCAGCAATGTATCAGCTTGCAAGACTGAAAGGTCTATTCCCCCCTAGAGGCATCTGGGCTAACATTTCATAAATTACAATCATGTTTTCCTTTTCTGTTAATATTTTCATTCCAAAGGTCATTTACCACACACACATACTCACAAAACAGGCGAAGATGGTGGAAGCTGCTTGATTCCCAGACTTGGGAATCACGGTCACTCCATTAGTGATGCAAATCTACAATCTTACTACAAAGATAGATATATCTACAGCCGGTGGACTCACCTAGAAAAAGCTCCATTCTTCTATGGGAGCAGGTGTGAGCCGCTTCTCTACATGTATATTTGGCTACTGAAGGTATTGGAGCATCTTTTCTGAAGCCGGGTGCTTGAGTCAGGCACCCTCACCCTACAGTAAGGCAACCAACCTTCAGTCACCAGCCTTGGACAAGGAGCAGCTGCAGCCAGTCTTGCTCAGGAGGGTCACGCAGGTGATCTCTCTTCTTCTCTGCAGAGCAGAAAAGACCAGGCTACACAGCAGCCGTGGATCAGTACAAAAGAGGGACCCCAAAGGTGACCAGGGTACTACTCTATTGCCCCAGGGTGAACTGGGGTCTCTGACAAGGGATGCTGGATCCCAGGAAAGCAGCCATTGCCTGAGCAGCATTTGGGTGAAGAGAACATTGTTTATACACACAGATCCGAGAGCCTTCAATGAATGGTTAATTCACTTTCTGAAATATCTAAGGAACATAACATTTTCTCTTACTATTATATTAGCCTGAGAAGGTTTGTGCACCCCATCCTAGAGGGTGTCAGAAGCTTAATATTAATTAAATAGCAAATTTAAGGTTATTTCTCATAATCACAGCTGTGATCTGAATTATTGCCTGATGATATTCCACTTTTGCCCGCTTGCTGCTTTTGATTGATTATTTGCATTTGCTGGTTTATAATGTGCATGCATTGCTTTGAACAGAGGCATCTTTTTTTGATTCTAACTGCATTACATTCTCTGGTCAGATGATGGATTGGACTTTCGAGGATACCATAAACACCAGCCCGTTCTTGCCAGCATGATATGTATCTATATTCCATATTCACTTTTCAGTGTATCCTGTATTCAATCATCCTTATATTCATTTCTCCTGATATTATTATTATTAGCCTTGGGGAACTTGTTTTATAGGCTATTTAGTTTGAATTAAGCATGTATGTCAGTCATTTCTTGTTTCTAAAAGAACACAGATGATAAACGATAGGATTTACACCTAGACTCAGCTTTGGACCAGTTTCCATCTTTACCTATATTGAAGTATTATTACTATTAGTAAAACAACTGCTGGATTCTTTGTCAAAACCTTCTGTGCACACATTCTCACAGGCTTTTTAGTAGATTCATTAGGCTCAATTGGAAATTGCTTTTTCTTTCTACTAAGTTTCTTGTTTAATTGGATGTGGTCTCAACAGAAAAAGGTCTTTTGCTAATTTTTCCCCTGTAGGGCTCACTGCCACTTCCCAAAAAATAAACTCAAGGATTGATCAAGATATTGATTATATTTCATCCATGTTTCATCTTCATTTTAAGCTGTCTATACATTGAGACTTACTGAAATTTTCATTATTTTTTAATTAAACACACTTGGTCATCTAGGAACAAGTGAATGTGTAGACACTTACTCAGGATAAGTGTCTGACCATTCTTTCATGTGGCTTTAATGAGATCAAATTAGTGTACTGTTAGTGTAAATAGACCTGCATGCTGGGTTAAATGACCACATGTGCAAGTTATAATGAAATATTCAGACATATAAGCAGATGTTCCCCCACACTCCTCCTGATGCAGCTTTGTTAGATGTTAATGCTTTATACCCTTCCCACAAGTTCTGCAGCAAAGCACACCTCAGATGACACGATGCTCAAATTGTTCCCCATCACCTCTGTACTTTCGCCTCCCACAAATGACTTACAGAAACATCTCTGGGGATTTCTTGAGTAACTGGCATCCTTTGCGACAGAGGGGAGCACACTAGTGCCTGCTGTTCTGTAACCCTTTGGAGCGGGAGTGCGTCACCTTTTCCTATTTTTGACTTGAAGCCCACTGATCCCTCTAACGTTACTGAGAACGGTCACATTGCAGAGGGATAGCATGAGGAACGCCACTCCTCTGCTCTTTCCCTGGTTACTACACCAACTCAGTGACTTCTATTTACTGTGACTCATACAAAAGTTTTTCAGGGTGCTATCCATGGGTTTTTGTGACTTTTTGCTTCAAGTTTCCAACTCATGCTAAAAGTCACAGTGATGCATTTACATCACACCCACTTTCTGCAGGCACTTGCTGTAACATGACAGCCCTTTGACTTAAGCAGTGCAAGCCAGCACAGTTGCGTCACATACCGTCGGACAAACCTATACATTAGTCAGCCACAGATCTTCAGGAATAGAAGTGAGCAGCCTAATGCATAGAAGCAGATTATGAAACTATATTGTCACATCTGCACTGGAAGATTAAAAGCTGTCAAACGATTATCATCATGGAAATGGGTTTTCTAGCAAGGTGAAGATTGGAAACAGCTTGGATGCCACTGCCAGAGCTGAACACTGTTAAAACTGGCAGGCTATCTCCTTTCTGTATCATTTTTACATACACTTCCAGCTACCTGACCAGAGATTAAGGCAGGGAAGCCTTAAATCAGGTCCAGTTTTTCAGATAGAAGTTTTCCTCAGCCTTCAGTGTGCAGTAGACAGGATATTTGGGAAAGAAAATCAGACAAAGAAGTCATATCCCTCCAAATCTAGATAGAAAGCAAAACACCTGTGAGCCAAAACATGAACAGAAAAGAAAAACAAGCACCCACAACCGGAGGCTATGCCTGAAAATATTAGAAACAATTTAGATGACAATTCTTGCTCTCTGCAACTCTGTAAGTAGCATATCTAAGCAAAATTAATCCCCACAACACTGGCAGAATGCCTTTAAATCAAAGGAATAAAAAAAGAAGCCAAGAAGCAGCCAGCAATGCACGCTCTTGGTCACCTGATGTAACAGCGGGCATCCCTTTGTGGCATACTGTGATGCAACCCTTGGAAGATTCTGGGGACTTAGTCAATGCCCCTGCAGCCAAATTCATCAAGCGATGACTCAGAAATGGCTTTGAGAGCAGAGACATCCTTGCGGATAGGACTGCGGGAGGATGAGGCATAACGCGTTCTTTCCATTTAATCCTTACCAGTGTAAGCAGGCTATAGGACTCAATTTATTATGGTAGCTTTTAAAAAAACAAAACCCTTTAAGGACCAGAGAAACAGTATTTGTCCCTGCGTCGGTATTCACACACGCATATGCCCATACCCAAGACAGCGCAGGCAGAATAGGACAAATCATGTGCGCTGAGCAGGAGCAGCGGAGGGGATGCGGGTTCAAGATGGATTATATTTCTGTCTAATTAGCCCACCAGCTGTAGCACTCTGATGGTAGAGATACTTGCCAAGAGTCCTGATTCATTGGGTTGTAGAGATCATGGGCTTTAGGACAGAGGGGAGGAAGAAGGCGGGGGTGAAGATATTTTTATGCCTGACCTTTCTTAGAAGGTCAGGAGTTCGGGGTTTGTTTCTTTAAAGATCCAGGTCTTGATCTCAGAAGCAGCCTTACTGAAATGCTACAGCACCAAGACATAGCATTTGTAGGTACCCATGCTTGTAGGGTAATGACACACTAAGTGTCACAGGCAGATAGATCACTGTCCAGTATAAAAAACCCCACAGCATTATTTGTGATAACATAGATTAAAGTTATGAACGTGCAGCGATGGACCTAACTAGATTTCCTCATTAGCTTTTATGGACATATTTTTGGATTTGCTCATACCATTACCCACACAACCACTGGAGACAGTGTCACCCCGACCACCATTGAAGCCCCTGTTTCAAATAAGAAACTCCACATGTAAGTTCATCAACAGGCAAAAGACCCCAAGATTTTGGTGCAGCTCTTTCTGCCAAGCTGGATAAGGGGAAGGTTAGCGTGGGAAGCCTGTTCAGAAACAGTACATCTACCCAGGTCCTGCAGCCTGCACTTGTGAGGTTTATTTAAAGTACACAGATATATAAAACATCTCATGAATTCCTGGGGATTCACGGTGTGAGCTTCTAGTAAGTAAGCACTCAGGAACATTATGAAAAAGTCAGGACTCTTAAATAAACATTCATGCTGGGCACCTAATTTATAAATTTACTGTTCAACTAAAATAAAAGCAGAGCCAGCACACCTCCCTGGCCAGCCACAGTGAAACCTCCCAGCTGGGCTCTTAATGAGCGGCAGGGACAACCTCCCTGCTCAATTATTCATAGAAGTTATCCAACAGATATGTCTTAAATATTAGCGAGTTATCTAACACTTTAATCAAGCTCAATATTTTGATTAGCAAGGAACAATCCACAGCACTTCACACTCCACAGAGAAAAGAAGGGAGATTTCAGATTACCAGGGAGCAATCTGAAAGGAAACTTCACGAACAGAAGCCAGTTTCCCATATATTAACAACAATCTGGCTATTCCAACTTTTTGGAACTTCTTTACATTTTGAACCTGCTATCTTAAACATGGTAGATGCAGAAGAAAAGACCTTCCTGAGCTGGAGGACCCGAAGTTTCCATGAGTGGAGCAGGACACAAAGCAAAGCAATTCAGCTTGGTTCTTCAGCATGCTCCATGCTTCAAAGGGAGATAATAAAACCTAAAACCACCAACATCTCTGCTTGAATGTCCACAGAGGGAAGCAGCAGATAGGTGAATGTTGTTACACATTCCAGTTGACCTGCTCAGCGTCCCACGTGGTTTGTAAAAGGTGTTTTCAACAAATAGTATTAACTCACTTTGTTTCCTACAAGATACTGATTTCCAATATTTTTAACAAGTCCTTTGAAACACACTGTGATGTGTGTATTTATTGCTTGAATAGGTCTGAGGTCTCAGGTGCAAAAGACTGCCTGGGGCTACATGCCTCTTTCTACCATGAACTTGATTAAAGGAAAAATCCAGACCGATACATAGAAGAACAATTTTACTGTTACAAGAAACAAAACTGTTTGGATGAGAGAGGAGCAGAATTTTCAATTTTGCCATATACAACTCCAAATTTTCACTTGCTGCCCATAGTTCAATAAGGAAATACTGATTATAAGAAGATTTGGTTTCTCAAATGAGCCTTAAATTTGGCAGACCTAGGAGTTACGTTATTCTCTGCACTCCCGACTGAACTTGCCTGTGTTCTTTTCTTTGAAATGAGCTCTCTTCCATGCAAAATCTGCCCCAGTGCCTTATTTATTATTGACCCGTCACAGTTTGGAAACATAGCTTAAAATAAATGAGCCTGAATGCCATGGCTGTAGAGTTATTAAACTGCCTGGCATTGAGGAAATTGCTTTTCATAAACATCCTGAGCTCCGATGTTTTATTCTTAAAGTGTTTAATACAGTGAAAGTCCAAGTTAATCTGAATCAGTCTGCAAACTGAATTGCTAATGAGAAGGGAAGATATATTATTGTTCAATATTGAAAGACTGAAGTTGGAGGACAGAGCAAAGAAAGGAGTTTCACAATGTACAAATAATATTCTTTCTACTTGCTGTCACTTGATGCACTAGCTAATCAGTGAAAGAAAATGCCTCCACTTTCTCAGTAGGTGAAGACCACACAGAGGATGTTCATTTCAGGTCTCCTCCATCACAGATCCCAAATCTCACTGCCAATACCAGCACTCTTCTGTTGTTATCTGCACACCCTGGCAATACAGATATTAACAGCTGAACAAAAAATAAAATAGTGATTTCCACATTACTGTACAGAGCCGCAGAAGCATAATAAATATTCTGTAGTTGTTAATTCCCTATTTAATATCTTCCCCTGGTAGCACTCAGGCATGCCCTTTCTGTGCTAGCACTGCCTTAGGCACCCAGAGAGGAGTGTACAAGGGCAGATGCTCCAGTCCATGCAAGTTTGTTTGGAAAGTCAGACACATTGTCCAGATGAACGGCATGTAGCTAGCGTGCTGCCCTGTACCTAGTCACCAAATCTAGACAGGTTCATTAGGGATGCCCACGTCTCAGCAATCCAATACCTCTTTCAGGGTGGACTGCCTTTACCCCACTGCTGTTATTACACAATATACACCAAAGCTGAAGTTTGAAAAAGCTCTTTGTGCCCCTTCTGTGGGAAACAGCTAGAGCTGCAGCACGACAGGGAGACGATGGGATGCCCCATCCTACTGCACACTTGGCAATCCCACTCCTCAGTGCTGGGACTTGGTTTCTTGTGCCACATAATCATGCTACTCTTCAAAACAATCCTGGACAGTCTCCGTTTACCTCAATCTCACCATCTAGGATTCTGGACAAGAAGCAGGTTGGTGAATCTATTTCCTATCCATACATCCAATGCTCCTTAACAGCTTCCCAGGTATTGCAGGTTTGCAGGGGCTCTGAGGCCTGACCACTTCTCCAGCCTGACATGGAGATGCAGTAGCAGAACCACCCCCCTTCTGCACTTTATTCTCTAAACAGGGCTCAGAGGGAAGAGGGAACACGGTCACCTTTCTCACCTGTAATAATCAACATGATACCAAGGAGGGCTCCCTGGAGATGCCTTTACATGAGGTCCGAAAGGAGCAATGAAATTTCCAGTCCTCATCCCATTTTGAGCCCCAGCAGGACAAAGGGATGAAAAACAGCAACTGAAAATACAAACAAAACCTAGATTATCCCAGGTTCGTTTAACTTGTGAGTTTGCACTTACACGATACTAAAACGAGGCCAACACCGCCTGCCACCTCTTTACGAGATGTAAAACCTAAGTGAATCCTTTGTCGATAATGTATTCCTGTTTGCAATGCCTCTAAATTGAAGAAAATGAGTATTTCTTTTTCCTGTCGGAAAAGCAGTGCGGTACCCCAATCGGGGTTGCTATGCAACCACCTCCTGCACATGGCTGATAACACTCACAGCATTATTTCCCCGCCTGACTGCGCCGTCAGAACAAAGCCTGGCTAATGAAGCTTTCAAATGCTCTTGGCTCTGCCTTTGACGGTTCAACACGGGTTTTCCTTGCATGTATGTGACAGTTACAGCAGTTACTCACTGTCCCCTCCAGCCAGGGATGTCTCCGGAGCTGGATGGAGGAAATGTCCAATGGAGAGCAATGGACAGGATTGGAGAAGAGCAGCAAAACACCCAACAGACGCAACCAGCCTCCAAAATGGAGGGCAGCCACGCACACCACAGAACAAGACGGCGACGACAAGGCCCTCTGAAATGTTGAGCCACTGGCATCACAGACCAAGCCAGACATCCTCTGGCACCCATTTATCCATCAGACATAATACCCTTATCACACCGCAGCTGCTGCCTGCCTGTGGGTATGAGTACAGCAAGGATAAACCTCCCCACTGGCATATGCAAAAAAGGGACGGGACGAAAACGACTCCCCAGGTTAAGCAGTTCCAGTCTCTTGAAGTACTTACAGATTGTTTTTTTAACAATCTGTTGAAATAAATTTGACCGTGATTTTCTTACACAGCATGTGTAAGCAAACCGCTCTTCTGCCAGATGAGTAGGTATAGCAAGAACCACCATCGTTGGCAAGGAGCACCAGCTTCCCCCATAGACATCTTCGTCCTCCTGTAAGAGCAACCAGCTGATGCTAAAGTAGCCCCATTTTGTAACTGGGACAGTCTCTCCCTCCATCATGGCCAGATCTGTCCTTCATAGAGTCAATCACAGGGACAGCCCCATCTCTCAGGGAAGGCACTTAGTTACCCTCCCCATTTTCACACTGACAGCCAGAGCTGGTTTCTTCTTCTATAGCAGATCTACACTTTACCAGTTTATTTCACAGGACAGCAGCATACAGTGAAATGGAGAGCATCTCCTTGGCCCTCCAGTATCTTGTCTACTTAACAGGATCACCTTAGATACATGTGCAGATGCCACACAATCCTGGACTGACAAGGCAGTGAGGATGGGCTGACAACAGACGCAGTGTGCACTTGCCAGAGTGCACAGACATACCTCAAAAGGTTCGACAGGGACAAATTTCTGTAGCTGAATGCTTTCTAGACAGCACGGGGCTCCAAGTGTTGTTTTAATCAGGAAACTACCATGAACTAAGTCAGGGCACGAATTCAAAGCCCAGTGACTATTCCACACCCTGTGCTATTTCAACACACTTAGGAGATGCTAGGTGCAGCCTGAGAGATGCCTCTCCAGAAATCCAGGGCAAAACTGCAGCTGCAGAACAGTTATTTAACTTCCTTTCCTATGTGAACAACTGCTAGCAGGCACAAATTACCTGGAATAAGAGCTGGGGACAAGTTCTTCCCACACCAGAGAGCTGGAAGGATTGGCCAGGGCTAGAAGCACATATACCCTCGAACAGCAAAGTGACATGAAGAGAAGCAGCTGGGGGAGTCAGAGCAGGCAACATCTGCCAACCATAAGACAACCTGAGGCATTAATCTTGCTCTCAAAGACGTAAGTTCTGCAAACAACCAGGTAAGAGTCACAAGAGAGCACAGCACCCAGAGAATCCAACCCACCCCCAGCTCGAGGTTTAGGTTGTAACAAAACAACCCACCTGGCTATTCAGGCACCGTGACTCTGCCTTGCTGGGCTGAGCTGAAGAAAGCACAGCGTGAGTGCTTTTTGTTGGAGACAAAATTATCTAACAAGAGACAATTATGTGACATTACCATTAAAAGCAGTGTGTGGGAGGAAAAAAAAGCTTTAAGCCTGTGTATCCTGAGGTCTGCAAACCCCTTTCTCTACCTTTGTACTAAATAGGTCTCATTTAGCCCATTTGTTCTGTCCCAGCCAGGCAAAGTCAAAGTAGGGTTGATCGATTTGTTAATTACAGTAATTTTATCTTAAATACAGACAGCTGAGTGTTCATCAAGTCACAAATTCGCCTGTTAGTAAGAGACCTCCCCCCTGCTAAATAATTAGGGATAATAAGTGGCTCATAATAAATGCAACCCACAACAACATGCTCCGAGAGCACAGTGCAGAATCAGGAGAGCTATTAGGGAACCCCCAGGTCTATTTGTCCTTTTGAAGAAAACAATGCAATATCTTTAATTGTCTCTCTTGAAACCCTGAGCCAGCTCTGCTGGTTTGTTATAAGTAAAATTATCCCACTTTCTGACTGCTTCTTGTGTCCAGAGAATGCTTACTACAGAGTCATCAACACAGATAAAAGCAACTGTCTCTGCTTGCACTGACTAGGCACATACGAAGAGCTGAGATAGGAGGTAACACAGGTGGGTTACATATAACCATGCTCCTCAGGCCTTTTAAAACTCTGGGTAAGGCTCAAAAGGTTCAGTTTCAACACAAGTCACAAGCAGTCCATGCACAGCTTGGAGCATCCATCCGCACGCATGGACCAACATGAAGTACATTCAGTACTGAAGACTCGCATCACACTCTCAGCACAGAAGGGGCAAGCTAGCAAAAGCGAAGGTTAAGGGAAACCAGCCTTTGGTTTTCAGCCTGCAAAGGATAGGGAACCACAGGAGCAAGTTTCTATGGCAGCCTGCCAAGAGCAAGGTTTGAGATGAGCGAGGAGAGGACAGCAGAGCTCATGTGCATGTGCATCTCTTCCAAACCCTGCAAAACAAATAAAAACCCAAACAACCCACACGGGTACACCTACACTCTCTGTTTCTGTTGGTTTTCTTCCTCTTTTCTTCCTCTATCCCCTAGTTAATTACTCCTTCAACTTCACCAGCCAGGCAAGCAGGGACAGCGAAGAGGGTCAGATAGGTGAAAACATCACCACTTCAAATTCCCTTCCAAGGACTAAGGATAAAAGGAATTTCCTCCCGCCACCCCCATCCTTTAGACCAGCCCTTGGATAGAGCTAGATGACAGAACATAGTGTGGGGAAAAAAACTTCAACTCCTTGAGCTCAGTGGATCCTGCCAGGTCCGGGTGCTGGGGAGAAGCACCTTGGCAGGTGAGGTCATCTGCCTTCCCCTGGACAACAAGGCACTGGGAAGGGACAGCTAATGCAGAGCTGCTTCGGGAAAGAAAATGCTTGTCACCACACCAAAATGAAAACCATACAAGCCTGAGTTTGTAGGGAGTAGAATAGCAGGGGAAGACTATAGGAACTGATCCTGTGATGGCCATTTCCTAGCTGGTAAGTCAGTGGAGCTACAAATTCTCTTTTCTAGTAACTTGAAGTATTGAACTACGGCCTCTTACTTTCTCCCCCAAGGTGAAGACATATGCAACCCTCGTGTGCAATCAAGACCAGACAGGATTTGGAGAGAATTTTAAAGTTTCATTCTCTCAGCATGCAAAAACACAGATGTCATTTGTCTTGTTTTCCACACTGGGGAGTGCACTAGGGAAAAGAAATAGATTTAATCAAATGCAGCTGTATTTTGTTTACAACAGTATTTGCTGTCATTTACTTACTTTGCTCCATGAAGTGCATTTAGTTATTTTCCTATGGCATTTCCCTCCAAGAGCTGAAGCTTCATTTGTTCCTGTGAAGACCCCTGGATTTCTGCAAATACTTTTTCCTGAAGCAGATTACTTATTTTTTTAATGTGTAGTATTTCAGTTCCACTTCATCCACAAATATGTTTAAACAGCATTTGCAAGATTCTTTTATGCTATGTCCTGTTATCTCAGCACGCCCGACTTTAAGTTGCATACAGAATAAATACTGGGCTTTTGTTCTGAGCAGGGGAGATAGCTGTGTAATGATCAATCAAAAAAAGCCCTTGGGGATGGGACAGATTAGCACTTTGATACTACTGAAGATGAATGGGTAAAATGAGTTTGATAAGCTGGTGTTTTCCTCAGATAATTGCTCTGAAACCTTTCTAAAGCTGCTTAGATCTTCCCCCCTTTCCTTTTGCTTCTGGATAGGATAGCAAGTCCTGCTTTTCTATCAGCAATACTGGACAGGCTGCTGCTGTTACTGTTTTTAAACAAACAGCAGTTGATTTATGCCACATTTCATCACTGACTATTGAACACTAAAATACTGGTCATAATTTAACTGGAGATTCAGACTGGATTCCTATTAATCTTGGCCAACTTGACTAGTCCTCCCAGCACATATGTCACTGAGCACAGCTTAGCTGAGAAGGGACTGAGGGGGTGGGCAGGGGATTTCTCATGGGATATGGACATCCTTCCTCAAGCTTAAATCTTTAACAGCTCCTCTTCCTTCAGAAGCCACTAATCCTTGGCGCTCACAAACAGACCTTCACCCCCTGTCAACCTTTCTCTGGGCCTTCTATACCCAACACTGACCTCCTCTTCCTCCTCCTGGATTGTTCTCATGCAGCTACCCCATACGATCATCTGAAGAGGAAATTCTCCTGAAGCTGTAACACAAAACTCTTGTCAAGCTCACCCAGACCCCAGGTACATCCCTCTTCAGGCATGAGGCAAATCCTGCTGGCATTCACAGACATGGTACCATTTACCATGCTAAGTTACTCTCAGCCACTAATGAAACTGGAGCAAAGAGATTTTACTATATTTTTATTGTTTCATTGAATAAATGAATTTTAAATACAGAATTAAAAATTTATTTAAAAAGTTATTAAAAGCTAGCATTCAGAAGTAGGTTGCACATCAGTGACTGAAAAAATTCATACTTTTTGGTACAAAGATAGGAAAGAAAAAAAAAAAGCATATCCATCATCTGGAAAGAGGTTTTGTTTTTTTGGTTGGTTTTTTTTTTTTTACATTTCCTTTCATATTTAGAACTGATATCTGCCTCATGAGAACCTCCCACCAACCTTGTTTTTCACAGCACTGATTCACATTGTTTGGTGTTCAAAAAAAACCCACTCGTTGTTTACAGAAGCAGCGATGTAGTGTTTTCCCTTCGTACGTATGGAAGCCAGTATGTTTAATAAAATATCCAGCATATGATGGGTGCAAAAAATGCAGCATTATGGGATTTGCAGGGATGCAATTTAACTTACAAATGATCCTTCGAGCTTACACTGATATCATTATGTGTTAGGTATTTCTTAGAGTATCACATCTCTAGCATTTGCTCTTTGCTAAGCTCCATCACTGCAACAAAGATTTCCAGAAGTGATGAGGGAATAGGTACCATCGATTTTTAATGCCCGATTTTAAAGCAGCTTGATTTTCAAGAGACACAGATCACCCATCCTCAAGGACAAGAATCAGGCCCTTTTAGGCCCAATGTAAGCCCTATAAAACAGAGGCACCTCAAGAAGTCTTGACATTGGGGTTCTGGGTTAGGGTTGGGAGGTGGTTTTTTGCAAGTTTCTATTACGGGTTCTTAAAAAGACAGCTATAAAGATGATCCCACCAGTCAGTGCACCTGTATCATCTCAACCAAAAAAAGTAGACAGACTCTCTATTATACACATCATTTCAAGGCATCAGCACCACTCACACAGTATCCACAACAGGTTAGAAACAATATGGACTACGGCTCACCTGTTCCTCAAGGATCTTAACCACCAAGAGAATTTAACCACACAGACAGACAAACCACAGAATGAAGTGCCCTTAGAATAGAAACTAGGACTCTGAGATAATGAATAGGGATAGCTACACATCAGCCTGGGGGAAAAAAGCAGAGGAGGGAAAGTTCAGACTGCAATGGAAACAAATTCATTTAACAACAGAAATAACACTGGAGATTGTCACTAGTGCAGCTAGGATTTGGCAAATGAAATGAAATACTTGGAGTATACACTTGCAGGGCAGCCCTGCTTCTGCCACATGAATAAATATCCAACAGTGTTTAAAAACGGTATATTAAAAAAAAAAAAAAAAAAAGACATCAGGATTTTCAGAAACGGTGCTTGTTCCACCCCCTGTAACTACGTAGTGGGCTCCCTCACGTGAGGTATTTCAGCATCACCGCAACAGAAAACAGTACTTCTGCACTCCTCTTCCACAAGCACAGTCCAATTTGAGCTGAGGTTGTATGATGATTATGCAGTGATGTGAGGTGCAAGCGTTCTGCTCTACCCTTGTCTCTGTTCAGACCACAGCGATCACACTGGGCTGTGCGGGATGAAAATGTGCAGTCAGAGCTGTAAAGGCTCAATTCAGTACCCACTGTGTGACCAGACACAGGCACAGACCTCTTATTTCAGACACTGCACATCTTAGGGGTTTTTTGTTTTGTTTTTAAACTGACATGTTCACACAGAGTCTTCCAAAAAGAAGTTTAGTTCTTGTGGCCAGGTCAGATTAGTAATCTCAAATGACCTTCAGAATATTTCCTTGGTTATCCATTGATATATAGGTTGTCCAGCAAAATAAATGCATGTTTTACCCTCATCAATCGCAACCTGTACATTTGGTTTTGTATTACCAGGAGAGCTGTATGGGACAGGCATCTCTCCTATCACACTGTACATTTGAAAGGCTGCTGTCCATCCCATACTTTTTTCCAAGGAAAGTTATTTTCTTGTGTTGCATATATGTATTTAACTGTAGTCATTAAATACAGGATGTTGGCCTTCCATCCCATCTGGCCTTTTTGGAAGCATCCTTTTTTCATTCTTCGAAGAATGTAACAGTATCTTATTAGAGGAACCCAGGATCACAACTTCTTCTGGTGATGTGCAACAGTCAATAGTGGATCTTACCAAGGGATGTCACTAGTACCACTGCAGCATTTGACTGTCTCTCGTCCAAAATGTGGATGTGATCAAAAGAAAGAGCAAATCCAGAAGAAAGAGATGTCTTCTACCAGATGTTTCTCCTCTTATGTTCCATCTTTGCTGCACAACCACTGTAGCTTTGTTTGCAGGGTTTGTTTGGGGGGGATATTTTGTTTAAGAATAATCATACCCCCTGCAAATTCTGCTACATAATGATAATTGCTGCTTGTTATCAACACCCCCGTTAGCATGTAGGGTAGTGTACTCTCACAGCCAGCTGTCGTGGAAGTAGTAAATAAAGCTGTTTTTCCTTCAAAGACACAAGCATTGTCCAGTCTGTGACTATACCAGGAACATCTCTATAGCTTTCCCATGCCTTTCAAACACTTCAACCAAATGCTTCCTTTTGCTCATACTTTCCTTAGAACATGCGAGGATAAGATGGGTTTTGCTTAATTATCCACTCAGCATGCGGATTGATGTGGTACAAGTCTAAGAGGTAAGTGTCTGGGTCCAGACAATGTTCACCTGTCAAAACAAGAGATTCAGAAAAAAAACATTTCTTATATCCTTAGACCTATAATTGCTAGGTTGGGGTGGGGGGGCTGTGTTGGGGTTTTTTCCCCTAAAAACTGATATTTATTCACATCAATTTCAATATCACAACCATTCAGAAGTGTTTCCACAAATCTGGAAAAGTTCTAGTTATTTATGTTAAAATAAATATATGTTTCTTAAAACTATACTAAGCCCAAGCTTTGATCTTTGCGGAAGGGTACTCTAACTTTAATACCCAATAACTTTAGCACTTGAAAACCATAATGAAATATGTTAGCGATCAAATCCAGAGACTGAACTGTTTCCAATGACAAAGATTTTCTTCTACAGATGCTACTAAGAGAAATACTAAGAGGCAGCCAAAGCACTCCAGTAACCGACAGTCTCCAGAAGCAGCTGTAACAGGGCATAAGAATTCCTTTCCATTTTCAGACACCCCTAATCTGCTGCTGCAATCATATTATTTAAGTCTCCTCTCTATTTGATGACATTATCCTAATGATGAGTGGAAATCGGTGACTAATGAACATCATCAACTTGTTTAACTACATGGTTTGAGAAACTTCCACCCAAGTTAGTACAGGTTCTTCTGTCAGAAAGTTCATGAAGGCAGACAGAATTCACACCTGCAGCTGGAGTCATTAGTACAGATGCCATGTGCCAGCCTACCACACTTAAAGCCCAGATAAGAAGCACCCAATTAAAAGCCTAGTAGCATAGGATGAAGTTGCCTTTTACTTAAAACCATAAACTACATTCATCTTAAGTTCTACACTTAATTCCAAACACGAACCTTTATCGTTGAGGAGAGAGGGAGTTTAACACAGTACATTTAACAGAATGGGAGGTTTGTTTGTTTTTAAGATGGACAAAGTTTTGCATGTCTCTGTCCTCAAGACTTCTGGACTCTTTAGTTTCCACCTTCCTTGAAAGGCAGCTTCTGAATAAGATCCATTAGTACTTTTGGAAGTCCAGGCTTCAACCTTCCCACATACTTGCACTATAAAGGCTTTGCAGTGATGGCTGGAAGGCATGTGAACGATCAACACAAGAGCTTTGACAGGTGCTGTTTGCTGTGGGTGAGGTTAAGCCACACTTGTTCATTTGCCTTCTAACTTTTATAGTCCCCCTCCAAATCTCATCCTTTTTATAACTCCCTCCTAAGGCAAGTTAAGCATAAAAACTGGATACCAGAGTCCTTATTTTCAGTTGCCATCCAGACTTACCAATATTGCCTCCCACTTCATACAGGAGCAAGTTTGTGCACTCCATTGAGTTGTTACTGCAGAAAGAAAAACACATTGAAGTTAACAAAGCTCTGTGAAAGGCAGATTAGGTAGTTTAGTAATGTTTCTTCCAGAAGAATTGCTTATGGTTCAGAGGCCAGCAATGGTCAAGGAAGCAAGAGGCCATGGTACAGAGACCTTGCTGATCCTCCTGAACAGTGCAGCTGTTGAAAAGCGCACCCAAAATTGGAAAAAAGAATACAAGGCAGATATTCCTCGCTGTTAGCGAGAAGCACACTACAGGCAAACACTAACTTTTCAATAGGAAGACAACAGGCATAAATACCAAAGTTCATTGGCAGCATTCCTCTAGAGCTGATGGCCTGTTCAAGAGAAGCTCATCTGCAGGAAGACTTAGGCACCTGTAGTAGCTTGTTAGTGAGATACCAGCTGACCCATATTCAGCCAATTTCCCATCCACCCTCCTTGTTTAGGCATCTGCTACCCAAGGACACAGTCAGGAGATGCACAAACACTTTACCTACTAAATACAGTCTGCAGGCACGGTGACAGAGAGGGGCAGGAATTCTTCTGTTCATTTTTTGGGTTATTTCAGCAATTCACCACTGGAGCATAGGAGGGAACTGCAGAGCTTATTTTTGGAAATCCCTATATTAAGATATGCATGCTGGAAATACTATTCCAGGCAAATAATTTGCACATGTGATGTTTTTCTGCAGGAGAGCTAGAGAGGGTTTGTTTTGCAGGGTCAATGTTATTCCACTTTCCCTTCCATTCAGCAAGGCTTTGCACATACTGCTAAAGTTCGCTTGCTGTCCAGCAGCCTAGAGGGGACTACTGACCTCCCAACAGCCTGAGCACAGTGATGGAATCAGTTGAACTAACATTTGCTCACCCCATCCAACAAACTATTTCCAAAGCTTAGAATAGAGGAGCAGAGAACAGTCTCCTAATGGCTCACTGCCACCACACCAGCTCTGCCAGAAAACAGAAACCAGCAACTAGACCACCTAGTACTTTTTTCTTTTTTTTTTTTTTTTTTAAAGCAGAGAAAAAGCCATTTACCACTTGAGGAGGTTGACAGTGTTAACAATGTTCCAGCCATTCTGGCACAGGTTCTTCTGAAACTGCCTCAAGACATCAGCAACTCTTGTTGCATTGTTCAAATGCACCTCTAGCGAATCCTTCAGGAGAAGCGAAGCATGGACTTTCACAATTTTGGAAGGCTGAACAAGGCAGGCAGAGAGGCAAAAAGAATAAAGTGCTTAAAGACAGACTTTTATCAGCTAAAACATCAAGTTTCAAAATAGATCAGAGAGTGTGGAGAATTAAACCTATCCAGGCAGCTGTTCAGAGAATTTAGGTTTGTTTCTTATTCCACACATACTCCAGGCTGGAAGCTTATAGAAGTATCAAGGTGAGCATTATAAACAAATCATTAGTGCTTGCATTAGCGCCGCTCTCCATCAGCGTGCGCTGGTGCTCTCTGCTGTTCAAATACAGCACTGGCACCAGAAGCGACACAAGCTTTAATGAAAATAGGATTTACCAGAATAAATTTTGACAAACTGTTTTGCACAAGTCTGATAGGCTTCTCTGGAATTCATTTAAATGACCGAAAAAGTAGTGTAGACAACTGAATTGCAGACTACTGAATTTCAGAAAGCTAGTTTCAAAAAAAAGGAAGCTCTGAGCCATCACAGAGCAGAGTTCAAGTGCTATTTTCTTAAGACTGTTTTCATCAACTCCCCCACGAAGTAACTTCTCAAGAACTTTTGTGGAGAACGTTGAACTGTTCTAATGGGGTCTGATCTGCAGCAAGCTAATTTTGCAATCCCAAGTCTTCTGCAAAAACAGTGCAGAACACTGAGACTGTTAGGAAATAATGTTAGCACTGTTCTAAGCATCGGGTCATCTGTTTGCCTAAACAGTAGTTGTCCTCTCTGAAATGACAGCACCTTCAACAGTGACATGCCACTTTAACCAGCCAAATTTTAGGCAGACATCATTTCAGGAGCCCAGCTGGTATAGAAAGGGGGATGTACTGACTTGAGAACACAAACTCTTCTTCAGGTCTGCAGATTCGAGCTCTCTACATATTATTTCTATCTGCAGACTCCACCTAGCTCGTGCCCTTAAAGCATCCCAGTTGCACCACCACTGCTATGCAATACTTAAAATCCAGCACTGCATGACGTAACCTAGCACCTGCAGACCCACACTTATTCAACTAACAGTGGCAACCAAAAAAACAAAGGCAGAATGACTCCAAGGATCTTTTCCCAACTTTGACACTCAAATAGATCTAGTAGCAACATCTGTTTAAAAATCTCAGTCCGCACCAACACAAGAAGGAGTAGAGCCATTTCATTTATCAGGGAACTTACTTCTCTCCTTTTAAGTGGCAAGAACCTCGTCCTCAAACCCTCCCATACAGATCAGCAGCATTATGGAGGAAAAAGAAAATCAGATGCAAAATGTATTTTTATACTGCTGTAATAGTCTAAATTTTTGCTCTAAGTTCATGAAAATAAGTCTGCTTTATCATGGGATATAAACACATGGGACACCTAGAGCCATATGAATTCTGTTCTTCACGCGAGGTAAAGACCAGCATTTCCGCTCTTGGTCTCTTCCCCCCTCACCTGCAACCATGCAGCATCTTAACCGAGTGTTTTGTAGCCCGAAACTTATTTAGTAGTCTTATTGTTGGGATCAATTTTTGCCACAACCTGGCCAAAAGGGTTTGGGAAATGGTTTCTCATTGTTCTGCAGATTTTTCTCCCTCTTGCTCTTTAATGAGCATCACTCCTTACCATTTTCCAAGTTTTTATGAAAGCATTTGACACTGTTATGAAAGGGCTCAGTTTTTCCAAGCCCTAACTCACCTCTGCCTGGTTCTTTTCCACCTTGTCTTTATCAGCATGAATCTTCCGCAACAAATTTTTAATTCGTTTGTCGCAGAACTGGTACCTTTTGCTATTGCTTTCATTCAGCTTTCTCACTTGAGCTACCAGAAAAGAGGACACCTGGGCAGCGGAGAAAGGAGAAAACAGGAATTAAAACAAATCAAGCAGAGATGAGGATGCCATTTAAGAACTTAAACATCACTTTATGAATCTCCTTAAATAGACAAAATATCTATATACCTTGAAAACAGGTAGTCTTGAAATTCAGCCAGAGGTTTTGCCTCCAGACATTTAACTCCTCTGAAATTTCCAGGACTATCCCTTCCCCTCTTCCAATTCTAACCAGACCAAGACACTGCTACACCATACCGCAAAACACCCGGGCAACTTACTGTCCAGAGCAAATCCTGGTAATGAATCATCATCCGCACAACGTCAGCTGCCCCTTCTGCCAGCTGTTTCTCCTTCCCTTCGGGGATCTTGTTTGGCAGCCCCTTGTGCATGAAGAGGTTTGGGGCCATGACTGTGGAAACATTCCAGAGGTTCATTTTGTTGTTGTTCTCCCTGGCAACCACTTTGCTGAGAAACTCAAGTAGAGCCTAAAGAGAGGGGAAGAGACTTAAGGCATCCGTTGCTAATGCTCAAGAAACTACTGTGGCAATTGCTAGAGAGATCATTTAATTAGCATTTTTTCTTGATATCCGTGAGCAAATCCTATTTGTCCAGCCAGGAAGTTCAGTGAGCAATTTCTAATATTAGGATAGCACCAAATAACCATACCAGGCAGAGAGACGGTTTGTCCAGCATTCATGAATCAGGAGAGACAGTCTGTGTGGGAAGTAGATGAGCTCCTTGGCAGATGGCAATTTACAAAGTCCAGTCATAACAGTTACAGAATCCAGAGGTGGCACCCCCCTTTCCCCCAGTATCCACTCAAAGCTATTCCCAGATGTGGAAAAATAAACCCTTTTGGACCATCTCTTCTGCTTCATGCTTCCACCAAAGCCATGACGCATGACAGATCATCTTTGACTGGATTACGTATTCCAGCACCCTAAATAAAGTTTGCAGGGTGCTAAGTCAGCCTTGCCTTTATTACCTGGAAGCTGAATTACTGAGGAGGGGGAAAGAAAAAAAAAAAAAAAAAAAAAATGGCAGCAGCAACCACCACAGTTCTTATAAAGCACAGAAAGGCAGAGGTTGTGCACTGCCTGCAAAGCTGATCCCATCAGCATTTATTCTTTCAAAAAGTAGTAGGTGAAAGGATTTGAGATGCCTTCTGATCAGAAAAGGGTAGGAAGTTGTAAGCTTAGTAGTTTTTGGTTTTGTTTTTTTTTTTTTTTAAATTGAAACTGTCTTTCATAGATGACGACAATACCACAAACCATGAACCAAAAGACTGAATTTCTTTCCCTATACCTTAGCATGCCCACATACAATGTAAGACCCATACATCTTTCACTCCATAGTGAAGTGCTTTAACACACTGAAGAGGACAAGCATGTTTCTAAACAGGATGCTCCAAGACCACATGGATTCCTACTGCTCTTAAATTTGTGCCCAAAAGGCAGACTGTGCTTACAGCTTACGTTCACTGCACAACCTTGAGGTTTGCCTGCTTCCCCCATCATTGGTTTCCATTCTCAAGTCAGTGAAATAAAACCAAATAGCACGATGTATGTTATTTACAAAAGCTGATAGAGTTTCCTTGAATAAAAACCTGGAAGGAGATCATGTTTTTCCAGTTAAATCCAGAACAGGTAGTTACCTTTAGAGTGTTTCTGTTGGGCTCTGGCAGAATCAGGATCAGGAGGTTTAGAGCTTGCAATCTTTGCTTCAGGTCTGGAATACCTAGAGAGGGAGAGCAACAACAGGACAGAGGATTCAGGCTTCTGACATCATTCTTTTTAAGCATGGGAATCCCCCAAGGAATAAGGCAATTACTTACTGTAGTGTTTGTCATCTAGGATTTGAGACCTTGTTTTACAGAAGTAAATCAAGCTCATACTGCCCTTACGAAGTGAACTACCTATGTTTTAGAAGACTGACTGATTTGCTTCAGAATACACAGTCTACCAGCAAGTCTGATGCCCTTGAAGGATATCAAAAGACCCCATTATTCCCCATTTCTTGAACAAAACCAGTTGTGCACTTTAAGAGTTAGCTTAGCACATTCAAACCATCTGTTGAAGCACAAACCTCAAAATAAGGTGCTTGCAGAACACTGCATTACCTGCAGACAAGCCAAGACCATGCACACTGGTCAGTTGCCGCAACTCAGCCTACATGTCATCATTTATCCATTTGTCCTAATTCATGGTAGCAACCTCGCAGCCTCAAATGACACAACGTAACTTAAGATCCCAGGGCAGCGTTCTTACACAAATATGTATGAAACCACGCACCGGTGACGATGACTCTCAGGCTGATACGTAATAGTACATGTAGCACCCTGCACTCTGAGTTTGGCTACAGTTCTTATCGTGCTCTGTACTCCCACCAAATCCACAGGCTCCCAACACACCTGACAGGAGAGCCCAAGACCAGTAGAGCTTTGCCAGAAAAGCATAACCAGCAAACTGATGCTAAACAGCCAAAGCAGGGACTCACTTTGTACAGCAGCAAAAGCAGGGAGGTACTCTGCAGTCAGCAGTGGGGCCGGCAGCTCTCTGATGAACCTTTTCAGTAGCCCGGATACATCATTCTGGTGGACTTCATCCCAGCGGAAAAGGCCAGTATAGAAGTCCCTTTCTAGCTTCTGTTCCAGGCTCTATTAAAAAGATGGAATTTATCACATGCTTTAATAAGCAAGTGCAAGGGAAATTCTGTAGCTGAGCACTAGGAGGGCAGCCCAACAAGTCCGAAGTGTGCAGAGACCCTCACAGCAGACACTCCCAGATTTCCCAGCAACGGACGTTTCTAGTTGTATTGGGAAGGGAGACGAGACAATTCCAGTTATTTAGATACTTGCTTCAGCAATATGCTTCCTGATCACCTCTGACACTTTTGAACGCTACTAAAGAGCTCCTACCTTGATTCTGGTCTGGGACCCAGAAACTCTCAAAATGCCCTCTGTTTCAAGTCCTCTCTTTTCCAAGCAGGACAGCAGCTATTAAAGGGGGGAAAAAAGAAAGCTTTTAGGCACAGAGGATGAGAAGTCAGCCCTTCCTTATCACAGGCCTCAAAGGCTTCCTGACTCTGAGGATCAGAGGCGTGAATGAAACCAGAAGAGAACTTACTGCCTGGAGTAACAGAGGGACCTTGGTGTTGGGGAGCAGTTTTTGGTCATTTTCCAATAGGGTGTGAAGTGGAACTCCAAAGAGTCTTTTCTCTACAACAGAAACAACATGTTGTAAGTCTGTATCACCTCTAATCCAGGTGTAAGGTATATATCCCCCACTGCAGACTAAGATGGTACATATTGTAAGTGTAGATACTGGAGAAAAAGAGAGGAATAGTTAACCAGGACAAGCGCATTTGATAGTCAGACATAAATGTGGTGCTAGGTCTTGATGTCATGATCCAGTGACTTCCAGGAGAAATTCTGATAAAGGAAAACAGACCTGTCACAAGGTTTCTTATCAAAGACCCTCTCTGTTCTAACATTTGAAACACAAGCCTATGAGAAGGTCACTGTAAAAAAAGGCACCAAAAAAAAAAAAAAAAAAAGATGACATACAACTAACCTGTTGTTTTCAGTTTTGGTGCTTTGTTTCTCTTCAGCTCAAAGCCCAGAATATCACAGAGAGCTGTTAGTTCAATAAGGGCCAGTGTAGGGATCTTCTTCATGTCCTGAGCAGATAGATCTCCAATCCTGGTCACTCCTAATCTACCCTTGGGGATCTTAAATTTCTAAGGGAAAACACACACACACACAAGGTTCAGTGCAAGTTATTACTACTAATCCCTACTGGTTATCAAGTTTTGCTGCATTTTTATCATTCCTTACCATAACCAGGCATCTATTCATTCTCCTGTTTTCAAGACCAGACAAATGCCTAAAACTACTCCAACTTAACCCACAGCTGAATAAATATTTTCCCTTTTCAGTATTGCTCTAATATCATATTGGAGATCCCAATTTATCTAAATTAAAGACAGCCTGATAGCCACCCTAATCTACCTGAACTTTGGAAGCAGTCCAGTACATTTGTGGAGAAGAAAACTGTTAGAATTACAAGTAAGAAAGTCCAGTTATTCTCCTCGTTTCAGTGGAAGCAACCCAGATCCGTATCAAAATAGCTAGTTTCACACATAAGCCTTACTTCTTTTGACCCTCCACTACACAACAGTTATCCTTGCCCAACACTGCAAGGATAACAGCACTACCTGTCCAAAAATACCTACCTAATATAGACCCATTGCAACACCATCCATAGAGGACGTTTCCAAGAGCTGGCCATACAACTGAATCAAGTGTCTTGTACCCCTCTCAACAAGAAAAGGCTAGGAAGTTCTAACAGGAAAAATTCCTTCAGTGCTTACAGTTAGGGCATTTCCATCCTTCAACTTCCTAGATTCAGACAGGAACGATCCCTTGAGCAGGACAGCCGCTTGCTCTGAGTAGGCAACATCCATGTTGAACACCTCCTCTTTTCCAGGGTTTCGAACTGGGCAGGAGTAATCCTGGGTTTCTGCTACAGAGGAGAAATTGTCTTGAATTTCAGAAAACCAGAAGGGTGAAGCTTAGAAAACAAGTGTGCTAAAAAAGCAGTTTGAGACAGATTTGTGTACCATTGCTTTTAAAAAATCCTACATTAACATTTGAAAACAATGTTCTCATAGCACAGTCCTGAGACTGATCAATAGGGTAAGATTAGCTTACAGTAATAACATTACAGCTACAATCACTAGATCTCTGGTAAGACACGATCATGGCCTTAAATTAAAGGACATACCTATGGCTAACTTCTCTTTACACAATTGCATATGGTGTTTATAAGATTTCACCATATGATCTTTGCTAGACTGATTTTACTTCCATCTTCTAGTTGCTTTCTCGAAGAGTTACAGTTATCAGTTCAAGTGGCAATTCATAACAACACTAGAGCCTGGAAGAGTTTACTAAATCCACAACTGCGGATAACCATGTATTTAAAAAAAAAAAAAAACCACAACAAAAAACCCCCACAAACAAGGCCAATGTTTCAGACCCCAGATTAGTATAACTTCCCTTCCAGTTTCAGCCCTACTTCTGATCCTACTGCCCGTTCAGTCCAACTCTACATTTTAAAACTTCCTTCTTACTTCTCTGTACATTTGAAGTCCGTAGATTGTGCCACAACTGATCTGGGCTGGACTCCTTTTTCTCTGCTGCTGACTCCTAAAAAATAAACCAGAACATGCTTACCTAGACAAAACAGAAGTTATTATAAGACAACCTGATTTTGGCAGAAAACACACACCTGACATTGTCTGTTAGTCTAAGAAAATGCTGCTTAAGCTCAGGGCTACAAGACTGTTCTGAAATTAAGAATTATAATTAGAGGATTTGGCAGACAGGTGGAAAATTGATGACTACCTCATAGACAGTATTTGTCACAAATTTGCACATCATTAAGCCAATTCTTCCTTTCGTGCAATCATTAGCCAATTTCCCCCTTTTAGTTCATGCATTGAGGGGCTAACAAACAGTGGACCAACCAAGCTGCATGGGGTCTACCCATTGCCTGTGATCACAAGATCTTTCAGGAGAAAGAACATACTAAGTAGACATCAGCACCTAAAAGCTTCCCTTCATGGGCTTCATAGTAAGCTACCTCTTCATGTCCAGAGAAGTGAATCTTTAAAAGTATAAGGAGGCATTTGGCAGGCAATTCTGTTAATAAAAACCTTACTTTTGCTAGCACTAGTTAGAATGTAGGAAAGCTTATTCTATTATCAAAAGTTAGCAACTTTCCAAGAATCTGCTTATGACATGGAGCTGTGGACTGAGGACTGACAGTTAAAAGAAACCTGTGCAAAGTCACCACAAACAGAAGAAAACCAGTTAGTTTGCACAGATGATGTACTATATCTTTGGAGTAGGTGCACAACTGGTGAGCTGCCATGAAAGCAGAACCAATTCATTTAGCATCTGGCTTAATCACACATCATACACTAATGCCAGAGCACCTTCAGATCCAGCTATCATGTAAACAGGCTGTATTGAAGAGTAATATAGGGGAACTACGTAGAAAGGTTCTGATAGAAATGCCAGCAGCTTTGATGCCTGAGAGTAGCTTATGACAGGAGGCAAATGGCAAATCCATCCTGAAACACTGATGGAAATACAAATCCAAATTACTCTGACACATCACTGCCTGCACTCTTACAGCCTGAGCTGCTTCCACTCTAGCCACAGCTGAACTGAATCAGCTTTAAGCTCAATTTGCTGAACATAGTTTCTTCGATAGGTAGAGCCCATTCAAACATTCTGCTCCCAGCGTACTGAGAGAGCAGTCAGTAGCGGGAAGCATCCAAAACCTGACTGAGCAGTAAAGGCACAGATACTGAATCTGGGCTCCAAATCAGGAATTTCTGAGGCTGTGGGAAAAAAACTTTACTTTTTTGCACTTCTGTTTCCTCACTTATAAAGTAAAGATTTCAAATATCCTTCTGTGCAATAAAGAATTTATCATGTTTTGCTACATGCCTCGAGCAAGTGTTATAGCAACACCAGGCCTGTTTTGGCCTATGGTTCCTGAATACATCCTTCAGAACCCCAAAATTGTGCTTGGAACTGGGACAACAGTTTTTCTAACCAATACGGAAAATTAACCCAAAAGCCTGCTTCCCTCTGGGATTGCTCCAGGAATCACTCAAAGGTAAAGGACTACTTCTGCTCACTGCCTACATCCTCAGATGTTTATCATTTTACATAGAAATCTCTCTCAATTTGCCTAAGCTGAGCATCTGTCCCTTCCCATGAAATACAGAGGGCAAACACCAGCCCTTGTGTACACTGTAAAAGACAAGCAAGGAATACAGAGGTTAAGCTGATGGCCACTCAGCAAAGAAGGAACAGTCAAATGGGCTAATTTAAAATACATTTTCTTACTTTCATTAAAATGGGAGGGGAAAAAACCAACACTTTTTTCTGCTTCAGTGACCTCTGCTGTAGATCTCAGAGGCAACTGCAAAGCTTTAAAAAAATTAAGCCAAAGAAAATATGAATCATTCCAGCAGCATAGTTGGAAAAGAGTCCAGTGATCTTGCCCAAAGTAAGAAGTGAGAAAATGTTTCACTTCTAATTAAATTAAGGCATTTTAAACAGGCAGCTTTAGCATCTTTGTACATGTCTTCATTATATCAAAACATCACTTTAAAACATCAGGTTTGATCTCAGCTGCTTATCAAATGCAAATTATCAAATACAAATATTAGCAACCTAGTGAGTGGACACTTAAGATTAAGAGCTCAAAAATCTCTATTCCTATACAGTAGAAAGTAAAATTATTTTAAGAGATTCAACAGGCTTCTATTTAATCTGCAAGTTTTAAAACTTGCCAAATTTCAATTGAGGCACTTAAGACAACCTTGAAGCACTAGTGCTTCCAGAAATATCATCTTTTTGTTACCAATTCAAGAAGGAATGCAAGTAACCCTCTGCAAAAGAGAATTAGCCTTGACACTGTCTCAGTGCAATTCACAGTGAAGAAGCAATCTGCACCTCAATACCGGGCAGTTACATCCAACACAACCACAGCAGTTTCCAGTGATGTTGCAGACTGCTAGTGTCATTCCCTTAAGGCATTCAAGGCATTATTTGTGTATAATTAATCTCAGTGTAGTAAAAGAAGTTTCAAAGAGGCTCAGGCTGAGGAAAAGGAGTAATCAGTACTGGTAAAGAGCAAGGGTCCCATGCTACTGAAAAAGGTAGATCTTGTTCAAGCTCAATATATTCTGACTAGACACTTGACCAAGTAGAGAAAGTCACAATGAGCCCTGGTTGGGATACTTTCCAGCAGCCCCTAGGAAAAATAAGGATACTGTACCTTGTGGCCACAACCAGAAAAGCAGCAGCACAGCAGGAAAGCAGCTGAAAAGCTAATGGTTATGTATTCTCTATAAAAAAAAAAAAAGGACAGTGGCTAGTCTTTCTCCAGGCGTACCAGCTGTACAAGGTCACCTTATCAGAACTGAACTTATGAAGTTCTCTTTTTTTGGTTATCAATGATTTAACATGTCACTAGAATAAAGAAAACACAAGAGGGCTCCAAACAATACCAGTGCTCAACAAGGCTGCAGGGCTATAGGCACTATACACAAGTCTGCCAGCAGTCTCTACGAAGCTTATGGATCTGCAGGTTTTGTAGCAACTTCTCAGTGCTGCAACCTGGATGCAGAATTTCTACAATCTCAGCTTCATTTCAGCTCAAGAGATGAAGTCTTCTATTTGGAAATAAGAATAGCCCTAGACCCAGAAAGCCAAGTCAGCTACCACAACGCAACAAAGTCTTTCAGGAGACCCCACTGCACCAACATACCTCTGAGCTGACCACTCCAAAAATGTCTCGGACATCACGCACAGGATGCTTGTTCTTCCTCCTCCGAGACCGGGAGTAGGTATCCAACCGCCGCTGCACAGCAGCAGCCTGGGTCTTGGTCAGGGTGGAGAGCAGCACGATGTTGTCATTTTCCGAGGCACGGTCCCCGAGGAGGTCAGACAGACCCGCGTCCTGGAGCCACTCGGCTTCAGCTTCTCCCTCTGCCAGGCAAGGGATGAGAAGGGCGTGTGAGAAGGGAAAGGATAACAGCAATCGGAGTGCTTGAAACTCTTCAGACAGAGGAAACCAGAAGCCCGAGCCATTCCCTTTCTGGGGTGGCAATGGGACATCACTGGAAGGGAGCCACATCTTTGATAGGAAGCCACGGCTGTTCTCAAAATCTTAGCCCTACTCCCAGGTACCCAGCTGGGTATCAGGGTGAAACCAGAGGAGAGACAGCACTTCAGGCAACTATAACTGCTCGCATACTCCTTTCTCGTCATCCTAGGGGAGGAAAAGAGAAGAAAAAACCATGGAGGCATGGCTATTGCCAGGAACCTAGGGCCCCTCAGAAGCTGGGCACAAGTGTGACTCTGCATGGTATTCAGCACAAGGATTACAATAGGAACTGAACCCAGTGGGGGCTTTCAGAGGACATAGGAGGAAAGTCAGATGCACTTGCTTAAATCTGCCTTTACATGGACTTGCCTGTGCAAAGGGGAGCTCTGGCAGCTTTGAGAATGGACAAAGGGTCTGTGAGAAGCCACAATATACAATACTGCACATTTTACTTTTGTACTCTTCCCAATTATTTGGCTATTTATTTTAATTTTTATTTATCCATATGCATGCCTATGTATCAACAACTCTTTTTTTTTTTTTTTTTTTTTTAAATATCCAGACACTGACCTGGTAGATTCAAACGTATTTATTTAATATACTTGCAGAACTATTTGTATGCACCATCCCTATTCTTTACCTTTTTAAGTGGATTGGTATCCATACAGTCATTCAACAAAAGCAAAATCATTTTTCTTACTCTGTGCATTCACTTTATGTCTGTGCCTGTTCAAAACCACTAAAATTAAAGACCATTCCAGTTCCAGAATGAAGTGTGAGAAGCCTGGAGATGGTACAGCAGCATTACTCAAACAAGCTCAATTTCACTTCATTCTTCAGTACATATAAAGTTACACTTCAAACACAGAAGACAACTTTTTCCTTATGGGATGCGCCCTTTGAGGAAGTGAGAAAGTGCCCTGAGCAAGGCAGCTACTTGAAATCCAAGGATAAAAGAAGCAATTTAGCAGGTGGCTTCAACTTTAATACAGCAAACACCACAAAGCCTTTATCTTTTCAATTCTACATACCACATTCACTGCAGGCAGCTCCAGCATAGCTCTACCAAAGGTTATACTGGGAAAAAGAAAAATCACAAGTGAACTGACTGAAACAGAACAGTTCATTCCTACTCTTCCTTTCCTATGCAAACTGGTATCTCCTCAGTTACCGCTGCTGCTCAAAGTTTTATTATTGCTGCATCAATAACAAAAAAGCCATGCAGCTCTTCTTGAGAGATTAAGTAATTTAATTTTTCTGGGGAAACTTCTGTTTTCATGCAACTTGCAAAAACATATCGTGACTCCATTAAAACTCTTTTCAGCCTTCAGAGCATGCTCTTTGTGTTCTGAGGTGCTGTAATGAAACAGAACTTTTTTCAGCATCACACCACAATAAATAGAGTTGGACCTGAAGCGAAGTGTTTCCTTTAACGAATTTTCTAGCCAACTGGCTAGCTTTCCTACATGGTCTGAAGTTTTGGTCTGTTCCCGTGTTTGGTTCTACAGAAGCTAACAGGTAAGAGCATCCCCTCGGTACTGCTCACTTGGTTACAGCTGCTCATGCGCTCGTGGTCCCGTTCGCTACTCCTCACTGTACAGCTATTTGTCCTACATTGTGGTTTCACAGCAGCACAGCTCACAAGACTTCTGGTTTATTTTGTCTTTGGGAACTAAAGGAAGTTAAGCATATTGCTTGCAAATTTTGAAAATACCCAATTCCAGTCATAACAGGAAACTAATCTAATACACAATACTAAACAGCAGGCCCTAAATCGGACATCCGTGTGAGCCTACTGCCCCATCTGATGCCAAAGCACCAGATTTTAATTCCTCTATTTAGTATTTTTGGCCCAGTTATGTTTGCCAGCAACGCAAAAGGAAACCAGTAAAATAGGTTATTTATGGGGAGAAGGGGGAAATCAGAGAGAAACAGGTCGGAACTGAGAGGTCCACAGAAGCTGAGCTGCAGGTTTAAGCATGGAGAGCTGTTAAGATTTGTCTTGTGAGTTCCAGAAAAGCAGCATTTCAGGGGGGTAAAATTGGGAATAAATTTGCAAAACTAGAGAACACCAATTGCAAAAACTTACTTGAAACATAAGCTAGCCAAAAATAGCATTCACAATAAAGCATTTACTTTTCAAAAAGTTAAAAGACAGCTACAGCATCCTACAATTTCAGACTAAACATTAAGCACAACTTCCTATATAGTTTTTGAAGGTGGAGAAGAATCACTCTTCGCAGACACTTCTCAGATATGATTACATGCTATAAGGATGCCAGCAGATACTTTAGTGGCACTACCGCACAGAGTGCATACATTATCAGTCTGCTGTACTGTCAGACCTTGGAGAGAGCTGGATAAACAGCAGACAGCAAGGAAAGGACAATGCTGCTTGTATTTCAGGAAAAAGCTACTTTCTGCCCCTTTCAACTGTTAGTGAGGCCACAAGCATCATCAGCACCTTTCTGCTGACCCAGTTCTACGAAGTTACACGCTGGCCTCCCACTAACACCAGGTCACAAGCGGCTTCCCATTACACCACCATTACACAGGGCTCGCACAGGAGACCAGCATTCTCCAATTGGGTCAGCATTTTTGCAACGCCTTATCTACACGTAGCCTCCACGCTGTCCCCATACTGTGATTACGATCAGCTATTTGTGAAGTTGAGCCACACTGTCTCCACACAGAGCTGTTAGCTGCTGCCCAGGCGAAACTTCTCAGGCTTTATGCAAAGAGCGATGGTGCCTTTGGCTCCATTGCCACCTCGTGGTGCTCCAACCATAAATTGCAAAAGGCATGAAAGCCAAGAGGCACCAGTCAAATCTTGCATCCACACCATCCGAAGCTTCCCCTCGCCACTAATGCTTCCAGCACGATGCTTATTTGACTAAGCTCCTTTGCAGGAGGCACCTGGGGGCTGAGCGTGCTGCACCTCCTTCCCCAGCCTGCCAGGAAGGCTTCACTACTCAGAGCATTATTTCAAGTCTGTCTGGTTTCAATGGCCAATTAAGCAGTCAGCTCTTGCCTGCTAGATTAATATACAGCATTAAAAGACACTTTTCCTTGTGTCCCCGCTTACACACAGTAATCAAATTGCCTCTAGCATATCATTCTTTTGGATATCCCAGACAGCCTTTCATCTCATGGCATGGCCTCTTTTCCAGAGTCTCCTTCCTGGAGCACTCATTTTCTGAGTCACTTTTGCATCTCTTCCAGTTCTAAAAACCAAACTTACATCCTTTATGTAGGGACACTAACATCAGACCTTACTGTTTACTGTGTCTTGCCTACTATGGCAGATACGGATGATGATCTTTCCACTCCACTCTCCAGAGCCCCTCCATGCACCCAGGATAGCTATTTACCCTTCCCAAGCACGGCGGCACACTGGGACTTTCACGCAAACATTTCCCCATTACACACATGGATCCTTCTCAATATCAGGCTGGCACAACAGCTGCAGGCTGTACAGGCTGCAAACCCCACCATTCAAGAGGATGTACAGCCAGCTAAATCACATTCTTCAAAATGGACCCAGGAAACATGTGATCCCAATCTGCAGGATCGCTGGCTGCTTATCACAGTTTATCATCCCTCCAACAGCCCAGGACGTTGTACCTCCCAGGCCAAAAGGCAATCGGTCCAGGTTCCAGTTATTCCAAAATACTGGATAACATCAGTGCTACAGAAATCCCATTAGAAACATCCCATGCACATGAAGCAGTCTTCAGAAGAAAGGGGGGGGAAAAAAAAAAGGAGGTATATAAGAAAAACCTTGTGTGGATGGACTCAAGTCATTCTGGATGTTTATTATGGTTTCTTGAATAGTGAATCAGAGGGAGGAAAGCTTGCCTTCCACAAAAGCAGCTCTCATAAAAGCCACTGTGATGAACTCAGAACCACGTACACAAACAAGCCTTCCAAAACACCGTCAGCTATCACAGCGTGTTTACTGCACAGCCACCGGCACGGGGAGTGAGAGCCCCCACACTTAGTGGGGGGCTGTTCGAAAGAATCTAGAGCCTTGAATGTACTCCTGACTGACCTTTAGAGTCAGCTTTGTTTCAGAAGCTGAAACCAGGCCAGGCCAGCACTCCACTTCTGCAGGGTATTATCCACCACCCAATGAAAAAAAAAAAAAAAAAAAATCTCTGATTTGACTGGTAATATTCTAACCGTATTGCAACATGCTTCTAAATCATTCAGGTTCATAAGCAAATTTTCTAAGACATTCATCTTCCTCCCCTCGCTCCCAACATTTTTGGCAACCTACCCTCTTGTGTTTTGACATCTGCAAGGCTGCATTCCTCTTGTTCGGCTTCAGCGCTCTGTTTAATGTTCTCTACTTCCAGCCAAAAACTGTCCATTGACAAGTTGTCCAAAGACTCTACCCTGGAATTCGTGCCCTCTGACACCGGGGATGCCAAAGGACTCTTCAGAGGAAGCTGGCTCATTCTGCAAGGGCAATTTCTGGTACTGGGAGAGGAAGAGATAAGGAGAGAGACATTAAACTACACATTCAAATATGGCATGCACAATACATCGGTCTTCATTGATTAATGACTGCAATAAAAGGCAAACAGAGGTTAAGTGCTAGACTTCCTTTGGCTCGTGTTTAGCAATAACAGACAAGGTTGGGATCAAATCCCCTGGAGTAGGGGAAAACCTGCTGTCCAAACATGTGAGAGGACACAGTGTCAACACAGGTTTTCTGATGCTGTCCTTCCAGTGACCTCTGAGACACCACCTACCACTCCCGCACTTGCTTCCAAGACTCCCCTGCAAACTTGCACAGATGCCCTCGACATTCACAGACGACCAAGATGTTTCAAGCGTGGTGCACGTGTGCTCTGATTATCCGGCATGCACAGCAAGTCCGACGACTCCCAGCCACAGCAGACTGAACCCAGTAGGCTTGTCCTCCATATGCAAAAACTGGCACAGCTCTGTCTCCTGCACTTCAGCTCGTGCAATAAACAACTCGGATGTCTGAGGCCCTCTTTTCCTGCCCAGACCAGGCTTTTCCTCTGTGAAACAGCACAAGTGTCCTGGGAAACCCAAACATACAGAATTTTCTTACCACCCTGTTGATTAATTCATGGGTGGCCAAAGTCCCAGACTGGCCTCATTCAGCTTTCAACCTCTCTGCAGAAAGTGGTGAGGTTCTCATCAGTTCATAAAATAATACCTCACCTAAAATGAATTTTAATTCACTTCAAAGAGTTGCAAGCTGTTTAAACCCTGCTGTATATCTTTTTCAAAGACTTAAAAAAAAAAAAGGGATAAGTGGAACCTACTTGTGAAAACACCTCAATGGTTCAACTTAGGAATACAATATTAAAGAGACTGCACACTACGCTAACTCTGGATGGTTTGAAACACACCTGTGAAGTCACCGCCATCAAAACCAGATCACAATTGCTTTCTAGTCTCACAAGAAAAACACAGATCAAGTCTTGTGCCTTGAAAACCATGACAACAAAACAACCACTAAATGTGATTTAGCCTCCCAGCTCTGGAAGGACTTAGAAAGTTATAGATAGCAAAATATCTGGAAAGTTTTAGTTCCTTTCATTCCAGAAAGCCGTTATTAGCAGTTCTGGCATTAACTTGCTTCTGTTATAAGAAACATTTCAAGTCATAAATTTGAAGATCTACCAACCAAGACGCCTATGTTGTAGGATATTCTGCACTTCTATTTATACATGTGCATGCATATTACGCTCATACCTTTTTCTAACATGCACATAGGCAGCCCTTCTTTTCTAAAGGTCAGAACTCAAGCAATAACCTTCATTCTGGGAACATCTGGAGGCAGTGACAGCATTGAGAACAAGAATAAGAAGGGTTTTGTTTGTTTTACAGGAACACAGAAGTGAAAGATTGAAAAGAGCTATTATGCCACCCAGCCCACCTCTGACAAAGGCAGAGGTGATCGGCTTGTTTAGTACCCATGCCTGCCTTTCCCACTCCCCTTTCCTTCTCCTGGATACCCAAATAGCAGGCCTCCAGTTGAGATGCCACTTTATAGCCTCGTAGAGGACTTAAATAGTCAATCTAAGATTTAAAAAAAATATTTTTTTACCTTCATAGTTCACACCCATCTCTCTCAGTTCTACTACAGCTACCATCCCAAATCATTATTTCCCCTTTCAACTTTTTATTTGTGTCTTTACCCATTAGGAATTAAAACGTAGATCACATCCCTCACATTAACTCTTCATCTTTAGTACTCCTCTCCATTTTCTCACATTTGCTGACAGCCATCTTGTAAGAGGATTAGATTTAAACAAAGCCACCTTGCTAACATCAAAAAGACTGTTTAATACCTTACCATGATATCTCACTAGAATTCTATTACAAGCCAGTTAATAGAAATCATCACTTGCAATATGAAGGTAACTAGAAGGAAGATTTTAGATTATCTTGAGTGACTTGGGTTTGGCGGTATGAGTGCCAGAAACACTGGCAGCCGAACTTGCACTAAAGAGCAATTCTCCCAATGCACAACACTACACAGGCTGAGGAACCATCTCACAAGCTCCCCTAATTGCTCTGCTGAAGGCACTCAGTAGGCACACAACTACTCTTCTTGCCCTAAGTTACTGCCCCATACTACCATGGGATCTAGGTTATACAGATCAAAGCAGCTCAAAGCAGTTAGAGCCAGCTCATCTAACATTCCAGAAATCTCCATGGATTCACAACGAAACAGAATTTAGGTTTGCAGATCCATAAGAACCTACCCTAGACCCAAGCAGCAGCTTGCACCCGGTACACATGCTCTGGGGCAAGCCTGTGTCTCATATAACTATGACAGTCCCTTCTCCACACCTGCCACAGGAAAAACCACAAAATTTTAAGCCAATGTAAATACAGTCTTCAGCTCTTTCAAAAGGGTGACTCTTTACTTGGATGTTCTGCATGGCGTACCCAGATATCAGATCCTGAATGCAAGTTTTAGTCTGGGAGATACTATGACCAAGTGGAGTAATACTCATCTAACGCATTAGGACATATTCCTGGTGCGCATCTGAGAAGGATCACAACATCCTTACAGTCCAGGTTTCAGGCTATAGCCTTGCCAGCAGCTGGTTTTGGTCTACCAGCACCTTCAGTCCATATCAAAACAACAGAATTCTGGTGCAAGGATATAGTTTTGCCGGACAACAGCGAACTGCTGTACCCCTATCCCACTCTGACTCATGCTTCTATATCACCCGCAGTTATTTTGCTTCCTTCCACAGCTGGAAATACATATGACCTAGTAGTGCTTGCACCAAAAAGCACCACCACCAGTCACACTCTATGCCTACTGTAGGAGAGCCGTATTTGAACAACGTGTGCATCAAACAGCCCGAAAGCCATCCTAACTTTTTATCTCAACAACCCTATGGACTGATGCACTAAACTCTGTTTCACCAAGGTTCAGGATGCTAATGTCACATAGCAGCTCTACACAGCAGTAGCAGGATCCAAGGCCCAGCTCTAGAAGTCCTAAGCTAGCGCTGCTGTTCCTGTCTCACAGGATAACACCAAAGCAAAGTCAGGCCTGTAAATTTAGAAAATGTTTTATTTTCTGGTCTAAATATTTCTTTTCTCGAACACAGTGCACAGTGCTTTACAAATCCAACTACCCAGGTGGAAGGTTAATTTTAGATTTAGTGCACCTAAAAGATTGTTCTTCCTCATTGCATTCCCAAGTCAATGGAGGGCAATCTGTGACGTACATATAAACATAGCAACAGTTTAGATTGAAAGTATAGATTCTTGGCTTGAAATGTTAATTGCTCAGTTGCAACTGGGCAAAGAGTAGGCGGAATAATCAAGTTCACTCGGTTGCACTATCAACCTATCAAAAAGCTTAAGATTATATAGTTTTAAAAATTAATCCAACAAAAAGCAAATGGGCAGAAAGATCTAGTTAAGGACAACCTGGCTCTGTGGAAAGACTGACCATCCTCATGCAACCTTCTCCTCTTGTTAAGAGCAGAGCCAGTTTTAATGGGGCTTGAGATTCATTCAGCTGACTTGCCTAACACCTTCAGTCTAACCCTGACTTAACGGTATTAATAACACAGAAATTAGACTGGCACGGACCTTATACAGTTCATTTTCTTATTATTTCTTCTACAAATCCCTTCCGTGTAGAGCACTGGTAGCGCTTAGCAAGAGCTGTGTGCCTGCCTAGTGCTGACCCTGAGTGATGGTGGCTCACCGATCCTGGGCTAGAATATGCAGTCTCAGTAGTTTTTGATCTGTTCCTAGATACTGTCAACACACAGCAAATATATTGCAAACACTCATGCAACTCTTGGCCCTCTTGAATATCAAAATAAAATAAACACTGTTGCTATGCATTTGTTCATTCCAGGCTTGAATCATTCCCATCAGAGAGCGTCTCAAAGGATCTGTAGCTGCCTAGACTACTTTACTGCTTGCTCAACGTCCTTCCCTCACTGAAATACCTCTCTAGCAGACGAATAAAGAAGTTCCTTCTCAAACATTTCAAACAGAACAGGAGGTGACAAGTGTAAGCCAAGAAAATGGAATTCCTTTAATACTGTTTCCAGAAAAAATAAGATGAGAAAAAGGCAACAAGAACAGAAGAATTAAGTTATACGAGGCAGTCCTTCCACACAACAAGCACGTAGCTTTTAAAGACATTTCTGGAGCAAGCACAAAGGCACATATGAAACAAAGAAACAGATGGAAGGAGTCTGAATTAACCTCAAGGGCAAGTTAGGAGCAGCACACCAAGTCACAGCATCATAGCAATTCAGACCACTAGCATGAAACACAAGTTCTCTTGAAAGAAAAAAAAAAAAAGTGAGAAATTATTCTATCAACTGGTTGCAGTATTTTGACTGATAAAGACACTAAGTTAGAGAACAAAAATACGTTAGCATCACAGCACACATACATCTTACTGGCGTTCAATTTACTTCAAGGTCAAAAGCAACTGACGAGTACAAAAGCACAAGATTAAAAGAAACAAACAGACAAAAAAAAAAGTCCATGCAGGAAAAAGTCCCTCTTCATGTTGCTTCTAAGTCCCTACCCTAAGCAAGCAGTTTAGACCCAAATGAAGAACTGCCTAGTTAATTCTGAAGAGAAAGAACCACCTTAAGATCAGCCCACCACAGTAAATAACATAATAGGTTTTCTTGTTTAAAATCATGTAGTAGGAAAAAGGCATCCAGAAACAACAGATAGGAGTATTTGAAAAACTGGAGAAAATCCTGAAGCAGTAAGTCGCATACCTATAGCTATACCTATGTAAAGTATGTATATATTTTGCTTACTGAAAGTATTGGAAGTTTAAACCTCAATGTTTCAAAGATATCAATGCTAATATAAGAACAGGTCCCTGTATGGAAGAAGGCAATCTACTTATTATCAAAATCGTAGATGAAATGTGCACAATCAGCTATTTCATTCTGACACGCAGAATTACACAAAACACTATTCCCAACACAGATAACAAATTTATCCAGGAGATGCTTTGTGGACAAAAGCTCCACAACTTTTCTACCAAAGGTCTAAATCAAAAGAAAGCTCTACTGCAAATCTTTAAAGCATGGCTTTGCTACCCTTACAATCTCCCAGATTTTGTACACGAAGTACAACCACCACAGACTACCAATTCCTCCTTTCTCCCCATAACAAGCAACAAAAAAGCACAACTGAAGTTTACTCTTAGGAGAAAATGAAAAGCACACGGCTGGTTCATATTCCTTGGATCAGACCATAAAAAAAGCATAGAATGACTAATTATCAAATTACTGTGGCAGCAATGAACAGCAACTTACCCGATATACTCTTACCGTGCTTTACTTTCTCTAGCTTAACTAAACCAAAGCAGCTGAAGAGCCAGAATTAAAGCAATCTTAGAAGCAGGCTGCCACTGCTGACATACATCTCTGTATATCTCTAACCATAGGGGATTTGCTTATATACCTAGTAGTTTCACTGAGAGCATCCCCATGAGAAATTACAGTGCCTTTAGCCCAGGCTATTTTATGTAGCACTGCTGCCAACCACCACTTATGTTCACATTAAGGCATTTTATCGAGGACTTTGCACCCATGGGACGGCACACTTGAAGGTCTGTCTCTATAGCACCAGCAAGAATAGCTAAGATGTCACTACTACAATTTGCTAATAAAATTACAGCTTGTTTTCAGTAACATAGCAATCAGTTCATCAAGATCTTCCATTATGCAAGCAGCTCGGGGAGCAGCGTCATTTAAGGTTGTTTTGAAGAAGCCTGTTCTGCAAGTGATAAAGAGGACATGCCAGATAGCTCTGCATGCGCGGAGTAATTCGTACAAGCTCCAGCTTTCCCCCACTCCAACAACAACAAGGCACTCCCCAGCTCCTGTCCTGGCATTCCTAGTGACACCAGAAAGACAAACCAGCGATCCTTTGCCCAGTGCTATGTGGAGTGAAAGACTTGAATCCTGATGCTTGTGTGTAACACACTGCTTTAGCTTAGCACCTCCATCGCTTTCTGTGCTGCACCCAAACTCCAGAGGTTACCTCAACCACAGCACTGGGAGTTTTAAATAAAGCATAGGTTATAACTTGCCTGACAATAAGCGTTTCTGTCAAAGTATTTAAGGGCAAAGACACTCCACCTCAACATCTGTGTCTCAGGCCTTCCTTCAGCTGGAATAGATTTGTCTCCACTCTCTCTATTAAGAGTCTAAATAAGCAAGCTAAGTAATAGCAAAAGTTGCCTGTAATTACAGATCCGCCTGGAGGTGTCTCAGACCGAAACTCAGAGCAGAACACACACCGGATTGATAAGCCCATGCAGATACAGCCAAATTAAAAATATTCAAAGCCACATTTAGTTTAGTCTATTAGCTGGGTGTCTGTCCCATCATGCTAGAGTTTGTTTTGGCCTCGGAAGACATAAGCCATGCTCTCTGTATGTGTTTTATTGTTTCACTGTAAGGTCAGTGCAGACGAGCCCGTTGTTCACTTTCCCTGCATTAGCACGGTAAGCCAAACAGGAAAGGGCTTTCATTGACACGGAAATCCGGCTGCGAGAAAGGGGTACCTGGCCAAAACAAAGCTTTAGGAGTACTGCGATCTTTAATGGAGTTGTGAATTCATAAGCCTGATCTACCTGATGATTCTATGAGAATCGTTAATTAAAAGGTGGCATTCTCATCCCTATTCCCATCTTCACACGCTCCACTGAATCCACGTTCATCTGAACACAGAAGCAGCTTTGTCTGTCCAGCAGCCACAAAGATCCAGTCTGCCATTCAAGTTCCACCTATCAGCACGACAGCAGGATGCCAAAACCCACAGACCAGTTAGCACGGGGCTGCAGACAGGAGCTTCCCCATACTTGTTCTTATCCACTACGCCCCCGCCAGTATAGAAGCTGCCCCGGGCTCCCTCCGGCTGCCACGAGGCTGAGCCTGTGCACAGGATTCCCACGAAGCGGCTGGCACGGACTGACTGCCTGTAGTGACTTGGCTGTCGCAGCCCCGCAGCACACACTGCCAGGGATTTTGCAGAGGCCAGAATGAGTCAATACCTCCCAGTTACTAAACGCATCCTCAAAACACGCTACCGCTACGTCAGACAAGACACCCTTACTTTATTTCCATCACTGCTGTGACTTCAGGTGAGATGTTAAAGCTCTGTACACCTCAGCTGCCCAGCTTAGGGACAAAGGGGGTGAGGGACCACAGGGCTTTCAGAGGAAAGATTGCTAGTGTTTGAATCCTTTATAAAAGGGCTGTGAATTTATTTTTTGTGTGATCGCTCATTAATGCAAAGGCTTTTTACAGAAGCATAGATTCACACACACTAAATATTTGTCCTAAAAGTTCTTTAATGTTGAACTTAGAGTAAATCGGGATGATAGAACTCATTCTCATTTCTTCTTGTAGCCCATTCTACTAGCTGTACCTACACCACAGCAGAGAATGAGTAATTATAAGTTGTTGCTCAGATGTCTGGGAACAGGCAAGAGACTTTGAAGAGGTCACAGGAGTTACCTGCTGACCAGCACAAAGTAAGGAGAGGTTGAGAGATGTGCTGGAATTCATCTATGCTTCACGCATGAGAGGTTTAGGGATGCAGGAAGACAGGAAGGACAGTCATAAGCTTGCTTGGATTTCCCAGGTAGGAGTTACTACACGTGAGACAAAGTGCTTGGCTATTACATTGCCCTGAAAAGCCTCCCCTTGGTTGAGATTTATAACTAATTCTGTAACTAATAACTGAAGTGCTGCCCACGAGCCCAGGGCCACTGACCCCAGCCGCGAGCCACCTCGGGTACCACAAGCTGTACAACACCGAGAGGAGAAGCACGAGGGAGGGAAAGCTGGCTCAGCAATGGCTCTTTCTCAGCGGTGCTTTGGAGGCACGACACCACGACGGCCGGGTAAGGCGGTAGGTGTCTTAATGGGAGCCCAAGGAGCATGCCACAGTTACTGCTGCAAAAATAAACAGTCATTAAAGTCAATTAATTAGAAGACCAGGATGGCTGGCGTATCATTGCCTTATTATATAGGCATGTTTTAGGTCAATCCTAGCAGAGAGGCTTAGTTGTACATATACATATAGGATGCGTTTCACCTGCTGGTGAGGCCTGAGTGAACAGATGCAAATTACCACTTGCTAAGAGTTAAATGTTTTGGTCAAAGTTAGTGAGCAAATTTGGTGTTCCTGCTGGAGCATCTCTTCAGACCTGACCACAGAGGTGTTCTGGCACCAGTACAGACACTGAAACTCAACTAACTTGTTTGGCAAAACCCGTAAGTTGTTACTGAATATTTTGATTTTTATCAAAGAAAGCCTGCAGTACTCAAGGTGTTAGTCTAGTTCTCTTACACATGGGTAATTTTAAAGTAATTCACCACATCATTCCTGTGTCAGTCCCCCTAAGATTACTATTAATTTTTTTTTTTTTTTTTTTTTTTTTTTTTACATCTCAAATTTTGCCTGGGACCTTTTAAAGTTTTCCTTTCTTGCTTCTACACACAAGGTCAAAGCCGACTAGGAAAAATGCGAAGTCAGACAGAAACATGAAAATATGAGCTATGGTTAGAAATAAAATCACTGTGAGTACATTCACACAAAACCAACAGGTTTTAATTAGTGCAGCAGGGAAATGTTCTGAAACTTGATGCAACTTCTAAGCTGATGTAAATACACATTAGATGAAGTCTTAAGTCATTTAATGTCCAGTAAGCACACAAACAGTACGGTCTTTGTCAAGCAAAGTGGTTAAATTTTCAGTTCTGTCCTTTAGCATGGGTGCTTTGCATGATATTTATAAATAAGCAGTTCTTACCTTCATACAGTTCTACAAATCACTGAACAGCCCTCAAACCCCACAAGCTGTCAGGGCAGCATTACCACCGAATCACAAGGAAGCACACAGTCTGCATTTTAGCCCCGCCAGGCACGCACGCACCCCCAGGTCCCATTTCCACAGCTTGCTGCACGCATCCCAATTATAGAGTTAATACACACACACAAAAAAAAAAAAAAAAAAAAAAAGGTTTTTTAATAGGTTTCATTTCAGGATCAAGGCAGTCAAAACACAGTTTTAAAGAGCATATTACAGCCTGCCCACCTCCAGAAATTTACCTTGTTTCCACCTATCCTCCCCCAAGTATTGCCTTGCCTTTACGCCCTGCCTTCGGGAGGAAGGAGAGCAGTGATCACCCCGTACCGCTGCACCCCACGACCACGCTCCGTACCTGCCGAGGCTGCCGAGGCGGGCACAGCTGGCTGGCTGGGCAGGCACCAACACCACCCGGGGCGTGGGGATCCCACTTCTGGCCACCCTGGAGCCACACGTGCCACACTTGTCCATGGCCAGATGGGGAGGAGAGAGGCGGTCAGTCCATCCGTGCCCCTCCACTGTCGAGCCGAGGAGCGGCTGCCGAACCTCGCGACTGATAACAAATCGCTGCTCCTTGTCACCCGCGAGGTGCCGATCGGGTGGCCGTGAGCATCCTCTCCTCCCTCCCCACATCCACCCACCTGGGCGGACCGAGCAGAAGCGACGGTAAATCCACTTGCGTCTTCAAGGCAGCAGTGCCCAAGGCTGAGCCACCCACGCCTGGGACGTGGGCTGAAGGACACAGCCCACGGTCAGCATCCAGCGCTCAGAGTAAGCAGAAAAGAGCAAGGAGTTATTTCCAAGCCTGGGCTGAAGCTGAGGCTTGCTAAACATTAACTCAAGCCTCAGCCGTGTGAAAAAGTAACTCCCAAAAGCAGCATTAGGAAGGAGGAGTCAAACAGCGTATTCGCTCTTCAAAATTGTACTTCTCTGAAGTAAGAGAACATCAAGAAAAGCGCAGAGTATCTCCCTGGGGACTCAGGAGGAGCAGCAAAACACCCAAGCGCTTATTAAAAAAGCAAATTCAGCGTTTCCTGCCCTAGCTGAGCAGTGAGTAAATCCCAGCTAGATGTAAGACACTGGTGTTGAAAGAGCAGCATAAGCCCAAAACACCCACAGAGAATATTTTGCAAGATCCAGATCCTTCTTTAAAATCTCATCAACAAGAAACACACAAGCAAGCAAACGGTTAAAGCAATCAGAATCCCCAGAGCCATCCCAAACAGGTTTTGTCCTTTCCTTCTTGTTCTCTCCACCAAACCTCCTTCCACAGTGTTTCTGTAATTTCCCTTTCTTCTAACATTTACTATTCATAATCCCGAAGTTAAAGGGACAACAAGTCATTTATTTAAAGTTTCCTTAATGAAGGCACACAAAGCTTGTCCAGCACACGTAATAACCCCGCTCCGTGTTTCCAATATTCCCAGTAAGGCTGGGTCTATGGCTTAGCCTGCTTTGCCTCCAACATCTTAAAGGCCAGCAGCAGCTATTTTAGAGAAAACCCCTCACAAAAGCATGCAAAGAGGCCGTCTCAGTTTTGTTCCTTACACATTAACACAGCTATTTTTCCAGCCACAGCTTTAGTCAAGCTGCTTTAACTCCACCTTGTGAACATGCAGCCGATCTGCTGCAGAAGGAACGCTGCCCAGCCCCCCGAGGCAGGCGGAGGGAGGATATTTGGTCTGGGATGCTTACAACTCCCCACGCCAAGTATGCAAAAACATTAATGGGAATCTTTTTCCCCCCCTCTTTTTTTCTCCTTACCCCCAATTCCTGCAAAATGTTATTCCTCCCCCCAAAATTTTAGACACTGTGAAGCAAACCAAGAGGACAGCCCTCCACCGAGAAGGAGGCACCCCGCTGAAGGTGGGTCCTTCTCCACGTAACTGAAAGTGCCTCTGGGAAAGCTCCTGTGTACAGCTGGAGTTAGAGCTGGCCTCCCCTGGATCGTTCCTGTTCCCAGTAAAACCACAGGCCTTGCACATACATTGTGTGTTATATTTCTTACTTAGCTTATTCACTACAAGTGGTTCTCATGAGAATCATAAGGGATCAAATTCAAAACTCAGGTTACCCATATAGCTCCTCCTCCATCAGCTCCAAACCAAGATAAATTGCAGAACGTACCTGCTTGTGAAATTCAGTTATAACCAAAGCCCATCCACGAGCCACAGCTTTTACAACAGCACTGGATTATACATAGGGGGCATATTATCATAGAATGGTTTGGGTTGGAAGGGACCTTAGAGATCGTCCAGTTCCAACCCCCCTGCCATGGGCAGGGACACCTTCCACTAGACCAGGTTGCTCAAAGCCCCATCCAACCTGGCCTTGAACACTTCTAGGGATGGGGCATCCACAGCCTCGCCAGGCAACCTGCTCCAGTGCCTTACCACCCTCACAGTGAAGAGCTTCTTCCTAATATCTAATTACAAAAATTCATCCAATAATAAAGACCTCAGCAACATGTAAAAAGCAAATCAAAACAATTCTGATGCTTTTATTCAGGTACACAGACAATGATTGCTGCAAAGCTACATCGGACAGAAGCATACACCATCATATGTGACCACACAAACTGCCCAGGGTTTGAGACATGGGAGAGGAGAGCAAGGAGGGACGACAACAACAACAACAACAACAATCTATGAGAGGATATGTCGCTGCTTTAAGCTTCGCTGTTTTTACAAACTCAGGAAAGCGTTATTTCTCCCCAGGAAGCACTCAGCCTTTCCAAAAGGCTTCCCACTAAGCACACCTTGCCCTGACACAAGTGGTTGGGTTTCAGGCCATTCCTTCTCCTGTACGGAAAAGCACATCTAAGCTGCTAGTACTGCAAGTAGCTGGGCACAACAGCCGACAACTACAAGTCTTTTCTCTCTCAGCTACGTTCCTCCTCACTACATTTCTTTTAATAACTTCAGCCAGCTGCTTGTCCTTTTTGACTGGCCGATTTTCAGACAGACAGGCTGCTAGTCACTTGTACAGGCAAGCTTCATTGTCACAGATTTCTAACACAGCAGTAATAACATAGGCAGGCTTGTTGCACAACTGAGGAGAATTTAAAGCATCCAGAATGAAAACAGAATTCTTTAATAGTACATGCAGCTTTGAATACTCATATAAAGCAGTACGCAAGTGTTACTGAAAATTTAAGATCTCTGTGGATAATAACAGCTGCACTACCATCTACAGCCTTTCACATATTCACTCCTGTCTGGACTTCGGTTATTCATGGCATTTGAGAGGAATAATCGGCAAGTTTATTTCCTAGCTTGTGAGAAAAGAGGTGGAGGAATAGGACACAAAGCCAACTGAGTCTGCATTTTCAGACGGAGTGAATCAGGATAAATATTCCAACTCTCATTTCGAGCTCTCCAGCATGTTTCATGCTCCATGACAGTCTTTCTGGCGTCATCAGAGATGAGCCAAGCTCACTAGGACGAGTTCATCTGGCTCACAGGAGCTGAATCTTACTCAAATATGGAGACAAATGGACATACCAATGCTCTCAGCAGCCAATTAGTTCAGATGAATCACTGGTCCAGACCCAACACTGTTATGGTTGCAGCTTTAGTGCATGAGTTATTTCTGAAGGTATCTACATGTCCTGCCAAACTGATATGACTTGGCTCGCTCAGTAAACCCGATTTTTTCAGGACCAAAAAGGAGAGGGGAAAACATCCGACATGCTTTTGGATAATTGGGAATTTCAGCTGGGCAAAGCACATGCAGACTGGAGGTCTGAAGACTACAGGAATCCTCTGCCAGACCACAGGGACCCCACCAGCCTGGGAGACCTGCCTCTGAACACTGCCTGACAGAGCTCAGCATCAGTGCCTTCAGGTCAGCTTGCACTCAATGTTCACCAGCTGCATCACGAGATCTTACGGCAGCATTACATTTTTCAAGCATCCCCAAAGTAATTTGTTACCATGAAAATCAAATGCAAGTGAAAGACACTGCAATGTGAAGGAGAGCAGAAAAACCTGAATGTCGCTGAAATCCCTAACACACAAGTCTTTTTTTCTCCAGCAGGTGTATTTTTAGAGAGCGCATAATATTAGAAAAGCCTGAAAATAATTTATCTCCCCTCCACTCGGTCACATATCAAGAAAACCCTCAAGTAGCGTTACCTAGCCATCACGTGGACGCATTAAGATTAAGAGATTATTACAGTTTCTGGAGTCACCGAGGCGGTGAGATTATCCAAGTCCCAGCCTGTTCCCAGTCTGCCAGGGAGGCAGCACCCAGGCTGTGGCCCGGGGCGAAGCGCTACGTGGCGATCACGTCTGGGTAACAGGCATCGGCTCCCAGCAGCCGGCCCCGCAACCCCGGCTGGCTCTGCTCTGCCCTGAGCTGGGACATCAAACGAGCATCTCTCAGCTCCACAGCTGCCAAGAAACAACCACAGCAACACGCAGACCCTACGAAGTGCTTCCGCTCGTGACTTTACTGCACGAGACGAGACCTGATTTGTCATCCTCCTGGGACAGATACAGGCATGCCCATGGGAGCTGGGGTATCAACCCAGCGCAAGCGGAGAGGTAAAGCATCACCTTCCCTCACTGCCCAGCATCACCCCCTCGACCCTCCCTGCTCTACCCACACCTAGGGTGGCTCAGGCGCAATGATGAACAGTCAGACCCTCCTTACTGTAAAACCCAACCTGCCTGCAGCCACAAGCTGTATGTCAGAGCACGCAATCTTTACTGCACTTTAAATGCTTTACTGCACCCAAGAGTTGTGACGAACGGAGGATTAGTACTTCAGGCGGTGGACAAACAGTGAGAACAGATGCTTCCTGAGCCGAGATGGTTTGCATGCAGATGGCTATTAGTCTCACATTTAAGAGAAAAGAAAGAAACATGGGGCGAAGGAGGGACCCCTGGCATCCCGTGAGATGCAATGCTGTAGCAGAGCGGGACTAGCCGGCTGGCAGCCAAAGCCAGAGCCACTTCGTCACGTTACCGTCAGAAGTAGCAACTCTGAGCAGAGATCTCCACCAGGCGCGGGGCAGTGGTTGGATACATGACTGCCTCCAGCTGCCCACCCTGTTTGACAATGTTGTGGCGTGGGAGAGTGAAGGAGAAGGAAGAAAATCATACGCTCTTTAGACACAGATGTATATTTAGATAAGCGAACTGCAAAGTTGCTTAAACCTAATTACTACTGTAAATGTAATTTAAACCACCCAAAACATTTCCACTGCTCAAGGAAGAGCTGTAACAATGGGAGGAAGTGCTAAGACACAGCAGCTATTCTTAATGCACAAAAACACTTATTCTGATGAATAACCAAGACTTACTAATTTAAATTGAGTATGTTTCTGCCTCCTGGGCATTTTCAGACTGTATAAAATTAGAAGTCTTAGCGGGTTTCTGAGGATGACCTTGTTTAGCTCCCTATTCAAACACGTGCCTGACATCTACCAGGTGCTGTGCCTTGCAAAAAACATATCTTTCTTGATGGACACTCAAGGCAGAAAGAAGTGACAGGCACCAGATTAATAACCACCAAGCTGCTTGTTCACTTCCTTCAAACACAGGGACTTATTATCACTGCAACCAGCTGACAAAGTGCTACACATCATTTCTAAGGTGTGATAGAAGAGAGGCAGATGGGACAGAGGATCAGCAGTCAGGTCCCTCCCCAGCTGCAATGAGTAACCACCATCTCATGCCAGTCCAGCCGTGTCAGTCGAGCTCATGCAGGACTGGAGTCCACGTAGCAGAGCTTGCCCCCAGCACCACCTTCACGGAGGGCTTGCACCTCCTTAATTTTCATAGAAAAAAATATGCAAGAGCTCAAATTCCCAAGCTCACCTTCCAGCCCATTTCACAAACCTCATTTTGATTTTTGCAAGTTGGATTTTCTGTTCCCTTCTGAGAAATGGATGGGGCAACAGAGCTACAAATAGGAAGAGTGTCAGAAATGGACTGTCTTACTCTGCTGCCCCAGTTCTCAGCCCAAAGATGTGATAGATAGTTGTCATGTTGTTTATTTCCTGCACCATAATCACAAGCAGCGGGATGGGCTCCATGGGCTGAACTCACCATGAGTCAGTGTGTTTTCGGGCATCCCATAGGAGTTACTGCCCAAAGAATGCCAAACATCCACTCCTGAAAGAGAAGTCATGTACATAGCATGGCCCCACAAGCAGTGCAGAGCAAATGGTTCAGAACTACCAAGGTTATGAGACAGCTAAACAATAGCTACTGATAGTTTGACTCAGATAAGCTAGAGTTTTAGCAAGGATGGTAAGACAAGGGGAGGAGAAAAGTAGGAGTGACCTGATCATAGCTACAGAACTATGCTATTTATTAAGATTAAAAGTGAAACACCTAAAGACCAGAGTGTGGACTAAGTACAAATGCAGTTTTCAAAGCAATGTCTTGTTTAGGGGGGGTGGTGGTGGTAGATTTTAGTATCTTATAGTTTTAAAGATCTCCCCAGAAGTTTTTATATTGGGTCACACTAGCTGAAACTACTTCAGAGATTAGGCTGGAACCCCCTATGTGTTATTGAAGCTTGTCTTGTTGAATGATTACAATAAAAAATAAATCCACTTACCTAAATACTCCAAATTCATGATCCAGGGAAAAATACTGACCAGAAAGGTCCCCACACATTGTCCCTACGCACGTGGATATAGAGCATTTACTTGCGAATGAAATGCCACTGTGCTCATTTGTGGGTAGGACATCCATCAGCCTCTGAGCAGGGGAACAGAAAGATACCCCCCTCTCAAAGACAGTAGCATTTTTACAGATCCTAATTACTCAATTACTTCCAAAGTAAAAAGAAAATTTAATATAGCCTAGTAGCGTAAGTTCTTATTTAGCAGTCAGGCAACAGTAAGTGCCAATTATTCCACTCATAAACAACAGTTGTGCTTGTACTCAAAAGTGCCATCATTTATCCTAACAGGCTTCTGTTCTACTTTGTCATCTCTTTAACAGGTCTATCAGGAGAAATCCAAACTTTTCTGTGTGTGGAGAGATTACAAATGGCACATGATTTGTATTTATGGGCATTCTCTTCATTTGTCCTCTAGAAGAGAGCTGGGACAGAAACAGAACCGGGCTGCTGCTTTAAAGGCTCAGAAGTTAAAAAAAGTCAGCTATCACTATTTTTGCTATGCTGGCACCCTGCTCTGAAGTCACCACACAGAGCTTGTTTGTACTAGTTTCATCTATAAACGATGAAACAGCTGGAACAAAACTGGTTGAGATGCTGAACCTGATTGCACAATACAGCTCAGGGCTCTTACAGAGCTATTAGCAGTCAAGAGTTTGTTAACTCATTAGGAGAGGGCTTCTTTTTCCAAAATATTCATGACAGAGTTTAATTACACAAATCTTCATGAAAAACAGCATCAGAAGATTACAGGCATGATCTAGGACTTCGGGGCCAATGAGGGGATGGAAGAGCTTGCTACAGACATTTCCAAACAGCTTTAGTGCAGGATTTAAAGGAAGAACACAGGGCAGGTGAGGTTAGTTGTGCAAGATCATCTCAAAGGTTGGTCAGAGACTAGAGTACTGTCTGTAAATCCCCACATGCTGTTTACTGTTCTATAAAACCCCACTGCTCTAACTGCAGGGCCAAAGAGGAGATCAGACATATGAAGTCTCAGGTATCAATGTCAAGTGATGTTGCAAGACAGATTTTTATTCTTCAGTTTACACCCAGTGTGCAAGTTCAGAGTAACACAGTGCTATTGCAAAGGCAAAAAGAAGACAGCACATAGATCATGCGCTGAATAAGCATAGTGAATTCAACAAGCTAAACAAGCAAAAATTCAATTCAGACTCACAGGTGAGTTGAAAACTACAGAGATTTCATAAAAGTAAATCTAAAGACATATACACAAGCAGATGAACTATAGCAACTATGCTTTACCTCACAGCTCTAGTAAGTCTGATGAACTCTTTTAACCAAACTGACATTCAGGACTGTATGTTTTAACCAGGCTGGTCTAAACAACCAAACTTCCGTACATTGGACATTTTCTGACACAGGCATCACTTGACTGTGGCTGCCAACTCGACTCCTGCTCAGTTTTTTGGCCCAACACACAGCTCATGCTGACACAGCTCAGCTGATCTATGCTGGGAGCAGCACCACTGGGCTAAAGCAAGAGCTACACGTACACCAGATACAAAGGAGAGGAGGAGATAAGACCTGCTGTCCTTGCAGCTGTGCAAAAACAACTGTTGGGCAGTTTCTGATAAGACTGAAACTCTTCAGAATTAACTGGAACAACCCACAGGAATGGTAGAAACCAAACTTTCATGATGGAAGGTGTAAGTACATCACCTTACCCAAAAAGCTTTCAAGCTGACCCATCAGCATCTGTACTGCTGAGGCTCCCAGGCTTCACACTGCAATACTGGGACACCCACAGCTTGACTGAGGAGGAAGGATGAGCATTCTCACCGTCAGCTGGGAAACTGGCCTCCTCCTAAGCATGAGAGTTAGTGAATTTGTGAATTAGTGAAGTAATGAATTAGAGAATTAACAAGTTACACCAGCCCATTGAAAGGGGACTGAGCCCTTGTTTGATTTTTACCTAATGAGCACATGTACTAAAGTTGGATTCACAGGGTACATCCTCCTCTAACTTTGAGAGGTCCAAATGAACCATGAAACTTGACTCAGTACTATTGTCAGAAAAAGTACTCATAGAGGGTTAAATGATATTCATAGATCCCCAGCTAGCAACCAAGCAGCAGCTTCTTGACCTTTACAAAGACTAGTTTTTCTTTGCCATCTGCTTTGTTGACACTTAAAATGAGGCAATGCTAATCCATTACAAAATTGCACAAACCTCACTAGCAGAGTTCACAGGAAAGCCTTAAAGAAGCAATTCCTTGGTCCTACTTATAGATTTGCCCATTTTCTTCCAGCTAACACATCACTGCAGCTAGAATAAGCTTTGCAAAAAGCCATTCTCCAAAAAGCTTTTTCCACAATGTGTGCTGGTATTTAATAAAGCCTTGAATTCTCCCAACTGACCTGGCAGCTCTGTGCTTGCTCCAAACTCTTCCTGGCCTGCAAACATCCGGCAGCTTCGTGCCTGCTTTACGCTGGCCAAGAGAGCGTAGGAAGCACGAAGTGAATGAACTCTGAAACTCTTGGATTAGGGATATCGTTAAGACAGCTCCCAGGAGGTATCCTTCCTCTCCTGTTAATCAAAGGAAATACTGCATCTAAATACAGCTGTTACCTTTATCTACTTTTACCTTTCTTATGCACAAGCTGGAGTGAGTCCAGGATTCTGGAATATTTGACCAAAACAACGGTATCTCAGATCAGCTGCAGGGATGTATATATTGCAGCCTCATGTCCACCTTCCGCTATGAGGCATGCAAGGATTTCCTTCCACTGTGTTAGCCCTGCTGTTTTCAAACATTAACATTGTCTGAGCTTTACCTTGACCGAGAAAAACAACTTTCATCAGCAAAGCTGTATTTATTCGTTGCCTAAAGAGGATATCCTTCCAGTTCCATTATATATTGGCCACCTGCTATGGACCTTGCAAGAGTTACAGGCTCCTGTTCACTCAAGAGTCTACACACACCCTCAAGGCAAGAAATACCGCTTTCGTTTCCAGTGTCGGTCACTTGGTTAGGGCTGTCAGGTGTATGATCAAGCAGGAGAAATAGGGGTTCAAGCACTGGCAGCATGCTCAATTGTGTATGTACAGAGACACCGAGAAATCCGAGCTCCCAGGACTCCAGCATAACTGTTTATTTGGCAGCAATGGTGAAAAAGTTTTGAGTGCAGTTGAATGGCAACCACCATCAGCAAGACAGCCTCATGCACAAGCTTCAGAGCCAAAACACAGAAGTCATTTTCCCAAACCAGCAGTGCTACAGAACAGCCCTTCAAATGCCCCACTACCCCAACATGCAGACTTCCTTTCCTTGTGTGTATGCTCTCCACATCCACCGCAGGCTAAGCCCAGCGAAGGTTCACCAAGAACTGAAGATTAAGGAAAAATACATCTGTTAAGCCACCTCCTCTGGGAAACAGGCACTTAACTGACCTCAACTAATTCAGAAATAACACCCTTCAGAGAGAAGAGTGCAGAGGCAAGGGAGTGAAGAGTACTCTGCATTTGTGCCTTTCCCCTGTTTCTTAGTTACAATTATGTCTCTCCTATGCTTCATTAGGTGACCCAGGGAGGGATAACTGAGAAGTATAAAATGCTAGCTCTTGGTCAGGAGCCTCCTGTCACTGCTTCATCAGTGCACAGCCTGCCTGCTACGCTACCACTGAACCATCAGTGTATAACGGTCGAGAAGGCTCTTGCCACTGCTCTCACCTCCTTGGCAGTCCCTTCCCAATATACACGACAGTAACGTGTCGGTACCAACATCCGCTGCTAACAGTCCATCATCCTAGGAGGAGCCTTCTATAAAAGGGCAAAACAGGACAAAGGGATAAGTACATTAGTGCCGCAAAATCAACAAACGCACTAGAAGTGTGCTTGGGTCTCAGCCAAGCTGTTTACTGAAACACTGAGGTCTCAACTGTATGTTGCATTCAGTGTCATTTCCTACGCTCAGGCTCCACCATACGATGGCAGCGTGTATGTTCACATGGCCATCTCACAGACCATAAGCCACAGTATTCAATTCAAGTAACCAGGAACATTGCAAGTTGTCATAGATGGACAAAATTACATATCATGTAAAAACTAAACAACTCTCAGACAACTAGTGAATTAATAATAGGCTTGCTAGACATTATGCAAGAAGATTCAAGGGTCCTGAAACTTCTCCCTCTAAAAATTTAAAGAGACATGAAAAAAAGACCAGAGTATTGTTTATTTTAAAAGGTCCCCCAGTGAGGGTTGCCCTATTATTTTTCTGTATGACAACAGCAAAGTTCCCTTCATACATAGCTAGCACACAGGATTTAGTGAGAAAGATCCTCATTTTCACAAGAGACCCAAATTTTGCAGACAGCTCAACAGTCCCAGCACTAGCAGCCCTGGGGCTGATGGAATAAGCTATGCAGATGGAAACAATTATTTAGGAGGGGAAGGACTCCTGCATGCATGGAGCAACATCTCACTAAAACTGAAGCCTCCCACCAACACATTCCAGACTCTTAGAGTCATCTACTTTGGGGAATATGCTTTAAGCTACATCAGCTTTTGTGTTTCTTTCTCCAAATTTCTTTGCAATCACCAAACATACTCCCCTGCAAACTGACCTAACGGTCTTACCAAACAGCAATGAATACCACAAAGTATTATAAACATCTGAATCTAAAAATCTATTTAGAGACCTAACTTTTCAAGATACAAGTTCTGATCTCAGACAAGCTTTTCACTACACAACGCACCTGGAAGGACTTACTGATTAACAATGCTGCGGTGAACAACTTCTACCTAAAGTCCATGGCATAAAATAATGAATAAATCATACAGGCCATATCTGATATGTAGAATATCAAATCAAAGTGCCTTATATAACTCAAAACCATGTTTCTTAGAAAGGAACAGAATTACAGAAAGGAATAGCACTAATTGATTAGAAATATCTAATTAAGGGTAGTCCTTTCAAGCCAGCTGCATAAAAAATATTTCATATAATATGTTGCAGGAGAAAAATAACTCCAGCAGGTTTCAATTAAGACTCATTGCCATATGGATTTTACATCTGCAGCAGGAAGGCTCAAACACCATGTCACAACTAAGACATTTTTATGTCTCCAACTGAAAGCGCTTAAACTGCTTGGAATAGAAGCATATGGGCCATAACATCCCCAATTAAGCAAACATTTTGCTGAACTGAGAGCCTAAAAGACATACAAAGCTAGAATATACTGTATTCTCAGTCATACGTTGTAGCCTCTAACTTTTTAAAGGATAAAAAAAAAGCTAAGAGTGTACAGCATGTACACTTCTAACCTTTAGTGCCCTCCTCACCCAGCCAAAGCAGAGGACCCCAGCGCAAGTTGCACAGTGATTTTTAACGAGGCACTAAAGGGATGGGGGGCCCTTTGCTCCACGCAGACAGGGAAGGGCACTGTTCCGCAGAGCAGTTTACACACGCAAGCACATGTGAAGGGCTCCTCAGGTCACCACCTCATCCAGCCTCCTGCTTAAAGCAAGGTCAAAACAGAAGCTAGACCAGGACACCGAGGGCTTCCGCCAGTTGAGTCTTGCAAAGGGCTGAGGTGCCACAACCTCTGTGGGCCCCCGTTTCAGCACTCCCCTGGACTCGCAGGGAGCGGTATTTTTCCTTAAGGCACGCTGGAGCCTCACCCATTTCAATTTATAAAGCTTTGACAAGTGACACGATTCTCCATCCAACTAATCAAAGATGCTATGAACTGGAAAACAACACTTAGGGGTTTTTCCTTTCAGCATCAAAACCACCATCTCAAAAAACGTGTCTCGATTAAACCAAGAGCTCTGCTGCTGCCGTTGCGCCCTCTTGGGGCACAAGGGACCATGAGCCAAATCTTCAGCGTTATTTTCCTACATGCAGCTGGACCCAAGAACCCCAATTCCTCTTTACTAAAAACAGATGTCAGCCAACTTAAATCATCCCATGACTCCTCCAGGAGAAGGATGTAAACAGCCACAGCTCAGCCAGCTGTTACTAAGAGAGGCCCAGCTGACAAGTTAGGGATCCCAACATGCTGCAAGACCTTATCCCAAAATGCTTTGACATACTACTTTCAGACATGTTTATCGCTTAAATCCATCAAAACACATTAGGTCACTTGAGCTTACAGTAGATTAGAGTTTGGATCTTTTACCAACTTATTCCAGAGTTTTGGGCTCAGAGGAGAAAGAAATGGGTATCTACATTTTTCAGTGTAAAATGCTTTCCAATGCAGTCTTATGTTTAATAAAGCCCCCACCTCTGTAACATGCCTGCAAAGTAAATGCTTTACAAATAAGAAGGGAAAAAAAAAAAAAAAAAAAAAAGAGAGATGTGCAAAAGGTCATAAAACATCTATGGTACAGTTTGGTATATAGAAATGCAGGCTTCCACCTCCCAGGAGGCTTAATCTCAGCCAAAAGAAACTACCAAACTACAGCTCCCACTAATGCTGTGCTCGGAAATGTTCAATCCAGGTTTTGGTATCAAACTTTTTCAGCTAAAAAAACTACACACTTGCTACAGTATAGAAGTGCCCAGGGATGGAAGCTGCTGGGTGCATATAAGAAATGATGCTTTGCACCAGGTGAACAAGAGACCTTACAGGTGAATTAAATCCAAAACTACAGAAAAGCCTTCATTCAAAAAAAAAAAAAAAAAAAAATCTATTTGCAGTCACTGCAGACAATCACACTGGCAGTTCTGCTACAATATCCAAGTCTGCAAGCTCTAATGCTCCTGCTGATGCCCAGAAAACAGCTTTTGCACAAAACAGCGAAGGGAAATTAAAGCACAAATTCACTGATGCTATTCAAGTGCTTTCAGACTACAAGGCAGCTGAGAGGTCATGCTACATGCACACTGTGAACTCCAAATCCTCAGCAAAAAGAGGCACAAGGGCAGGCGTTACAGCTAGATTCAGGGAAAGAAATATTTTAACAAAGGTGGACCACAGCACGAAGTCTACAGGTTTCAAACTGAGTCCCCATGTCTGTAGGTCTGTGCCCATTCTCCAGCTCAGGTTGATATATCACGAACCTCTTGCAAGCAGCACGGACCCACAGCAGAGCCAAAATGGCCTTTCCATACTACTTTTAGCTGAACTCACACACAAAAGTTTTATTCTTACCAGCCAAATATTTAGTCGTGCATTATTTCTCAGAGCTCAGAAACAGGAAAACCAGGTATAAACCACTACTGCCATCAGCATAGCTGCGGTACTGGGGAACTCCACAGGAACCAGTAACCCTCAAAGTAGGTTTCTCAATCAGGTTTTGCATGCTGGCACCTCCCTGCTACTACAGTGACATTGCAAGCAACAGCCAGCCCAGCCAAGCTAAAGCTATTCCAAGTATATTTACACAGACTAAACCTACCCAAAGCATATACTTTGGCATCACCAGGCTTTAAAACATCACCATGCAATGTGAGAAGCAGCAATATTCTACGTGACCTTTAGATAGTTTACCTACTCACCTCAGTTCATCTACTTCTTTGCGGTGATGATCCCAGTAAAACAGTTTTAACTTGAATTGTGGCATTTTGGCAACTGCCTCAAGATAATAAGGTTTCTTATTGAACTGAGATTAACGGAGAGTCCAACGTATTCAAGTAGCCTAAACAAGTGAAATCCCATAGAGACAGGGGGCATTCCCAGCGATTCAGCTGCAAGATTAAGTCCTTCTTGCCAACATGTTTTTAAGTGCACACAGACTAGGTGGAAAAGGAAAAGAGAAAAGCCTTGGGACTACCAGAAAACGTTCTTCTCGCTGGCTCAGGGAAGACAGCTTTGAGATGTCAGTAGGGGGGCTGTAGCTGAAACAATAACCCCACTCCCCGACGGGGCACGAGCAGCCAAATTCTGCAGGAAAAGCAGCAATTTAGCACCGAATCACGTTACGGCATCTCAAGCAACAGAAACCCCACGCCTCTGGGGCGCAGCCGGTCTCCCTACCACCACCGAGCATCAGCCTACCTGGTCAGCTCAGCGCCGCAGACAATAGCTGCCGAGCCGGAGAAGAGAAAAAGAAGAGACGGGAGCTCACTCGACACCCGACCGCGGCACGACAGCCGAAGCCGCCCCGCGGTACCGCCCGCACCCGCCCGCCGCTCCTCCGAGAGCCCCAATCCTTCCTCGGGCTCGCTGGCCAGGACTCACCCCCGCGACAGGCGCGGAGCTCAGCGGCGAGGCGAAGCCTTCCCCTCCCTCCCTCCGCACCGCCCAGGCCAGAGAAGAGGGCCGGGCGGGGAGGGGGGCATGGCCACCGCCTGCCTGCGCGGGGAGCCCCGGGGCCCGGCCCGGCCCCTGCGCGGGCTCCGGGGGAGGCGGGAGAGGGCCGGGGCGGACCCCACGCGGGACTGCTGCCCGGGCTCGTCCCGCGCCGCCCTCGCTAAGAAGCACAGCTGTAACCGGTCCCTCAGCGTCCACCGCGGCCCCGCTCCCCGCTGGCAGAGCGGGAAGACACGGGGCGTCGCCAAAGGAGAAGTACCCCAGGCCCGGGTCACCCTCCGCGGAGAGACGGACATTTCCTCGGCAAACAGCTGAGGAACGGCAAATATTTTTTTTTTTCTAAATAAAGGACCTGCAAAAATAAAGGTGTGGACAAACAAGTTTTATTTAAGAGCATACTGCTCTGGACAAATATTTGAAGATGTGGAGGTCAGGGGATGGGGAGGGAAGGACAAGTAAACATAAACAAGGCAGGCTTCATAATTAGTGCGGGCTAGTGTAACTGTTACTCGGTCTACCCATGCAAGGCTCCAGAGACACAGTTACTTCACACCAGGAGCAGAGACAAAACATTTTTCACAAGTAGCAATGCGCTCTTTGGGTTGTGACATCCTAATTCAGGTCCTCTTTTTTTAAAGAGTTTGTTGAATGTGTGCATCAACACCAGGAGCAAACAGCTCTTCTGCTCATAGCCCAACAAACAACTGGATAAACCCTTAAGCCACAAAATCATGGCTCATCGCAGTCCTACCAACATCCTTGTGGTCCCACTAACTGGTTAAATCAAGTTGTTGGTCTGAGTGCCTCTTTGGGCTGTAATCTAACCTTTTATCAGCCTGTCAGCTGTGCTGAAAAGCATATCCTGAACAGAAATGAAGGAAATGCATGCACAGTATCTGCTAAGGGCTTCATTATTTCTTGTTAATTGGAGGTAGGCTTGTTTCATTTGTTAGACCTGAGCATGGAAAAATTTGTTTCCTACTTGGAGAACTGACAAGTTGGAGATCAGAAAAGTGCTAATTGCAGTATGAGTAAAATAATCACTGGGCTGTACTGCATTTAAGCTCCAGCAAGAACCACTACCAAGAGCTATTGCCTTGATCTTATTTGTTCAAAATCAAAGATATCAAAATGGTCAATAGGGAGTATCACTGTAGTCCTTATGAAAAAAGGAACTCATCCCTCTGTAAAGTCAGAGGGGGGCAGAGTACACACCCAAGCACTGGACAAGAGGCTGGCTGCTGTCATCCATTTAATATTTAGACTGTCAATACCGTTCACTCTGAAAGCAGCTGTTGTGACCCAAGCGTCTGTCCACTTAGTCTCGAGTAAGTTTCCTTTTCGGAGAATTAACCTCCCTCTACCATACTGCAGTAGCTCTCACTGATGCTGAGCAAGATTGCTGCTAACAGTTGTGGGACTACCTGCTTTATTTCCACCCCGAAGTGGTTCTCTGAGCTTCGTCACTCCGTTCCAGTTTCCTCCCCAAGACTGAAGCCAACTCTAGCCTCATGGAGCCCAGGATTTTCACAACTTTTTCACCCAGCAAAACGAACAGCTGAGCCATGTAGATAATCAGAGAGGAGAGCAGCAGTTGAATCCTCAGGACATTAGAGATCTGGAGCAACTGGTAGCCAAAGTTCCAGGTGAGAGAAGAAAGCATGGTGCATAACAGCTGGTGAAGAAAAGGAGGAACAGAACTGTCATGGCAATACTGTTTTCAGAAGTTCAATTTTCAGTTGGATATAAATGATTTGAGACCATGAATGCTTGTTCCCTTCCCTCATCCACCCAACACAACTAGCAAGCCTTTCAGTATGAGCATTATGTCCCACAAGAGCCAAGTTTAAACCCCAGTTCTTCAAACTGCTGTGTTCAAATCAATACTTGTACATGTGAAGAGCTCTAGGAGAACCAAATGGTAGCCTAGGCAAGTCCAAGCTCATTCTTAGCATTGTTTCTCAAGCCTTTGAACAACAACAATGAAGAAAAAAAAAAAATTATATATTACTACACTGACTTGGTACTGCCTTGGTGATGTTAACGATGTCAAAAATACTTTGACTTGAGCTGTTCCAGCTTCAGGGTGTGCTAGTCAAACAACTGCAGCAATTTAAAATGATACCAGTCCTTAGCTATTCTAGCCTAACAAAGGTTACTGCTCCAGCAAACCTGGTGGAAGTAAATGTGAGTGAGTACCTCAGCTGCTGCAATTCAAAAATCCCAGCAATGTAAATGAGTAGACAGGACTGTGAATAGTGACAGTGGAGGCACAGACCAGCTTTCCCTTCTGAGCCCCTTCTGCAAAGGAACATACAGTCAAGGCACAGGGAAAGAGAAGACACACAAGACACTAAGCTCTTCCACTGCTTCAAATATATCTTTGGGGATTTGTATAAAGCTAAGGAGGATTGGGACTGCCATGTTTGTAAAGACACTTCTGGCTTTGGCTCTTATTGAGCAAGTGAAATAAGTCTAATTTTTAGTCACATACTCCACTGTAAGAAATCTGAAGAAGCTTTTAAAAATACATAGTATCAGCCATACATGCCAGGAGAGTTTCTATATATAGTTGAGTTAAACTTCTAATCTTACAGGAATAGGTAGCAATTTTCACTGTTTCAAATGCAATTCTCAAGGACTTTTAAAATATGTATACATACCTTTAAATATATATATATATACACACACATATTCATACAGTACACACATATGATAGTTATTCTGTACAATTTTGTGTTACCTTTACTTTGTCTACAACAGGAGTCATTCCAAATAGGGAAGATGGAAAAAGTCTCTTGTTAGTCATTAACCAAGCAGAAACCAATCTTGCAGCTTTCTCTTACCCACAATGCCAGGGAGTCAGGCAGAGGTGAAAAAAAAAATCAGAGCTAAGGCACAAAAGCAGTAGATATGCAAAGAGGTAGCCTGCTCACGGTACTCACCATCACGATGTTACAGAAATCGCTCTTCTCAACCTGAGAATATCTTATCTTCTGGCTCTGAGACCAGCTGTCTGAGATTACAGCAAAAAGACTTTGCTTTTGGCTTTTTGCATTTGAACTCAGATAAGCAGGCTTAGGCCTCAGTTTTTCCACAGATCCACTGGATTGCATCTCCTCTTGCATTTCTGTACTGGATGTGTCATTCTGGGTTTCTTCCTCTGTTGGTTCATCCTCAAATTTAGAGTCAGAATCAGGCTCATCAGAAGATGGTTTCTTTATTTCTTCTACACTGGGCATTTGTGCTAGAAATAGGTTTAAAAAGAACATGTAAAATACCTGTACGCGGCTTCTTCTCCCTAGCTGCAAGCCTTGCGTGTTCCATCTGGGAGCTAGGCAAGGTTCTTCTGAATCTTCTTCAGTTGAAATAAAGGATTTCCAAACCCAACTAGACAATAAGACGCCTATACAAGTGGTTGATTTTAACCAATTAGCTCTTAATCAACAACTATATTAAAGGAGGAGCTGAAATATATACCACTTTTTACTTGTGCCTGCTGTGAACTAGCATAAAATAAGTGAATATGACTGAATTAGCCAGGAAGTTATTAAAAAGAGCACTGGCATTTTTTTCTGTCTTAAGAGTGATTGAGAAACAATTCAATGTTCTAAACCTCTAGGCACACTAGTATATAAAAATGTAACGTGTCTAGTCTTATTGATTAAAATGCAATTTAGAGCATTTGTGGAAATCGTTGGAGGCCTGGTGCTAATAATATACACTACAGGGCTGGAAATTGTGAAGGTAAATGTAGTAAGCATAACCTGAAAATCTCACTGAAAGCATCAAGACATTCCAGAGTTACTCTGTCCAGGCAAAAAGCTGATGCTCAAGTTAAGTACATGGCACAGCTACCCTCTACTTATGTAAAATAGGTATTTTATCCTGCTTATCAGACAGCAGCAGTAAGCCATGCCTATGCTGCTCAGGGTAGCTTGTACAATTGTCACAACCTCTTATAACCTGCACTTTTTAATTATTGTGCTCAGTTACCTACAAGAGAGCACTGGAGTGCGTGGAGGGAAGATACTTTACTACTGAAGCAAGCAGAGGCTGTTTGAGCATCAGCTGTGTGCTAAGCCTGCAAAATGGGAGCTGAAAGTAAAAAATTCAGCATGCACACACATGGCAGGACAGGAAAGGAGGGATGAGTACAAGCCTTTGCTGTGGTGAGTATCTCCTGTTCCTCTGTTGTCTGTGGGTATTGTCTCATTGTTGCTATTCCTATGGGATCTATTATAGGACTGGCTACCACATTATTAAGAACAGAGGGCACCAAACAGAAGTAAAAGCTTGCTGAAATAAAATTTTGTTCTTATTTTCCTTCCTACAGCTGTTCTGCAAAGGCAAAATCACTGCTTTTGAACTTAAGATTGATTCCTCAGCTGGGATTGCTTATGCTCCAGCATTAGAGCAAACTAGCAAGGCTTTATCCTCATGAGTACATCAACAAGGCTACTATTAGCCTAAACCAAAGCCTGTCATCAGTTACTGACATGTTAGCAATAACAATCAGTGATGGACTGGAAAGAGGAGCAAAATACACAAATAAATGAAAATGCATGTCCTGCTCTCTTCAAAAACTTTCTATCAGCCTCAGCATTGATAAAAGAATCCCTTAACAGGTCCCTGGTAACACTCCCCACCGCCCAAAAAAAGAGAAGTGTAAGAGAACTATAATGCCAGAGTTTGAAAGTGTACAAAATTAGAGGGTTAGGTTTGCTTTCTAGGGGATTTTAAAATAGAAATTTACACAAATTACTTGTCCTTTGCCTTTCTTAAATTAAATTACCTCTGAGAAAAAGGGAGAGAGTAAGGAAGAACAGTGGGCAGCAGCTTGTCTTATAGCCGTTTTTAACAGAAAAGCATAACAGTTTGAGTTTGGTTTTCCATATGCTACCAACAGTACTAAAAAACCCTTTAGTTCCCTTCTGTGACAAGTGCCATTAGCCTAAAAATAGCTAGCAGAGCGCTTTAAAGATGAAGCTAATAGATAAAGCCTTTATGCAGCAGCATTTTATCTGACCAACTGCAGAACTTACCTTCATTAAGTAGAAGCTGTAGCCAGATAATCATTATGATCAACAGCATTACAAATGGCAAACAAAACCAGAAGAAAAGAAGAGGAAAGGTCAGCTCATTCACCAAAGGAACCAGAGGATACTTCATTGCTTGCTTCAGGTTACACTAAGTTTAGAACAGCTTGCCTGCTCTGCTTTACTAACTAGCTTTTAATAACTCTCATTGCATCACTGTGTTAATCACAGGAAGACCGCTGATATACTCAGCATGGTTAGCAAAAGGGACAGCCCTGTGCTATGTAGGGAGGGAGTAATAAGGCTTAAACACAGGATAAGAACAACTGAGAAAACATCTGATTTGATTGTCCTTCCCTCAGCTGCTGTTTAAAGGATAAATACAAGTTAGGAAGCTTTCAAGGCTTATGTTAAAACAATAGTTAAAGGTATGTTTATGTCTTCAGATATAGGGGAGATAACCCAGCACTTCAGCCACTTTGAAACTGGGTAGCCAAGGTTGCTTTTGAGAAATCAGTAAAACAGAATCAACACTGCAGAGATGAGTAGAGGATGACTAGCTAAAATTTACTTCTCCCAGGCTCTATTATTTGACATGGAGCACAAACATGTCCCGTATTAACATGGACTCTATTTTTAGCCTACTCTCTATGTTTCTATCTATTAATTAATCCATTAGGAAAATAAACCTTTGTATTTTAATTGCCTTTCTATCCCCCTTCCCTCCAAGAAAGGCAAGCTAGCATGGTTCGTAGGATATGTGTCTATAAATGCATTGCTTAATAGAAAAGGAGTTCAGTAGTGATCAAAGAAGGAACAGATATGTGACTTTGGTAACTTGATATTCATCACACTGTGTGTTTCTCCTTCAATAAAATAAAGCCATTATCTATCGCTTACCTCACAGGGGGTTGTTTGGCTAGATTAATTGTTTGTGTAGCTCTCAGTAAACCTGAGAAGACAGCAGCTATGTAAGTGCACATTATGAATGATTGCATGCATTTAACGTTCTTGCTTGTGTGCACGTGTTTGGTTTTACGTAGCAACAGCCCCTTGAAATGAGCCTCTTAATCCCAAGATCTAAATGAACTTTGCAAATTCTTATTAATTCAGGTTCATAACACCCCTGTGTGAGAAAAGAAAGCTATTATCCCTACTTTGTGCATTGAGTAAACAAGGGAGAAAAGCCATTAATGACCTGAGCGTCAAGGATGCTAAGTATCTGCAGTCCCCATTTCGCACAGCGGGGGTTGCGGGTTGGTGGCATTGCTGAAAATCAGGCGGTTGGCGGTTTGTCTGCCAGTGCAGCGAGGAGACTGACGGAAAGGAGCAGAATCTGGGAGCTGTGATTTCCTCCGGTGTAACGCTGAAGCGTTTCTCTCAGTCCCGTCAGCGGGGCCTCTCGGGCTCCGCTCCGGCTCTTCAGGGCTGGCTTCGGCCGGCGGCCTCCCCTGCCCCCGCCCTGCCTGCCCGTCTCCCCGGTGCCGGGCGCTGATCCGGCAGAGGCTCCTGGAAAAGGCCAGGAGGCCTCAGCCGCGGCTGGAGGGCTGTCTTCGGCAGGGAGACGTGCAGGCTGAACGCTGACGAGGCCTGGGGGAAGCACACGCCGAGTGCGCGATCTCGCGGGGGGTTTTCGCCTCCAGGCAGGTGGCAGACATTGGGGCGGTTTCAAGGTCCAAGTTCAACGCGGAGGGCGCGGGTGCCCCTGCGCGAAAGGGCACCTGGGGGGGGGGGGGTGCAGGCCCCGCGGCCCTCGGAGGAGCCGCAGCCGCCAGCCGGCGCTGCCCCTGGCCCCGCCGCGCTCCGGAACGTGCGTCGGCTGCCCGCGTTCCCGGCCGGAGGGAGCCGGGGAGGGCGCAAAATGGCGGCGGCCTCGCGGGTGTTCGCCTTCCGCGACGCGCGCTGGGCCCCCGACCCGGTGCTGGAGCCGAGCGCGGCCGTGCGGACGCCGCAGCCGGTGCCGCTGGTGATCGATAACGGCTCCTTCCAGACGCGGGCGGGCTGGGCCTCCGCCGACCCCGCCGTCCCCGCCGAGCCCCTGCTGCGGTTCCGCTCGCTGGCGGCCCGCAGCCGCGGGGCCCGCGGCGGGGCCGGCGCCGAGACGCAGGTGGGCAACGACCTGGGGAGCCCCGAGCCGCTGCGCTGGCTGCTCCGCTCGCCCTTCGACCGCAACGTGCCCGTCCAGCTGGAGCTGCAGGAGCTGCTCCTCGACCACGTCTTCCAGCGCCTCGGCGTCGCCTCGCAGGTACCGCCGGGCGGGGAGCGGGGGGGGCGGCGGGCCGGGGGGAGGCCCTGAAGCCGCCGCTGAAACCCGGGCCGGCCCTGCTTTGTGGGGGAGGTTGTGCCTGGGTGCGTAGTGGGAATTGGGGGGGGGGGGGTCCAGCATCGCCCCTCGTTGTCCTGGGGCGGTGTCTTGTCCTCCTCTTCGCAGATACGGCCTAGGTGGACGGGCCCTGAGGAACCTGCTGTGGCGACCCTGGCTGGGCCAGGTGCTCCCCAGGGGTGTCTTTTGAACCCCGCTATTCTCATGATTTCTTCATAGTTTTGTGGTAAAACAAAAATGCGAGGATGCAGCTGCAGGGTGAGAGGTTTGGACTGCAGCGTCTTGTCAGGCTGTGGCCGAGAGCCAGCATCCAGAATCGGTTTTTGAGAAGGACGTTAAGCCTTACTAGTTTTGTATGGTGCCCTTATTCGAAGTGCTTATTCTTGTTTCTTACTTGTTTCTTACACCCAGCTGAGTTGAGAGTTGCTCCTCAGACCGTGAAGCCTTTTGCCTGCGTGACAACACCAGTTTGGAAGCTTTACCTGGTGCTGAACTGAACTTCCACCAGTTTTCACTCGTGCTTCACCTCTTCATTTCGTAGATTTTGGTTACTTAGATTCTTAATAATTTGTTTAAGCTTTTAAAAATCTAGTCTCCTCTGCCCTTAGGAGTTTTTTTCTTTGGTTGAATTAACATTGGAAGCCTTGCTATAGACAAGATTTCTTTTTTTACCCTCTTAGACACTAGATATAATTTAACTTACATGATTAATAGCCTGCACATAAAGTGCTTTTTCATTGCTGTTTTGGAGGAGTTCTTGCTGATCTTCAAAAGAAGCAGCAAGGATAAGTATCCCTGGATTTTCCATTCATACCTTTACTATTTTTCTTTTCGCTTGTCTCTTACAGGGTTGCGTTGATCATCCAATTGTTTTGACAGAAGCGGTGTGCAATCCTCTGTATTCGAGACAAATGATGTCAGAACTCCTCTTCGAATGTTATCAAGTGCCAAAAGTGTCCTATGGAGTAGATAGCTTGTACAGTTTTTACCACAATAAAAGGCAGAACTGGCCCTGCAGTGGTTTGGTAATATCTTCAGGTTACCAGTGTACGCACATTTTGCCTGTCTTAGAAGGCAGGTGAGTTCTTGGCCTGTTAAGTATGGTGCAGCCTCTCTTTGTCAGTCATTGACTTTTCAGTGATGCAAATACCCATTCCTCTAGCATTCAGTATTCCAGCTCCTGCAGTATAAGCTGTTATCAGGTCTTAATTTATACTGACGAGTTAAAACTAGGTCTGCAGATTTTGCTAAGTTATTTTGAATTGAAGAAGCAGTGCTGTCCTTGTATGTGTTGCATTTTTAGTTACTATTCATGCGTAGATCTGTACTTTCAAAAGTAGAAGGGGATGTCTGCCCCAAGTAAGATCAGGCATTAAAAAACATGTGTTAGGTTTTAAAGCAGCTTTGGAACAAATGAAAGTGCTGTGTGAGATTTCTGCAGTTCTTGAGGCTTTTATCATTCTGATTATGCTGCTATGTTGCTCTACTCTTTTTTTTTTTTTTTTTTTTTTTTTTTTTTTTAAATCCTTACTGCAGGAGGTAGCTAGTAGATGCTTCAAATTTTCAAGGGTTACACCTAGCCAAAAGGTTAAAGGAACTACTTTTAGCTCCACTAACCATCACTTCCCTTCTTAAAATAGAACATTTCCTTGCTGTAGCCAAAATTATTTAACGTTTGGGTTTTTTAAAGCAGAACAGCCTTTCAGAAAGCATGTGCAATAAACAAAATAGTGATTATACTTGTTGTCTGGTAACTGAATCTTGAAATATTTATCTGTGAATATTCATCTGTCTACTTGACCGTATCGGAAGTTAAATAATACTGGGCAAAGTAGGAGGTCTGTTTTACACTGAACTTGTGGATCTCTCCAATCTCAGTTGTGTCTCTTTGTGTTTTCAGGTTGGATGCTAAAAACTGTAAACGTATTAATCTTGGAGGGTGTCAAGCAGCTGTATATCTTCAACGCCTCCTTCAGCTGAAATACCCAGGGCATTTTGCTGCCATCACTCTCAGTCGCATGGAGGAAATACTGCATGAGCACAGCTACATTGCAGAGGACTATATAGAAGGTAAAACCAGCTGTAATTTACCACTAGGTAGTGTTCATTCAAACTTAGCTTTGTCCTTTCTATCCCTTGTTCTCAAGTTGGCTGGAATTCTGGCAGAAATACTCTACTACTATTTTGCTTGCTTTATTTTGCTTTCTTTATAGCTGTCTTTCTGGTAATCTGCCTCATGGGAAATGCCTGACAACAGTTTTGAATTTAACATTAAGAGAGAAACAAAATTAAATTACAAAAAAAAAATCTGTATTAGTTCAAATTTCTCTGTGAATAAAAATTTGGATTATTTCAGAGGAAAAGAATTTAAAATGAGTTTAGTTTATTAGTTACTTTATAATTCCAACAAAACATTAAATTGGTTAGGATTATTTCTGCATCTGGCCATGTTTCTTACCTGCTTTAAGGTTTCCAAAATTGCAGAGACGCTTCTCGTGACTTTTTGTGAATTAAAGAAGTTTTAAAATTTCCATGGTAAATGTCATCTTAAGTAGTGGCCGAAGAAAAGAGTTTTCTTAAATTTGTCAATTATGAAAGAGCTTGCAGAAGTCCTTAGAAACATGTGAGAACTCTCCCTTACCTTGGGAAGAGAGAAGAGACAGTAGTGTGCGCTTCCGACTTCTTAGTACTTTGTGTTTCCTGCATGCTGGAGATCAGAGCACTAGGAACCATGTGCACTGAGTATGTGACTGGAAGGTAGTGCTCTGAGGGGGTAGCTAAATATGGGAGTGGCTGCCAAGAGGTGACAGAATCCTAGGCTGTACCGTTGTTGCCTTCTTTCTTCTAAGTCTGAACTTAGTGTGGAGTGCGTACAACATGCGAATCATCTTTTTCAGCCTGGCAAAACAGTTACTTTGCTTTCAAAACATTTAGAGCTGCAGAAGTGGCGGTCCCCAGAGTACTACGAGAACAACATGCACAAGATGCAGCTGCCTTTCTCTAACAAGCTGCTGGGAAGCACTTTGACATCAGAGGAAAAGCAGGAAAGGCGGCAGCAGCAATTACGTCGACTTCAAGAACTGAATGCGCGTCGGCGAGAAGAGAAGCTGCAACTTGACCAAGAGAGGCTGGATAGGTTACTATACGTACAGGTAATGAAGGCAAAGTTTTCTGTGTGATCTTTTATGAGGAGGGCAGGCTGCCCTCAGAGCTTTATCAGAAGGTCATGCATCACTGTAAAGAAGCTACAACTATCCTGTATGTTTCCTGATAGGAGCTTTTTAAGGTTACTTGCAAGATAAGAGGGAGAGATTACTGCTGCAGAGGATGCTTCCAGGTTCTGAACAATACTGCTTTTGTGAAGTATTTTGAATGCTGCCAAAGTGTGCACATCATAATACCTAGTAATGAAGGCAAAGTGTCTGTACATGCCCAGTTGACAGATAATCAATTACCCTGTGTTGTTCATCACAGCTAACTCTGTCTGTAGGAACTTTTAGAAGATGGTCAAATGGATCAATTCCACAAAGCTTTGGTGGAGCTGAACATGGACTCTGCAGAAGAACTTCAGTCTTACATCAACAAATTGAGTCTGTCTGTTGAACAAACGAAGCAGAAAATCCTACAGGCAGAAGTCAATATCGAAGTAGATGTTGTGGACAGCAAGCCGGAGGTATAATGTTTTTACCAAGTCAATCCTCTTATCTCTGGGCGAATTAAGTTTCTGTGCTTGAAAATGTACCCCTTCAGACTTTTATTGATGAACTAAGCTTTTCCTTTAACACACTGCAACTCATTGTTAATTTGGCAACTGTCTTTCTTTTTTCTAGCTTTCCTATGCAGCTACAGAAAGTGACAGTTTTGATTTTGTAGAGTATGCCTGAAATCAGTAACCCTTCTTGTGCTGTTCTGCACTGTGCTCTGGGACATATCTTATAGTTTGATTCCATATAGTTGTAAGCATAATCTTTAGGCTTCCTGACAGTAGTTGAAGTATAGTTATGTGAAATCAGTAAGTTTCCTTAAAAATTTCTTGCACATCTTTAAGAAGTTGGAGAAAAAAGAAAATAGCCCTAGTGGGTTGGAGAAGGTACCACTGAAGGTACCACTGCTTCCCTTTGTACTAACTCATGGCAGCATGTGCCAGCCACTGTCCTTACTTAAGGTTGACTTGCTTAGAGGTTATAAATGCAGCAGCTACCATAATGATTTTGTTCCTACTTTAAACAAACTTCTAACTCTGCTTTTGCATTAATTTTGGTGAAATATGTGGGCCTGGTATGTTAAAGATTCCGTGTGTGTCCCCCCACCCTGGTATCTGACAATTAAATGACATGGATTTTTAAGTACTTAAACCTCAAGTGGTTATAATCCTAAGACAACCATCCTTAAATGTCAGTATCCTTCTATTAAAGATATAGAAGAACCTATCAAGCTTTTTGTTAAAAACAGTATTTTTTTTTCTTTCTGTTCTTCCCTTTCAGGTGCAGAGAACTTTATGGTAAATAACTAACCCTTTGCCTTCACTGTGGCTATCTTTTTTTGGTGCAGTTAAGGAGCATGTTCTATTTTATTTACTTAACAATGAAAGATTAGTTGCTACACTTGGTTGTTGGAATTGTCTTGAAGATGAGAAGCTTATTTGTTTGCTTTGCCAGATTAATACAGGCCCAGCACCTAGCAGCTGCTTCTAAGAGATGGTCTAAGGCTGTTCATGCATTTACTTGTAATTGTTTTTCAAGTCACATGAGGTAGAGCATTTTTAGTTTTACCAGTCTTTGCTCAGGAAAAGGTAGAGAAAGAAAACAGAAAATTGAAGTACAGAGGAGAGTGGTGCCAGATATAGAAGTTCTTATGTCTTATATGGAACTTGAGATGTAGCCAAAACTAGCAGGTGAGCTGATATCTTCTGGGTGTTATATTTTGCTTATCCTTATCAGTAAAGCTTGTGTAAGAATCAGAGTGACTGCGTTTGAGCAAAATTGAGGTAGATGATGGTCTTACCATTGTGGTAAAGAATCTTTCTGCCTTCTGTCAAAAAAAAGTTGTTCTGGAAAAAGGTAATTGAAAGACTATCAGCTGCTTGTAATTTTGCTCAGTGGTTGTGCCTAAGTTCCAACATGCCTAAGTTCTACCATGTCTGTCTTGGATCCCACGCTCCACTTCTTTACTAGGTGTAGTCTCAGACCTTGGAATGAATCCACAAGCCTTTTTATTTGGTCTATGCTTTGTGAGAGCACCTACAATTATCACCGAATCCATTTGTGAAGATACGCCATCCCTCTGTGGCTGTGCAAAGGAGTCTCAAAGCTAATTATGTTGTCCTCGGGTCTGTGCCAAGTCTTCAGCTGAGTTTTATGTTTCTTTCTGTTGTTGTTGTTTGGTTTTTTACTTTAAGACATAAAAAGAAATGGATTTAGCAAAGCATAAGTGTTGGAGATAACTTCAGGTGACTACCGTTTGTTTGCTGTAACAATGAACACTGCTTAAACTTCGGTTTGAGTAATTGCTTGCGTTTTAAGCGGATGTAAGATAGATACTTAAGAATTTAAATAATCTAGCTTTATCTCATCCTGGTGTTGCTTGCTAGACATTGCAACAAATGTTTCAAATTTAAAATAACAAAACCAAATATGTAGCAATGAAATCACAAAGGTAACATTGTAACACAAAATTATTAAATTAGATAATTTAAAAGCTGCTCCTGCTTCACAACAGTGAAGTACTCTAGGATTTTGAGTGATGCTTTTCATTAAGAAGGAGCTTTGGGAGTACCTTCACATCTCTGTAAAATACAAGGGCTTTTGGTATATCCCGTGTGCAAATGCTAGGTGGTTGAAACTGTCAAGAATTGTGTGGTGGCTTTGTAGCTAGCAAATATTTGTTTTCCAGTCCCACACAAGCAAGGCTGGGAATTTAATGGTAATTACAGAGCAGTTAGGGGAGCTGGGAGTGCACCAAGTTTTAACCAATTTAAAAAGCTATTTTATTAAGTTTTAGTGTGTTGTTATGTTTAAGACGTGCCTGGCTAGGATCCTGGCAGTCAGCCTGTTGACTGAGGCCTTTTAATTTCTGAGCTGGCATCACGATAAATTTATTGAAAGTGTTTGATTTTTATGCTTTGAGTGAATGTCTGTCTTAACGTCTGTTTTCTGGGTTGTTCACCATTTTGATTGTTGTCTTCAGTGTGGAGAATGGCATATTTGGTTTCAGGCATGTTAAAAGTTGAGATTTGAGGAAATCGGCGCTGAATTTTCCAAATGTGTTACCAGAATGGAAGTCGTATATGTGCCTAGCACATCTGAGCTAACCTACCATAATATACCTTCTCTGTTTTCAGACTCCTGATTTGGATCCATTAGGCAGTGAACAGTCACTGGAGGATGTGGAAAGTATTAATGAGTTTGAACCTCTGTTTGCTGAGGAACAGCCTGAAGTTGAGAAGCCTGTTGCTGCAGTGCAGGTTTGATTTCTATATCTACACCTCGTGCCAGAGGTTGCTGCCTCCCGGTTGTCCAGTGAGTCTGCTAACATTTCTCCAAATGCAAATATTGTTTGGCTGCTCTTGGAAGAAATGCTTAAACTATCTGAACAGGGCTTTGAGAGGAGAAGTCCTTGCAATCTTAGCTGATGGTTTAGAATGTGAATATACCCACTTGGGTCACTCTGCAGGCAGTGCCTGTTGTAGCAGTGCCATGTTATTAGGGAAAAAAAAGTCCTGCTCAAGTATTTTTTGTGTATGATCCACAGCCTAATATCACATCCCAGTGGACACAGCTTTCAACTTGTGAGGTTGAGCCTTAGGATTGAGTGGCTCCAAATTGAATAAAGTATAGGAGAAGTCCAGCTTCCTTGGCCTTTTGGAACCTTTTACAGCATGGCTCTTTCTCTGTGAGAGCATTATGATCTCTTTCTTGTACAGAATTGTTTGTAAACTTTGCTTATTCTAGAATATTACTGTTCTTTAATGTAATTTCCCACCACTTTTCAATCTCATCTTTTTAAAGCCCGTGTTTAACCTGGCAGAATATCACCAACTTTTCCTTGGCACTGAAAGAATCAGGGCTCCAGAGATTGTCTTCCAGCCCTCCCTGATAGGAGAAGACCAGGCTGGTATAGCAGAAACCATGCAATATGTCCTTGAGAGGTGAGTTTACAAAGCTACTTGGCACTTACTTCAAACAAGCTATTTTTTTGTTTTTGCAAAATACTTTTGCAAATGCAGCTTTTGCAATACTGGTAACTTAACAATAATTTGAGAAAATATGTTTGAATAGTTCTTTTTGGTGGGGTTGAGCATTGCAGGTTAGACATGTCTTCCTGTTCTGAAAACCACATGTAACTCTGCTTGTCTTAAGTCAGTGGTCTGCAAACTTTTTTGATCAATTACTCCATCAGTAAAAAATTTTGGGGCACAGACCTCCAATATATTTATATTTATAAATTACATACAGGTACTACTCAACTAATATATTGTGTACATTTTAAAATGTACACAAAAATAAAAATTAAAAAATGATGCGATAAAGGTGAAATAAACACTTTTAATTTATTTATTTATTAATGGTACAAAAAATATCTTCTTCCTGCACCCCGATGGATTGTCTGGCACACACCCCACTTTGGAGACCCTGGGTCCAACTTGTTATAGAGGGAAACAACAAACCCTTGTAAACATCCATCCCACGAAACAATGAGCATTCTCTGTTTGTGCGAGACCAAAGTTAGGGGTGACATTTTAAGTTATGATATAGGCATGCTTGCTGGACAACTATTTCCAGACAACTTAGCATTAGCAGAATGTCGCCCCTGAACTATATGAACATACGAGACTGCATTTTCTGAAATGTAAGAATTCCAGCTCTACAGAGTTGTTGATTTATGGGGTTAAGGAATTTTTTTTTGCCACCCCCTGAATTTCCAGAAAGCGAACACAGTTTTCATGTTAGGGAAGTGAAGGAAGTTTCTCAAAGTGAATCCTGAAGACAAGGTATCAGTACGCCCCATGGTGGTTCGGCTCATAGGAGGGATGTCCTTGAGAAAGACTGAAGTTGGTTTTTGTTCCTTGTAGGTATCCAAAGGAGCAACAAGCTATTCTTGTCCAGAACGTTTTTCTCACTGGTGGAAATACAATGTACCCTGGACTAAAAGCTAGAGTCCAGAAGGAGCTCCTCGAAATAAGGCCGTTCCAGTCATCTTTTCAGGTACATGTGTTGACATGATGTTTGTGTTGACAGCCTGTTCATCTATGTTCAAAAGTAGTTTGGATTGGGAGAGGTATGGAGCAGGTGTACTTCACGCATGGGAATGGGTAGTGTTATATGACAAGACACTGCGAACAGCTTTTTTGACCTGAGAAGATGAAGGTTAAGCAAAGATACAGTTGCTCTTTATGGACATTAGAGTAGGGTCGATGCCTTGGAAAAGGAAAACCTGCTTCAGCTAAAGGACCATGCACACACAAGCATGTTTGGCTGGAATTCGCAGATTGATTTCTTAGGATTGGGACAGTTACTATCTGGAACAAGTCACCTTTGTTAGGAGTAGTTGCTGGGAAAAACTGCTCACTTCAAAACTAAGTTACATGTTCTGTTTGTTACATGTAATGACTGTCTGGGACAGCAGCAAGAGATTCAGTGGGTATCTTGCAAACCTGTGATCCTTTGCAACTTTTGTTAGTAGCAAGCACAGTACAAGTTGTGCAAGTCCCAGAGTTTGCCATGCATTTTGTAAGGAGACTTGCTATTCTGGAACCACCTTGTCTCCTCAAATCTACTATCTTCCTGAATAGAAAATCAGGTTATAAACTGGGGAGAGAAAAAAAATCAGTGCAAATATAATATTGTGATTCCACAAGCCATGTTTTCTACAGTTATTGTACATAGCTCTGAGCCAGGTGTGACTGACAGAAACTTAGTTACAGCCATATACTTGGTATATTTATGAAGGATATTGCTTGCTAAGATTTGAGTATGTAACTTGTGTCTATAGGAAGAAAATGAATGCATTTTTGTCTGGTTTTAATGTCACTGCTTGTAACTGACTAAGAGCTTCCTTCTTTCCATTAAAATATGGTCCATAGTGTGGTTCTATCAGAACTCTGTCACTTCACAGATGTCGCACATGGGATTTACATGGTGTGTAGACTAGTGAGCCCATAGCTGAACCAGGAAAGCAGTTCATGCTACAGTAGTAGGAGTAGTTTAAATGGAAGTATGAATCTACACCAGTGGAAAGAGCACGTGTGGTTCTTGCCTACATACTGCTATTTCTTTGCCTGCAGTATTCCTCCCTGCTACTTCAAGCAGGGAGGAAGTTTTACTGGAGCACTTGATACTTATTTTGCAGTACCACCAACTCTTCCAGCATTGGCTTCCAGCTGTGAGGGCTGTTGGTAGTGAATGTGATACAACCATGTGCTTTCTCATCCTGTAGAAACAAAGCAGGCTCATGGAGAATTGATCTCAAGGTGAAAACACACTTCAAACCTATTCCTTACATTACTCTTCCCCAGAGGCACTGAATAATCAGCTCAAACTTCTGAAATTCAGTGGTTTGTGTCATATACCACTGTAATCAGGGAAACAAGGGCTTTTCTCTCCTGTGTTGAATTGACATGGTTGTTCTGTTTTCCTTCCATCCAGGTTCACCTTGCTTCCAGTCCTGTTTTAGATGCCTGGTATGGGGCTAGGGATTGGGCAGTGGAATACATGACCCGTGAGGAAGGCTGGATAACCAGAAAAGACTATGAAGAAAAAGGGGGAGAATACCTCAAGGAACACTGTGCTTCAAATGTCTATGTTCCCATTCGCCTTCCAAAGCAGGCCCCACGGGCAACAGAGGCATTAGCAACTAGCAGAGCGCTGACATCCAGCACAGGCAATCCTTGTGAGCAGGCATAGCACCGTGCCTTTGTCACAGACCCTCGGATGGAGATAACAGTGCAGAGAAAAGAAGAGTTACTGGTGTGCAGCATGAGCTGTGCATGGAGTGCAGGCCTCAGCCTAGCCTTGCTGGCTGCTCAGAGAGCACTGAGCATCTCATCCAGTCGCCTGAAGGAGGAGGGCAAGCCACGCTGGGGCGACAGCTGGCATGGTCATAGCACCGGCAGCGCTTAGTGCTGCTCATGCATAGCACAGGAGTATGCATCAGCAAGGAGGAGCACAACAGAAGTGCATTCCAGAGAAAAATACTATCTTATAAACTGTCATAGTAAGACTCAGGGTTTTTTGAGAGTATATGTTTTACAGCTTTTTTTAAATTTAATTAAAATGTACTGGTTTTCTACTGCTTTTATTGCATGATCCAGAAGCTGGGCTTGTTTCAAGCGAGTCAATCCAGCAGGCGTCACCCTCGCTCGCTGCAGCGAGCGTTTGTCAGGACATGTTGGTCAGGACGCATCCTGCTGCTGGAGGCCAGAGAGGCTGATCTGTGCCTTTCTTCCTGAGGCCTCCTGCACTCACGTCTTGTTTGATTTCCTGCCTGCTACACACTTTCTGCTAAACCACTGCCCAATAAGCAGTGGGATATCAGATACTTTTTGACTTACTTTATGTCAGTAATATCAATGTCTTGGTTGAAACTGGAGACCTGGTCACATAAAGCACTGTCCAGCTATACAGACAGAACTCTCCATAAAGCACAGTCCAGAACAACTGCCAAATCTTGTGCAGTCCTGTGGTGGGTTGACCCTGGCTGGGTGCCAGGTGCCCACCAAAGCTGCTCTGTCACTCTTCCTCCTCAGCTGGATAGGGGAGAGAAAATAAAACAAAAGGCTTGTGGGTCAAGATAAGGATAGTTTAATAAAGTGAAAGCAAAGGTCGTGCACACGAAAGCAAAAGAAAACAAATGATGTTATTCTCTACTTCCCATCAACAGGTGATGTCTGGCCACTTCCTGGGAAGCAGGGCTTCAGTACGTGTAGTGGTTGCTCTGGAAGACGAAAATGCCCCCCCTTCCATCTCCCTTAGCTTTTATAGCTGAGCTGATGTCATATGGTATGGAATATCTGTGTGGTTAGTTTGGGTCAGCTGTCCTGGCTATGTCCCCTCCCAAGATCTTGCCCAGCCCCAGCCTGCCGTTGAGGGGGGGCAGAAACATTGGGGAGACAGCCTTGATGCTGTGGGAGCACTGCTCAGCAGTAGCCAAAACACTGGTGTGTTATCAACGCCTTTCTAGCTACCAATGCAGAGCGCAGCACTACGAGGGCTGCTATGGGGAGAATTAACTCCATCTCAGCCAGACCCAATACAAGCCCTTAAGTGGTTTTACAAGAGTGGTGGCTGAGCAGGCCAGCTCTTGACTGGTGGGACTTTTTTTTAGCAAAAGTTGTTTTAGCAATATAGCAAACTTTTTGCTTTATCACTAACTTAACGTGTTTCAGTGATTTGACCTCTTTAAAGAGTACAGCAGTGAGGATGTATTTGATTGGTTGTACCTTGCTGAAAAATGCAGGTTTGCACCCAGACCCCTGTCCTGCTGCACAACATACTCTAGCTTAAATTTGACTGGGGATTCAGTTGTCGCACTGAACAACTTGCTATTGCTTTCCCAAAAGAAGAATCGGTGCTAAATGCTGAACTGAAACCTAAGCAGACTCCATCACTTTGGCAAAAGCTGTGAACTATTAGGCTGGAAAAGGTAAATCTATGGTGAAAATATCCAGGCCAAAACTGCTATAAAGAAAGTGAAGAGGTGGCAGCTTACTGTCCCCAAGGGCCGCAGAGCATCAAGATAAGTTGTCATCTGGCAGATTCAAAACAAAGGGTGTGAGGTGCTTGTTGGTGCTCAAGTGAGGAGTTTGTTGCCACAGGATGTGATACACAGTTTTCTGGATTCAAAAAGTATTACCTAGAGCTACAATTTTAAAAAAGAAAAATCTGCTATCAAACACAGAGGTCTCACCTGTGTGTAAGAGGTCCTGCAGTCGTGTATTCTTTGGCGAGCGCGTGAGGCAAGTATTGTTGCAGACCTGCTGTCTTGCACGGTTCCTGCAGCACCCAGCACTGGTCACTCTCAGGTAGGATACAGGTCTTGGTGGACCTTTGGCCTGGTCCTTACAGGCTGTTGGGCAGGGGGAGGAGGAGGAGAAGGGAGCTTGCTGCCTTCAGGTAACCTCAAATTTGGACTATTGATCCTATCCCTAGCTGCCTGGAGGCATACCAATTTTCAGGACCATTAAGGCAATTCTATGGGTGGTAAAGAATGTGGAAAAACATGCTGTGCTGAAACATGGCAAAGCTACATCCCAACATGTCTTTTCTGATCTCAGTTATCAGTGACCTGGAGTAGAATACATGATGTGCCATTACTATTTGACCCCTTTCTGACGCATCTTGGGCTATCGTGGCAGAGTTGCTACGCAAGATGTAGAAGGCTGTTCCGATACTTGGTGTTGGTTGCTAAATAGATAAGAGGGCACGAAGGCCTAAAAGGGCGTCTATAGTGGATAGTTGTATTGCTTTTAAATGTTTGGCCAAATTGTGCCTACCACTTCACTTGCATTAATTCAAAGCAGAGCTGTCTAATTCTGTACAGAGATGCCAGATCAGCTGCTTAAGCAGCTTCAAGGAAGCATAATTTTATAATCTCCTAAATATTAGCTGTTAATTTGTTCCTTCATCCCCACAATAGCTGGAGTAACTAATGAACTTCGACAACGTGATCACAGTCACAGGCTGTTCTGAGTGTGCTGGTGGACATTCAGTTGCTTGGAGTAGCACCATGAAAAGCATGGATGTTGCAAAACAGGATTAACTTTACCCATTTTAGTTCAGTTCCCTGATACAATTTGCTGTGGTGCTACCTGAGCATTGGTGCTGGCAGGAGAAAAATGGAAGGAGTGCGTGGTGTTGAGGGCAGGAGGATGCAATGGCGTTATTTTGGTAGTAGTGCTGGTTGGAGTCCTTGTGGAGCTCCACCATTGTGACACTTGTGGCAAGGTTTTGTCATACCCATGTGCAGAATTTTGTTCATATGGTTGTTTTCCATATAATTGGCACAGGGCTCACCAAACCCAGAAGGGGCGTGGACTATTTCTTCTGTGCATTGGCTTATGCCACCTAAGAGGGGAGCAGGCCAAAAAGGCACTTGCTTAACTCCTTTTTAATGGGGCTTCTGGTTGTGTGAGGAGCAGTAGGAGGAATTGTTAAAATGAGAAAACTGTTTACTGAAAAAAAAAAAAAAAAGATCATTCTGTGGACAGGAAGCTTGTACTGATGCTGTGAGGGCCTTTGCCAAGAGGTCGTAGGGCTGCTGTTGAGTGAGCTGCTGTGCAAGCAGCCTCAAAATCTGTAGTGTGTTTATTCTGGCGGGTGTCCTGCAAGCTGACAAAGTGCAATTGCCAGTTCAGAGCTGGTCAAGTGGTTCCCATTTGGTCCTCAGTATATTAAGTTCAAAGCAACCTGTAACCTTATTATACAATTCAGTTATCACCTAATTCAGGTCAAAAAATACAAAAGTACAAGTTGCAATTCAACAGGCTTGGTGAGCTTGGTCTATTTAATCTAAAAGAGAGCTCAAACTGGGTTCCACCTTTTGCAGGGTCCCTAAGACCTGCTCTGAGTGGAAACACCACGTCAGTGAGAAGCCCTGGAGACTAAACATAGATCACGTGTTTAATGTCCCAGATTTCCGTTTGAGCTGCATACGAGCCTTGCTTTTGGTCTTCAAGGCTTCTTAGGTTTCCTGTGCCATAGCGACTTCAAACACTAACCGTTCTTTGCTAAATCTCCGCTAGGACACCAAGATTAGAACTCTTTGCTCCAGTTATTAATCTCTGAAATACTTAATGTGCTGTGTAAGACAGCATTTCAGAAGAAAGAGAAGATGCCCGTGAACTGTCACTTAAAATTTAGGATTATCCCTCCAGAGACAGCCTGCAATGATCCTCTAGCAGCCAGTCATAAAACAGAAGTTTTGAAGCTTGTGTGGGATGAGCAGGGGAGGGGAATATGCTGTAATGGATTTAACATTATCCCCAAAGTCATATGGTGGGATTTCCACCCTGGTTCGATACATCAGGCTCAGAGCAGCTGTGCTGATTCCCATTGCTCACTCCCACTACTTTGTGCAGATAGCAAGCTGGTCCCTGAGCATCAGCTTCAACAAAACTTCTCCGTTTTAAATGGCAAAGCATGCCCGGGGGTTGAGCCAAGAGTTCTTCAGGCTCCTTTTGCTCCCGCTTTTCAGGTACTGTGTTTCCTGTGTTTAGCAGACAAACAGCTTCCCCCCCCCCCCCCCCTTGTTCATCACAGGAGCCCAGCCCTACCTCTTAGGGCTGCAGAGTGCCATAGTTTCGGGGGGGGGGGGGGGGTGTTTGTTTTTTTTTTATTTTATTGGGTTTTTTACATCCTTAGGGATCTTTTCTTCCTCTTTTTAAGCAGTGGGCTTGGTTTCCATTTCCTAATGCAGCAGAGACTGCGATGAGAGTACTGCACCAAGGGTCAGGAGACCTGGATCCATTTTCATGTCTGTTTACTCACCGTAACTCGTTGCTGTTTTGCTCTCAGTTCGGTGCCTCAGCATCTGTAACAGCAAAGCTAACCTGAGAATGGTGCTAGCGGAGGGTTTCACAAAGTGCATAATTACTGTAGAAGACAGTAAGGGTGGTGGGAAGGCTGGAAAGGGGTTTGTGGGGAAGGAGGGGAGGTCAAGGAAAATCATGGAGAAAGGTCCATGTATGCTTAATGTGCAGTGGGCCAAGTGGAAGGTTTTCAAACCACTCATTGCCTGAAGCTGGAAGAAGCATATAGTATGGTAAGAATCACTCTGTGCAGGTATGCTTTTATTCTTAAGCAATTGCTATTGACCACTGTCAGTTAGAATGTGAAGCAAGCTGGATTTATGGTCTGACTCAGAAGCTTTTATGCTCTTAAAATTCCTGGGTTTAGGCAGGACAGTATTTTCTCTAGCTTTTTATTTATTTCAGGACTGAGGTGAAGCATGAAGCATCTGTCAGGAAATAAATGTGCTGTGCCGATGGGGAAAGCATCTTTTATGTAGCCAGTGAGATTCTGTGAAGGCATCCAGGTTCCTGCACTTGCAGTAGCCATAGTTGGGCTGTTACATCAAGAGGAAGCTCATCTCCAGGCAAGCTTGGTGCACTGCTCTTGGCAGGTCTGGCTGGAAAAATGAGCTTTACAACATGGAAGGAAAAAGTGTGGCTTTATTCAAACCTATGTCAAATGAATTCCAGAGGAGAGACACCTTTGGAAAACATCTAAGTTCCTCATGTTTGAACTACTTGGGAACAGATGGATGATAGAATATTGGATAGCAGGAAGATCATGGTGCATCGTGTGCCTTCCTTACTTAGATGAAGGGAAAAGGTGCATGGTGGACCTCTGGATGGGAGAAGTTTTGAGGGGTGATGGCAACCTGCAGCCCCAAAAGCCTCATAGTTGCCATGGTGGCACACAGGGGTGGCACATGGGGCTGCTGTGTAGGCAGGCACTTTCCTGAGTGCCCTGATGCTCAGGAGGGGTGGGAGCCTGTTGGCTGCAGCTGAGGCTGATTTTCCTCCTCTCTAAACTATCACCTTGTTTCTGCAACTCTTCCTGGAGCATCCTCCATGCTCCTGAATGTCTCCGTATGCCCAGTGGGAAAACTGTCCCCTACAAGCATGGGAGACTGGGGACTCGCTGCCTTGTCTGAGGCTTGTTTGGAGGCGAGTTCTAGTCTATGCAAACAGTTTTTGAGTACTCTTATCTTTCTACTAAAGATTTTGATGTGGAGATTTTGTTCTTCAGGGCGTTCTCACTCTCTTCGAAGGTGAATATTAATAAATAAGAAAAACTAGCCTGCCTCACTGATGCTTTTTTCTGCATTTGAATGGTAGCCCAACAGCATCCAGATAAGAAACAGTCCTATTGGTCTGATCTTCCTGCTCTGCTTTGAGGGCTAGTGGGGACTTTCACAGGGCTTCTCCACACAATTTTAGAAATAACTTCAGTCGCTGCTAGAATGACCAGAAGTCCCCTGGGGCACACGGGCTCCTGTTCCTCGGGGGTGACCTCCCCTGTCACCACTCTCGCCTTGAGCACCAGCTGCCTTCCAGCATTTCATCTGCTACACTTAGATAAATCCACCTGATCTAGAAGCCATCAACTAATAGGCTGTCAGTGCTCCAAAGGCAAAATGCCTTAAGAAGGTCCCAAACTGTTTTCTTAGATGTATCCACAACGACATGCCCCTGGGATTCCACCATGTGCATGAGGAGGGTTGTCACAAGGTAGATGCCATCTGCTAGCGCTGGGTTTGAGCTATTAGTAAGCTTCTTGCATAACACCTTGCATAGCTTGTCTAGTATCAGGAAAAGCACCTCTGATTTCTGAACGTGGCAGGGTTGGGTTTTCTGGGGGTTTTTGTCATCTTTAAACTTAGTTTTGTGTCCCTTGGGTTAAGCATGTGCATTAGCATGATGCTCCTGGCTGGCATTGCTTCTCGGCACTGGGAAATATATTTCAAATCCTGATCCTTAGATCACTTTTTCTTTTTTTTCCCCCACACTACAGCTTGGTTAAAATATACCCCACTCCTCCTCCTCACCCCAGATTCCTGCCACATACCTGGCATTCCTTCATCCTTAATGAGATGAAGGAGTGGGGGATTTCACCCTCCTGGAATTTTAGAGGAATACTAAGTGGATTTCTCATGAAAAGCCCCATTTAGGGTACAAATCTCCCCAAAAGATAGTCCCTGCATGGCAAACCTTGCTTTTGCTGGTAATGGTGAACAGATTTTTTAGTTCCTTGTTCAATAGCTACTTTCTGCTTGGGCCTTGTTGTAAGTATTGCCATTGATGGAGACTGCGTTGGAGCAAGCTCCCGGTGTTGTGGATGAAGCTGAGGAGACTCGCATCCCTGCAAAAGTAGGTAGGGACACCAGTGGAACTCCTGGGCTGTTGGCACTTGAAGTTTTACCAGTTGCTGCAATGTGGACAAACTCTCCATATAGACATGGCAACATAAAGGTTATTAAGTCAAAATAGTTTGCTTCCAGGTTCAGTCATTAATTTACCCTAATAAACATAAAGCTGCATTGGATCAAAGGTTCCTGCAGCCTGGTCCTGGTAGTGACCTCCAGGAGATGTTGAGGGAGGATTATAAGAGTAGGAGCAGTAACAATAGGTGTGTAAAACAGGAAGAAGATTGTAAATAATTACAGCTGGTTAATACTACATAGCCAGGGAGGCTCACGAACGCAGTGCTCCTGGAGTCCGTCTGTACATGCAATCCATCACCATCACACAAGACTGTGCCCTCTTACATGTGTTGAAAGGACAGGTTAAGGTATCCAAATTACAGAGCTCCACAAGGATGGGGATTTTGGAGTGGCAACACCATGCTGGACTCTGAACATCCACTTTGGAGGCATTGTGCCATGTTGTCGATGCTCCTGAGCCTGCAGCGAAGCTGCTGTGATAGCCCCAAGCCATGCTCCAGCGGTGAAGGGCCGGGGCAGGACACTGCGTCTGGCCAGCGAACCCACCTCTGGCTCCTGCTTTGGGAGAGGGGCTTTACTGCAGCTCCGCCGGGCAGATACAGAGTCCTGGGTCCCGTTGTGTGGGGTCCAGGGTTGCTTTTATCCAGCCCTGTGGTGGCAGAGGGCCACGAGCTGTTCTCACTGCTGAGGAAACAATGGAGAGGAAAGCTTTGATTTCACCAGTGATGGACACTCTCCTGCTCAAGGGTGGTGTAGATGGAAGGAACTGGGGGCCGGGGGCTCATTTTTTTGCTTTTATCCTTTGTTAGCCGCTGGTAAATTCTTGTTGTGGGAACTGCTGTGACCTCTCTTTAGGTTTTGTTTATGCATTTTGGCTGACATTGTTCACAGCAGGCCTTTGATATTCAGCCCCGGGAGTGTCCTCTGGCCTGGGAACAGGAAGAGTTGAGCCCAGCTGCCTGCAGGCGTACTCCAGCCTGGGAAGAAGGGCTGATGCCCTGCCGTGGTGGCACCATGCAGCGATGGACCTTTCCAGCACCTGGGGAAGACAAATTAGTCACATGCTATTATGGACTGTCCCCAAGTTGATGACTCGTGCCCAGCATCTGCCCTCCTCGGCCACAGCGGCATCCCACGTCAGCAGCAGCAGACAAGGCCCATAGCTCTTGCTCAGGCAGGAGCAGCTGATGGTGCTGCGCTACCAGAGGGTGGAAAAGATGCAAACAAGAATCTGGCATTTATGGGAATTTGTCGGGTTTTTTCTAGGAAGAGAAGAACTAGGGGGTTGCAGAGCTTTTGTACTGGGTTCAGGCTGCAGATTCATGCCTGGAAGAGCTGGGAGATGCCCAACACATGTGATCTGGGGGAGCTTTGCTCAGGCCTCCTGCCCACAGCATCCTGGGGGTATGCTGCTCCACCGACCCCTCTCATCAGGGCTGAATTGAGGCTGGAAGGGATGATTCCCCAGCTCCTGGGGGCTTGGCTTCACCATGTGCTGTTAAAACTTACACATCCATATCTTTTGCGATAGTTCCTGTTCGCAGGAGGCTTTTTTTCTGCCCCTCACTGCCTGAATCCATTTGTCTGAGTATTGAATGAAAACAACTTTTATAATGATGCAAAAATGGAGGGGATAATTTATATTTATACTACCCCTGAGCCCATTCTCTTGAATGCATTTTAAAAATCACAGTGAATACTGTTTCTCACAACACAACAGATTCCCCAGGCAGCAAAGACGACAATTTGTTGTGTTTACCCAACTCAAAATGCACTTTATAATATTATATCACCTTCAACCTACTCTGCTATTTTACAGGCTGGGATCTGAAATATGTATAAGCACTGGTTGTGCTGTGTGCCTTACAGAGAGTCTTTAATTGCAAATTTAGTGAGCTATGGATGGCAGTTTTTACAAGCAGTTGTCGTTTCAATCACAGGAGCCAGCAGTCACGAACAATTGATTTTATCAGGTATCAAAGTACGCCCTTACAATCTGGGAAGTAGGGCTCATCAAGAGGGGTTTTATCGCAAGCTCCAGGCTTTATGGGGAAGGTTTAAGGAGACGGTCACCATTTCAAGGAGAACTTTAACTTTCAAGTACTCTCCAATACCCCGCTGCATGGGCCGGCAGCAGAGGGACTGAGCTGCACAGAGCCACGTGGGAAGTGTGAACATACCTATTCTGCAAGAAGCGGATATTAAGAAAACAACAAAAAAATACCCCCCAAACCCCACTGTTCTGATTTTGAACTCAAAATAGCAACTTGGTATTTCCCACAGAAGGAACCCCCCTATGGCTTGTTCTGGGCAGCTATACCGACAATTTCCTATTTTTCTTCCTTCTAGAAGGGTGTTTGAACAGCTCCAGCTCCTGAATTGAAGGAAGTCTTTTCCTGAAATGCAGACAGAAATGCTCCAGGGTTTTCTGGCTCAGGAAATCAGTCCTCAAATCTGAGGCTGACTTCTTTGGAGCCACAGACACCAGAAGTCCCCACCAGGCTGGTAGAAACCCAGTGAGCCAAGTCCTGCCAGAAGTGACAATTTTGCAAACTTCATGTCCTCAGCATATTTTTGCTTCACGGGCTTTGTCAGAAGATGCTCAGCCAGGCTGCCCCTTCCTTTTTAAAGAAGGCACTGTGACTTAAATCTAGGCAGAAAAAAAAATCTACTTTTGTTTCATAGGCTTCCTAAGGACTTCCTTGAAATTAAAGCAAAAGTGTGTATTTTGAAAGTGTTTTGGTCCTTCATACTTGAAGATAAAAAGGTTGTAGCTCTCTAAATGTGGCATCAGTTTCTTCTGAGATGTATAATTTAAACATTTTGAACTTCAGTGCAAGCCTTTAATGTCATAATTTCTTAATACTGCTGCCACAACTGTTTAGACATATAAGCCATTTGATTATAGTTTTATGTTAAATGGGGAACCATAATTAATACGATCATGTTTAATTTCTTCCTTACTGAACATAAAGATAGAATAAATTCTCCAGAGAAAAGAGAGTTTCCTCAAGTGACTAAATGGAAAGATTTTTTAAATAATTTAGCTTTAGGAAAATGTTTAAGCTGTTCGATAGGATCGAAGCAGGATATGAAATGCAAAATGCGTTGCTTGAGATGTGGAGAGCAGAGCCCAGGGAGCCTCGTTTCGTGCCTGTGGCATCCCCCTTCCCTGGCTGCAGACGAGGTGTGGGGGGAGCAGTGGGATTTTCCCAAGTCATCCCTTTTCCTCCTCCCAGCTTCATTTCATGGAAAACACAGAATGAAAAGCCTTTGGCTGTCAGAGATCTCCAGAAGACACGCTCAGTTTTTCACTACTCTCTCCCTTTTTTGCCTAAGCTACATTTACTAGCCATTTTGGGAAGCAGAATATTTGTAGGGAAGTAGAAATGACCCTGCTGTCACGCCCAGCCCCTCAGCATATTCTTTTCAGAGGGGCTCATAGCTGGTGCACGTGTACCGGCTCAGCAAAGGCTTGTGAAATGTGGCAGCCTGACTGCATGGAGACATTTTCACCCACCTGCAAGTACCTGCACAGCAGCATCAAGCACACCGGTGTGGCCATCTAAATCGGGGGTGCTCTGGAAAGGTGCACTGGTACATCTTTACAACTTGCACTTGTACAAACCAGGGAGACCCTCCATGCCAGCTGCCCTGCCCGCGGGTGAAGCAACCCATGCAGCGGGCACCATTGCCCGGGTCTGCAACACCCTGGTAAGTCCCACGGGATTCAGAATCCCAGCAATGATACCCCATCCCTTTATCTCCCATACAGCACATCTTCTGCCATCAAGTCCTTGAGCCTGGGAGCATTTATCTTCTCCTGGTGGAAATTCAGCACAAATGATTTCAGGAGGAGCAGAGTTACACAACTGGAACGAGCTTCATCCGTACCCTGATATGAAGTGCTGTATAGCCTTGTCTGCACATTGCTGGTTTGCTTCTGAGCTCTTAGCCACCATCCCCAGTTTTTGGTGCAAAGTAAATACATTTGTGCTTTTTCCGTCTATGTACCTGCATGCTGACACCCACATGTCCACTTCTCCAGAGGAAAAGGCCACTATTACAGTTGTGTTTCACCCGTGGGAGAATACAGCTGAGCAGGGCTTCATCAAGAGGGTGTTGAAACAACTTGTGCTCTAGAATATGACCTTCAAATTATTTGCTTAAACTTCTGAATGTAGAGGGAGGAGAGTGTACTTCAAGCTCTCTGTTTCTGCAGGGCTGAAAGAAGAAATAAGTGCTTTTTTCTGTCTGCAGTTGCTCCCTGAGCTGATTCCCCAGGAGTGCTTTGGTATTAAGTATCCCTCCCAGATCTCTGCTAACATTATTAGCAATAATGGTCAATTAGGTGTATCGGGAAGAGAGGAAGAGCGACAAACAGAGATATCAATTTTAGCACTAGCAGGACAAAAGAAAATTAATGTTTGCTGAGCAAAAAGGGTTTAAGGCCCTAGCAGGGAAGGGAGGAGAAGGAAAAACTGTAAGCCCTTAAAGAACAAACTATAGAAAATATTTAATGACGCTTTTTAGAGCTTGCCAAACCAGCAAAACACATTATAGCATTTTCACCTGCTGGCTCACACGGATTTGACTTTTGATTCACAATTATATAACGTGTTTTGCAGCCCAGGTTTTAAGCACTGCCTGAAGGTAAGTGGATCCATGGGCCATTGTATTGTTGGAGAGAGGAATGTGGTTTTGTGCTCTTGATAGAGATGGAAATTTGCAGCAGGTCAGGTCTGGGCTGCTGAGGGATTAGGTCAGTATCAGGGCTCAGTGCTACCTTGAGGCAAATTGAATTTTTCACAGAAGAGGGAAAGATGAAGAAAAAAAAACAACCCTGCAACTTAACTAATCACCTACCACTAAATAAGGCAGTATGAACTATTCACCACCTCCACTTTGCTTTATAAAATTACTGCAGTAATTACATGGCACATTTGATTGGGGCATATCTAATCCTTGCAGAATAAAAGTGATTCTGCCCAGTTGTGGCTATGTTGGGTGTGTGGTTGATCTGGTGGGTTTGAGTTCTTGGTGGTGGGGTCAGTTAGTGGGTGAGGTGTGGGTGGGCAGGGGGGGGGCCTCAGAGCGATGGGTTTTAGCATGGGGAAAATGAGTGTGTGGGGTGTCCAGCTGAGAATCACAGCTTTATTTCACAGGGGTTTTATTCTCAACTATGTAATTTCAGAAATTCTGGGTCTGTTGATTTGCATTTGTTGATGACTGCTGTTGGAGAGGTAGGAAACAGGTACTGGTCCTCTTTGTCACTTGTTGCTTTTCCTTCTATACTGGGGTAACCCCAGTGACATCCCACCCCCGGTCCTCACAAGGAGTGCTCTAACTCCTGTTAAGCCCCTGGCTCAAATCCCTGCCTGGCTTAAACTCTGTGGATGGGTGGCTGCTGAGGGTGGGATTCAAATGGTGCTTTTGCTGGACAGGTCTCTCTGGCCAGTGTCTCCAGCTGAGCAGAGCTGCTTGCAGAAACCCTGCAAGGGTCACAGGCTCCCTCTGCTTTGCTTGAAGGAGGCTCAGTCTAGATAGAAGATACAGGTTTCCAGACAGAAAACAACAGGAAAGAAATCTGCAGACAGGCCTAAGCCAATGTTCTGGTAACTCTTGAATTAAGAGAAGGCTTAACGATGACTCTCAGGCAGTGTTTCCTGTAGCTCCTCAGAAAAGAGCTCCCAAGAGAAGAAGGGAGGGGAAGCATTTCGCCAGGGATCACCAGCATCAGAACAACCAACTGTTTCTCTAGCTCTCAGCTGGCTGAAAATGATATGTAGCATGGAGTCTCCTGTGTGATGCTTTGCTTCTCCTGCTCCTGAGGCTGTTGATCTTCTCCCCCAGAAACTCTCCCACACTATTGCCATAGCTGCTCATGGCCAGGCTGAGCACTGGAAGTGGTTAAGGGTAATAAAATGGAAGGGAAAAAAAGCCAGAGAGCTGCTGTAGCTTTGCTTTCTCCTCTTGCTTTGACATGTCTGTCAGCGTGTGCACAACATCCTGGTGGCCCCATAGAGAATTAATATCTCTATTGCAACAGTCTTTGGCAGCGCTGCTGAATGCACTGATGAAACCAGCGCCTGTTTCTCACAGGCTCGGTGCCAAACTGTGCTTGGAGGTCAGGGACCTGTCTGTTAGTGGTAGTGTGGGTATGTTAAGGCTTGGGCTGAAACAGAGTATTCAGGCTGAACAAGTTTAGTCAGGTGTGGCAGAGACCTGAGCACTTTCCTTTATGGCCCTGCCAGTTTTGCTGGGGCCTCACTGAGCCACAGGCTGGCAGTGGCCATGCTGGCCACCGCTGCTGAAGGGAAGGGACTGTCACCTTGCATGAATGCATGTGAAGGGGGAACACTGTAGAGGACACAAATGAACTATTCAAGTTATTTTTCTGCTAGTGATGCCCTGTGTTCTAGATGCTGGCTTGAGCTATGCTGATGTGGCTGATCTTGGGTGTTTTTGATGATGCTCACAAATCTGATTTGGCCACCTTGGCGCATCGTGGAAGGCATCAGTTGGTTGGACTTTAAGGAGGGGAAATGGATGATTCCCTCAGTGGAGAAGAGATGGAAGGGTGTTGGCTGAGCTCTTGAGGGGTTAACGCTGCTGAGGCTTCATTATGTTGGGTGCAATGATAGAGCACTTAGAACCCTGAATAGGAGTCTTTTTGGTTGTTTTTAAATTCGAGGCAAACAGAAGTTTCCTGAAGCACCTGGTTGAGTTGGTCAGAGGACAAATAAGGCTGTGACCCAGGGCAAGCCAGGTACACACCTCGAGTGTGTCTGCATCTGGGATTTCTTGCTATTCACTGCTGTGTCCCTGCAGCCCCTCCAGGCAGGGGCAGGTCTCATGCCCGTCCAATGTCCAATGTTATTTCAAGAGCTCTTGGTTATCTCTAAATTGGGTCTTCCCCAGGCCATAGTGCCACTTGCCATAGATGCATGAGAGCCAAAGGAAACCACACTAACTTTTCTCTTCCAATACTGCTCCATGCATGTGTCGAGCAGAGACAGCGAAAGCATCAGCTTTCCAGTAGTAAGGAATTTATAGCAACCCATTAACTCCAGTTCTTGTCTTAAGAAATGAAACAAGAGCTGCCTACCTGAATTGGTAAAAAGAAGCAGGAGAGGATTTTTCTATAACCCTCCCTACACCTTTTAATAGACAATAGCACACCTCAACGCAGCAGTCCTCACGCTCCTGGGGGAGCACTGCGACATCTCCCCCAGCTTCAGGCTGGGCTCTGCGAGCTGGCTGCCAGGGCCTTGTCCACACCCTGGGGCACGATGCTGCCAAGCTGGGAGGTGTGCCAAAGCCTGCCTTCCAAAGTGAGTCTCAATATCTGTGCATTCATGAGAGCTGCATGAAACTGTGACTTTTTTTTTTAAGAAATTCAAACCTGAAACTTCTGTTACACTCTGTGGGTATATGTATGTTTATGTACACATACACCCCTGAATGAGGACTTAAAACCTACCACATACAGCAAAAGGCAAGATTTTCCCCCTTGCCTCAGCAGAGCTGATATTTCAGGACTGGGCATTACTAAGGGATTTGTAAGTGCTCAGATTGATAACAAGACAAGGCTTCTGTTGATATCCGTGGGAGCAGACTTAAACCAATATTCATTGCTTTTGGAAGCCTTACTTCTTCCTACTTTATTTCAGATTTAGATTTTTTTTCACTTCTTCATGGTCAGGGATAGGAATATCTCCTTGATACAAGGTGCCAATATTTTAACATTGGACTGCTGTAGTCCAGGTATCAAAATTATTTCTTGGAGTGCAATTTAAGGCACAGCCAAGACAATAATTTTTACTGAGAATACTTGCCACAGCTGTGAGACTTGCTGGACATAAATCTGTATTTCTGGTGATTTCACTGATGCCTCCCTCTCCATATGCTTCTAAAACACCATCACCAAGAAAATTTAAGACCTTACCAAAGAAGCTTAGCTATAGTATTTTGTGTTATATGTTATTTAGTGTCCTGAAATGCTGAGTAGGGACTTCTGAGGAAGAGCTGGGTAGTTTAATCCACCACACCTGAAGGCTTCAGTGGCTGTTTTTTGAGAGCCTTCATCCCAAGCCGGCAAACCGGGATGTTGAGGTCTGTTGGCACAAAGCAGACCAGAAGTCTCCCACTTTAACCACTGCAAGTGCCCCTTGGGAATAACTTAACATGGATGCCAAAGCATCTTATCAAACCGAGGAACACCTTGTTCACAGTCCAGCCTGCTGTAAGCCAGCCAGGGAGACAGCAGTCCCAAATTCTTCCTCAACTCTAGGTAGAGAATCTGCAGAGTTGTATTTCTCTTGTGAGCATGAAAATATTGTAACTCCTTAAGAAATTAAGACTATTCAGATTAAGCATCACAAATTCCCCTTTCTCTCCTTCTCCTGCAGAATAATCCTTCTCAAAAACACTTAGAAAATGAGTGGTTTTAGGGTAGAGCACTTTAGTTAGGCTTGCAGAGCACTGGGGGCAACCAGGTACTGCTGCAACCTGAGCTCATCTCTTCGGGATGTGTTGAGTGCCGCAAGTCCTCAATTCAAGTTCTGCTGGTAACCAGCACTGAGTCATTACACCATTAACTCTGCTGGGATTCTACACTGAGCATTCAAGAGAGGACTTATTTCAAGAATCAGGGCTTTATTCCTTTGCCTGTGGGTGGAATTTAAAAAAAAAAAAAAAAAAGAGAAATTAAATGCTAAGCAGTTATCAAAATTTAGAAGTGTCTCATGTGCTTTGTAATAACTTTACCCGATGTCCTTTTATATTTCTATAATGCCATCTTCCCTTCTATACTTTTATTTTCCTGGGAACTCGAGCAGTGTGGTAGCTCTCTGTTTATGTCCTTGCTAGTGAGTCAAAACCTCTAATGCTTTCAGACTGAAATAGGCGTTTATGTTGCAGATGTTTATGTAACGTAAATGGCAAAGGCTTGGTTTTGGTAACTTCATCCCTAGTGGTGTGAGTTTTTGTCCATACAGTCACCTTTATAGCAGCTGAATAACTGCATGGTTAAACTCTGTTGTTAAACAAGCAGCAGCAGTGCCCTGCAGGGAGGACGGGACACGGGATGTCAGTAAAAACTTGAAATGAAGTCCTCTGCGGTCTGCCTGATCAGACAGCAAATCTTCTAATTGGAAGGAACTGGGAAGTAACAGTTTTATTTTTTGGAAACCGAGGAATATGTGAACAAAACTCATCTGTGAAACAGCCATCATCTTGCTCTTTGTTCCTTTTTTTCATAGTATTTATTTTTCCTGTAAGTTCATCCTTGTCTCAAAACATATTAGAAAGACAAACTCTGTAGGAGAGTAATGTCTGTTATCAGACTAGCTGGTACAACAGGGAACCAGATACTTAACAAGCACTCAAGCTCTCAGAGCAGGAAACTTCGAATTACTATTGATTAGAAACAATTTTTCTCACCATAAATACTGTTGCACAGTGTACATTGTCATCAGCACTTTTCTTGTTACAGCTGTTGTCTTGATTTTTGTTTACTCATTAGGACCTCAAAGGAAAGATGGCCTTTCATTTATTCTACAACATTAACGAGGCTAGTTAACTGGAATACATATGAAAGCAATTAGAAATCTCTTGACCTGCAATAGATGCAGAGCCATGCCCAGACTGACTGCTGAATGCACTAAGAAAGGAGAAAACGTTCATCTGCTTTGCTAAAAGCTCAGTAAAAGTGGGAAAAGTCTGTGATGCTGCAAAATAAAATCCAAGCTCATGGCAGGAGTGACTTGTGTGTTCCCATAACTTTATGCACAGGATTTGCTCTGTGTATGTTCTCCTGCTCTGTTAGGTTGTCTTGATACATCATTAAACCAGGTCTCAATAGCCTCAGGGGGGGAAAAAAAATCCCAGTGTTACTTTTAGTGCTGTGTGAGTTGTGTAATACTGAATATACAATTAAGGCTAGATACCTTAACCTTGAGACTGTATTTCTAATGTCAAGTAACTTTGATAAAGGGCTGAGCTTCTGGTGGCTCCTGATGTGTCTGTTGGTGTTGGGTAGTTCTCACTGTTCTTAATTGCTGATTATTTAAATGTTCATTTATGGATTTAAAGAGCAAAGGCATTGTATCCTGATTTGGAAACACTGCACATGTGTGACAGGCTGGACCCTGACACTGCCGAGAACATAACCCTGGTTATTGAAGTGCTGCTGCAACAGTCTCTTGTGTCTGTACAGTAACATTGCTATCAGGGCACCCAACCAGTAAAGCCACCCTTCTTATGGAGGAGAAAGTCCTAAACATGGAGGATCTGTGTTTAAATCCCTATAACCCGGTCCCTGATTCTCACAGCTGTATGTCCGAGCTGTAGGTTTCCTTGCATGTAGCTGCTCAGGCCTTGAGTCCAGTCCTGTTAAAATTAACAGGGGGACTTTCATTAACTGTAGAAACTAGATCTGACCCTGAAAGATGGACAAAGGCTTCTAACACTCTTGCTCCTGGTGAGGCTTTTATGCCTTCAGCTATCAAATGTGTACCCTGCTGAGCAGCATCATTAAAGATGCATGAACCATCAGGATCACTGTTTCGGGGCGGGTGTGTCTGCTGCCCAGGGCTCGGAGCAGCAGCTCCAGCATTAAAAGTCTCCCTGTGCTCTTTTGCTTCACAGATGGTCAAGATCTCATGAACACAGAGCATCTCTGAAGTCAGACCAGCCAAGTACAGCTATCTGGTACGCTGATGTAAGGATTTGCTCGGAGTCTAGTTGATGCTGGCTGTTCATGGGCTGCTCTTTGGGGTGCTGGTCCAGGAAACCAACAGTGTGTAGACACTGTCAGGAGAGGAGCAGGACCTGAGTGAAAGCACCAGAGCCATGGGAGTGGATGGAGAGAAACTCCCCATGAATAAACTTATCTGGAAAGCAGAAGATGAAGCTCCTCCGGCAGTGGAACTGGGGGACTGAGCTGGCTTCAAGACGTAGCATGGCTGGTTCACCTCCAGGGTTACATGATGCAAGTGCCTGCCCAAACCAAGGGCTTGGGGTTATGATTCAGGAAACCTGTTTGCAGTTTCTCTGTTCCAAAGGGATCTGAGGCCAAGTTTCTTTCTGAGATTGGATTCAAAAATACGTTAAACAGTTGTATATCTAAACAGAAATGCCAGGCACACCCTTAAACACTTCAGCTTGTCAAATACCTGAATGCCACAGAGTAATTTATGGCTAAACTGTGCCAGTTCTGTGCACTTAGCATAAATCAGATTATCATACAATATTTGCTTAAACTGGGGAGAAAGTTCACAGATGATGACAAAGCACTGATGAGTTTCAAGTGCAGTGCACGGGAGATATTTGAATTAATTGCCAATCAACAGGTGTCCAATAGAAGATAGAAGGCCCTTTAATGGGACCAGTATGTGATAGTTGGGTAGAAAATGTCATGTGTCTCCCCTGGTAGTGCTCTGACCTTCCCTCTAACTACCACAATCCTCTCTGAAATTGATGTTTGCTTTCAAAATCAATGTTGCTCTCTGTATTTATCTTAATACTTAATAATGTTGTTCTGTTCCTGTGATCTAGGGGTATATCTTTGGGTCTGGACTGTCTCTGTGCATTTACTACTTTTAATGGATAAAAGAAGCTAGAGGTTACAGAAATGTGTAGTGCTGCAGGTGTTTCTTAGGATGGTGTAGACCCCATTTTGCTGATGTACCAATCTTGCTAGCACATCTCCATTCTGGGCTTCTGTGCAAGTCTCTGCTTTCTCTAGGTGTAGACCCCAGGCTGGAGAACGGGAGCATGGCAATTATTTTCCAAATATCTATCAGCTTTGTGAAATATAGGTGAAGGATCACCCCTGTTCCACATGTGAATTATAGGCTGGGTGATTTCTTCAAGGCCAGAAACTGAGAAATTCAAGGACACTATCAGGAGTGATTGCTTATTTCGGTCAAGGGAAGGGAGTGGACATGGCTGCAAATAAAATAGCATTGTTTTATCTAAAAGCTAAACCATCCTTTAGTAAAGTCTGGTGCTGAGATGTTTTAGGAGCATCTTGCTTTGCCTAATGTGATCTTCTCTTCCTAAAAGCCTTCAGCACTGACCATAGGGCTGTCCAGAAATGCCTGTTTTCAGGTAGCCAGAGGGTCTTGCTTCTGATTCAAAGTCCTTTTGGAGGGTGTTTTTTGAGGTTCCCCTCCTCATGAGTTGCTGTCACTTTTAAACTCCCTAAGACAACATCTACTGCTAATATGTTAGTCCAAGGAGCTTGTGCAGTACCAGAAGTGTGCCATGCTTTTATGTCTTGACTGTAAGTTGTATCTAGCCCATCTTCCCCTCAAAGCTTCTCACAGGCACAGAGATACTGGGTTAAACCAGCTTATTTCTGACCTTCAAAATTTCCAGCCAGATGCAAAGTTTGCACCTTGAGACAATCTTTCTAATTAATCTTCCCGACCTGCTGTGAAGAAGGTAAGTAACAGGCACTAACTGCCATCTGAGAATTGGAGGAAAGAAACAAGATGCAGAGCTGTGATAATGTAAAAGGTTTTCAGCCCCAAAACCATAGGCAGAAAGAAATGCTGTGCTGTCCAGGCGGTCTTCCCCCAGAAACTGCTGGAGATGGCACCTGCCCTACACATTGCTCTGCTGCAGCAGGAGGGAGGCCACAGTAGGGGACTTTAAGCATTAGAAAAGATGTAGGGATTAATTATGAGATTAAAGCCACTGTTACTGAAGGTCTGCTGCTTCTCTGGTGGGCTCTGCTCCGCTGCAGTGTAATGCTCACTTGTCACCGCAGTGTCTGTGCAGAGCTGGGAGGAGGAAACCACCACCAAAGGAATCCTCCCCTCACTGCCCCCCCGAAAGCAAGCCCTCATAGGATTTCATGCCAAGCACTCAAGTGACCCTATGGGCATGCTCACCTGATGCAAGGGCACTGGGAGTGCCTCTGATGAAAGCTCTTGGTACAGGCATCATCAGCAAGGTGGGGCGAGAGGTGCCCATTCCTTCAGCCGAAGGCGGAGGATGAGGAGGAGCACGTGGTTAATAACGGGAATACAGTTTCACACTCAGTGCTGGGCAGGCAGCCAGCTCCTAACCACAGGGATTTTAACTCGTAACCTTGCAAGCCATGGATCTTTGCCCACCAGTCTGTAATATTTCTTTCCTGTCAAGGCATGAAATCTTCCATAGGTCAACCCGGTCCTGGCTCCTTTTGTGTTTGGAGAGGCTTACTCTCCAAACCTGCTTTTGTGTCTGCAAGTGGTCCTTCTGGGAGAGTCCTGGATGCTAACACTACAGCATTGCTTTGGGTCAGTGCTGCTGCTGGAGCTGGTACTGAACATTTTGCTTGTAGAGAGTTGGCCTTTGTGCTTCCAGAAAAGAGGAGGAATGAGTGGCAGTCTTTGATAAGGGTGAGCTGTACAAATATTGGGGGTTGATCAATTAATCTTTTTTCTTCTTTTGGTATATTTACAAGGTACAAACTCCCATTGGCACTATCACATGTCTTAATTTTTCTGTAGTGGTGAGGATACACTTGGATAACTTGTTGGACCGTTGGGAAGTCATTGTGCCAGTTTACTGTCTCATGCCCAGTTTGGCGTAGGCTTTCCTGGCACAGATGGTGTAACAGCCCTCAAGGTCAGGGCCCCTCCTGCCACCCTTTGCAAAGTTGTTTTTTACTGATTTGATATTCAAGAATGAAAGGTGAGTTACTTTTGACTTCTCTTGCTATAGCACTTTTTTGTTCTGCTGTACCACATCGGAGCCAGATCTGTGCACCCTCTCTTTTTGCTCCTGGTTTATTCTTCACTTAATCTTTGATTTCCTCTCATAGCCTTCTACTGAAATCAGCATGAATATCCCACGTCTAGCCCTTTCTCTTTTCTAGTCTCACATTTCTGCTGTTACTTTCAGCTTTCCCTTGGCGTCCTCCTGTGTCTTCTCTTCTCTTACTGATTTCAGCACTTTCCAAGCCCTTGAATCTGTTGTTTATTTGCTTGTTGTTTGTTTTTTTTACAGACAATAACCAATGCCAGTGGTTTTGCTCATGTATCTCTCTAAGATAGTGTTTTACCACTGGCAGCTCCCCAGTTTGAGCGTCGTTTCCTTTTCTTGTCCCTCCTTACTTCCTTCTAGACAACTCCCACCCCACAGCTGAATAGCTTCTCCCCTGCCAGCACCTCATGGTTCCCCTTGCGCTGCACCACTGATTTCCTCCCACTGTCCGTTCAAAACCTCTTGCCCTCACTATTAAGACTGTGAGATTGCCCATTTCCTTCCGTTCCCCCATCTCCATCTCTCCCACCCCCATCTCCCTCAGCCTGCCAGGGCTTTCTGTGCCTCCCCTGCCCAGCTGGCTTTGCCTCCTGCGCTAGGCAAGCCCCAATGTTCAAAGCAGCCTGTGTTCACTGACCGTCACCAACTTCTGCCTTCACTTCTTGTCTCGTGGCTTGTTTTCTTCTCCCCAGTCCTTGCTGTGCTGCCAGATGTTGCTCATGAGCATTACTCAGTGGTGCTGGGACACCGGAGTGTAGGTTGTGCCTCTATTTTGCAGAGGCTCGTGCCTGTTCGCAGTAGCTTTAAGCATGGACAAGGTCTACTTGCTTACCATCAGCCTTGCTTCTTAGTAGCAGCAACTCTTAGCTGGAATAAAATACGTCAGGAGACCTTGAAAGATCATGAAAAGAAAACTTTGCCAGGGAAATAGAATTGTAGAGATGGAAGTGTAAATTGAAGAGTTGAGGGGGGAAAAGTGGGGCAGCACCTTCAGCTCGTGCGTGGGGCCGCTGGCACAGCTCCTCCTACAGCACTCGGCTCCTGCTACAGCCTACCTACGCTCAGCCAGTTTCTGTTTTGACAAGCTGTCACCACGCGAGCGTACAATGAAGCAGCAATCACGCGCACACGTGCTCTGTATGCCTGCAGAACAAGGACGTGATTTTTACTGTCCCCTCGCTTCTACATTTTTTAACTCCCAGCACAGCCCAAGACTGGCAGCTCCTTCTGTGTGTCCAAGTTATGGGGTCTGCCCAGTGTCCTTCAATCACTGCAGCTTTCTACCTGTTTTTTTTAATCCAGAAGACTCAATCAGTTGCCAGTACCTACTCTGATGGCTGAGTAACTTATGTATTATAAAAGCACAAGAGAAAAATTCTGTTCTTAGACCTGGGTGAAATCTTTCCAGCAAATACTAATTTGCTAAAGAAAGGAATTTGAGGGACCAAAACTACCTGTGAAATTGGATTGAACACCGGATGAGGAAGGAGAAGCTAAGAACTGGGTCTTTGAAAATGCTGGATGTTTTAGTAGTGCTTTTTATGAAACCTTACTTTTGAAATATCCTTTTTCTTAACCTAGATCTTTGTAATATTTTTAATTTGTGCCCCACCAAAAAAAAAAAAAGAAAACTTGCTGCAATGAATTTTGACTGTATTAGAAAACAAACAAATTGTATTTCTATTCTAGCTCCAAATCTTTGTATTGGCAACTGAAGGAAGAGCTTTGATTTCCCAGCAAAAATGAGGATGATGAGGATGCCTGCGGGCTCTCTCTGATGTGTTCAGCCCTCCCTCTGCCCTGGAGATCTGCACCTTCTCCATTCCTGGGCTCTGGGCACCACAAGAGCCTGCTGACGTGGTAGCTGTCCTTATCTTCACAATCGCAATGCTCATACCCAAATTTGAACAGAAAATGAGTCGTCTTTTTTTTTTTTTTATCCTCTAACTGTTAACATGCATTTCAGCTCTTTACGCTGACTCACTGGTCTGGCGTGGAGCCAGTTTATTTATGTGACTCCCCCTATCATTACCATACGTGCCTCAGAAAGCAGCTGTGCTTACAACACATTTTAAATAAACAGACAACTGAATTATGGACTTCAGAGACTGGTCCAAAGTTGCTCAGCTCTCCAGTGCCCTGAGCTAAGGCTCCGGCTGCCAGACTCATGCTTTGGAAAGCCTCCTCCACCCTGCACAGCCCAGGGCTGCCAAGGTCTCTGGCTGGTGAGGATCTAAGTGTAGTCCTAGATCCGTAACTAAACTTTAACTTGGCTAAAAGTTTTCCCATTCCTCCCATCCTGCACCCACACCCCGGTGGATCCAGTGAGGAGGAGGACATGGATGTACTTTCTTCTCATCAACTTTGTTTTCCAGATTTTTGCATGTACAAATGCAGCAACAAGACAAGTTTATACAGTTAAGGCACGTCTCCATGTGTCACTTGGGCTCTTTAAACACGGTTCTGCCATGTTGCAGCAGTAATGTGTGAATTCTGGCCAGAGCTCCCAGGCACTCGTCAGAGTAAACTCCCACCTTAATCAGACTTTCACACTCTGGATGCACTCTTACACTCATGTATAATTGCAAAGATCCAGGTTTATTACCCATAAACACTTTCCAACATGTTGTCCTGTTCAAAGGAGCGAGTCACATTTCAAACCAAAAGGCATTTGTTGAGCTAGAACGTTTTAATGGAACCCCACAGCTCCATGGTCAGAGCTGTCACCCCATTGATCTGTTAGGTCTGGGCGGAGGCCCTTTCTCAAGGAGAAATAGGGCTGATGGTGATTAATCCTCCAAACCTTCTGAAACCTATTTCACCTCAGAAAAGGCAACTGATCCCAGACACAATATCTGAGAGCAGCATGAGGAATCCTCTCTGCTCTGCTCCCAGCCCATGCAGGGGTGAGCGTGGGCTCCTACGGGCCACTCCCTGGCCCAGGAGGCTTCTTGGCTTCTCTCCCGGCTCCGGTGACTGGCTTTGACTCCTGGCAAAGGTTCTTATCTGCCTCTCTTTGTCCGTCTCTAAAATGGGCATGAGGCATACTTCAGGAATGGCATTTGTTTTCAGCATCAGGCATTGTGCTTTAAAAGCCTGACGTGAACATTGCATGGCGTTGGGGGTGGCTTTTAGTTTCTCCTAAAAAATGCTCTGGGACCCTGTCCCTAGCATCAGCTGGCTCTGTGGCAAACAGGAACCCGCTGCCGGGCTCGGCTATTTACGCCGAAAAAAGGGCAAAACGGTTTCTAACCCGGATATCCTCCCCAGACCTTCCAACTTCAGCGCAGGCAGCAGCACCCCGCACCTTGCGCCCAGCCAGAAGCCAGGGCAAATCTTCTCGGCAGCCTCGGGAAGGCCGAGGCGCGGCTGCAACCTTCCCCCAAAACTTGAAGACCTTTTTTAAAAAATATTTATTTATTTATTTTAATTACACACACACCCCCCCAGCCCCACCCGCCCAAATGCCGACAAGCCCTCGTTTCTCAAGGCCCTCCCCGCACCCCGGGAGGCAGGACGCTCCGCGCAAGCCGCTCTTGCCACATCCCCGGGGATGCTCCCCCGCTCCGCTCCGCTCCGCGCCTTCCACCTGCCGGGCCGGGCGGAGGGACGGGCTGCGGCGTGCCGGATCCGCGCCCCCTCCGCGGCCGCGCCCCCCTCCGCGGCCCCACCTCGGGGCGGAGCGGAGCGGAGCGGCGGCCGCAGCCGGAGGCGGGCGGGGGCCGGGGCAGGGGCTGCGCGGCGCAGCCGCTGCTGCTGCCTGCCTGCCTGCCTGCCTGCTTGCTTGCCCGTCCGCCTGCCTGCCCACCTGCCTGGCCGGGCCCGCTGCGCCGCGTGGAGCTGCCGCGGGTGAGTGCGGGGCCGGGGACGCGGCAGCGCGGGGAGGGGAGCGGAGCGGAGCGGAGCGGGGCCGGGCCGGGCCGGGCCGGCGGCCGCCGCCGAGCGGGATGCTGCGGGCGCGGCGCTGGGGCTCCCCGCTCTCCCTCCGCCGGGGAGCGGGGTGTCCGTCCGGGTGTGTGTGTCCCTTCCCCGCCCCGCCCCGCCCCGGGCGCTGCCAGGGCCGCGGAGCGCTCCGCGGGCGCGGAGCGGGGTCCCCGCCGCGGCCAGGGCAGCGGCTGCAATCACGCCGCGGAGTTTCGGTAACTCCAGCCCTGTGCAATCCTAGACCGGGCTGGCGGGAGTCACTTAAATAATGCAGTCCGCTGCCTTCCCCGGGTAGCGTCAGGCACCCGGCTAATCCCTCGGTAAATTTGGCTAACCTTACCTTGGCCGCATCTAATGCTGAGGACGCAATTACCACTTTAAGGCAGTTTTGACTCCATTGAACGCTTGGCGTTGGTATTTAAGTACACATTTGTACCGTGGGTCTTTGTGCAAAAGCCAAGGCACTGAAGATGTGAATTTCTTCCGTTTGCTTGTGAATGCGTTTTCCTTATTGTGTTTAGAAATCCTCTCCCTTTTGGCATGATTCGGGTGTGGAAGAAATATACTGGAAGTACCATAAATATAAGCAACTGTAATTCCTGAAATGGCATCAGGATTGCAAGTACTGGTTTCTGTGCGAGATGAAGGTCTTTCTCAGACAGAGTCTCCTTCAGATGCTGGCAGACCAGGTGAACTTCAGCCTGAAGTTCAGCCCCTTCTCCAGCTCAGGGGTCTGAGGCGTCAGTGGTGGTAGAGATGCTTTCTGTTGACAAGCCTACAAGTTCACGTTTATGTCTTTGCTTACTTGTCGTGAAAAGATCTTTTCTGCACCGTGATAACTACTTGGGGAGGAGGATGCTTTAAGCTGCAACGGAGTAGCAGAGAAAAGTGGCTTCTCACAAATTGTCAAGGAAAGCAGAGGGCTCGCAAACCTGGGGGGGGGAGAAAAAACACAAACTGTCTCTGTATGAGCCCTCCTGTGTTCCCTATCAAATGCTCAGGGAACCTCGGGAGAAGCAGCTGCCTGAGCTGCCCTAGCTTTCACCTTGACCCAGCCTGCCTTGACCCGGGTGCCCTGAGCCCTGCTGTTACTGTTAAGTGCTTTTTCACAGATGGAAGGGCCAAGCGCTGTTATGGCAGAAAGCAGAAGGGGTTTTTCTGGCTGGAACTGAATTTAGTCTGGAAGGGGGATCATGTTTGTTGTGAAAGATGTAATGTATTAAATCCTGAATGTGAAGAATACTTTTTTGTTTATTTTTTTCCTTTCCTCGTTTAATCTCTACACTGTGGGTTGGACTAAAAACTGTGGATGACGTTGAAAATACTCTTATTACATTAGTTTTATGGGTTTTGCTTCATGTCCTGAGACCTCTCTTGAAGTTGAAAAAAAAACCCCACACATTTTCCTTCTGACTGGAAAACATAAGTGACTATTTTGTAAGAAAAATAAGGTTTAAAGTGTTGAACTTCAGATATCTGTGGTGGATGTGATGAAATGCTGAGATACGGTGTCTTCTTTTTGCCATCAAGACCACGTGTCTGGGCTGCCCATTTCTAACAATGTCTTCTTGTTGCGTCCGTCGTTGCAGGAAAAATGACTCTGTGTGAGTGTGCTGGTACCAATTGTACCAGCTCCTTGGTGCTTCTGCAGCCACTTTGTTGGAACCTTATTTTCCCTTGGTTTAATAATTTATAAAATGCCTGTTGCCTGTAGGCACATTTCATCCAGTAAGAAGAAAAACATCAACCAGTGTTTACTGGTTATGGAGCCTGAGGTTGACAAATAATGAAGCTTTTGTGGATGAGGGGATGTCTCATTTTTATCTTATATAAACTTGGGAAAATGCAGGGTTTGTGCTAAAAGTCTTCTGGGGATGTTACTCCTTTCTTATCCCCATCCTTAGAAACATCTCTTGCCTGCAGGTGACGAAGTGGGTTTTGACTGTGACCTTCCTTAACCTGTTTTTGGGTCTGCTGCTTCTTTTTGCTTTTACCAATGCCTGACTCAAGTTTGGCAGCTCTTGGGTAAAGTAAGATAGCAAAATCAGGTCCTACATCTTCACAGGCTTAGTTTCTTTGGCATGAAATAGGTCAGTCTCTTTTTGGGCAATAAATTGCCCTCTCAAATCCTCTGCCAGATACTTATGAACCACTATCATTAACAGCATTTTGAATCACTCATTGAGCTGGAGGGGGAAAATTGGCCTGCAGTTCATCTTGTCTCCTTTGAAACTGCTAAATGATGATTCAGTGACCTTAGTGGGCAAATTATATCACCAACTAATTGGCCTAAGAAGAAAAACTTGCCTGATATCAAACAAACTGGCTGCTGCTCTTCTCATCCTGAAACCCTCTGCTGCCCCAGGTCATACCTCCAGTTTCAAATACTTATGGGGTTTTGAGGCACTGCAAAGGGGATGTAGCGAACTCTTTCTGTTAGCCATACCTGTGCATGGTATCCACTCCACCTCCAAACAGGTTTTGAAGGTATCGTCCCTTAAAGTATAAAAATCTTAACATTTCAAGCTTGCCTTCCCCTGTGGACAGCCCTCTCCTCTTCCTCCTCGGAGGGTGAAACTGCTCACTGGGGTGTAATGTTTTTGGAGAACTTGGCTCTGCCAGGGATCCCAGCAGCGCTGAATTTAGGAGGGAGGCAAAAGCATGATGCAGGGACCCTGCTCATCACCTTGCCGTCCCCGTCCCTGCTTTGGCAAAGCCGTTTTCAGGAGCGACATGCCTCTCCCCAGCCGTGCCTGGCAGCTTCGTGGCCTGTGGCTGGGAATGCGGGTCAGCATTAGCCCCTGCGTGGGCAATGAAACGTGCCGTACGGCTGGTCGGGGCCGGGGAGAGCGGGACGGTGTGCTCTGCTGGCGCTAATGGTCAGCCCGACCTCGTTGCTTGTTTGCTTGTTGAAAATAGTTCAGGGCTGGCAGCTTCTCTGCAAGGAGGGCTGTAATTGCAGGTGAGCGCTGGTGTAGAAGCATCCAGGCTCTGCACATTCAGCCCTCCTTGCTTAAAGAGCTGCAGGAGTGAGCTGGGATGTGTGAAAGGGGTCAGCTGTTGGCTTTTTGCAAGGCTGTTAGTCAAGTTACACCACCTCCTAGGATGGCCTTGCCAGCTGGCTCATCCTTTAGGGAAGTTTAAAGAGGCTTATCGCAATCTTCCTAGAAATCTGTCGTCTTCTATTAATCTACTTGTCTTTCTTCGTCTCCCTTCCACGTGCTCCCTTGCTCATTCATCTCAACAGCACCATTCTGCCTGCGCTGCTGCCGGTCAACACCAGCTGTGCCGCTTGCCAAAGTCTTGTTTAGGGCATGTTCATTTGTTGACTGTCACTTTTTGCTGTCCAACATGTTTTTCTTTATATATAGATAGATAGATACTCTATTTTTAAAATTTTTTTTTTGAAGGTGACACTCCTGAAAGGACAGCAGAGCCCAGGTGCTTCGCTGGCTGGGGTGGAGGTGCTGGAGAGTCACGGTACCCAGGAGCAGTCAGACTCCAGCTCTGACTAAGCCAAAGCCCACTCCTACGCCAGGTCCGGCTTGGCGGCGGGCTCAGCGTGAAGCACAGCTTGCCTTGCTCCTGGCAGCAGTGTAAGGGACTGGTAATTGTCGATGCGAATCACCGGCTGCTTGCACCTTCCCCTCTGAAATCAGGATAGTTCCCACTTCAGGGGGTAGCGCTGCACTTGGCTTGAGCAAACAGCACAGACGAAGGGCAGCGGAAAAAACTGTCAGACTTTGGGAGGTGAGAGGAATGAATGCTACACCCAGAGTCTCACAGCAAAGCGGGAAAGGGTTCGTCAGTGAGAACTGACGATACTGGACTGAGTCTGGACTTGGCGGCACCCCTCGCCACCTCTGCTAGCTGGGGCAAATGTTACTTTCAGAGTAATGTGATTCTTCCTGATGCACCTTTTCCTTGCAGGTCTTACAGAAGCATGTTGATACTGGGTTTAACAGCCACGTAGGCACCAAGAAAAAAAAATATGAATAGCTTGAGGAAGGCTAAGCCTTAATATCCATACAATGCAAACAAATGGCATATCATTCAATGTGGATTAGGTGAGCTGAGAGATCTCTGGCTCCAGGGGCCCGGATAGGAAATGCAAAGCCTTTGACAAAGGTGACTTGGCCATCCCTGCTTCCAGAGACAGCGTCTGCGTGCTGATGCAGGTACCGGTGCTGCCGGGAGCTGCCTATCTGCCTCTCCCCTCGACTTTCACAGGGATGCACTTTCTCCTGCACGACACATTGTTTGCTATCCTTGAATGTTGCTAGCTGGCAGGAAAGAGATCAGTGTGGTTTTTTTCCAGAATAGTCAGCTGATTTCATCCCATGGGAAGTGGTTGAAAAGCAGGAGACAGGTGGGTTGGCATTCCTGCTTTGTAGCCTTCCATAATTCCAGCAGAAGGATAAACCGAGAAGTGCAGTTGCTGGGTACTTTTCTATGTTTGCATTTGAAAGAGCTTGATAGGCTGTGATTAATGAGGCTAAATGGAAGCTTGATAAATGGTAAATTCAAATGAACCTCAAATAAAAACATTATAAGAAGGTTTTTGGTTGCGTGCGAAGTGCAGATTGGGGGTTTCATCTAGTGCTGTTTGGTGTGTGGTTGGCAGAGCATGTTGCATGGTCTGTGCCCCTGCCAAGGTGCATTCCCGTGTGCCTGCTGCAGGAATAGCTGCTGTGCAGCAGGTCCTGCCCAAGCGGTGTCTGTGCAGACCCTCCTGCAGGTGGTTGTTTCATTCCTGGTTTAGATTAATGTTTCCAAATTTGGACTATCAAATCTGCATCCTGGAACCCCCGTGTCCCCATATCCAGGCCCTAATTAAGGATGCTCTAAAAGCAGCGGGCCAGCTACCATGGCCTTGCAGATCAGAACCATTGGCCTAATCTATTTTTAAAGTGAAATAAACTAGAAAAAGGTACTGCCACTCTAGAATAAGAACCCACCTGGGGAGTTAACCCAGAATAGTTGTTCTGCTTTGAATTTGCACCCTATCTCACTTGAAAATAACTTTACTTTCCATATACGCAAGCTCTGTAAGCACAGAATACAGGGCATGACTTAAACAAAATCACCCAAGAGAGCTAGGAAAACATCTTATTTTTCATGAGGTCTTCTCTGCATCACCTCCCCGCAATCTGCACATGCTCCTTAACCTTAGGCATCCTTTTCTGTAATAACTCTGCCCTGTTTCTTGCTCGATCCCCTGCAGAGATCTGCACTCCTTTCCCACCACCACCTCTGTGGTTTGCTGTAGCACCCTGACCGCCAGCCTCCCACAGCCACCTCTGCTCTCCTTCCCTGTCCTCTGTCTGGCTTTTGTGCTGGTCGCACACAGTGAAATGAGCATCTGGAGTGTTCCTCTCCCCAGAGGTCCACAGCAAGATTGCACAAAAGTCTTTTCTGAGGCTGGATGGGACCTTATCACCTTTCTCGGTGAGTCAGTGTGAGCACTAGGTAAGAGACAGCGTCTGAGCTGGGGCTGATAACCTGAGCTGGGCATAAGTGGCAGGCGTAAATTATTTGCAACAGCCGACCTAGGCGCTGCTCTCGTGCTGCTCTCATCTTGCGTTGGCTGGGAGGAGGAGTGGGGATATTTGCATGATGTTTTGAGTTGTGCTGAGACACTCTGCTGTTACACTGCTCCTTCGGATTTGTCAAGCTCAAGTTAAATGTATATAATTCTAACATCTCATGATTCTTTGGGCGCTGACTCATGTTTTTTTGGCCTGAATGAATCATAGCTCTTGAACTCCATTGCTAAATTCATTATGCAACAATTACAGGGTTGGAAATGCCACCTTAAGTGCACACAAACAAGCTGGCAGCAATTTTCCCCTCCTTTTCTCTTACCCTGTGTTGCCAAGAGACCTCCCTTGTGAGTTCGCTCATTAGCTCTCGCCTCTGCTCTGTAGGTGAGGGGCTGGTCGGCACGCTACCTACATCTTGATGCTTTGCTCTTGAGCTGGAAGGGGCAGGAGTGGCAGGTTGGGTACTTCTGGAAGAGAAGAGAGGGGACAGCCTAGGAGGGGAAGGCTGGAGATGTGCAGCTTCGCTCTTCGTTGCTGGTTGCCTTAACTTTGTCACAACTGCTCCATCTGACATTATGGCATAGTCACGGCATCTCTAATGATCTGTATGGGAAAACCCCAAGTATGAGGCATTGCTCTACAGTGGCTCCATGTGGCAATATTGGATGTTGGCAGCATTTCACAGGCACAAATTCTGCTTGATTACTTGCTCAACAGCTCAAAAGTCAAATACCCACATGAGGAGAAAGGCCAAGGAAAGTGTGAGCCCCATGTTGGCTGTGAAGTGTCCAGTAATATCTACCATCATTTTCTCTATGGTGCTAAGCTGAGATTTGGGAATTTGTGTAAGGCTTGGCTTTTTATTCCTGAGTTCTTGAGCAAGAGTTCATCTGGTATGTGAAATTAAGAGGGGCTTTGTACTGAGTGGGCTTTGCTTGCTGACTTGCTTAACCCACCAAAGCAGCTGGTGGGAGCTGTGCTGTAGATGTGTCAGTGGGATGCAGAAGGACTATCTCCACCATCTGCAGGATTAGATCAGATTTCTGGCTTTAAGATGCCCCTCCTACCTGAATTTGACTTTCACTACCAGAACACTGATTTTTCTGCCATCCAAATAAAACTGCTTCTCAGAACAAATATTCAGGTGAGGTACACGCCAGACGGCAGGGTGCGTACCTGTGCCTGGGAAGCTCTACAGAAAGTCTCCCTTAAGAGCAGCCATTCTTCCCAGCTGAGTTCTGGCCCTTAAATCTCAGTATCTTTGGGAAGAGTCTCTCCCCTGGGCAGGTCTGCCTGTTTGCACATACAGGCGTGGCTACACATTGAGACAGCAGAGAAGGATGGCTAAACCTTGTGCTTGTGGGTGGACGAGGTTCTCCTTGGCCTGTGGCAGCAGAGCCCTAGTGCTTGTAATCCCAGAAATGGCAGAAGCAAAGTAAGAACTAGACTGATGAGGAGGAGAGCAGTACCAGCAATTCTGGTACCATGTTCATAGTCAAGTTAAGCTAAAGTGTCCAAACATGTATTTTCAAACTAAGCAGTGGTAAATATTTGATGAAACTGAATGTCAGAGCGACTGTATTGTCAGAGCAGCAAGTCAAGCCAATGTACCATCTCTGACTGTGGCCAAGAGTAGATGCAGAAAACATAGAAAGTAGGGCATGTATGATGATGTGCGGGTTGATAACTGCGCCTAAAAATAAGGTACTTTAGAAGCATAAAATCTGCCTCGCAAGCAAGGCAGTGGCAAGCTGCTCTGAGTGTCTGATTTAAGACTGAAACCGGTGATGTTGGCACTGCAGAAAGCTGTACTAACATTTTCTTAGCATTTGGCTAGCAAAACATTTTGCTTCAATCTGATGGTTTGCATCTAAGATAAGGCAAGTTACTTTGGAGCTGTGCTTGGGTAGAGGTGGAAGCGAGAGGCAGTGGTAGGGCTGTTGGCGGAGATGCTTTTCCTCAGCCAAGGCCTGCCAGCAGCAGCCTGCTTCCCATGCAGGATTTCTGCTGATCTGCATTTTAAGGAGCTTTTGTCCTCTTGAAGTATTATGGTTCAACTTTCTAGAAGATGCCTTATAATATTTCTGCAGGCTTCAAGGGAAAACAGTCTTGATTGCCCTGCGGTAACAGTATCTGGTGGCACTGATCTTTGCTGCCGTTGCGAATGGGCTGATACTGTGGTACCCCATAGCAGCAACTATAGAATGGTGCTTGTCGGCATGCTGCAGGGAAGCCTGACCCGCTGTGCTGGAGGTCTGTTAGTGTCGGATCAGCAGCCTCAGGGCCCCCTTCTTGCATGCTGGTGGCTGACTTTGACCTGCAAAGGCTAGGTGGGCAGGAGGATGAATTTTCTGGAGTGGAGGGGTGGCATCTGCATGGTTTAGCAGTGGAATAAGTAAGTCATTGCAGAGTTCACCAAGGTATAAGGGTTGTGCCTTAGACAACAAATCCAGATGTTTGAGCCGTATGGAGCAAAACATCCCACACTGTAGCATGGATAATTCATTTTTCCCAAAGTCTCACGTCTTTACTCTCCCAGAAGAGCCTGCGGGCACCCTGCTGTGGTCCCTGCACAGCAGAGGCAGGTGGGCAACACCATCCTAAGTAGGCGTATGGGCTCCCTGATGGATGCAGGATGGGTCGGAGGGCACCTTTTTTGTGTTGTTTGGTTAAGATCTTTCGAGGATTATTGGAATGGTCATAGATATGCTCAACAGTGTCTGTAAGCATAAGAGTTGAAAGCATTTTGTTAGCAGTAATTAAATACAACTGCTATTTTAAAAGGGTAAATCGGATTGTTGGAAAGAGCATCCTCTTTTAAACCTCCCCCAAAATCAATATTCCTCCTGTCAGGTGTGTAGCAAATACTTTCAAATCCTGCCAGTCATATCCAAGCCCACCACAAAGCACCGCATCATCCTGACAGCAGTGCTTCTTACCAGTCTCTCAAAACCTCTCTTCATGCCGTGATGGGCTGTGTGGCATTTTTGGCTCTGGCACCTGGGTGCTCCAAGTTGGGTGGTGGTTGTGCCCAGCTGGTGACATCTGTCCCATGGCTGGGGACAAATGCCTGGTGCTAGTGGGCTACATGGTATTTGCTCCCGTGGTCTGGTAGCCTGGGGACCTATCCTACCTTCTGCACGAGCTGATGCATCCCACTGGACCTGACCTTGGACCGTGTGCTATGGTCTAGGTGTCCAGCTTGGAAGTAGTTATTATCTCTTGGTGTCAACATTGGTATAGCAAACTCCAGTATGGATGTGCAGGGATGAGTCTTCTCTTGCATACCAGCATCATCTCACAGCGTGAACCGAACATGCATTGTCCCTTCCTCCCATCTGACTGTTGTTGTGGTGGCTTTGTTGGCCGCTGGCATTGTCACCGCAGTGCCACAAAGTTGGCAGAATCACACCTTTGCCTTGGAAAGAGAAGAGCAAGGCAGGACTCTTCTTGTGGCAAAGAAACCAGAAAAAAATTAAAAATAGAGGAATGTACTCCCATCAGATGGTAAGTCCCTGGGGGGATGCTGCGTCCCCCAGCCTGCTGTAGTAAAGCACAGCCGTGGGGGGCTGCATAGCTGTATGGGGGCAGGTGGGGTACCCGCTCTTGTTTCACCTCTGTGTGATGCACTGATGCACGGCACAGAGGTGACAACGAGAGCGGGCATCCCCTGGGAAAGGCACATCCCTCTTAATAGCTGAGACCCTGCAAAAGCCCTGCCGCTGAAACATCCCATGTTGGCACGGCTTGAGGTGCCTAGGAGCTGTATATGGAAAATCCAGGCACTTATCTAGCTTGTTGCTGTGCCAGAATAGGGCTGTTCCCAGGATTTTTTTTCCTTTTTTTCCCATGGGCCAAAATGTGTGTAAGTGGCTTTAGACAATAGAAGGATTTCTGTTAAAAAGACTGGGGTGCGGGCGAATAGGGCTTTAATTTGTATCTTAAGGGAAGGGTGTGGGCTCTTGCGATGGTGTTTTTGAGATTCTGTTGGAAATTAGCTTTGTTTTTTTCACATGTCTTATTTTAAAGCCTGTTTTGGGAAAAAAAAATGTTGTTGTTTTTCAAATTACAGATCTCTAAATGTGTAGTTTAAGATGTCAGGAAGGGGGATGCAGTTTTGGAGGACTCCCCACATCTGTCTGTTGCAGGGCTGATAAAAAATGGAAGCTTTAACCAGGAAAACAAATAAAAGGAGGTAATATCACTGTCACAGATGGGTTGGGCTGCTTTCCCTGCAGGTGTCTGCATTGCAACCCACACTCACATATAATGTGCTGTGGAAAAAATAAATGGAGAGCTGAATCGGAGACTTATGCCCTCAATTAATTTTTGTTCCACATAATCGGAGCTGCTGCATGCCTTTCCTTCAATATTTTACTGCCTGGCTCAGAAGATGGGACTGCTCTCGTGCGAGGGAAGTTGGGATTCGGTTCATGTTTGCACAGAAATCCTGTTCTGATCTTTCTTTGCCTGAGGGCAGGGATCCTGCTGCTCCTCTGACGCTAGAGATAAATTTTGTTAGCAGATACTTTTCTTTGGGAGAGCAAAGGGGAGAGGGGAGTGGTATGTAATGAATTCTTGAAGGAATAAAATTTCCTTGTCTTCAAGCATCGTCTTCTCTAGAGTCCTATGTGCTGCCCCGAGCCTGTGTCTGTGCTGTCTTGGGTACAGTCAGTGGGGAGCAGAGGGAAGAGCTTTGCTTGTGGCTTGATGTATACAGTCCTCATCTAAGGAAAAAGAAGAATCAGTACAATTAGTGCATGCTCTCTGCAGATTTACAGGCTGTTGAATAGTTTTCTCTATTACACCAGGTTAAAAGGGGATGGCTTGTTCTGGTGTGTAGTTTGAAACTGAGCCCCGAACATAGTTTCTGATTTTTAACTCGATTCAAAATCACGGTTAGATTTTCAAGTTCAAGCTAACTGAAATATCCCTCTCCCTTCTCTGTGTGGCAAGCTGATGGCCAAGACCCCAGGGTGTCTGTTTTTACCGATTCACTGATTGACCTGAAAGCAGGAGGCAAACCTGATGTTTCACCCTCAGAAAGCAAAAGGAGGCTGAGCAGTTGCTGCAGCTCCAAGGCACCCTCAAAGGTGCACCCAGCGCCTGGTCTGGAGCTACGCCTCAAACCGGGGGCTGGAAGAGCCCACCCTGCCCATGGATGTGGAGGGAGAGCCAGCGAGAGCGGAGCTTGGCTGCCTCGCCTCCGGAGCCTGGTTGGTAAGTAGGATGCTAGGGAATAAAAATGGAGAGGGGAGGAAAAACCCCAGACTTGTAATGAACATAAAAACTATCAACATAAAAGTTCTAGATTTGAAAATCTACCCAGGCAAGCACAGTTTAATGCAGAAAAGTGGCAGCCTCAAGAGAGCTCTGTGGAGCAGACATAGAAAAGAGCATTTGCTCTACGGAGCTTCTAGATTAAGGTTTTCTAAAACGCCTCCAAGTCCTGCTGCCTTGCGCTGGGAATTGGGCTTAAGGAGCAGCTTTGCACAAGAACCACGTGGAGGGAAACAAGCGCTGTGCAGGTCTAGCTTTAATGCTCTGCCTTGCTCTTAAATCATGCATGTAAGCTGTGCTTGGGCTTGTGTCCTACTAAAGCAAAGCCCTCCGTGGCTGCGGCCGTGTCCAATGAACCCAAAGACCCAGCTCTCCAGCTGTAGATAGGAGCTTAAGGGCTGGCATATGTACATCTGGGGACCACCACAGATTTGTTTTGCTTGTCACTGAGGTGCCACTGGAAAGAGCAGCGTGTTTCCAAGGACGCTGATGTGGGGGAGGACTGCTTGGCACAGAAGGTCCTTTTTTAAGGAAGCCCACATTGAAATATTGGTGAGAAAAAGAATGTATATTGTGCTGTGTTGAGTGTTTACAGGAAATATATAGTGAAAATACTGAGGGGCTTTCCTCAAACAACTGCCAATATTGTTACGAGTGGAACAGTTGGGAGGAGAAAAGAATGAGGCACTTACAATTTTCTGTTACCAGCATCGGCTCAAAAAGATTTTTTGACTTGCTGTTTCACTTTTTTTCTTCTTGCTCGTATTTCATTCCCACTGCTAGGAAGGAGCTCGTTGAAAAGGGAGAGATTATCTGGAACTAGAGATAAAGTGGCCGAACCAAAATGTGTTTAATTCTGTGGGGAAGAATTTAGCTTTAAATTTTGAGCTTTCCATTAAGCTAGAAAAATAACTTACGTTGATGCACCTTCACCACCAAACTTACCCTTGCATCAAGCAGCAATGAAACTTCCTTTGCTTCAGATCGGTAAAACAGTATCTTCACTTTAAGAAGGTAATTGGGGCACAGATTAAGTTACTTACTTTGCATACAAGGAACCTGTGGGAAAGCCAAGAATCTCTCCCGAAACTCCCGATTTCTGATGAGATCTCTCGCCCAGAAGACTTCTGTACCTGGTCTTCCTCACTAGCACTCCAGCGCAGACTGTAGGATTTATGTTCTCCAAGGGGTCTTGGTTGAAACCTCTTTTTTTTTTTTTTTTTTTTTTTTAAAAGTGATGTTTCCTGCCATTTTCCCCTTCATTCCTTCAGGAGGAACCATTCATTTGGTAGCACTGAGCATCTGCTGCTTAAAATGCTGCAGAAGCCCTGAGTGAGGAAAGGAGCTGTTTGCTTCTAAAATACCAGTGAAATTAAATCATGCAGCAACAATTTTCATAATTTTCACTCACCTGTGCGGTTAACCTGCGGGTGCTGTGGGGCTCGCAGCACGGTGCAGGGAGAATCACATGGTGCGTTCAAGGAGAATTTGCTACCAGAAGCAACGGCCGGAGCTGTTAGAGTAGCACCGAGGGACGAGTAGGGTTTCACCAGTACCTCATGGCTGGAGCCCAGGACTAGGAATAACAATCCTGAGGTGATGGTGTAGCTCTTGCAGTGAGTTGGCTGCCTGAAGTCAAGCAAGTGACCTTGTTCTGTATTCATCTGTTCATCAGTGGATGCTCTTGACCTCTGGAAAAGGGTTTGTTGCATATTATTTTGAAAGTACTGGCTTAGGTGTATGTCAAGCTGTTGTTTAATGTGCTGCCTTGGGCTGCGTTCAGGGTGTGTGTGTTACCAGCGGCAGGTTTCTGATTTCAGCTTTGCTATCAGCCCTGACATGCTGGAGGAGATGGTGGTCAGTGCCCACCTGCGTCGCAGTGGTTGCACAGAGATCCAGACAAGGGAGATGGTACAACCTGCCTGGCAGGGTGTGATATTAGAGAAATAACAGTTTCAGTTTCAGAAAAGAAAGGAGACCCTTCAGGAGGCTGGAAGTGCTGTGTTTTGAATTGCTTACCACTGCAGCCTTTCACCACGATCATTCTTTCCTCCTCCTCCCCTGGGCTTTGTAGGAAATGTGACTGTCCTGTAGCATTGCAGATGAAAGCAAATGTTTTGGGGCCGTGATTCCTCGGAGGGGCAGGTGTGTCTCTTGTGATTTGAGCTCCCTTTCCCAGTTTGCTGTATGGTTGCTGTTGGTATCTGACCCGCTGTCTGTCTTCATTTGGAAGACCCAGTGGCTGAGTCCCCTGTTATAGGTGCGTAAGGCTGTAGTGGTTTGGGTAGTTGGGTGGTTGGGCTTGATGCAGTGCCCTCGTTGACGATGCTCTAATTAAATGTTTTTCCAAAAGGCAGGAGGTGAGAGAAGCAGTTATAATAAGGAAGGAAATCCTGGTTCTAGGCTGTGGTGGTCTTAGCATGAAAGACCTTCTTGTCTTGATCACCCTGTACTAATAAAAAAACCCAAACCAAAACAAAACAAAAAACACCCAAAAAACTCTACAAACCCCAAGAGCTCTTGATCCAGAACAGGGCTCACTGTTCCCATCAGCAGGCCAGAAGTGGGGTTTGGTTTCCCATCGCCCCAAAATGTATTGCGGATTGCTACAAGGAGCAGCTTGCGTGACAGTGGTGGGGTGGGGAGCGCCTTGGCAGAGCTGGCGTGATTACGTGCTCGGCAGTGACACGGTTTAGGAAATGACTTGGAACATATTCCTCCAGGGAGGCGGGAGGGGGATGCTGCTGCCCTTCTCACCCCTGGTCTGGGCTGCGGGGAGGGAGGGAATGGACCTTGGGTCTTTGTGTATGGTCAGCCCCGTGGCACATCCATGCTTTGGGCAGCCCCCCTGTGTCCCCCTCCTTGTTCTCCCTTGGGGACAGTTGAACTCCTGGGCCTTTCTTTCCCTACTGCTCCTGCCTGTCCCTCAAGTCTCTCACCTCCTTCTCTCAGTAGCTTTCTGGCTGTCTCCGGACAGTGTTATGGCTGCTGGGCTGCCAATGAGCTCTTTCCCTCATCGGGGAGCAAGCTATGAAGAGCTGCTCTGCTGCTTCCTCTGAGACTTTGGGGAGATCCTGGCCAACAGCAGAAACAGCAATACAGAACATGCATCTTCAGCCGCTTTGGATCATCAAGCAGTGGCAATCCTGAAAGTGATGCCTGAAAGAGAAGCCTGTGAATTCTTCGTTGGTGCTTGTTGCCAGAGGATGGGTTCAGCAAAAGGGCTGTGATGGGCTGGTCATCTAGCATTTCATGGGGCAGGATGATGGCATAGATTGGCCTTGGCCCTCGTAGGAAGCAGAAGGGGTCAGTTTGGCAATTTCTCACCTTGCCATGGTGCAGGAGTTGACTCTTAATGACATAAATAAATTGGGCAGCCATGTCCTCTGCAGGCTACTTATGTGCTCAGATCCCTCCTATAGGCTTTCGTGCTTGGTTTCCAATTCCAGCTGAGAGAAGATTAGCTTGGGGTGGGGAGGAGAGGGCTATTTCTGGTACTCTTCATGCCACTGACTTGACTTTATGCTGCAAATGCAGACGCTTCACCTAATCGGCTGGGCCCAATCCTGCAGGTGCCTCCCCACAAGTGATACAGCGAATGCGAATGATCTTGATTTCAGAAGTGGCTGCTCACATATCTGGGTCTTGAATTTTACCTTTGCTTCAAAGATGCACAACTTAGAAGAATTCTCTAGTTGCTGAACTATTTCATTTCAAGGTGTCCCATTCAAGGGTTGCTCTTCAATGGTTTGTGTTTATTTTTTTTAAGTGGAATAAAACTGAAGTCATTTGATGACACTTAAGTGAAGGACTCTTGTAAGTGTTTGTGTTCTGCTTCAGTATCATGCTGTGCTTTAAGTAGTGCCTTGGGGAGATGTGACAGAGGATTTGCAGGTCTTACCTCCAGCTTCATCGTCTGGTGGGGAGACAAGAAGGCTCCCCAGCATCACTCAGCAGCATGGCTCTTTTAATGGATCCAGCTCCAACCTCAGCAATATTATGGCAAAGTGTCTGCAAGTTGAATGCTTTTAGGAAGGTCGAGGGGGGCAGCTCTGAGTGTGTGCTGGAACAGGAGAATAAGCATACTTGTTTTTCTCCGTTGCGGGATGCAAGTGCCAACCTCTAAATGTAAAATGGGAAGAAGTGTGTGCATAGGAGATGAAGGACCCCTCCAGGCAGGGTTGGTGGTACGGGGTAGGCATCTTGTTGCAACCACTGACTCAGTAAACTCTCGCTTCAAAGAATCGCCATCTCTTCTCATGTTGCAAGTAAATAACCAGTGCCCTGAAAGTCCTTTGGGCTTAGTGAGATGAATCTTGTACTAACGTGAGACAAAATGTACAGGAAATGCAAACTTTTTTTAAAAAACCAATTGTGTTTGCCGACACTTGCATGCCCTTTGTAGAGACTGATCTTTGACACGGTTGGAGCGGGTCTGTCTCTGCCGCAGTGCCGAGAGGAAGGTGATGGCATGAGCGCAATACAATAGTGAGCATCTCACCTTCCTTTTGGCTCCTGAAATAGTCGCCCGTTGTCCCTGCAGGGCCAGGGGCCGCGTGCGTCTGGCAGGATGTGCTCAGCACAGCGACGGGCAGATCTGCTGAGCTCATGGAAACACAGCTCGGTCAAACACGAGGAACAACACTTTTTTTTTTTTTTTCTTCTTTAAATAAAACAGAAACCAAAATGCGATGCCTTGCAAACCACAGACACCCACACAGCCAGCTTCTGTGTCGCTTTGCAGGTAAACAAATGCTGGGGCCTGAAACTGTGCTATAGTTAGACTGACCAGTTTGTGCAATGAGAAGTCAATGTGACATTTTTTGGTACAGGGAAGAAACTAGGTCATTGGAAAAGAGGCAGCCAGAGTGATGGAGTCAAAGTCTTTCTGAGGCTCTGGGGTCTGTGGAGGATGCTAGGGGACTTGTGCCTAAGTCTGGGAGAAGTTGAGCTGTGTCCCCTTCAGGAAGACCTCTCATGGTGACCTCTCTGCTCCTTTAGAGGTTCATTTGCTGGTTGGTTTGAGGAGACACTGGTGTCTGGTACTTCCAGAAGATGTCCCCTGGTATTTGTGGATCTCCCGTCTCCATTTCATTCCCTTCTGTAGGCCACTCGAATCTCCCTTTTGTCTGTTGTCAGAGCAGAGGAGCTGCTGGAGGATGAGGTGCATGCAGGAAAGCTGAAACACAGGCAAGTAGAGCAAGCCATGCTTCTCCTCTCCTTATAAATCAATGTCCTGTTGCTCTTTCCAAGGTGCAGTCCTAATACCACCAAGAAAGCTTCCAGCTTTTGGGGGGGGAAACAGGGAAACTCTGAAATAAGCTTTCTTTACTTTAATAAACCTGCAGAATTAGGTCCTCGTTTCTACTTCAGGTGTGTTTTTGAAAATATTTGTTCATCTTTCAGCAAACAATAGCAGAAGTGGCCTGGAAAAGGAGCAGGGTGGGAGTGCCACACGTGGTATGCCGAGAGGCATTTCCTGCCCTTATCTCCCCTCCTTCGAGGTATTGTAAACGGGGCTTCAGATCTGCAGCCTGTGTTACTGCAGCGGAGATTGCCAAAAAAGATACTTTCCCAGGAATGCTTGCAAGGGGCAGGAGCTGTGCTGTGTGGAGCCAAGTTCGCGAGAGGTGGTAAAGAGCTTTCCAGCCAAGTGCCTGTGCTTGGAAAATGCATCTGCCCCCAAATAAAAGCTTTTTGGAAATTGGGCTGCATTTACGCTGTGCTTGTCAGCAGGGTTTCTGGGTGCTGTGGTGAGTCCCGGCTCATGGGGGCTGTGGGCAGGGGTCAGGGAGAGCTGTGTGGGGCGCTCGTGCCATGGAGGAGCCATGGCATGCTTCCCTTGCTTTCCAGTGGCATGCTGAAGTCTTGAGTTGATATTTTCCATCTCAGGCAAGTGTTTGAATTTCTAGGTAGTATCCCTCTTATGAAAAACTTTGCAAGGATTTGGGTTTGTCCCTATGTGGAACTAAAGCGTTTTTTTGCAATTTTAAGTTCTTATGGGATGGAACAGGGTTGCTTTTTTTTTGTTCAGGTCTATCCTGAAACCCTCAAAATAAGGTTTGCAGGTGCTGCTGAAGCTGTCCTTGGCCTTCTGTTGGCCATTTACTGGATAAAGTGACTGCCCAGGACCTGCCTGCGTGCTCTAGCTGAGTTTGTTTGTTTTCAGTTTGCAAACCAATTATCTTGTGGAGGAAATGGCGTGCCTTGCTGTCAGTCTGCCGAGATATTTATAGGTAAGGTCAAATCCCTGTGGAAGGTCTGTAGCAATGTCTGGAAGGAGTGGATGTCTCAACCTTGCAAAATTCACTGGGATGTGATGGATGTGCTGCATGGCATGAACGTTTCCCTGCAGCTCCTCAGAGTAATGCCTCCACGATTGGGCTGCTTTGCCCTCTGAAGAGGGAGGAACAATGGCTTTTTGTGGCTTGGCTGGATGGGGTAAGGCTTGGTATCTCACCTGGGTCTAGCTACCTCTCTTCTGCTGCTATTTTTCCCATAGATGCTTTGCATCCATTGTATACGAGACTGTTGCTTCCTTTCTTTTGGAGCAGGAGAGTTGAGCAAGAAATGGCTTCAGCTGTCCTGTTGGGGCTTTCTCAGGTGCTTATAAATACTTAAGCTCTCCACAGTCTCCCTTCCCCATCAACTTTTTTCTCCCCCCCCCCCCCCAAGCTGGCTGAACCATAAGAGCTCTCATCTTGTATGTGGTTATTTGCAGCTTACCTTGATTTGGCACACTTACCTTGCCATTCGGTGTGCTTTGCATGGGTCTATTTGGAAAGGACTCGTTCAATTTGCTCGTGACGTTGGCTTTGTTTCAAATGCACCTTTCTCTGTTGGGCCGCTTCTTAAATCTGGGATGCGTTTACTCCTTCTGTGCAGCAGATGACTGGGTGGCTGCCCATGGGTCCCCTGGTTGATCATTCTTTGGGTAGCACTGCTCAGAGCTCTCTGATGTCATGGTCACACCAAGAGTCTGGGGCTGTGATTTAACTGCTCTTGTTGCTGTGCTTGTGGAGCCTGTACAGCAAAACCAGAATGAGCTAGCCTGTGGTAAAGAAAAAACCTGAATGAAGAGAGGAATTAACACAAACCCCCATGTTTTTAAGTAGCTGAAGTGGTTTAAGTGTTAGTAATATCTTCTTGGGAGCCACATCCTATCCATCTGCCCTCAGCTAGGGCTGGGGTGGGAAGGGGCTGATGGATGAAGTAGAAGAGTGCAGATGATGCTCCTGGTGGGTAAAGCCCCTCCGGGAAAACCTGCTTGGCCTTGGGGTGCTGGATGGGTAGCCCCGTGCATCTCTAGCCTCTGGCTTCTGGGTTATTTGTGCTGGGACGGTTTCATGTGGTGTCTGTGGCTGCCCTGGGCTCTGCCACTGCAGTCTTGGTCCCCTCTGCCCTGTGTTTTGCTGCTCAGACCAAAATGCTTCAGGGAGGTGGCTGCTGGTGTGCATCAGTGCAGCGCAGTCCTGGCTGCGGTGTTGGGGACACGTGTAACGAGGGGTGAGGGTTACACTGGAAGGGGCCAGCCGGAAGGAAGGATGTGTCTCAGTACTTGACTGCCTCTGGAGTTGTCTGAGGAATGGTATCAAATACTATGGAAGATCTTTGCTCATTAAGACTTCCTTCTGCTCATAAGAGAGGGCTACCTTGAACTGTAGATGTGAATGAATTGCACAGTTAAACTACTGCTTAATCAAGAGGGTTTTGCTTCGGTGTTTGGAGTGGGTGAAGGATAGAATCACAAAGCCTGGTGAGAACAACCAAGCAATTAAAGTGCAATTAAGCGAGCTGCCTTTTGAGATGGTAGGTGTTGCCCATTGTGTTTTCCAACAGGCTGGTCTTAGTTGCTTGTCTGCATGGGATGATGAGACTTGATCTCTCACACTTTCCTCCTCATTTCAGGTTTCCACTGTGTTCTCATCAGACACTGCAATGGGCCCTTCCCAGCTCGGCCTCAAGATGCTGGTATAGCAGCAGGCGGCCGCGATCCAGAGGACCTGCGGTGGGACATCGTTTCCTGCTGGGGCATCCTTCATCCACTCTCTCTCGGCAGAAGTGATGGATGCCCATGTGGACCTCCTGACAGAGCTGCAGCTGCTGGATAAGGTGCCCACGCTGGAGAGGCTGCGGGCAGCCCAGAAGCGGAGGGCTCAGCAGCTGAAGAAATGGGCGCAGTATGAGAAGGAGATGCAGCACAAGAAGCGGAAGCATGAAAAGAAGAGAAATGCTGTTAACCGAAAGAAAGTGTCTTTTGAAGCCAGCGTTGCTCTGCTGGAGGCTTCTCTGAGGAACGACTTGGAGGAAGGTATGGCACTTGTATCTGGTGATTTCTTTGTCTGGCTACATGTGAGGTCCCTGTAATGCTGTGGTGTGCAAAGGCATCTGTGTTGACATCCGTGGACTGGACTACCCTTGACGTGGTGTTGGTCTCTGGAGCGTTGCCATCTCTGATACAGCTATGGGGTCCTCAAAGCACTGTGTGACACCAGCGTTACCTAGACTGACATCAGGAGTGGGCGCATGAATGCCAGGATAGGGCAGGAGTTAAGACCGAGATTTGGGGAAAGGTCTTTTCTCTTTCTCTCTTTCCTTTTCACACTTCCTACTTACAGAAGGTGTGAAACACTTCTTTGCCTTCTGGATGTGCCTCTTCTAGTGGCTTTATGGAAGTCCGTTGCAGGGATATACATGTCAGTGTAAATCTCTTCAGCTTCCCTGCTTGGGGGGATGGATTGAGAGCTACATGGATGTATGAATTTTTTCCCTATTCAAAATACTGAAAAGCATGCCTTTGCTTAATGCTTCCTATAGAAGAGAACTGCAAATTGTTCAGAAATTGGTGTAATTGCACCATTTCAAAGTAGATCAAAGTGCTTTGCTTTTGCTTCAAAATCTGAAGGGGCGAAAAAAAATATGTCTAAAAGTCAATCCCCATTAGCCTCAGCATAGCATGGGGAAAGCCTGTAAGCTCTGGGGAGCCAGAGTTTACTTCTCTGCAGAGAAGTAAAAATGTTTCCCAGGAGACCTGGAGCAGCATTTGGGGTTGCCGCTCTGCCAGGTAGCAAAATCTGCATCTCTGCTAGTGAGTGTTGCTCTAGTTTCCAGCATCTTTTGCAAGAAGCAGTATATACTTGCCTGGTATGTGGGTGGAAGGCAAGGACCTTGTCTTTGCCTTGTGAGGAATCTCCCCAAAGTCATGTCCCTGTTTCTGAGAAGGTGCCTTTTGTGCACTGTAACTTGTCCTCATGTGGGTGTTTTGCACCCGTTTGGAAACGGAGCACTTTGGTGGTGGACAGTGATGCCTGCCTGGGCAGTGTGTTAAAAGCATTTGCCAAGCCCTGCTGTGTGTCTGTGGTTTTGCGTGCATTTGTAGCCTCTCTCTGGGAGAGCAGACCTGTGATAATGCCCTGGAAACTGCAGGCTTTTATTTGTTTCTTCTTTGCTTTAAAGGTTTAACGGTTACTTCCAGCTCTGTGCTCCAGTGAACCAGTGTTTCTTGCTCTGAGCCATTGTAGTCTTCTAGGAGAGCCCCAGCAGTGAAGCCAGCTAGAGCCCTACTGTGAAATTGCGTGTATTGACATTGCCTGAGATGACAGATTTATGACTTGTATTGCCTCTGCCTGTGCTGGCAGATACTTGGCAGGGTGTGGCTTTGGGTTTTGTACCCAGCTGCCCACCTGTAAGTGACAGGTCATAGTTTTGGGGTGGATAATGAGTGTTTCATCGTCCTCCTCTTCATGTGGTGATGGTGCCTCTGCTCAGCACTTGGGCTGGAGGGTGCGATGGGGCCAATGGGTCTGCGAAAGGCCCAACTTCTTAGTTTTGCTTTCTGCACTTTCTGGCTTTGGGCCTGGGCAGTTTGGAAGGAGGGGAAACTCCTTCACTGTCTGCCTCACAAATATTTTCCTTTTTTTTTGAAAAATGCACAAAAGGTGGAGGTGTTTGCAGGCATGGCACTGGTGGAGGGTAGTTGTGCACCCTGATGGCAGTGAGCAGGCAGGGCTGGTGTGTGTTCAGGCAATGGCATTAACGTACTGGTGGCACAGGTCCTGTGGACAGCAGTCTTGCACCACATGTGGATATGGATACTTTGCTGTTGGGGGTACAGGAGTTGAGCTTTCAGCTCACAGCTTTACTCTTTTCCTCCTGTAAGGGAAAATCCATTGCAGCAGGTCTCTTTTGGTACTGTAATTGTGTTGACCTCATTCCATAGGCGAGCCCAGGTAGTGGGCTTTAACCATCGGTCGCTCTTTCCGATGCAATGCTGGTTACATCAAATGTGATACAGGCACTTCCCTGCTCAGTGGAAAATCAACCTCTCCACCCACCGGAGAGGGCAGGGGCAGTATCCGCGGTGCCACAGGCACTTCCCTGTGTAGCTGGATTTTTCAGATGCCTCACGTTTTTAAATTTGATTTGCTTTGTGGTTGGTTAGTTCAAGTCCTAAAAATAGTGGGGGGGCAGGTTCTGTCCCTGGTCTGCCCCCTCTGTGCTGTGGGACCAGTATAAAGGGGAGGATGGGACAGAGTGAAACCCAGATGCCAAACAGGGAAGACTCCTTATCAAGTGCCCTAGGCCAAAGTGAGGGAATTCGTGGGCTTTTGGAGGTCCCGGGTGATTATTTTGGTGTATGAATGATCTTTTGTTTCCATGTGGGAAGTGGAGGGGGAGGTGAAATATAAATGATTAAGAAGTTGAGAAGTTAGCGTGAGGAAGGTTAGAGAGCTGGGGGTGCGGCTGGCACACGTCACCTCTGAGCTACCTCTAAGCGGGTGTGCCATTTCCATTCTTTGTTACTTTTCTGTACTTTTGTATTTATTTTTAAGGTTATCGCTCCTGAAGTGGGAGAGGGGATGGTAGTAGGCGCTGTGCGATGAAATCAGGGGAAAGAAAGAAAGTGGAGTTGAATAGCAAGTTGGCTCTTTGCTGGAAGGTGTCTTGTGCTGTGGTGTAACCTCCTGATGGAGTCGGTGGGTTGAACCCTGTAGGATGGAGTCGGTGGGTGCAAAACCCTGCCCTGCTCTTTGGGGAGCAGCTCTGTGTCCCTGAGGACCTGGATGTGCTGACTTCACTGTCTTTTGCCTGTGCGTTGCCCAGGTGTAATTGAAAGACCAGTGCTTGCTTCGCTGAGCTCCTGTGCGCCCATGTGTATCTGCAGCACCGTCCCTCATCCCTGTTTCCTTCTGCCACCGATGGCACGGCCACCGGGCTGAGCCACCCCGCCTTCCCACTTAGCCTGTGACCTCTGGCTCTGCAAATGCAGCAGCCTCAGAGAAGAGGACGTCTTTCCCCTGTAAGAAATCCAGGTTCCTCTACGGCTGCTGACGGGTGACTGTGCGTGTTGCAGCATTGCTGTATCTCAGCGTGGTGGCAAAGCAGGTCTGAAGGCAAGGACCCCAGGGACCATCAGCCCCGGCGTGGGCAGGAGCTGCGAAGGGGTGACGGCTCCTGCCTGCTTGTTACTTGCATCTTCTGCAACAGATCTGTCAAAATATCCCGCATTTAACAAACAAGCTGCTATTAAAAGCTCCTTTGGATCTCTGTTGACAGAATCAGGGTAGGGAGCACACCGCGAATGCGCTGGTGGCAGATGTGAGCAGACAGTCATGCTGGGGAGAAGTAGGTGATGGGCAGTGACCCCAGACCGAGGGCAGCGGGTCCCCCCGGCCTGCAGTGTGCTGGCCAGGACCTTCAGTTTGGAAAGCTGAAATATCTACGGACAGTTCATGGGTGAGCTCCGAGGTGAGAGAGAGTGCTCCCAGTTGCCACACCGGGCCTGCTCTGCTCTCCCCTGTGGAGGAGCTGGGAAGGGGTATCTGTGGAGGGGCATCATGCACAATCACCATTTTAAGTGGAAATATGTTCAAGTCCTTATCCAGCTCTAGGGACGATCTGAGCTGGTTGCAGGGAGATGGTGCAAAGGGGAGGACACTCAGTCCATACGGAGCTTAGAGGGAGCGGCAGGGTTGTGTACAACCTCTGGGCTGTTCTAATGGCTGCGAAGAAGAGTTGCTTTATGATGCAATAAAACAATGCTTTATAAGCTATCATACTAATCACAAAGAAATTGTAAGGGCTGCTGAAGGCTGTGGCCTTTCAAGGCTGTCCTGCAAGGTGATGGACTGAAACTGTGGGGAGGAGGCTGGTCCTGCCATTCCCAGGGCAGCACCTCATCCCCGAAAGCAGCCCCAGCTGCTGCAGGGCTGTCGTGTCCAGGTCTTTCTACATCACTGAGTTCCTATGTAAGGAGCCCCAGAGCGTGGGGAGAGGAGCTGGTGTTCTGTAAATTGAAAAAAGACATCCCAGAGGTGGGTGAAGTGGCTGCCTGTACAGGCGTGTGGCATTTGCTGCCTCGAAGTCCCTTTGCACCCCCGGCCTGTTTGCAGGGCGAGCTCCCACCTGAATGACAGAAGCGGGAGGTGTTCGTGTTAGCTGGGGGGGTGAGCTGTGTTCGCTTCAGTGAACCAACGGAGAAATAAAGCCCCCGAAGGACCAATTCACCTTCCAGCAGCACTGGAGGTGCCCTGGTTTCTCCTGCTCTCAGATGAGAGTTGCCTCCCCTCAGGCACCTGCTTACCCCCTGGCCATGGCTCCGGGAAACATTGCTGCAAAGTCCTTCAGCTCCCTCCTCCTGGCACTTCATCCTGCAAGCAAAACTTTGTCAGAGCCAGAGTGCTGCATAAACCAGTGTTTCTGCAGAACTTTGACCATGCAGATCCTTACAGCTGGTGAGCCAGAAAGTGAATGAAAACTCTGGTTTGATGACCTTGGACTTGGCATCCAGCAAAACGGTTCCCGTTAGCAGAGCAGCGGGCACAAGCTTGGGGCTCGCTGGGTCCTGCACCAGTGTGGAGAAGATTTCCCCGGGGAGGGTATAAGTATTGCACAGCTTATTTGTGTAAATACATCCCCCACGTTTCCCTCCCTGCCAACCCTTAAATCTCCTGTAAATGTGTGTTAATGATGAGCGTGGTAGACCCTTTTAAGAGCCATCCCCAGGCAGCTCCTACTGCGCTCCCTCTGCACCTTTCTGGAATAAACCCAACCTTGTCATTTGCAAAGGCACTTTAAAAAGAGGCCCTAATTAGTGTCTATAAATTGCTTTCTTTAACCTTTCCAAGTTGATGTGATCTGTTCCCTTGTTACTAAAAACCTTTTATGAGGTGCCTTAATTTTCCACCCACATTATTAGTCTCCTGAAGCTTTTTACATGGGGTTCCTTTGTCCAAGTCTGTGAGCAAGTGCATTTATCTGTCTGAGAAGACTTTTCTCCTGGGTTTTTTGTGCCCTTTGAAGGGCTCTGGAAAAAAAAATAAATCTTATTGCCAGCAGTCTGAATGAATATCTGGGTATTTGGGGAATGACTCGAGTCAGAAATGAAAAGTTTCTGTTCAATAACAAAGGCGTTTCTTGAGTTTTAAACTCCATAGGTGTGGAAATGAAAGCTGTCCTCTTTGGGAAGCTGTGTGTGGGAGCCCTTGGCAAAGATGGATTTTGCTAATTTTGTTAATGGCGGTTGGTATGTCTTCCAAAAGCAGATTCATATATTTGGCCACATTTAACTTGGCTTTTTCATGCAATCTGGATGCAATGCCAATGTGGGGTGGCTTGCATATGGCAGCTAACTAGATGGCATCTGGGAGCACGAGCAATATTGAATATGCAACTTTCTCTGTTGTCATAACAAGTAAATAATCTTTTTTTTTTCTGACTTCCTGGAATTTCAATCAAGTGGGAAAATTATTTCCATTTCCATAAGAGCTTGAAATGCCGACTTTTCTGTTTAGAAATTAATGCTGAAAGTCCATCTCAGGTTTTCCTGGGATGAGGCCTTCTCCCTCCCCAAATTTGGAGTCAACTTAAACATTTTGTTTCAAACCCTTTCTTTAATCAAAAAAGTTTGATCAGAAATACTTTTTTTTACTTTTCAAATAACAAAATGAGATATTTCCTTCACTTCAGAATGTGTTTTCTAAAATGTGCACCAGCTGTTGAAGAAGAGCTTTGGTTTCAGTGGGTCAAGCATCTTCTTAATCCCTTTAAGAAAGATTGGGGTGTCTTTTCTTGGGTTGTTCATGCTGGCTGTTGCATGCACTGAGCATTGCTGCTTGCTGTTTCAAGACGTGAAAGTTGGGAAACAGACTTTTTCCATACCTACAGACCAGACATTCTGCATCTCTTGAGTTTCTCGATTCACAGCAAGACTCATAGCACAAGCAGCCTCCTTCCTGCTCCCTGAGCAATGAGCTGCTTTTCTTGACTAAAACAAGAACTGAAAATGTGCATGCAAATGTGCTCTGACTGTCCTTTCCAAGAAATGGTGATGTAGGGATCCTGGCTGGAATTTTTTCGATCAAAATTTAAACACAACAACCCCCCCCCCCCCCTTGCAGGCCTGGCTGCCCACCCCCACCTCCGTGGGCACATCTTTCCGCTTGCACCTTGTTTCAGCAGGGCGTGCGTTCTCGGCTTGCATGATGGAAATGGGTTGGTTTCACATCGTTTCGGTTTCTGGCTTTTACGCATGTGCCAGCTTCCACCATTTCTGATACCACTGAAAATATTTCTTGTGTATCTTGTAATAAATAGTATTACAAGATAATGAATAAACATTGGATTCAAACTACTTGTCCCTCTAGTAAGGATGGTCTGTTTGGATTCAAGGTGTTTTAAATCAAACAGGGATTGGCCAATGACTGCTGCCGATCCCAGATTTTATTTCTTACTAGAAGTGGTTTAAATCACTTAATTGGCTTCTAAAATTTGGCTGCAATGTGTTTTGGAGGGGAAACTCAGAACCGGTGTCTCATTGGTTACATGTACCCCTAAATGCAAATTGGGCATTTCTTTGGTTTATTAGTATTGTTGACGGTTGCTTCTCAATGCAACCGTGAGTAAGGAGTATTCCCTTTTGAAAGGAGATACAGACAATGGGGAGTAAAGGCTGAAACTCTTAGGGTTGTGCATGCAAGGTGCAGTAGGTAGGATATGTAAGGTCACCATCTGCTCTGCAAACCCTGGCCGGCCAAATCACAGCAGGGAGGGCTCAGGATGCAACGGCTGCCTTGGCTGGGAACGTCAGGACTTTTGTCAGCCAAAGGCAGATTATCAATGGGACCTTAATTCCACCAGGTGCTCGGAGATGTTTATGCCTATAACCAAGTACTAAATCACTGGCATTTAACCTTTCCCTTCCCTGTCCTGGCTGCTCTGCTTCCAATGAGGTGGAGGCAGCCTTGGATGGCTGCTTATTTTCTGCTATCTACAGGCTGCCGAATGTCAAAGCCAGACCTTCCCAATCTGAGCCTGATAATACTTACTGATATATCAGTGGCCAGTAACTTCCCAGCTTGGCTGTCCGTGTGATTTCCCTGGGGGGATCTCTGCCTGCCATCCGCACAAGGGGGACCAAGGCATGGAAACGCAGTGATGGCCATGGGTACGGGTTGGATCAAGCACTGAAAGCGGCACACCTGGCTGCCTGCTTGGGGGGATCACGGCGTGGAAGGGCTGACACTACATCCCAGCCAGTTCCTCACTCTGGGGGGCTGTGACATGGAGTTTCTTGCAGGCAACATGTTTCTTGCCTGCCTGGCTGCCTTCCAGTTGCGTGCTGTTTCCTACGCTCCAATTAACTGTGTGTTTGTCGCACTCCAATAACGAGAAACCAGAGAGCGTAAATAGCAGCTCAGTCGGGGACCTCTGGTATCTTCTGCGTAATAAGCAGCAGCAACCCAGAGTGAAATATCCTCTGTCTTCCCACCTTGGCTGTGACCTCTGATAGCCAAGGCTCTGTCTCGCTGCAGTGCTGTGTTGTGATATCTAACCCAATTCTGCCAAAAGGATTTAAGACATTAGCCTGATCACTCCTGAGAGCTTCCTGGTACCTGGTATTTTGCAACATCATTCTGTTTTCAAGTGTATTTTGTAAAAAAAAAAAAACCCAAACCCCAAACCAAAGCAACCCACGACCGTAAGCACAGTTCTGCAGCCAAGTATCTAACTCTTCTTTGCAAATGAATATTGGCGGGAAAATGAATATTTTTGGAGGTGAAGCCTTCTTGCAGGGCTAACCCTCATGTGGTTGCTTTACCCTGATGCAGTTGAAAATGTGGTGCTTGGATGTAGTTTCTTGACAGGAAGAACTGTAAGCTGTGGCTGCAGGCTCTGCTTTCTGCCCCTTCTCCTGGTCAAGGAGAACTTGAAAAGTGGATTAAATCTATTTTTTTTTTTTTTCAGATTTAAATTCCTGCCTTTTTGGATTCGGGCCAGCTCAGCTCAGCTGGTGTAGATTTCTTCCTCCTAGAATCATGGAAAATAGAGGTTGAGAGGGCCTCAGGAGGTCATGTAATCCACCTCCTGCCCCAAGGCAGGATCAACTGTATCTAAAATGCTTGCTAATGAGGTTGGAGTTAGGTATCTTAGTGTATTTATAGGCATCTCCACAACACAAGAGCACATATACCTGTGCAAGTGGCCCTGCTTCTCATTCAGTTCTGCATATTTTTCCTACTTGCTTATATTTATCTTCCTTTATTTTGCTTTGCATCCCATCCTTACGCTTATTGACTGCGAGTTTTCCTACTTCCATGAAGAACGCTCTAATTCTTTCTTTAATAGCAGTTGCTATGGCAGCTGGTTCAGGCGGTGCCTTATAACCCAGTGCTGAGCTGCTTTTACATACACTTTCACTGCTTGTTTTTTTTCCCTCTGGAGCCTGGCCAGATCTTTGGGAAACCTTATCACCCACTGCAAATGTCTTGACAAAAAAATAAAATTAAAAAAAAAAAGTCAGGTTCTGGCACAACTGTTAAAAAAAGTCTCCTAAGCCTTGCCTACCCTCTAACCTGTCACCCAGAGGATGCTAAATAGGCTAGGAAGCAAACTGTTTAATTCTGTCTGCTGATGCCTTTGTAATCAAAAGCCAAGATGGAATCAAGCACCCTGCACTCCTTTTAATTCAGGGAACAAGAGTCCATGTGCAGCTACTAGCAAGCGGATGCAGTTTCCGCTGAAGTCCCTGCAATTTGCAACTGCTTATTGCTGAATTTGGCCTCTGGATTCTCTCGATAGTGTGAGGTAGACAGGCTGCAAATATCACTCATGTAGGAAACTGGCTTTAGTTGCTCTGTTGTGTTTCCCATGCTCCATATACATTTTATAACAGTTTGCAGCATCTGTCAGTTTGGCCGAGGATTTCAAGCTATATCTCAATTCCCTTTTTCCTGGTTGTCTCATCTGTTCTGCCTGGCTTTGCTTTCAAAATGGCACAGAGGACTGGTCCCTGCCTTGAGTGTAAGAGCACCAAGCTCTGAATTGCAGTGGGAATCTTCCAAAGTCTCATTTATCTTTGTGTGCCTTTACCTGGGCTGACAAGAGAAATCCTATTAGTTAAAAAAAGAAAAACCAACCCCACTTCACTCCCCCAAAAAACCAACCACCCACCAAACAAAAGAAAACCACTTTTTTTTTTCTCCTAAGGGCTACTGCTATAGTGATCACCTCTAAAAAGGGGAGACTAGAACAGGAATTAAGCTGAAAGTCACTCTCACACCATTCTTCTTGCTTGCACCAGCCCTGTTTTAACTCGGTTGGCAGCTGATGGTTTCCACAGTAGAGAAGTGTTATCTGCACACAGCTTGTATTTTGTCCTGTGTTACACCAACATCTGTCTGGAAATATCCATATTTTGAGTGGGTGGGGGAGATTCTGGCACCTTCAAAGTATTTCCACTCTGGTCTGATTCAGAGCAGCAAAGGTTGGAGATCAAGTGCTGATACTTGCACATGCACGATTCTGGTTGAAATGACAGTAGTGAGACATGACGGCTTGGTGCATTCAAAGTCTTTCAAATTATCCAATTTGAAGGATTCTCTATGTCAAAACTATTTATTTCAATAAAAGCAAAATTTTACTAGGAGAATATTATTGATTTGAAAACCATGAAGTCCTTGCACAGTAATGGAGCAGCTCTACTGCACTGAGGTTTCATTGCTGCAGAACATCTGTGGTTGGGACAAGGAAGTCACCTGGAAATCCATACCAGCTCTCAGCCTCTTGGAGTTGGAAAGGAGCAATGACCCTCCAGTGAAGGACAGCCATTTCGCTCAAGTTAAGGATGTGGAGAGAAGAGCACTTTCTGCATCTGTCTACCAATGTTGGGTTCAGTTCTCATGTGTTGTCAGAGGAGACAGGTGAGTGTCTGGGGTGCTGTGATTAACCCTCTGGAGAGTCCACCAGCTCTACAGAGACCAGGACCTAACTGAGAAGCCTGGGGCTGGACAACATGTGGTGCTCCCACAGAGAGCGTGTTTCAGCCTACTTAAGAGCTCAGACTCTTTCTGTGACTCTCAAACTTTTCAGACCTGGTTTATTTTTTCACTTCAGATCCTGTCAGTTTGCCTTTAATTAGCAAGGCTAGAGCAGGGCTCCATGGGAACTTAAATGGGACTCTTCTTTTAATTAAAATTTGGGTTTGGTAGCCTGAAATAGCAGGCATTAGAAGGAGCCAGAGCTCCAGCGAAGGAGGACAGTCCCTGTGGATCTGCAGTGACATCCACCTGGCTGTCAGGCAGTTGATCACAGGGTTTTCTTTCCTCCTAAAGCTGATGCTGTCAAAACAATGATGTAAGTCCCTCAATGTGATATGAAGCTCCAGTCTAGGCTGTAACGAGTCAACTTCCAACCTGCTGCTGGATGCTGTGCCAAAACCGCAACGTATCTGGGGTGGTAGGGGACAGCAGGTCATGGAGAGATGCTGGAAGTCCATTTTGCTTTTATTAGAAGGGCCACTGAGTTTAAAATTTCATCTTAAAGACCATCTAAGCGGCATTGCCTGTGTGCTTTCATAGTAAATTTATCCTTCCATAACTTTAATCATGCAGTTGTGAAATAGCTACGTACAAGCTGCTGCTCTGCCTCCCGACCCAAATTATTCTCATCTGTGGCAATTTTCCATCATTCTTCAAGGCAAGGAAAGCTGTCATTTGAGCACTGAATCTGTAGCGTGGATTCAAGATTTAGGTCATCATTGCATTGTATCACTCAGCACTCTACGGTTGCCCATGTGTTTAGTAGTGGGAATGTTTGCAGCATTGATCTGTCCAGTTATCCTAAGGGGAACAAGAGAAGAGGAAATATTTCTTGCTTCACTTACATTCAAAGACTTGTCTTCTACCTGAAGGGTGGTATTTGTTGACTGATTTCCTCCTGTGAAGTGGGATTGACAGCTTGAATTGCAGGTAGAGGTGGAAGGAGCCATGCCCAGAGCAATGCAAGGGTGACGAGACGGAGGTCTCGCCATCTGGCTTTGCCTGATCCTTGTATCATTCTCTTGGGTTTGAAAGCTTCAAGAAACACGTTGCTTGTTCACCCTTCCTGGACCACGCTACCATTCAGCTACCTCTAACTGGGGGTTTCTTGTGAATTCCTGAGCATTTTGGCACAGATCTCTAAAGATATTTGGATATTTTTAACTTCCACTGAAGTCAGTTTGGTTTGGTCACCTAACCTTAAGAATACAGAGTGCTCCTTAAGAATACAGAGTACATCTGAAAAATGCTCAGCTCCTTTCTGTTGGATGGTGGTATAAAGGCCACCTAGTTAAGCACTTCGGCCCCATGGTATTAAAATACACTGACCTGGCATTTTGTGCCCCTTGACGATTGCCCCGATCAGCACCAGGGGTTCCCAGCAGCAGTGGAAACGTCTCGCCTCTGCTGCGGGGAGGAGGGGTTCCCTGGGGCAGCCATTACCCAGTTCTGGGAACCGACCCCGGTGCTGTGAGCTCCCCACCCTCCTCCTTCCCTTCCCACAGGAAGGGGTTGTGGGTTTTCCAGCTGTGGAACAGGAAAGAAATAGGGATCCTGTTTACCTACCCACTGAGCTGCTCACATCTATTTAAAACTTCTCCTTGTAACATGCTGCTTATCGCTGTGGCACCTCGTTTGCCAGCTGTCCTGTCCCTGCTGTGCCCTCTGGAAAGAGATCCTTCATGCAGCATTGTGCATGGAGGTCCTGAGGTGCCACGGCTAGGATGCTGGAGAGGGCTTCAAAAGCCAGCAGGCTGATTCGAGGGGTTAAGATGCCAGCACTGGTTGCTGTGTAACTGCGAAATGAAAATAACAGCTTTGTCACCCGCAGACCAGGGGGTCTTGGGACTAGGGGGGGCAAGAGAAGGTTATTTATTCACACCGCAGTGGGCAAAGTTGGTCTTGCAGTTTTGCCCTGTTCCAAAGCAGTATCTGTCTTAGAGCCTAATAACATCCAACTCGATATCAGCTCCTTGGGAGCTGACAGATAGTGTCTGCCCTGTGCATGAACATGGAGGTTTGGTGAGACTCATGCAAAGCCTTGGCTACATTTATTATCTCTCATTAAAATATGAGAGGTCATTGGGCACTGGCTGTTTTGTTGTAGACATCCCTTTGCTCTTGTTGGGAAGTCTGAATTCTCTGCAGCTGCAGTAGAAGCCTGCAGCATGGCAGACCTGCTGTGTAGGAGGCCACCTTCCACACTGGACGGGAGGTGGCTCTGAAGCAGGAGAACCAGGAGGGCTTCCCGTACACGGGACCTGGGAGCACTCTGCGCTTCTGCGTGCTCTCGATGCTACGGGAAGGTCTTGCTTCTGCGTGGGAGCAATTTGTCTCATCGTTACAGCTCTGAGAGCTGTGAGCAAAGGCAAGCAGGGTGAGAGAGCTGTGACTGGAGGGGGTTTGCTGCTGGAAATGCTTGTGGGGTAGGTGAAGGGAAAGCTGGAGGTCTCCTTGCCAGAGCAGGATGCACACGATGTGGGAGCAGGGCAAGCAGTGCAGCCTGCCCCTGGCTCTGGAACAGCCTCCTGGAGCAACAAAAATCTTGTTAGATTTGGTACAATTTTCAGTGTACAGAGTGATCGTGTAAAATGCTGACTTGTGGGCTTAGGCTTTTAACCTGAGCAAAAGGGTCACGGGCTGGGGGGGTATTTGCTTTGGAAAGAAAACGTGTACCTGTGCTTGTGCATCCCCTGGGATGCACACAGCTCTGGAAAGCAGCGGGACTGGCAGGAGCACGCGGGGACGTGGCCAGGGCAGTGTTCTCCGAGACTGCTGGTGAGGGGAGCTTTTTTGTGCTGTCATCAACCCTGGGGAGTAAGTTGTTCCTGTGGGGTTTGGGGAGAGTGGGTGCGTGAAGGGCTCCATAGGGCTTTTTACCCTGCCAGCCTAGGCGTGTCTCGCTGCACAGGTGATTGCACCGGCTGGCCCTGGTGTTAATGAGAAGCCCGGTAGCCGCGCTGTGCGTGGCAGAGGGTTTTCAGGTAGTGGTTAACAAGCGACTGGTGGAGCCAGGAGCCCAGGCACACAGCAAGTCAATTAGACCTTTGTAAGTGGTGGTGGCAGCTGTGCATAACAGTGAGTTAATCTCGCAGGGGAGAGGATTTGCAAGAGGAGGTGATGGCTCCCAGGTGCCCTGGCCAGTGCAGGTACTGGGAGCTGGGATCTGTATCAGGCTTCTATTGGGAAGGCAGGCACGGTGCCCCTGGGGTGTGCGTGTGTCGTGTTCCCGCAAGATACAGCGATACAGCGCTGTGAGCATCCCGAGTGGAGCACCAACATGCCCTGCCTTAGTCCAAATGCTGGCTTGTATCAGGGACCACATAACTATACTCACGTGCATCCACGAGTGGGATGCTTGGGGACCCACGCATGGGCACAGCCAGTGCTTGAACCAAATCCTTCCTGCGTGGCTCTTCCCACTGGCTGAAATGGGCTGAGCCAAGAGCCTTGGTCTGGTGAGGTGGCTTCAACCTGCCCGCAATAGGAACAAGCTGCCCAGTGCAGGGAGAGTGGCACTGCCAACAGGCACCGAGCATCACTTACTCTATTTAATTACATTTTGGGGGCTTTTTTTAATGGCCTTTTTTTTTTTTTTTTTGGACAGCTACTTAACTGGGAAATTAAGCTGGGGGGAGGGAAGCTGTCCGTATTTAAAAGGGTCTACCCTTCACCCATAAATCTGGGCCAGATCCATTGGTACATGCTAGCTGCTTTGTGTGACCCTGGTAAGGAAAGCAAGCATAAATGTCACTTTATAGCTGTTCTGCTTTGCTCAATGAATCTGGATCAGTGGCTCTCTCCCTCCTAATCAGGTTAGTTTCCTTTTGATCTACTCCTGTCAGGGGAAACCTAAACCGATTTAGCTATTCCCATCCATTTTCCATTTGCCTGATGGCTTTTTCCACAAGGCCATGTCAGCTCTACCTTAATTACTGTTGAGTTGTCTGATGCTGTAGCAGCTGACGCTCTAGTGTATAACTTTGTAAATCTTAGCCAATATTCATTGTGAATTTTTTGCCAGATGTTTTGTTTCATTTTTGGACAGATTATTTTTAAATTGGCAAATGCACTAGATTTAAGGAGAAGACAATTGCTACTAGCTGTCAGAAAGAAAGCACTAATTATCAATCATGTTTTATTGAGCCTCTGTTGAACTGATTTGCTGCAGAAAACATCATTTTCTTGTAGTCTATCTTCAGGAAATCTGATTTTTGTGAGTTCTGCTCTCTCGATAATGGTGATATATGCTAGAGCATAGAATAGAGGAAAAATTAGCTCAGGATTAAAATCTGTGACACCCTGGAATTTAAATTACCTGTTTTTAGGAGCACAAAACCATTATCCGTGCTGGTGTGCCATAAAATCATTGCAGATGCGCGTTCCTTGTTGCTTTTGCATGTAAACCCTGCCTGTGCACATGATTTACAGCGCCTTCCCGGACGCAGCAGGGTTTAGTGAATGCAGTGGCTTGTTTGTTTGCTCTGAATAGGCCCCGGTTTTGAAAACGAGCCTTGAGTTACTGTGAGACAAGATAAGAATAGTTGGGGGAAATTTCAGTGTTCCTGCCTCGCTCTGGGGCTTGGCTGTGGCGCTGCACTTCCCGTGACTCAGAGCAGCAGCAAGGCACCGGCTTCCTCTGAAATCGCTTGGGTTTTGCAAAGCTCCTGGTACGGTCATTAAGTAAATCAGGTTTTTAGTGAGTTATTCTCCACTGCAGTTGCGTGTGATGTCTAAAACGTGTGCTCCTGTTGTCGTTACTGCACTCGAATTGAGTGCCTGGAAAGGCAGGTGGAGGTGAAGGGGCATCTTCCAAAGAGGCTCACGTAGCCCTTTCCTGATTCCAAACTGGTTTCATGTTTCTCTTGTGATAAGTTGAATAGGGGTCAGCAGTTTTTATCAAGCTATTTTTCTTGTGAAAGGGAAGTGTTATCTGTGAGGTGAGATACGGTACCCTGTGTGACATGGACACATGGGAGCTGATCCAGAAATGTGGCCAAATAGGACCCGTCAGTGGGTCGGCGTAGCCTGGCCCGTCTCTCACTGCTGGTTGACTCCTGGGGGATGTGTTTCATCAACAGCAAATTTCTCCTTCAGAAATATCAGAAAGGGAGGGATTGCCAGCCAAGAAGGTGGAGAAACCTTGTCATTCCAATTTAGCCCACTATCTGAAGAAACTCCTTGATTTAAATACGCTGGGGTAGAGGAGGGATGGACCAGATGGTTGCAAAGCATCCCCAAACTGCTGACAATATAAGGACCTCTTTATAAGAGCTCCTGCTTCCCCCACAGTTCCTTGAAGAACCTCTTTCTAATGCTCTTGGACTTTTACTGCAGAATAGAAATCCAAGGGAGGGTTTGCATATCTTGCCCAGCTGCTCTGGGGCTCAGGTCTATCTGAATTCCCATCTGACCAGGGCTCTCGTGACTGGTTACTGGTGGGCTGGTGCTGGGGTGGAGTAGGTGGCTTTGCTTACATCTTGTTCCCTTCCCATGGTGACTTCCCACGGTGAGTCTGCAGATCACAGCTGCCGTGATTTGTTCCTCTCCACCTGCAGTGGGGATAGCCCTGCCTGAACCTCACCCGTGTGTGCTGAGCGTTCATCTCCACTTTTATAGGTGTTTTATTTACTAGAAATCCCTGGTGCATATGTTCTCCTTTTTAGTCTCTTTGCTGCTGCTGTGCCTTGCAGGCACAAACCACCTCAAACCAATTTGGTTTATTGGGTCTGTCTAGAGGAACAGCCCCGCTGGGGAGCAAGGCTTCAGCAGTGAAGAGGTTAATGCGGTCTGTCCCGAAAACTATCTGTGCCTCATGCCAAGCCTGATTGTCATCTTGCTCCTTTTAGCACCCGCAGTTGTTCTGTCCCCAGAGCACCGTATGTGGCCATTTGATCTATGAGGCATGCATGTTTGTTGGGAAACTGTCCCTTGCTTCAGAGCCCCTAGTGCCCTGTTAGGTGGAAGAGACAGCGCCAGAGCTTGCTGTTCCTTCTTGTGTCCTTCAACTGAACGTACATGGTGATGTGTGGAGATCTTGGCCAGCAAAATGTGTTCTGTCCCCTAGTAATAGGTTGCACAGATTATGCAACTTACGCAACCAGGGCCCATTTTAACTCGCTTTTTGCTGGTGATCCCCTTCTTCCAGGTGTGCCGGATGGTGGAAAGGTAATGGTCCTCTTGGGTCGTGGAGCCAAGCCAGAGGTTACAGCTGTAAGAGCTGGCAGCAGCCAGGGCAGAAGAAGCGTGCAGCCTTCACGCGCTCATTTTTCAAAGGGGAATATAGCTAGAATTTGGTTCAAGGTTTGTAGGTCAAGTTTCCATTATACAACTGTACTAGTTGCAGCTGCTCATGCGAGATCCAGACCTTGTTGGATGCTCCTGATCTGGTGGGCTCCTTTCCCTGGGAATTATTCTTTACAATGAGATGTACAGAAACAAACAGGATTTCTCTGTTGTAGCACTAACTGGGGTGGTGGAGTGGGTGGCTTGGAGTGGGATTTGCTTCAGTCTGTGAAATGTGGGAGACATCTCAGAAGCGTTTGTTACAAATAGCTGCTTGGAAAGAAATTAAATTTTTTAAGACTGTGTTTTTTCCAGACAAAGGTAGGACCAAAAACAGTTGAGGGATGGATCTTATAATTGATCACAGATCTAGTAATGAGGATCAGATCTCCTGCATCTCCCTAAACAGGTACAAGTGCTCTTGGCACAAGTTGCACTGAGCATGTGGATCTTTGCCCGTGTCTGAAGGACAGGACTGTTTGTGTGAGGAAGGTTATACCCCTGGTTTAGTGAGTGAGAGTGCAACCCTCCCATTTCATTTCACAAGGGATAAAATGGTCCGTGCTGTCTCCAGGAACCACAGCATTTTGATTCCTGTCCCTCACGATGGTCTGTAAGGGCCCTGTCACCCTGGCTAGCCAGCCCTGCTCCCATTCTTGAAGGACTTGCTCTAAAAGGGTGTTGAGTAAGATGCTACAGGCCTCTTCTGCTGGATGTTGGTCAGCAGAAAAATACGTGTTCTTTCACCAGAAGCTGCCAAAGTTGCTCACTTATACTCAGTGCTGGAGATACTGAATTTTGGTTTTAGTAGCAGGAAAAAGTAGAGGAGTGCTGGATCCGGCCCAAGTGGTTGCATGGGACTGCACATCTTCCCAGCACCGTGCATGAGCCTCAAACTGACAACTGGTTCCCTGTGCTGTCACTGGGATCCACCTCTGCAACCTGTAATTAGTGCTGTCAGCAGAGCAGCGTGAGCAGCCACTTAAGCATTAATTACTTTAATGAACTTACTAAGGTGGGTTTAGGTACTAAAGCATTTTGTTGTTACTATAAATTTTTAAGTCAAAATATTAGACTGTGGAGTCGATGGGAGATGATGTGAAGCTCAAGCCTGGTGGCTTTCCTCTTGTCTTAATGTTCAAAGTGTGGGTTTTTTTTAGGTAATTTAATCATGCAGTCTTTTCTCCTCCATTTCCCAGAAGCAGCCATGGCCAGCAGCGTGGCAGGAGAGCGTAAGGAGGCTCTCTCCCCATTTGCTCATATATAGGTGTAAGGGATGCAGTGAGTACAGACAGGGCAATCTGCCATTCAAGCTCAGAAGATGGATGTCACCTTTCTTGCACCGTGACAGCTAAAAGGTGGCCCATGATGCCTGGGCTCTTGTAGTGTTAAATATGTGATGAAAAACTCCCCGATGTGAGGGAGCTCTCTTATAAGCAAACAGGATGGAATAAAATGGTTCATTAACAAAACTGGTTTTAATACAGAAGTTAGCAGAGTTTTCACTACTGTGGAGAGGAGAATAGTCCTGCCATTGCTAATGGCAAAACTTAATGGGGAATTTTAATGACTGTTAATTATTTTGAAAATTGCAGTTTTCTTGGGAAATGCAGTATACTTTGGCAAACTGAAGCTTTTCTCTGCTATTGCAGAAAGGAAAACTATAACTCCTCTGGGCTGACTCTTGCTGAAGAGAGTATGGGAGGCATTAGACTTGCAACACTAATGTGGAGAGTTGGACAGGGTCTTTCATCCCAGAACAGGAGACCTCTCGAAGGGACAAAGGGACAGAATTGTGATATATTGCTCGCTCTCTCTGCTCCCTGCTGTTTCCTGCAACTGCGTGTTCCCAGCATCAAGGAGTTGTGTCTTCAATGTTCAGAGATACTGCTCTGATAAATGGGATGCTTTAAACCTGCATAAAAGCTGTAGGAATGATGTATTTTTTAATTTGGTAGTTTAAACTATGTATTTTGTTAGTAAGCTCAGCATGTAAATAAAAATTAAAAAAAAAAAAAAAAAAAAAAACCCAAAAACCCCCTACTGTATGCACTGAGCCTGAAGTGCTCATTCAGAAACAGGATGAAACATCAGTGACCTGGTCTGAAGCACTAAGGCAAAGCACTTTCTGGAGGAGAATTTCAGCTCTTTTCCTCTTTATGTTAAGTAAAAGACTCCTAGACTGACCCTGAAGGCTGTTAGACCAGTCTTGTGAGTGTTGGGAGTCCTGAGCTCACATCCCTGGTGTAAGCTGTGCCCGTGGGCTTGGACCCCAGACCTCCCCTCCCATGAAGAGCATCCTTGTTCCTCTGCCATGATGTACACAACTCCTCAGCAGTTTGTGAGAGGGAACTGGATTTCTCTCTCTGCTGAGGTCTGATCTGAAGGGTTTTGCTGAATTCAAGCCATATTCTGCAGATGAAAGTTTTAAGCTGACTGAGATGGCTTTTGAAAGTGAAGGAGCCACTCACTAAAATGGAAAATGCTCCCAACCCTGTGTGCAGTTTCTTTTTTACTGTGTCCAAGTGCAGGAAGCTGAGCAGAGGAGAGCTGGCAGCAAAAGCTATCTTGTTTTGAGTTTGCGTGAGGCTGGCACTTTGGTGTCTGTGGATACGGCAGGGGTGGGTGAAAGCAACAAGTTGGACTTTTTTTTTCTCTCTGAAAAGTCTAAATAACCTGTCAGCCTCTCAAGCTGCTTCCCCGTGGGCTAACCTCCTGGCAACTACAAAGCTATATTGCATCATCCAGCCTGGGAACACTCATCTTCTACTGCTTGAGGTGGTGGGAAGCAGAAATCACATAGAACTTGTGACAGAAGAAGTCGGAGAGAGTTTTCAACTTTGTGTGATGAGACAGGTGAAATAACTATTAAAACAAGGTGGTCTGTATGCAAAGCACTTGACAGTCAGGTTATAGACCAACCCAGGTTGTATCACTGCATGCCCACTTGTTTTGACCTAATTTACACGTCTTTTGTGCTGTCTCTGAGGAGTCGTGGAAGGCAATTTCAAACCTTCTTCAAAGAAATTAGGAAATGTTAAGGAAATGAATGTTTTGTCCACTCTTCTTCTTTTTCTTTTAATTTTTTTTTTCTTTTTTTTAACTTGGATGCTCAAGGTAATGGGTCTTAAATTTGGATTGCATGACTAGGAAGCTGCAGCAAGTTTATGCTGTGATCTTTATTGAGCAGACCATCCTCAACTGGATCAGGCCCAGGGCCCACGAGGAGGATGATCTCCAGCTTCAGGCCCTGGCTGGGGGGACTAGTGTCCTCTGTGCACAGCAGCCGTCACACCGATTTCTTTCTGTACCTTCTGTCAGGCCCGTCTCATTGATTATAAGTATTACTGGAGCTGTGAAAAACCTGCATTTCTGCCAAGCTCAGGTGCTAACTTCTGATTCAACTCTTGAATGTATGAACTGGTTTCCATGCAGTGCTGAATACCTTTAATGATGATGTTCACAGATGAACTCTCTTGACTTCTCTGACAAGGCTTTGGTGGTTGCCAAGGGCTGGGAGAGAAGTCCCTGTGGCTCTCTAATCCATTTGGTTATGTTGAAAACAACTCTGCAGCATGGAGAGTTGGGCTGCACAGGCATTTCTTGGAAATGCCCATACTTGGTACGCAGTGGTAGGAGGATCACCCACACCTCCAGGCCAGGTCCCACCAAGAGCCAGCATGCCACTAGCTGTGGGACTTTGTGCAGTTGCGTGGTGGCCCATGACAGCTGCCCACTGCCTCTGTGTCCCGAGCCGGCATCGGGCTGTCGCGGGCGCTGCGAGGCAGCAGCTGCGCGGGAGTGATGCTTGACATTGAGGGTTGCTTTGGGATTGGAGGGGTTTGACCTGGCGAGTAAATTGAACGTGCTTTTTCATTAATACAGAAAAGAAGTTCTAGAGTGTGTGATTTGTCTGTGTGTGGTAGGTGCTGAAATGAAGATTGAAAGAGAACAGGGTACAATTCCCCAACGGGGAGAGGTGCGCTCGTGCACGCGCTTTTGCAGATGACACCAAGTTGGGAGGCAGGTTGATCTGCTTGAGGGTAGGGAGGCTCTACAGAGAGATCTGGGCAGGCTGGATCGATGGGCGGAGGCCAATCGTATGCAGTTCAACAGAGCCAAGTGCCGGGTCCTGCACTTCGGTCACGGCAACCCCATGCAGCGCTACGGGCTTGGGGAAGAGTGGCTGGAAAGCTGCCCGGCAGAGAAAGACCTGGGGGTGCTGGTTGACAGCCGGCTGAATACGAGCCGGTAGTGGGGTGCCCGGTGGCCAAGGTGGCCAACGGCATCCTGGCCCGTATCAGAAATAGTGTGGCCGGCAGGAGCAGGGAGGTAGTTGTTCCCCTGTACTGGGCACTGGTGAGGCCGCACCTCGAGTCCCGTGTTCAGTTTTGGGCCCCTCACTGCAGGAAAGACATTGAGTTGCTGGAGCGTGTCCAGAGAAGGGCAACCAAGTTGGTGAGGGGCCTGGAGCACAAGTCTTCTGAGGAGCGGCTGAGGGAGCTGGGGCTGTTTAGTCTGGAGAAGAGGAGGCTGAGGGGAGACCTTCTCACGCTCTACAACTACCTGAAGGGGGGTTGTAGTGAGGTGGGTGCTGGTCTCTTCTGTCAGGTGGCTGGAGGTAGGATGAGAGGAAATGGCCTCACGTTGAGGCAAGGGAGATTTAGGTTGGATATTAGGAAAAATTTCTTTACTGAGAGGGTTGTCAGACATTGGAATAGGCTGCCCAGGGAAGTGGTTGAGTCACCATCCCTGGAGGTATTAAAAAAGCAAGTAGATGGGGTACTTCAGGACGTGGTTTAGTGGGCATTGTTGATGGTTGGACTCGATGATCTTGAAGGTCTTTTCCAACCTAAATGATTCTATGATTCTGTGATTCTATTCTATGAAACTCTGGGGGAATCGTGGGATTTGATCAGCCCCAAAAACTTGCAAACTTCTGGGACTTGGGCTTGTGAGAGGGCAGATAAAAAAGAAGTGGTCCTGCCTGGGTTGCTGGTAAAGATCAGAGATGGTTGTCAAGTGTAGGCTTGGCGACCAAATGTGCTTCATTCTCCATCTTGGTGATGACATCATTCCTGATTCATAATTAAATGAAGCGTGCTGCCACACTGCAAGCCCTTCAGCTGACCTTGCTCCCCCACCTCTTGCAACTCACTCTCCCTGCCCAGCCCAGGTCCTCGATGTGGTCAGCAAACAGGTCCAAGCCAAGTGGTGGGGACCTTCCCGAGGGAGCGATACCAGCTGAGAGCTGCTGCCGAGCCACAGCTTTGGTTTCTCTTTTTAAACGTGCTCTGTCAAATAGAAGGTTCACCTTGGGGTCTGGTTGCCGTCAAAGCTGTTAGTGTTGACTTCAGCTGCTTTGCCCAATTCCTCTCGGCTGAACAACGGAGAGGATGGGGGAGAGGAAAGGAGAGTTTTCTTGTGCTTAAAGGGTGGAGCTGGGACCTGGGACTCAAGGGCACTCTCACAGCTGTGCCGTGGACTGTCACTGTGACCTTGGCAAAGAAACCTGAGCCTCCAGAGTCTTGGTCTAACTCGGGCTGAGATGTCACATCTGTGAAACGAGGCGAATACTGATTGTAAAATCCCAGGAGACAGACTGGAGCTCGCTCTGCTAATGGCAGCAGCCAGCGCTTTCGGAGACCTCTGGATGAAAGGCTCTGTTGAAATTCAAATCTCTGAATAGTGTAAAATTTGCTGCTGAATAATTGCAGGTTGCAAAAACAGAAGGGCTGCTAAGGATCAGCCGATGCTTCTCTGGTAAAGTTCAGGTTGCTGCTAAACTTGTGTGAAAGTTTTCTTTCTGTAGCATTTGCTTTTTAAAAGGAAACCACAATCTCTCTTTATCTGACAAAAAAAAAAAAAAAACGAAAGAAAGGGGAGGACTTACTGCTTTTATAGGCATTTCCCTTCCAGCACTGCATGGCAATGCAGTTTCCAGTAAGAAACAGTGCTGTTGAGCAGGGGGTGATGTTTTAGCAGATTACACTTTTAACTCCTGGCGTGTCCCCTGCAGTCTCCAGTGTGGGGTAATGGTGTGAGACACATCTGGGCTGGGCGTGACCTGGGGGCTGGCACCAACTCCTGCTGCTGCCGCGTCACACAAGACTGATTTTGAGAGGGCTGCATTGCAGACCGTGCCCTGGCACACCACGCTTCTGCCTTACGCAGGCGTTCAGACCTTGGCTACGTGGCACCCTGTTTCATGAATGCAGTGATCCATGGGAACAGAGCTAAGGTTGTGATTTGGTCCTGTATGTCTTAAAGATCTTCATCCCCAATGTACTCATGCTAAACTAAAGGGACAAACTTGGAGGGGAAAAAAAAAAACAAACCCATAACATGCTGATCGAGGTCAGAGTGGATGCTGCTGAGGGTGGAGAAGGTACCGAAACAGCCAGAGCAGTTGGAGCTTCTCTAAAGACCAGGGCAAGGTTAGAGATGCACAACTGAGAAAAGGGGTCTCTGAAGTGGGGTGGGCTGAGGAGTAGAGAAGGGGGAGAGCCTGGTCTGCTGGCAAGCTCCTGGGCTGTCAGCAGGCTGTTGCTGTGGGGAATCGTTTTGTATTAATTCAGGGCAGCTTGAAAAGCAGATATGTATTTCCTCACCCCTCCACCAAAACCTCTTTTCTGTTACTCTAAATAGAAAGTTTCCTGTTTTATAATTGAGACTCTTAAAAACATTCTTGTGGTTCAGGTCAACATACAGCTGCTTAGCTGAGGCTATAGGATGCCTGAAATACGAGCTGGGGCAGAGGCTGTTGACTCTGGAACCTAATAACACTTTCAAATGGCAATATGAACTATTTCCTGCTACACAGAGCGTATTAGAGTATCCTCTTGCAAATACTGGCAGGCTGGCTCTGCATGGAGCTTGGGGGGGTATTGCAGTTCTGCTCCTCAGATCACCTGTTATGTTATTGTGTTAATGTAACTGGGGAAGCTCTTCATGTACTCAGACAGCTGCAAAAGTTTACCTCCTGACACCATTGCTCCCTTTTATCTAAACACTTCTTAGGCTGTATTAAAGCCAATTAATTTTTTGCTGCATTTCCTTTTTAGTACCCTGAAAGATTTATTTTCTAATAAGCTTAGTATAGACATCACAGGTGATGACTGCTGCATGTCTCAGTAGACAGGTTTTGGTCCAATACATCAAAAGTAGTTTCTGAACAGGTATATAAGTGGGATCCTCTGTGTTACTCAGATAAAAGGCTTTGATGTTGTGTTGTCTGAATGGATTTGCATGTGTTGTCATGACTTCCAATAAGAGCTTTTTGTAGGAAGAAAGCTGGAAGTAGCCAGAGTAGTAGGAGAACAGGAGGTCCTGGTTGAGCATTTACTGACTCTGTAGGTGCCCTTCATCTAACTCGGCCTGAAACATGAAGGGAAGCGAGATGTGTTGCTTGCCTGCTTGCACCCACCAAACCCAACATTTCAGGTGCAAACTCAAGAGATGGAGGATGCTGGTTCCTATTGAGCCACTGCTGGAGGACGTGGCTGTCCCTCATCCCCCATTTTCTGTTGGTGTTCTTTGCTCAAGCCACTGGCTCGTGTGGCGCTGACTGCAGTGGGACGATTCCCTCTGTGCGTTGTCAGTGCCTTCTGCTGAGCACCACTGCACCCTAAAAGCCAGCATTGCTGTGCTCATTGCTACAGCTTCTGAGTCATCTTTGGGGAACTTGGCCTCGGTCTCCTTGATCCATACCTCCATAAGTCTGACTTAAATTTTTCTTTTAGTACTCTTTAAATGGCACCATTCAAATACCTACTCCAAAATGCCTCTTAAAGAGAGAAGAGGTTCTTTGGCAGCCCAGGTGTCACTGTCGCAATGATATTGGGGAATCTGCTTTCCTGGCTCCCTGCCGACAGAAATCTTGCTGAAGGCAGCTGAGCCTGAAGGTTACATAAAACACTCATCCCTTTTAAAGCCCATCATCTGTTTAAAAACCATACCAAAATGATTTATTTGTTCTTCCAATAACAGATGAGGAATGGGAAACCAGGAAAATAATCTCTGACTTTACTTTTCCTTTATGTATTTGGTATCTCCTGCATGGACCAATTTCGCTCTTAGTCTGAGGAGCAGGAGAGGATGAGGATGCTTTTGAACATGATGCTACATCCTTAGAAAGGCTTCTCAATTGGCAGCATGCTCTAATTTTTATTTTCCCTATTGAAATGAATTTGCCTTTGTTTCTGCTGCTTCCTTTGAGCATTGTTGGTTGCAGATGGGTAACTTGCACACTGTTACTTATCTGACTAATCCTAGGTGGATGGCAGCCATTAAAGAAAGATGCTTTAGCATCACTAGCACTAAGTGGATTATCAGAGCTTGAAGTCCTGTAGATGCAGAACAAGAAAAATGATGGATGCAGTAGGGTTTGGGTGCCTGGCAGTGGCCCATTCATCCAAGACGCAGCTGTAGGTGGCTGTCCCCTTATAGTATTCATCTTGGTGCTCTGGTACTACAATGATGGATAGCGGTCAAAGCATAAAGCAAAAATTGATTGAAATAGACACAAAGAGAGGGAGAAAGAATTGGACCCTCTGCATTAAATAAGTGTATGAGTTGTTGACAACTCTCACTTGTTGTCAGAATAAAACTTGTGTGCGAACTGGGCCCCAAGATCTGCAGGAAGAGCCTGCCATGTGAAGCAGGCTCCTTGGGGCTACGGAAGGGTATGCCCTCTTAAGCAAGAAGCATCAAAATCAGAAATAGATTTTACTTGAGAGAAGCAGCACCTGGGCTGAGTGTAGCTGCATGAAATGTCCCTGCCCGTGTGAATATGGCACGAAGCAGATGGGGCTCTGCTGGCCTCTTTCCAAACTTCCAGATTTTTGGGGTATATTAGAAGGAATGTGTGTGCCCAGCTATAAACTAGGTGGGAAGTGTCTTAACAGGCTTTGAACCTTCCCAAGAAAGCTTGGTGATCAATCATGATGCATTGTCTCAGTTGCTAGCTCAGCAGGCAAACTGGGCCATATTTATTTTTAGGTGTACTAAATGTTTGAAGCTGTCTAAATGTGGGGTTTTGTTTTCTGTGGGGTTTTTTGTCTTTCAAAAAGCTTTAGGGAGATGCCGAGTTTATCACTGGACCAGGATGGGCTATCAGTTGTACATTGCAGGGAGTGGAGGATAAGCTGAGTAAGTTCATCCTGTTATTGCTCAGGGTTTAGATATGCTCTTAAATATGAATATCATAGTATGCTGTGTTAGGAAGCCGGATGCTTTGCTGGGAGAGCGCTCATAGTTTCAATGCTGTTTTTCTGGCAATGTTTCTTTTGTGTAATAAATATCTCTGCAAAACCGTAGCATTAAAAATGCGGCTTTGAAATAGCTGTGCCCATCCATAGGACCGTGCCTGGCAGGCTGGGGATCAGTCTTTCTAGACCTTTGCCAACACACCTATGTGGCACAGACACCACCAGTATCTCACTACAAGTAATGCTGGGAAGACTTTCTTCCACTAGGCTGGGTTTTTGACTAAAGCTACATTTGGGTGGAAGTGACTTCTGGCAATGTGTGAAAGTGTGCATCTTAATCCAAGTGAAACTTCTCTTCATTTTATTCAGTGAAATTAGGTATAAACATACAAGAATTATTCTACTGCCATAGAAACCTCAGTACAATAGTAGCTTTTAAAGGTAGCCTGAGAACCAAAAAGTGAACTAGAAGAGTTTAAATATTTTCAAAAAGAAATTGTTGAGTGCAAAGGATCAGGATGAACCTAGAGTTTTAAAAAATGATGGCCTGTGTGTGGGTGTAAACTTGGAGCACACAGGTAAGCCTGCTTGCCAGTATCGACAGTTTGCCACTACATATTTTTAGGAGGAATCAGGACCTCCTGTCAGAAAGGTGTTTGTTGTTTTTTTCCCCTCCCTGGTATCCATATCAGTTTCAGTTGGCTTTTTCTCTTATGACTTATTAATACTTGAGGTATGCAAACGCTGGGTATAGATGGGAGTGTAATAGTATCCAGAATTTTATGGTGTAGCTTATTGACTTAGGGGGAGCTGCACTGACAAAGGTGTTTTTTCTCCATGGAAAAGTCTTCATCTGGTTTAGGAACTTTCCTGGAAAAGCTGTTTCTAGTGTAAACTCAGTGGGAAGTAACTGGTGAAAAACCATAGTGCTGTAATATCTCTGCAGGTGAGAGAGCTGATTACCCCACCTGAATTTTCCTTAGGGACTTTGCAATGGTTTTTTTGTCTTCCCCCTGATTTATAGGTTTTGGGGAGAATAAGTGAGGCTTGGACATGCTTGGGAGGAGGGGGAGCTCCTGAGAAGTGGGTTTGTTGTGTTTGGGGAAGAGAATCTGTCTGAGGCTGCCCCAGGACATGTGATGGAGGGTGACTTAAAATCTAGGATGTATTTTCACAGCTGTTGTGGGAGCTTTTTCCATTTAACACAGCACAGATGTGAATGATAAAATATAAATTGAAGATTAATGTACACCATTTTGGCATGTGAGAGGTTCAATTATAGGCAGAGCAAGCAGAATAATGGAAAATACATTTGGGTGATTGTTCAGTTAATATAATTTGCGATGAATTATTCACAATTTGTCCACCCAGCTCTTATTGTAATCATTTTCATTCCTTCATTTGCTATGTGTTTGAAACTGCTTCCCACAACTTGTGCTTGACATGTAATAAAGTATATCTACGCATCCAGCCCCTTCTCCCCACCTGCCCCCTGCCTGCATGCAAAGAAGGACAGATTTTAAAGAGCTCAGCATTTTAGGCACTGAGCTCTCTTTAAGAAGTTAATCATAAGTGTTATAGTGGAGGCTGCTGCCTGCTGAACCTGCCGATGTGACCCATAAAAGCCCGTTCTGTTGGGCTCGCTGTGACCTGAGCCCGCAGGGGAGCTTGCAGAGGACTCATTTCCACACTATACCTTGTGCATATGGGGGCAATCTTTCTTTCACAAGTGGTGTGCTGGGGCTTGAGCTGACAGAAGGCGATCGGCTGGCGTCAAGTGATTAATCTGTGTCTTTGCGAGCTGAAGCGTATGCTTCCTACCTGTATGGCATCATTCGTGCCTGGAGGTGGGAGGAGAAGGTGTTGAGCTTTGCAGTGAGGTGTGCAGCACTGGCAGGCTTGAAGAGAAGCACTTTGCTTGCTCAGGTCCCTGTTCCTTATGTTGTGCATTAAGCAGCGGAGCGGGTCGGTGACAGTGCCACAGCCCTGGAGCTGAGGGTCCAGCTTCCAGCACTGCAGAGCGTTGCAGTTGTGTCCCCCCCGTCCTATTCTTAATGCACTGGAAAACCCACATTTCTCCTGAAGTTTATCAGAAAGGAGGACTTGTTCTTCTCGGCCACGTGGGAGGGGCTGTTCTGGGTAGTGGGCATGGCAAAGATGTCCATGTCCTCCCTCCACGCCCCTCTGCAGGTCTGCCTGCAGGGAGCTGGGGGTGATGAAGCTGCTCTTTGCCACCCCATGTCCTGCTTCGGGGGGTGGTGGGTAGGAATCGGGGCTGTGTTCTGCTACGAGCTTGGTGGGATGCTGGGTAAATCCTCTCACTTGTAAAAGTGGGCATATGCAATAGCAAATCACAGCTCTTGGAGACTTCTGTCTCGCTGTTGCGATTTGTTGTCTGGAGCGTGAGCAATACTGAAGGCGACAGCCCTCTGTCTTTAGAGAAAAGGGCCAGAACTTGCTGCCCAGCCCTGTGCTCCCCCCTGCCAAACCCCGAGATGCAAACTTCAGCTTAGGACTGGCTGGAAAGGAGTCTGATCTCTTTTTCAAGCCATGCTTGCCTGGACTTATTGGTACCACATCCATACCTAGCTTCATTACCTGACTTTTCTGTGTCTTTTCTGGTGTCTAGTGGTTGTCAGTCTTCGGTGTGTTGGAAGATACTGGGAAATGTTTTGAGGGCTGTGGTGAGCCGGTCCTGAGGGCAGATGGGAGCCAAGGGGAGGTGCACTGTGAGCATGAGGGCTGCTGCAGGGGTTAGTGAAGAATTCAAAGCTGCTTTAGGGTAAGATAAATCCCTCTCTGAATCTTAACCCTTCAAGGACTCTTACAAGCTCTGTCAAGCCACGATTGCAGAGCCTTCAACACAAAACCATATTCCATAACAAGCTGGGATTTATGCTACTGCTTCTTCCCATGGAGGGACAGCACTTGTAAGGTTAAACTGCCAGCATCTACTTGTCCAAATCTCCATAATCAGGCAAAACATGATTATGGAGCTGCATGTCATTAGTACACAATGGCTCTTAAATGACTGGGATTGAATTAAAACCCTAATGGCAGAGCATCCAAAGTAAATAAGAGACAACCAGATCCACTAATGAATGGCTCGCCTATCACTCAGCTTGGATTAGGAGAGCAGGAGCTTGGGGCTGGCCAGAAACAGTAGAAGCACAGGCATTAAATTGAATATACTGGCTGGGGTTCAGCGCTCTTGTGACTGTCAAGCATGCAAGTGTCGGGGGGTGTGAGCTGAGTGTAGGCGTGGGCTTCCTGCACTGGCCTTTGAGCTGGAAAAAACTCAGGCTCTTTGGACTCGCCGCGGTGGGGGATGAGTTTTGTTCTTTGTGGTATTCTGCTTTTTTGTATCAGTTTCATCAAGCAGGTGTCAATGCCTTGAATGTAAATTCCAGCATTCATTTTGAGTTGGGTGAAACAATCCTGTGATATAAAGTGTTTTATTTCACTTCTGTCCAGTTTTGCCTTCCTTTTTGATAACATCAGACCGGTGGCTTCCAAATAAAATTTCACTTGGGTTTCGATTTGCCTTTCTTGCAAGTGCATTTTCCGGATCTTTTAAACAAAGCTTCATAAATCAACATTGATGTCATTGTGGACGTGTTTTCCATGTCCTACTTTGGATGCCAGAAGTGCTCTGACCCCAGGGACAGCCCTGCGATGGGTTTCCCTGTGGATGTGCTGGGGAAAGAGCTCCCTCTAACAGTGGGACAGCGATCAGTCAAAGGCAGCAGCAGCAGCAGCAGCAGAGGCTGCAAGATGCTTTGGGAGTGACCAGCCTTGCAGTCGTTTTGATTGCCAGCTCTGAAGATGGTTATTGCCCTTTTAGCTTTGTTAGTGTTCCTTATTTTGCAGCTCTGGTTTCACTTAATGGATGCATCCTTGCCATCAAATAAGATGGGTCTTGAATATCTGTTGCTACCCTGGCCCCAGGGAGATGATTATGAACCTCTGGCTTGTGCCTGTGCTGTCAGTGACATCTGAGGTGGGAAAAGCATTAGGTAGTGAAATCTCTGGAGAAAAAGCAGGGAATAAACAAGTAAACAACAGAAGATGGGCATAGATCATCAAGATCTGTCAGCAGTGTTGAATTTGAAGAATTCCTGGTGTTGCTATTAATTTATGTCCTCTGCCAGCCTTATTGCTATTACCATGCACAAGATCTGTACCTCAGAGCAAACTTTATTTTTTACCTAGGGGCTAATGACTTTTCATGTGTTTCAGAAATTTGCATTTTAATGGAATAAATCTTATCCTTTTCCCCCAAAGCAGCAATTAAAAAATAAAGCCTCTGGGCAACTTTCTTCAAATACCTAACAGCTCATGTGAAGTGGCCAAAGCAACCCTGATGTATTTTAGATGTGGCAGGCCCCTGAATGTATTGGGCTTCTCGTCCCAGACTGATAACTTCTTGAGGCAAGACCTCATCCCTCCCAGAGTGGGATGTCTCTTACGGTTATAACTCAGGAGCCCAAAATTACCGATTGCCTTTGAGTTCCCCTGGGCTGCAGTGTGCAGAGGTTGCACTCAGATGTTGCAAAGCACAAGATAAAAATGTAGACTGTTCCAGCACAACCATATGAAAATGATAGCTGTAATAGCAGTCTCCTTTGGAAGGAATTTGGGGGAAAATTGTATGCTGGTGCTCTCTGCTGGATAAAACCAAGAAGGCTTTTTTTCTCACTGGCACTGCAGTGACTGTGGGTTGATGCCAGTGTTGGGCTCTTGGCTGTGAGGTCTCCTGCAGCTCTGTCCACACTGGAACACCCTGATGGTGCAGGTTGCCTTTGTCTTGAACTGGCCAGGGCTAGCTGAGAGCAAGAGATGTGTTAGGATTACGGTTCTGACTCTCCTTTCCTCCTGTCTCCTTCCCTTACAGTGTGTTACTTGCTGAAGAGCAACGTCAGCCCAGACCTGTGCAATGAAGATGGATTAACTGCACTGCATCAGGTGAGGCATGGGAGGAGGCTCCCTGCTGCTCTGCACTGTCACGGCTTCCCACTGCCCTCTGAGCAGGCCTGTCGGGGTAAACAGAGAGCGCTCTTGTATTTCATTTTTTTGTGCAGTTAAAGCAGTGAAACTTCACTATGTTGTGCTGGTGATCCTGTTTCTTGGGGAGCAAACTGAGATGAAACACTTCTCTTGCTGTATCCCAGACTTTGTGCAGTGATAAGAGCTCAGGAATTGGGGCTGGATCTCAGATGCAAACAACATTTCTTCGACCCTTTAGTCTTTGCAGGGCTGGGCTATAAACTCTTAAAGCAGATCAAATCAAATTGAGAGACTTTGGCAACTCACGAATTTTGAAACTGGTTTAAATAAACAATGCGCAGGATGCTTGGAGAGCCTGCTGCTGCTCTCTGTAGGCTTAGGGACTTCTGAAAGTCTGTATGAGATGGCAGCAGCTGATCGCCAGTAAAATACAGCCTTGCTATAGTGGTGTATGAGCCTGCGTCCTTCCTCAGAGCCTCTGCACTGATCCCGTAAAGGTTTTTCTATTCTTCTTCCTAAGGCCCCCGTCCCCACCCCTCCTCATGAGTCCTGATTTTCAGTGCGAAACCACCAGCAGAGTCAGCCTGCAGAAGGGCCGTGGGACTCACCGTGCCTGGCAGCTGCCGCCTCCGCTGCTGCGAAAAACAGTGGCGTGGTTGTCACACTCGGTCTGAGGGCGGAATGGGGACTCCTGGTTTTCTTGCCATTAGTTCCTGCTGTAAATGCTCCCATTGACTTGAGATTTTGGATTCTTCTGCAAGTCGCTTGCTCTCTTCAAAGCTGGATGGATGGTTGCTTAAAAATGCAAACTGGCTTCTAGAAGGACAAAAGGTCCCCACCACCACCACCTCTCCAAAGAGATGTTACTCTGCACGCAGAAATGCTGACAGCCTCATTGCTTTCCCCACTAGGTACTGAAGCCATGGAGAATCCCACCTTGCCCACTGAAGGATCAGTTATTGTAAAGGTCCATTTGGGAGTTGAGGTGGGAACTTTGCATCCACTAGAATTAATTGAATCCCTGAACAGAGAGAAGCTCCTAAGTGAACACTATAGCCCATTAGCAGTGGCTTCTAGTGAAGGATGCATTTACACTTCTGTGATAACTTGGCCGTGTGACAGGCATGATTTTAACCTCACTTCCATATACAAATAGTAAACAGAAACAGAAATACATAGAGGGTCCTTGTCACACAGCTGCTAAAATGCTTGTTGTAGGTTGTAATTCAGCCCTATTACAAGCCCATACCACAGCGCTGAGCTGTGAGTCTCCTATGTGGGTCTGCAGTAATGCGTAGACCACGAACAAGCTTCTTGCACAAGAATGAATCTTATTTTAGTGTCTTTATCATACACACATTCATATCAAGAAGTGAGCACAAGGTGGGTCAAAGAGCAAATTCCACCTCCCCTAGAGGAAAGCGGTTGAGGCCCTTCTTGCGGGTCGCCTCTGGGACTGTGGTATAAATGCATCGAGGATGCTGATTTTTTTCAGGAAATGAAAGGTGCTTTGTGAAGTACCTCATAATTCTGGGAATCCAACTTGCATCTCTTCAGATAACTGTGGTAGGTAGCGTGAGCTGCTGAGAAGACTTTTACTCATCATATGCCAATGTGTGGGATTTTCCCTAAGAAAAGGGAACGTCAGCTTGTCAGCTCATCCTTTGGTATGTGGTTATACTGGTTCCATTGAATTTCTGCTATGTTTGCTCTTGAATATGGAGGACCCAGTGGAACAAAAGCTGTCTGCATATTTGCTATTATTCCCTGCTGGTTCTGCCCCCAAGCCAGAAGGCCCTGTAAAATACCAGTGACTTTCAGTCTGTCCAGCGTAGGTAGGTGTTCTGCATAGTGGCTTTCTGACCTGCTTGCGCTCAATTTGGTGTTTAACTCTGTTGGAGGTGCTTGGTGCCAAACACTGCAGGATAAAGTAGGTCTCCACGTCCAGCTACACTGGTACAACTGAGCCCTCATCTTCCCAAAGTTTAAAAAAACCAATCTGTCTGCATCTCTTCCTCACCAGTGCTGCATAGACAACTATGAAGAGATAGTCAAGCTTCTCCTCAACCACGGGGCCAATGTCAATGCGAAGGACAATGAGCTGTGGACTCCGTTGCATGCAGCAGCTACATGTGGTCATATCAACCTGGTGAAGATCCTCATCCAGCAGTAGGTGGCTTTTTGTGTCGGTCCCTTTCTGCAGATCTGATTCTACACACAGCTTCTGTGGATGGAAGCCAAGACTGCTTAGTACCTTGCAAGATTGCAGCGGTGGTGATTAGTCCCTGCTTTCAGGCTATTCCTGGGATTCCTTCCAGCTTCAGGGAGAAGGGGGTGGAGGAGGAAGAGCAGAAAGGCTGAGGACACACAGTAAAACCCTAGGTGGCTTGACTCAGTTTCATGAAGCTTCTGGAGCCTGGGCCAAAATTTGCCAGTTTTTGCCTGTACTCTGGTGTGTACGTGTCTGTGTGTGCTTGTTGAACCATGCTTGCTGGATGGGTAGAAATAAGAGCAGCCAGCAGGATCTACCCTCAAGCTCTTAAGCACAACTTCAGGTCTTCTAGCCACAGTCAAAGAGACGCTGATGTAGAAGGACAGCAGCATGTTCGTACAGCTCAAATACTTGGGTGAACTTTGTGACCTGTCTTACTGGCTCTTAATTAGTAACCAGTTAGCTTCTTGTAATGCGTTTGTTCTCCAGTGGTATGACAAGGGGTGCTTGCACTGGACCTTCCACTTGACTTTACCAAGGCCCTAAAGCTCAAGTCTTTTCTAGATTTGCCAGCAAGGAGGAGGAAGCCAGATGTGTTTTGAGCTGTATCATGTGCAGCATTTAATAAGCACCTGCTGTGAATCCTGTCTGGAGCAAATAGTCCTGACTCTGTATGGAGCCCTCTCCTCTGTTTCCCAGAGTGATGGTGTAGAGAGCAGAGTGTGCTTTGGGAGTGTTAACATGCTGCCTTGCACAACAGTGCCTGCTGCTTCTCCCTCAGGGAGGGAGACTTCTCCCTGTGATGCTGTCATCTGGGAGACTGGTATTGAAAATACGGCCCTTCTTCTTTGGTTGTATAATGAAGGAAGTGGAGCAGTGGATGCAAACAGTCATCCCTTGGACGATGTTCCCACTTGGGTTAGGAAATTTTTTGGATGGGGGGCATAAAAATGGAGAAAACAAATGTAGAACAATGTAGTGCATTCCTGACTCTTAACTGAAGATAAGGGAGTGTCATGGGGATGGGTGGCAAGGTGAGGAACTGGAGTTTATGGCCTTAGTTGTCATAGACTGCCCTGTGTTGAGTAGTTGCCAGCAAATTTAGACTCTAATGTCATGATCCCATGCTCAGAAACAGTTTTCCCCTGGGCTTTTGAGGAATGGGATGATTTAATTTGTTTGCAACAATCAAAGTTGTCCTTTACAGGAGGTGTCACATATCAAATGACTGGTTAAACACTGCCTTTGAAGGCAATGTTACTGGTGATGGGACCTGGAGCCCTTGAAGACCATCAGAGGAAGTAGCCCACAAAAGATGTCCCGTTCCTTGCTTTCTTATTTGCTGATTAAACTAACACTGGTACTTTGCAAATGTGAATTTCAACGTAGTTTGCTCCGCTCAGGCAGAGGGGAAAAAATAAACAAACAGGAATCTAAATGCAAGTGGATACTGTCTGCTGTCCTTCCATGACTGTCAAGGTAGATCAGAATTCAGCTGAAACTATTTAACAGCTAGCTAAAGTGGCACAGTTCAGAAGGTGCTGGAAATTTTCTACTATGGGGGAATATGGGGACAGTAATCAATTTAGCTGGCAATTTTACTTCCAAATAGTGACCTCCCAGAGGTCAATAAAGCACTTAGAGAAGTGCTTTTGGAAAATCAGAAAGAAAAAATTCACCAGTTGACAGGCTATTTTTTTTTATTGCTATTTTTTGCCAACATGCCCTTGGCTAGATGGAAGGCTCCCTCCACCATTCAGCCCCTATCTTTCCCAACTTTTCTGGTCCTTGAGAACTTTTCAGTGAAGGACTGCCAGATGCCCAGATAACAAGCACCTGGTAGTTGCTTGGCATTATTATCCAGAAATTCAGCAAATAAATCATTCTGTCATTGAGAAGCTGCCAGTCTGTCCAGTGCCAGGATCAGGAGAGGACAGGAATGGCCCAGTGGCTGATGTGCCCCATAGCCCTTGAGGGAGGTGTAGCATGCTGCCTGTCATCCACTTCTGGACTTCATCTTTCCCATTCATAGCTCCATGGCTTTGCTTCAAATCTTTCTTATCTCACACAAATCTTGGTGACATTTGGGCAACTATTAAACTCCAGTTAGTTTTTGCTAAGCATTTATCCCAGTGTTTGGCACTGTCTGCTCTAGGATGTCTGAGGTCCTTTCTTGTGTAATGCCGCTTTCTCCTTGCAGTGGAGCAGACTTGTTGGCAGTAAATGCAGATGGCAACATGCCGTATGACCTCTGTGAAGATGAGCCAACTCTGGATGTCATTGAGACTTGCATGGCCTATCAAGGTAAGGAGACTGAGTTCATGTAAAATACAAAAATGGGTCAATGTAGTACTAAAAATTACCTTGTTTCTCAGCTCTTGATTTGCCTCTGGAGAAAAGCAGAGAGCTGCTGCCTGGCATAATTTCTTGGAACCTGACTCTGTCTAGTTTCTCTGATTCCTAAATAACGACGAGGGTGAAGGACAGCTGACAGTCCCCTCAGCTACATAGTCTCTGAAAAGGAGTGAGGTCATATCAGCCAGGAATCATAAGTCTAATTTTACTCAACCAGTGGAGACAAAGACCCTTTCCAACTCTTCTCTCTCTAACTGGAATTTTAACAGGGATTACACAGGAAAGAATCAATGAGATGCGGGCTGCCCCGGAGCAGGTCATGATCTGTGACATTCATGATATACTTGCAACTGGACAAGACCTGAACAGGACTGATGCCCAAGGTGCTACGCTGGTGAGTGAAACTGTGGCAGCTTCAATTTTGCCTTCCTTCAGCCCTTAGGTTATGAAACCTGCCCTGTGGCAGGAATTACAGAAAATCAACACGTACAAGTCACTGAGAGGAGTGAGGAAGCTATTTTGATCTTTCTCCCTGTTTTAGTTTATTGTCATGTAGGAACAGGTGCTGTCCATGAGTACAGCTGACAACTTAGTGTCTAACCCTGTGCTTTTTGAAGCGAATCCCTTGTTCATGTGAGCTCTGTCAGTTGTCCAGCAGCTCAGGTCTTGCAGCAAGGCTGCTGAAGTCCTGGGTCCTGTCTGACAGTGGCTGGTACGAGCAGCTTCCAAAGAAAGGTGCAAGAAATCCCACAATGAGGAGTTGCAAAACATAGCACTTCTGCTGACCTCTGGGGAAATGGGACTGAATGACCTCCCGGTAATGTCTTGCTTCTTGCTAGTCTCATAGTCTGCTCTGACCCCCACGGAGGAGACGTGAGAGTCCTCTGGTTTTCATGGGAGCAGGACCTGGTGTTGGGCACTCTGAAGACTTTCTGCCTCCTCTTCTTTCTGATTTGCATAGCATCTGGCTCATACAGAGTGCTGTGTTTATTCACATAGGATGGCATCTGGCCCTGAGCAGAGGAGAGCACCCAGGACAAATGTACAGCACAAACAAGCTGGCATCTGACTTGACTGGACAGGGACTGAGGAGGCTGAACAATCCTAGTCCTGTTCCCTTCTTTTTCACCTGCAGACGTGTCTCTTAAATCCTTGCTTACAGCAGTCCCAACTTAGGGAAAGTTCAGTAATGCTGTCTTAGGTGTTGGGACTTTCATACAACCTCGGTCACTTGATGCTTGGGTCCAGACATAACTGATATACAGGCCACTTGGTGTCATTTGTTTGATGGCCAGACCATGGCAGTGCATTCAGGTTTCTTAATCTAAATTATCACCTATAGCATATATCAGAAGCATAAGGGGAGGGCATCCCTCCAAGATAAACTTGGATGACTGAAGCTTTTATTGCAGCTTATTTTTTTAACGCATTTTTCACTTTAACAAGGATTATATACATAAATTTAAGCAGACCTCTTGGCTTCCCTTTTTATATCACCCCCAAGTGATTCCTTGTTAATTCATATGGCCTCTAGAGGGTATGACCCAGTGCCATGGAATTTATGTAGAAATTAATTGAATTGCCAGAAAGCATCAGAATTTATTTCCAGATGAGGGTTTAACTTTGTGTAGTGGAATCCACATGGAAAATTTGAAAAGAAGCTTTCATTCTCCTCTTCAGCACAGTTGAAATAGGATGAGCTCTAAGTGGAGTTCATACCTTCAGAGTAGTGCATAGGTCAATGTTTTGCTCAGAGATGCAACAGCAGACCGCAACTGTGAAAATCTTCAGAGACATGAAGTGTCGTGGGGGACTAAAGGAGACTATTATTGATGTCTCCAAAGTGGTGGTTGTAGTTGGAAGCCAATACCTGAAAAATCATATTCCCTTAACTAAAAGTAGCCAAGGATTAAAATGTTTTTGATTTTCAAATGGTGAAAATGATTAGAGCATGAGTGGAAGTGCAGTTGCACAAAGAGAGTCCTGACTAAAGCAGGCTGAAAATTTGATCAAAAAAAAAATCACATCCACAGCACTTAAATGGGGAAGAGGAGACATTCTTCTGGCATGAGGAACGCAGAGCTTATACTGGATGATATTCTCCTTTGCAAGCTTGCATTTTAATGGTGCTGTTTCCCTACAGAGTTGGAAGCACTTAAGAGCCCTTGATTTAAAATGTAAAAACATTATTCTTCTAACCCATTTATGTAAGTTATTTTAAGAACTGTTAAGCAGTTTCCTCTCCAAACAGAATTACATGCAGGTAATACTGAGTTTCAGTAACAGGAACAACCTGCTTTTGACCTGATGGCATCTGCCAAATGTGAAATGTGCTGCCTGTCCAGATCTAGACTCGGACGTTATCCAAGAAATTCCACTGAAACTTGGTGTATAAAACCATTCATGGTCCTTGCAGGTGGTTCATGCTCTGTTCCTTATCTCCTAGCTACATATAGCTGCAGCCAATGGTTATCTGCATGCAGCTGAAGTCCTTCTTGACCAGGGGGCAAGCCTGGATGTTAAGGACTGGGATGGCTGGGAACCTCTTCATGCTGCTGCTTTCTGGGGACAGGTAATGATTTTGTTGCAAATGTCATGGATGAGGGTGACATTTCTTTATTCCTGGACAAATTGTGGAGCACTCTGCAAATAGAAGAAATCTGTACTAGGGCTGGACTCTCTGGACAGCATCATATGAGGTCCTTGGGGCTCCAAAAAGAACCTGTTGCTGAGAAAGTTTGGGGAGAGTATGTCTGTGCAGGTGAATGGTAGGAAAAATGTTTAACATCACACACGTACCAGAATAATTTGAGGCGAGTTGAGCATGCATGCCATTTCTTCTTATCTTATTCCAACTTGTCAGCTTTGAGGAGGAAAGCGATTGCCTAAAATACCTCTGTCAACTTGGCTTTCTTTCCCTTTCTTTAGATGCAGATGGCTGAGTTGCTTGTGTCCCACGGGGCTAGTTTGAGTGCTAGGACATCTCTGGATGAGATGCCAATAGGTGAGTTTGCTAAGCTTAAAAAAAAGAAATCACTAAGAAAAGCTTTTCCCCCTAAGTGTGCTGGAGTCTTCACATGGTGCTTTCAGAAGCATTAACATCATTTTTCAGATGTTTTTAGAATGAAAGTTGCAGTTACTTTAACTGGGACTGAAGTGTTAAAGCACCTACTTTGTTATTTCTGAAAATGCTTATTCCTGCTCATAAAAACAAGAGAGAATGAGTTTCTCGAGCACCAAGTCTTTCTGCCTGTGTGTTTACACTCATGTTATCCCTCTGTACCTGTGCTTGGGAGTCTCTCCGCTCTGACATTGTAGTCTTGGACCTGAGCAGCTGTTGAGTGCAGCCCTAAGACGTGGGTGTCTAACTTTGCTTTGATGCAATGAAGTGTGGTAAGCTACAAGGGGTTGGAGGGGAATGAGAAGGCATACACAAGTCTTGGAACAGATTGGAAGTAAAACTGCTAGCATCTGAACATGTGTATTATAACCTTGTGCCATATTTTCTTTTGGCAAAAGGTTTTCTGAGCCTTAATTGAAAAATATGTGCATTCTTATTTTGAAGGTTGAAAGTTCTTGTCTTCTGCCCTGGTCTGGTCTGGTTTTGTCTGCTCTTTTTTTCATTTTGGAGGCTTAAGTAAAAATGCTGTATTCAGGGGAGCTGCAGTCTGGTAATTACAGAAATTTCTTTTCCTCCCATCTTGAAGTGTTGATACAATGGTCAATATATCTCTCACCCTTTCATGGGTAAAGGCATGGCATGCTGCAGAGATGGGACAAAACCTAGTTGAATAGCTGGATCAATGCAAAGCTGAGCCCCCATCACAGTCAGCAGCTCTTGTTTTCTGCTCCTGTTTAGGTGTCCAAACCATTCTGTCTCCCCTAATTTGTTTAGAGATTAATGTGCCTAAGCATATTTTGCTTAAATTTCCCTTCTCTTCCTCCTAGCTTTTGTGGTTGTATATACTAGGAAGGCACAGTTAGTAACATGATATTAATGGTACCACATTTGAACTGTCTGATTAACGGCTTGGTTTGTGTGTGCCATAGATCTGTGTGAAGAGGAGGAATTCAAAGTATTGCTTCTGGAGTTGAAACACAAACACGATGTGATCATGAAGTCTCAGATGAGGCATAAATCCTCCCTAAGTCGAAGGACCTCCAGCACTGGCAGCCGGGGGTAAGTGCGTTGTTCCCTGCAGGTCACCCGGTGCCGAAGCTTGGCCACCCAGATGTGGTTGCAGAGCACTCTGCAGTCGGCATGAGGAGAGCAACCCGTCTGTCCTTTCTAAACAAACTCTGAAAGGCAGAAGCTGACTCTCGGTTGCTGAAAGCAGAGCTCCTTTGAAGAGTGGTTCTTTCACTAGAAAGAGGTGTTGTTTCTTGGGGGCAAAATGGCTTTGTGCTGTTGTGGTTTAAGAACTTCTCCGAGCATAGGACCAAGTGGTTAGAATTTACCCTGTTAAACCACTGATACTGGTGTCAGAAAATCAGTGCTTCCAGTGGATTAACTTGAGCTTCTCAATAATATGTCTCACGGCCAAGATACTGTGCTCAGACACAGTTTGCACAGGTCTTTATAAGATGTTTACTAGACACCAAAGCAGTCCTGCAGACCACAAAACGTCCTAAACAGCCTGTGGGCTGTTTCCCTCTATATTTACTCCACTGGTTGCAGAGTAGTTCCATTAGGTGAGCTGTATGAGATCTAACACAGATTTGCAGTACTACTTTTAGAGTCCTTAAAATTCCTCCCACCTTTAATAGCCACACTAGTGCCTTTGCTTTGCATGGGTGCCAGGAAGCAAAATTCGCGTTCTATTCCAGTGGGGAGAGGCTGTGAAGCATGAGGAGGAGGTGTGAACAGCTACAGGGTAAGAGGAAATGTTGTGTCCTGCTCACAGCTTTGATGCCCCTTCTCCCTGTCTAACAGGAAGGTGGTGAGGAGGGCCAGCCTTTCGGACCGAACAAACCTTTACAGGAAGGAGTGCGAGAAAGAGGCCATTGTCTGGCAGCAACTGGGGGCAGCAGAAGAAGGAAGAAACTCAGGTCTCATTGGAGAAATTGGGGAGACTCGGTCTGACCAGGAGAATACAGACCCCGTAAGGAATCTCTTCTCTATTATGGGAGTCACCAAGGAGGGCTGGTAGCGCAGGTTCAATAGCAATGGGTGCCCTGGGATGGAAGGCGGCTGAAAAATTTGTAAACCTCCTCCATCAGATGTAAGCAAAAGACCCAATTCTCATTTGGCAGAAACTGGGATATCCCACTCAAGTGGAAGGACTGTTTTGGATTTACAGCTGCATAAATAGTTTTGAGATAATGCCCTAGTGAACCAAGAAGTTCAGAAAAAAATAGCATGTACATTTCTCTTTACTGCTAGCAAACTGGTAATCACAAACGAATTGTAATCTTGCTTTGCAGTTACTTGTTTTTAATTCAGTTATTGTCACGTTATATTAATATGCTTATCTATCTTTTTTTTTTTTTTTTTTAACTCCTTCTGAGTTAACATTCCACGTCGCTGGTTGGCAACCAGCTCCTGGTTGGGGCTCACAGCTTTATAAGGTCCTGTTAGTGGGTGAATTCAATGTTTGTGCTGCAGTACCTGTCTGGTGGAAAGGCAGAGTGTGAGCAGGCTTAGGAAGTTGTCACAGGGATGAACCGTGCTATGAGGGATGGGGGAAGATGCTCTTCTTTCATGTCTTCTTGTTACAGAATTCAGTGCTGGAGAACTCTTCCCTCCTTCCGGAGTTAGCAAACAAAAGCACCCAGTGTGACTCTGAAATCCCCCTCCAGAATGGACTCATGGCATCTGCCAGCACTTACCAGTACACCTTTTCCAACGGGGACATTTGGAGTATGCACGCTGACCCTGACAGTAACCCAGGCCACATGCTGCCCTATGGCAACCCTGGGCTCCCTGACACACAGCAGTTCTGGGGTACCTACAAGGAGCACAACCATCAAACGCTCTCCGAACTTAAACGGCAGCGGGCTGCAGCCAAACTCCTCAATCACCCTTTCCTCAGCACCCACTTCGGCAGTGGCGTGGGAGGAGTTGCTGAGAATGGGGGTGAGGCCAAGTCGCATCTAATCGGATCCAGGACTTCTCCCTACAGCTCCAATGGGACCTCAGTGTATTACACAGTGTCCAGTGGTGATCCACCCCTCTTGAAATTCAAAGCTCCCATGGAGGAAATGGAAGAGAAGGTGCATGGGTGCTGCAGAATTTCCTAGTCTCATCTGTTTCTCACCCCAGAGGAAAAAAGTCGTGGGTGGGCTGGTTGGATCTATTGCAGCGGCCAGGTTGTTTGCATTCCAAAGGGAGAGTTTGGTTATGGACATCCTTACTGCGGTGGCCTCGTTCATCTTGAATCGTACTTTACCCTGCCAATTGCTTCCTTTGCAGTTGAATGAGTAATACAGGTGGAGCAAGGCTCTTAGGAGAGGAAGGGGTGCGCATCAATATGATGTAAAAAGAGTCACCCTAGTCTTGCTCCCTGGGGAAGAAGGAATGGTGCACTGCCTCCCTGTCCTTGGGAAGTCATGAGATGCCTTGGAACAAAGAAAGGATCTGAATTAAAATCTTTGCATCTGAGCCTCTTGCTGTAAGTCACCAAGCTTCTGGAAGGTGACAGTTCAGACCTGAATTTTCACTCTTGAGTGATGCATATATCCTGGAGGGGAGATCAACCCCCACACAGGGTTTGCAAGAGTGGACAGAGCTGTTTTCCGTACAGCTGGATCCAGCATTTACAGGGCCTGAGCAACAAGCAAGCATAGATGCTGCACTTGCTTTAGGAAGTTTGCAAGGTGTTATCTCCTTGCAGTGACAGCTCACTATCAAAAACTGTCCACTGGTTGGGTCCTATTCTGCTCATGTAAACTCATCACTGCAGACTGCCATTAGGTTTGAAGCAGAACTTTTCCTGGAACAGGCTTCACTCAATAGGCTTTAAAACTGATGTTGCAATAAGGGGCCCTGGCAATAGGATTTTACTGCAATAAAATACTGACAAAGGTCTATATTGGGATAAGTAATTTAAAAAACTTATTTGTACTATTTAGACTCTTAATTTGTTAAAACTGAAAAGACTTTTGCTGATCTCACTTTCCTATTGATTCTGTTTGTTTACTCTGTACGCTCAACACAGATACTATGGGCAGTATGCTTTGCATTCTGATTTTTTCTGGATTTCCAGAACCGCAGGGCTCGGGAGGGCTGAGGAGGAAAGGCTTGCTAACACTAATCTAGAAATGCCATGAAAGTGTTTCTAATCTCCCTAGATGTTACGACACTTGTGTTAACCTGAAGTTTTTGGCTGATAAATAACTGTTAAATTTTTGCTTTTGTAGTTGAACATTGCAGCAGGGCAGGAGATTTTCTTTGTCTGTTTTCCAGCTCCCATGCTGAAATCATCAGCAGTGGTTAGTAGCTGTCAGAAGACAACTTAAATGCCTATATGTACAAGGGGGTCACCTAGTGCCATGCAGTACTTAGCAAAGCCTCTCTGCTGTAGGGTGGCTGGCACACCAACACCAGTCTTTTAGTGTAGTTCATGTTAGCTCTGACAGACTACCTGAGAAACACTAGCACAGTATAACCTGGGGGTTTGGCACTGGCTTTTTAGCAAGTTAAGGCTTTGCATACCTGGGGGAGGTGAAAGGTGCGTGCCCCGTGGGGGAGAGCTCTGAGGAACTGGCCACAGTTGAGTTAACAAGTTTTATCTACAGAAGTAACTGTAAATCTTCAACCCTTTTTCTGCACAGAGGGGCTATTGCAAACGTAACTATTTGCCTGCATGAATATGTGTCTTCTCGGGCAGTTTAAATTCCAAACTCTGAAAACATAAGCCTGTTTGGGTCTCCGTAAGTCATCATTGGATTAAATCCAGCTCACGTCGTTGTGCTTCAGCCAAGCAACAGTAAATGCAGCTTCCATCCCTCTTCCTTTTAGCTGGCGGTTGTTAGACATCAATGTTACACTCACACGTACGCTCCCCCTGTGGGAATCCTGACAGCCTTTCCTTTTTTCTAGGCTATAAAAAGTTGACTGAGGCTGAAACTCACTGTTAAGTGCTACCCTCTGCTCCCCATCAAATCTAGCTCATCGCTGGGGCTGGATGTATTATGATACAGGGCTCTGGGCTCCTCATTCTCAGCTCCTCGAGGCAGCAGAGGTGGCTGTGTGTCACCACCACAACCATGCTGTGCAGGAAACACTTTTGGACCTGTGAGGTTATTACCAGGCTGACAGTTTACTCTTTTGAACTCTGAAGAAACAATTCTCTTCCCTCACCAGTTTTAGGAACAAATTAGAAAATGGTAGCAGTTGATCTGATTTTTTTCAAAACCTCAGTTCAGTTAAAGGCAGGGGATTTCTTTGTATGTTTTGAAACATTCAGAGAAGTTGAGCTTCCTCCATTATTGAAATTCATATGCTAAATATAAGACTAGAAAATACTTCTTGTGCTTGACTTAAGCTCAAGGGATTTTAAAAGTCATTCTGTAGTAGAAAGAAGATGATTTGGTAACCGGACAGACTTCACGGCATCTGTGTGTGGTTAACAGTGGGTCTTCTGATTACCTCGAGAAAATTCTTCTGGGATAACACCAAGTGTAGCCTGGGTATTACTGAGCGGGGGGAGATGACCTTTCAGATGCCTCTCTTCTCCCATGGTGGTGAGGGTTGTCTCTCCACATCCATCCTAACAAAAGTTCTGGACTCAGTGTAACAAATTTTGGTGCCGCTATCCACTAGGTTGTAAGTGGTACAAAATTCGGGCCCAGCTGATGCCTTCCCTCCCATGGAAGGAGTTGGGCCCTTTTCCTTCTCAGAGCAATTTTGTGTTATCAAGTGTATTGAATCCTACCTAACACCAAGCAAATGAAAAGGAGACCGTTGAATGCAATAGTGTTAAGTAGTTGAGGGTTGCTTTCACTGAGAGTTGTTAATACATTAAAACCGTAGGAAGCCAGTCCATTTTGGACAAACAGCTTTTAGTCCATTGGTATTTCACTCTGTTTATATGTGAAACTCCAGGAACTCATCACTCTAGCTGTGATGTTGAGCAAACCAATAATTGATTTGCTATCAGGCAAAAAATATTACAGATTTTAGATTACAAAACATCCCCCTAATTGGACTTTGTATTGTAATTGTAAAATTGGCTGTAATACAGCTCTTCTGGCTTTATCACTGTAAGCTAAGATGCTCACTGTGGCATCTGATCAAATGTAATCAATTCTTATTCAGACAAGAGAGTCAGTAATCAATAAATCTTCCAGGCCGTGTTTCACATCCATGCCAAGTTATTTATCTACCACTGGCTTTGGGATGAAGTAGCATCACAGTGGGACTTGCGAAGGCTATTGAAGAGTGACCTAGAATTGATTCATGCTCATGCGTTGGTGACATTTGGGATATAATGGTCAGTGCCTGTGGCGCACTGGTGAATATACTCAGGGAAGGAGCTGGCAGTTCATGCTGCATGCAGAGCTGTTGGTTTTAGGTCTGGGATGAGCAATTCTGTAAAGTGGATATTTAACCTGCTTCTGGTAAACTGTTTTGTAGAGACAAACAGGCTTTTGGGGGAATAACAAACACATAGATACTCTTACATGTGCATTGTAGGAGCCTACCTCTAGGAATAGGGCTTTTTATTATAAAATTTAGCAGTGTTACAACAATAGTGGTTTTCTATATCTATGTGTTTTAAAGGCCATCCCAGTGGAAAGCTCTGAGGTACATAGCAGAAGGCACTTGGCTATTTCATTGGATCTTAAAATTGCAAAAAAGCTGTAGAAACTAGAAATCATGTTGTGACTGGCATATCTAGCACTTGGCTTACTAGAGGAAGATTTGGGGGTTTTTATGCTATACTCTTGTGTTTTTAGGCTCAATAAACATCTTAACTACAGATTCAAGGTCAGATTAGAGTCCCACTTCTGTTAGCAGTAAGCCAAAGGTGGTAGTTATTCATACAGACTACGCAAAGATTTGAGAATGTGGATGTATTGATGGGTCTATTGTAGGCAGAACTGCACATGAGAATAACCATTCTGCTTGCAAAATCTTCCTATATGCTGAAGTTGTACTGTTTCTAGCAAACTAAGTGGTGATGAGAGCGGCTTTACTTTCCATGTAGACTTTTTTTTAGATGGAAAAAAAGGTGTCTCTCAAAATAGTGTCTCTGCTTTACTGAGCTCAACCAAGAAAGTCCCAGCACTGAAATGTTAGATAAGGGCTTAAGTACCATTGCTGGGATCTGTTTGATGTCAGACCTGGATCTGTATTTCACATACCAAGTGATGTGATTTTAGCCCACTTAGTCTCACTTCTGTGGTTCTCCAGAATCTTAAAACCCTCCCAATTTGGGAAGAACTGACTCTAGCTGATGTGATTCTGTACCACCTTGCAGGTGTGGTTCAAGAACCATGAGGATGAGGAACTCCTGGCAGGGAAGAAGAGCATGGCAGGGCAATAGCAATAATGAATCAGTGCAATACTCAGTGGAGGCAGGGAATTCTCTAGTTTATTGAGCAGGGTCTTATTTTGTGGGGTTGAAAGCACTTACAAGCTACCAAATGGCATTACAACTTCTGTTTAGTGTCCTTTTGCTTTAATCTTGGAGCTCTGTTTACCCAAATCTTCTCTGCTGAAACTGAATCAGCAATACCATGAAATAGGAGCATCTTAACCGAGAAAGCAATAGCACTGGTCTCCAGTGAGCCATAGATGAACTGTTGTCCATCTCCTGGAAGGTGTTCTCCCTACATCTGGATATTTCTGTGCCTTATCATACTTGCTAAAGGTAACTTGGTAACTAGTCTCTGGAAGGTTTGTGGTGACTATATAGTGCTGTTCTTTAACTTGGAGACTATTTTGCAAGGGGATAACAGTTCAGAGCATACCAGATTTTGAAGTTTTTATTTGCTCTTTCAGTTTCTCTCACTATCACCAGTTCTTTCTTCCTAAATACACAGAAAGGAAATGCACAGGGTCTTCATTCTAATTTAACAAATCGTGTTGATCTCCTTTGTTATAGCAGTTCTCTACAGGCAGAATCCAGAACACGCTTGTAGCAGCAAAGTCTAGCCTCTTACTACAGAACACAGCTAATATTTACATTTTTTTGTTTTGTTTTGCCTGTGGCTGTACAACAGAATTTCTTGTCCCTCGTTGTTCTTCAGCTTTATTCTGCTGTTTTTGTGTTGGCCAAACTGGTAATGGACTTCTCAGTTCCCCCCCCCAATTTGAGTACTGCTGGGTTCTTCTGCCATGGCACAATTACGACCTAGAATATTTTGCTATATTTCAACTGCAGAAGCTGTAGTAGAGGAGACTCTGCTCAAGACACCCGTTCCCAAACCTACACCTACAATGCAATTACCTCCACCCGCAGCTGGAGGGGAGATACGGGTTTTTAAACAGTGCAGATGCAGCCTTAGTATTGCCACCTCTACGTCTTCAGCCTATAGATTGCAGTGTGAGAATGGACTACAGGAGTGTCGGTAACCGTGGTACAGCTCGGTGTGACTGCTGCATGTACAGGATATTAACAAATGATGGCAAGCCTTCTGCAATAACTTGTAATTCCATCGATCAGTAGTAAATGATGTACAAATAAAACTTGATGAAATGTATTTTATGTGAAAAAAATAATCTAAGAACTGTATATTGTATTAGCAGCTTTGTGTATAAAATGGCATTTTGGCAATCAGAGTCTAATATATTTAAAACTTTTTTTAAAAAAAGGATATTTGATATTGTATGGAATTGACTTTATTGCTACTGTAAGTATGAAAAGATGGTTTCTTAACATGTTGAAGCAATGCATAAAATCTTAAATTGTATGTAAAACTCATGCCAAAAGGGTATGTCTGACAGTATTAGCACCTGACTCAGTGTCTTTAATAGAGATTGAATTTTTTAATTTAAAAATTACATTAAATTTCTTTTAATAATACAAAAATGCCACTGAGTTTTATTTAATTGGTTTACGTTTTGGGGCTCCGCCTGGATGCCTCTGCCTTTCTCTCAACTGTAAGTACAGCCAGGAATTGTCTAGAAGAGTAAATCCAGGCAGCGGGTAGGTGTAACTTTTTGTTTTTTCAGCAGGTAGCAGTAATTCGCGATGGGGACGAGCAGGAAGGCCGACACTGTAACTGCCTTTCCTGGATTCCGTCATGTCCGAGGCCCGAGGCCCGGCATTTGTTAAGGCGCTTCATTAAGAGGGTCCTTCTCGGGCGGGGGAGGTTGATTCGGGCGAAGCCGAAAGCACCCGCAGCCTCCCAGCCCTGCCTGACGGGACCAGCAGGACAGGGCGGGTGAGACGAACAGGGCCGTGTTGCAGCGAGGGCCAAGGTCTCCGGCGCGGCTGGCCGTGGGGCAGGTCCCTGTCAGGCCTTGAAGCCGCAAGGAAGGGGTTCGTGCGTGAAGGCCAGGCTGCGAGAAACGGCCGCCTCAGCCAAGGGGACCTCCGCGGCCTGAGGAGGGGAGGGCCGGGGCGCGCGGCCTCCGGGCCCGGGCACTAACGCGGCCGGGCGGCCCCCTGGCCCCACGACTGCGGAGAACGGCTGGGCCAGCCCCGCTCCTTGCCCTCGGCCGGGCCGGGCGGAGCGGCGGGGCCGGGCCGCGCCGGGCCGCGCCGCCTTCGCCGCAGCCAACCGGGGCGCGGGGCGGAGCGCGGCTCCCCCACTGGCGGCGGCGGCGCGGCCCTGTTTGGATTCAAAGCCGCTATAAAGGCGCTGCGGAGCGCCGGCCGGGCCGCGCCGCGCCATGGCCAACCCGTCGCAGTGCCTGGAGGAGGGCGCCGGGCGCTGGCCGCCGCGGCCGCCCGGGCCGTACAGCGAGGCGCAGCGGCTGGCGCTGGAGGAGCTGGTGGCGGGCGGCCCCGAGGCGCTGCGGGCCTTCCTGCGGCGGGAGCAGCTGCCGCCCTTCCTCTCGGAGCCCGAGGTGCAGGCCATCGCGCGGGGCGCCCTGCCGCCCGCCGCGGCCCCGGAGCCGGCGGGCGAGCCCTCGCCCGGCGCCTCCCTCGACGCCTCCTCGCTCACCTACTTCCCCGAGCGCTCGGACCTGGAGCCGCCGGCGCTGGAGCTGGGCTGGCCGGGCTTCGCCAGCGGCGCCTTCCGCGGGCTCACGCGGGTGGAGGCTCACTTCCAGCCCGGCTGCGGGGAGAGCATCTACGGCTGCAAGGAGGCGGTGCGGCGGCAGATCCGCTCCGCCCGGCAGGTGAGTGCGCGCCGCCGCCGGGCAGCGCCCGGGGTGGGGTGCCGGGGGTGTGGGCTCTGCCGGCAGCGCCCCCCGAAAGCCCCCTGCCCCGGGGCCCTTCTCCAGCGGCTCTGCGAACCGGGACAAAAATCAGCAACGGTGTCGGTGAGCATCTCCTTCGTGTGACGCTAAGCAAGGGCGAGCGGCTTTAAAAGCCCCGTCGAGCAAATAAAGCCTCGTTAGGAGGGCAAGCTCGTAAATGCACAACGAGCGGTACTCATCCTGACAGCGGGCACCTATGCGCTACACCCGTGAAATCTCACTTTCCCGGTTACGTTGCTCCAGCGGTGGGGGGCCAAGAGCTCCCTGTCCCCCAGCACTGCGTGCAGAACTGCTGCTGCTGCTCATGGCCAAACCACCCGCTGGTTTCGAGCTGATCTCGCTCTCGCTCAAAGCAGAAGGCTTCCTATTCCAGGTTCCTTACTGATGTGCTCTGCAAGCCAGATTCGCTTGCAGAAACCTCCTACTGTCCCTGAAAGGATATGACACAAAAAAGGCCTCTTTATTATAAAAGGCGGTTGTCTACAGAGATAACCCTATGATTACATCTCCCTTCTTTGTCTTGTTAATTGCCCTTAAGTAATGTGCAGACCTACTCTTAGCAGGACTTCCCTCCTACAGGAGTGGATGGTTTTGATCTGATGCAGAGTATGGCTTAAAAATCATGCAGTGTAGTAACTTCTAACTGTTCTCTGTAACTTGTTATGTTACCTGAGTTTATAGCCTCCAACTGTAATCCCCACGAGGGAACCACCCTTCTCGTTAGCAGCCATTCAATTGGCTTAGCTGAAATTTAAATGTATAGCTTCCTCTTCAGGTGGCCGGGTGAAGCAACCCCTGGTTCTGTGTGTAAGGTGCTGGCTGAATCAGCAGCTGAGCTTAGTCCCTGCCTCCTTCTGAGTGCAGAAGCTTAGGGCGAGTTTGAGGATGACATGAATGATGGGCTTCTGGCCAGAAACTGTGACAGAGGAAGCTCTGTTCTCAAAGCATCCTTATCAGGTAGATGAGACCAGCCTGGTGACTCAAGTAAACTCCGTGAAAACATCTGTTTCTCCAAAAAGCTCTACTTGTTTGTCACGTTCTTGCTTGTAGCATCCTGCCAACCACCTTCCCTCGCACCGAGCCAAGAGCCAGGCAAGCTGTTCCTGCTGCTGCCATGTACATGCCTGATCCAGGGAGCACTTTTGTGGACATGCAATGGAGAGAAATTTTGACCCCCTATAACTCACTGAATATCAGATGCTGTGCAATATTGCTCAATCATGTCTGAGTTCTTTGGGTTAATGTGAGGAATGGGAAAACTTCAGATGTATAGTTTCTTCTCAGTTCGCTCAACTGTGGTTAGCTTAAGTGACTAAAGGGGATGCTTGCTATTTTGCCTCTGCCATCCTGAATGGATGAGTGTAGAGAAAAGGGTTTTCTCTCTCTCCTCTAAACAAACATAACTGTACTTTTGCTTATTTTCAGTTTAAGTGTATTCCTTTTTCAGCTGCTAACTCTGGGATTAGAACTCAAATGTCCTGTTAATTGAGTAGTCATTTGGAGGCATCAGTGTTTCCAAGGGGTTTAGTGTGAATTGTTTTGTTTTCAGGGGTTATTTTCTTACTCATCTGGTCTTGTCAAAAGCATCTTATTTTTCTTTATCTTCCTTTGGCACTTAGACAAGTGATTGGGTGAAGAAAAGCACAGGAGACATGTAAGAAGCTCAAGCATAAGCTAACTTTATGTAGATACCAACATGCCTGTGTATGTTATACGCAAGAACTCATCTATGTGGAGCCAATCCCTTGGGGAGCAGGGCACAGGTGGGAATACAAAGCTTAGCCTGTTCTTGTGGGAAATGTTTCCTCTGAGTATGGGCAATGCCACACACAGAGCAACTGTGTTGCATGCATACACGCCTTGGGTGTGTTGCAGCAGTGTGTGGAAGCCTTGCCTACCTGATAAGGGCAGGTGCCAGGTACCCACAGCAGTTGTGTAACTGTTGTCCTTGATGCTGGTATAATAGAAAGAGAATAGAAAAGTAAGTCAGGAAGCCAAATCCTTTATGCCTTTGTGTCCCCCACACAGATGTGTATTCCTGGTTTTGAAGGGTGAGAATTCTAGCACTGAAGTGGTAAGCGATGCAGCTCTGAATTAGCTGGATTGTTCATAAATGTAGAACTGTTGTCTTGTCTTTGGCCCGTTGAGAGAAAATCTTCCCGTTTTAGGACTTGCCTTCTGTAAGGAACTGTTGATTTGAGTGAGTGGAAGGGTTTCTTGTGAAGGTGTGGGATGGAAACTCACAATAACTGAGAACTCTAGTAAGAGTCTGGAAGTAGTGTATTCAGTTTATATGTTGTCACAGAACTAGTTTATCTCTTGGTAACTTATACAGGGATAGCACTGCCTTCCTACCACACAAACAGAAATCAGTTGGGGTCTGTGAAATCGTCAGCTGTGACAGTGAGGAGGCCATTTGAGCTAATTCTCCTGCAGGCAGTGGCTATCTGTAGCACGTGCGGCATGCTGGGAGGACAGGAGTGGAGATGGCTTGTCTGGATTCCCGATTCTGCTGCGATAGCTTCCCCAGTTACCAAAAGGCCATATTACAGGAGGTTATGTAGGAAAGCAGGCTGTGAAAGTGTACAAAAGCAGCAGCAGATGTGATCAAAAACCTCTTCAGGCTTAGGCTTTGCACTCCAGGGCACAATGAATTTATGGAAACATTGTAGGAATACAGAAATCTTTTATAACTTGCTAGGGCCTGCACAGCAGGACAAAAAAACGTGCATCTGGCCTTGATGACAGCAGCAGGAGAAAATGGCTGGGGAAGGCAGTGATCTGGCCTTGAGTAAAATAAAGCCCTTGAACAAGTGTTGTCACTTCTCTTGCAGGTGATTGCCCTTGTGATGGATTCCTTCACAGATATTGATATCTTCAGTGACCTTCAGGATGCCTATAACAACCGCAAAGTCCCTGTCTATATTCTTCTTGACCAGGACTTTCTACCCCATTTCTTGGAAATGTGCAAGAATTTGGGAGTTTGTCCTGAGCAGGAAAGTGTAAGTACTAAACGTGGGTGAGGTCTGGTTTTGGGTTTTTTTTTTGTGGTACAGTTTATGGTTATGGATATCAAAGATACCCTTCTATAAAATACCAGACTCCCTTGAAACACTAAAGCATCTTGTCTGTTAACTGATATAAAAAGGGATTTTCTGAAATGTTTCTCAGTTCATGAAGACCAAGGCTCCATATCACATGGTTTCAGTACAGTCTCTAATCCAACATGTGAAAACGCTCACAAACTCAGTGAAAACCATGCAGAAAAGGCACATCTACTACCCTATACTATTCATATGTAGGAGCTACGGCCATGCTATGCAACAGCCTGGTATGCTGGGTGGAGCATGCACTATGATCCCTGTCCTGAGGAAGCAAGAATTTGCAAGCATTTAATTTTGCAAGATCTAAGTAGCTTTATTTTTTGGCTCAAGGAACTGCTTGCTAAGGAAAACAGAAACATGGGAAGCTCAGGGGTGGTATAGCTCTGGTAACACCTCATTTCTTTCCTAATACATAGTTGCTTTCTTTTAAAAGGGTTTGGATGATGTGACTTAGGTGATTTACTTAATTCCTCTGAATATAAGCTGATATGACTGTGTTATGGCTCGGCTTGGACAGGCTTATGTTCACCCCAGTGAGAGTTTCTCTGGATGGGGAAATAATTCTAGCTTTGTGGGCAGTAATTAATTAGAACTGGCTGTTCTCTCCACAGACTCTCCTAATCTAACAGAAATTTAGCACTGTGTAACTATAATAACATTCACACGCAGACAATGTAAGGAAGTTCATTTAATTCCTGTCTTCCATAGTGTGCGTAGCTGCTTTTAGGTAGAATTGCTAATAAAAATGTTTTGGAAGTTAACTTAAATCTGATGTTACTTTTTCCTTCTCTGAAACAGCTGATGAGAGTTCGAACTCTCACAGGGAACACGTACTACATGAGGTCAGGTGCCAAAATTGTTGGAAAAGTCCATGAGAAGTTCATGTTAATTGATGGCATTAGAGTGACAACAGGCTCCTACAGGCAAGTATTGGGGTCTGCTGGTGCCCGATGAAGCTATAGAAAGGGGGAGTTTCTGCAAGAAGGATGTATTAACTTTGCTGTTGCCTGGTATTAATGAATGCCAATGGCAAGTGGACTAGCTGAGCCCAAGTGGAACTAACACAAAACTGGAAACAGCTTTGGAAAACTGGTTTACACAATTTGTTGCTAGCAAAGCACTTGGCTACAGCTGAACAGAGCTCTCTCTGGAAAAGTGTGAATAGTCTGTCGACTTTATACCTTCTTTATGCACAGCACTTCTAAGCTGAGTCTTGCTATCTGTAACTGTATGTGTTGAAATGCTCTGGAGATTAACTGTGAATCTTGGTTTGTTTTCAATAGTTTCACATGGTCTGATGGGAAGCTGAACAGCAGCAACTTGCTGCTATTGTCAGGTCAAGTGGTTGAACACTTTGACCTCCAGTTCAGGATTCTTTATGCCCAGTCAATGCCCATCAGCCCTAAGAGGCCATCCAGCTGCAGGAACAGTGGGATATTTGATCACCTGGCAAACAGAATAGAGTCTCCTAAAGAAGATACCGTGGAAGGCAACTTGAGAGCAGAATTCGCCAGATTGTCTAGTACTCCAAAGAAACTGTTAAAAGAACTAGAACTGGCTGAAGATACTCCTGGAGGAAAACCTTTTAACTTGGGGCATTCTTGCCTCTGCGAAGAAGAGTGGTTCAGTGATCAAGAGGCCATAGTGGAACAGAAAAGTGCATCGACTCAAACTGGCCCATGGGAAGAGAAGCCTGTAGTGACTGTGTGTAATGCTGCCACGCAGACCAATGCTGTAATGGCAGAATCTGGCACTCAGACTTCTGTCGCTGCTAGAATGACAGGCACTCAGACTTCAGTTTTGCTGAAGACTGCAGTGACACAGACAAAGGAAGAGGAGTACACGGAAACACCCCTGCTTCACAGAAAGTTGTCAAAAGAAGGATCATGTCTCTCTGGAAAGGCTGTAACAAGTTCTAGTCTGCGATCACTGTCTTCGTCATCATCCCAGTGCTCTCTTGCAAGCTCTACCGGCTCACTATCTTCTCTCCGGTCCTTTGAATATTCTACCAGTCACAGGGCAGAGTATTTCCAAAAACTACATAAAGAGAGGCAATTCCACTACTCCACTATCAGGTCGAAGCTTAGCCACATGGTGGATATCCTATCCCGGAGGGGACGTGTGCCTGAAAACTACATGACCCAATACACTGGAAGATGCAATCTAAAACAGAGGCGTGACATCAGTGCCAGCCTGCGCAGCCTCCGGGATGTTTCACTCTTTTCGCTGAATAAATAATTACTGCATTGAATGCAGAACACAAAAGCTCCAGTCTCAAATTGCAGTCACTTTGTACCTGCTGATTCTTCCACTTCCTTCCAGCGCTTTTTTAATACATGTGTTCATCACTCTCCACACTGTTTTATACTATGCAATTTAAGCAATAAAAAAAGAAGAGGTATTTATTTATACAGTAACTACTTACACGTTCCTCTTATATGCATTAGTGGTGAAGGTTAATTTTCATTCTGGATGTTTAACCTGAAAAGTAAACTTATTATTGCTTTCTAGGATTGCTAAAGCTCTGGCTTTAGTTTATGTAAACTTGGAAAAATCTGAGTCAGAGTGCCTTTGGAGATTTAGCTTATGTCAAGGTATACTCAGGTTTTTTTTTTCAATATTGGCTTTTATTTCTAGTTTATATTTGGCATGAGGAGAAACAACTTATATAGAGCCAACTAGCTCTGCAGTTTGATCATCCTCTCACACCTTTGTGTAGAGACATATATATATATATTTATATATAAAAATATATACATATCCTCAGAAGAGCATCTTCTTAAAACCAAGACCAGGAAGTAGCAGCGTAACACTCCAAATAACTATACCCATTTTAGGTACAGCCCTGATGTAAATGTGTCTAGTATGTGGAACTAAATGCTAGACATATTGGACCTGTAAGAGTATTTATAGGAACGTATTGCTGCAGTGTTGGGTTTTTTTGTGCTTGTGAGTGGGAGATGAGGTGATACCTGGAGTTCAGTGTCTTGCTGCAGCATACCTGGTGTACTTCTCTTTTGGGATGACTTCAAAGAACTTTTGTCTCTTGTGCAACTTGTTAAACAGAATTAAGACCTTTAGTGTTATTGCTGTAAAATAAGCTTCCAATTCTGGCTTGGGCTAGGAACGTCTGAACCATCTTGCTTCTGCTAAAAGACCTGTAAACGGGTTCCTTCTTTGGAGTGAACTTGGAGGCAAAACAATCACTGAGGGCATGTGACAAAGCCCCTGTTCAAAAGTAAACTGACAAATGCACTACAAAATGTTATGGGTTATGTTTGCTAATATTATTATATGAGTGGAAAAAAAAATCATTTTTCTCTTTAGACTGTCCTATCTGAATTATTCTCTTCGCTGCTCTGTTTATCCTTTACCCACTACTAACTTGGTTTGAGGAGCTGAAGTGCCACTCTAGTTTTTGGAAATACTCTACTTTCAATATTAAGTGGATCTTAGGTTAAGTTGCTTTGCAGAGACATTACCTGAATATTTGTTAGCCATATTCTGTCAATGTACTTGCTGTCTGTGCTTGCTGGATTGCTTATCTGAGAAGTGTATGGATTCCCTCTCTGAGCTCTGACCTGTAGTGTTGGTCTTCAGGCCTGCACCCTGGTACTTTTAGTGACCAACCAGACTCTGAATTCTGCCAAGTCAAATCAGAGTCTAGGTTATGTATTTTTGTCTTATTTACAGGCACGTGTGTCCAGTAGATGGCACATTTCAGCTGTTGTCTTGAATATTCCTGTAAACAGCAACGAGTGAGTGAATAAACAGAAAAATATCCAAAACTCAAAAAGGCTGCAACTTAAATGTAGAGAGCAATGCTATTCTACTAACTTTAGCATTTCTACCTCTGAAATCTATATGGACAAAGAGGCTTAGCTAGTTTTATTGCTTGGATTTCAAAGCAGCCACTCCTTCCCTAAAGCTGTAAGGCAGATGTACAAAGAGGTGCAGGTGAGGAGGGAAAAAAAAAAGCTGTCTGCACTTGTTTAAAGAAGATAAGATACTTTCTTGCCTGGTCCCTGGAGCTGGAACACTGGGAACGAAGCAAGTTGCAGAGAGGGAGCCAAGATATACCTTCAAAGCCAATCTCGAGTTGTATTTTCAAGAGCTCGTGTTCAGCAGCGCTTGAATGTATGTACAATCAGCGTGTTTGTTCTCTGTGCTTTTTAACTTTGTTGTGCTGTGCAGCTGTTATGGTACTCTCACAGGAACAAGGAACAGTTTACAAATAAACTCCTTTTGCCACGGGGGTTTTCACCTGATCGTTGCTGAGCTTTGTTTTCTATTTGTTTGGCATTTTGAATCTGGGTGACTAATGCAGCGCTTCCCCTGCTGTTGGTGCTTTCCTGCTACTCTGGGTAAGCAGAGCAGCCGGTAATGAAGCCGCCTGTCCGGGAGGGCCCTTGGCCCTCTCCAACCTCAGGAGCAGCCTTTTGATCAGGGGCTGGGGAGCAGGTCGAGGGCTGTACTTACTCTCCCTGCTTAATTCGAGGTTTGCTTTTCCTGCGGATGCTTCCCCGGGCGGGGGGAAGCCCGCCGGGCTCCGCCGACCCTGACTTTCCCGTGGGCGACGCTGCTCCCGCGCCCCTTTCCTCCCCGCTGCCGGTGGCTGCGAGGGGACGGGCGGAGCGGAGGCTCCTCACCCGCGAGGCGGCCGCCCTTCGCGCCGCCGCCGCCGGTTCCCTCCCGCTCCCCCGGGGCCGGGCGGGAGGCGTGGAAGAGCCTCCCGCGCGTGGGGCCGGCCCGCGGAGCCGCCATAAAGGCGCTGGGCAGGACCGGGCCGGGCCGGGCCGCGCCGCGCCATGGCCAACCCGTCGCAGTGCCTGGAGGAGGGCGCCGGGCGCTGGCCGCCGCGGCCGCCCGGGCCGTACAGCGAGGCGCAGCGGCTGGCGCTGGAGGAGCTGGTGGCGGGCGGCCCCGAGGCGCTGCGGGCCTTCCTGCGGCGGGAGCAGCTGCCGCCCTTCCTCTCGGAGCCCGAGGTGCAGGCCATCGCGCGGGGCGCCCTGCCGCCCGCCGCGGCCCCGGAGCCGGCGGGCGAGCCCTCGCCCGGCGCCTCCCTCGACGCCTCCTCGCTCACCTACTTCCCCGAGCGCTCGGACCTGGAGCCGCCGGCGCTGGAGCTGGGCTGGCCGGGCTTCGCCAGCGGCGCCTTCCGCGGGCTCACGCGGGTGGAGGCTCACTTCCAGCCCGGCTGCGGGGAGAGCATCTACGGCTGCAAGGAGGCGGTGCGGCGGCAGATCCGCTCCGCCCGGCAGGTGAGTGCGCGCCGCCGCCGGGCAGCGCCCGGGGTGGGGGGGGGCTCTGCCGCCGCGCTGCCCTCCCGCCGCACCGCTGCCGCACGGCTTCCCGAGAGCCACCTCGTCCTGCCCCCTTCGTTTACTTTTAAATAAACTCCCGGTTTTGCTTACTGCGCTGTTTTCTTATTGCTCCCTCCTCATCTCTTGTACTTATGTTTTGAATAGGTTCGTTACTGGCCAGCTTTTTTCCCCCATATTGATGAAAACCGAGTCTGTGCTATCCGGGCCTCGCTAAGCTTGCTCAGGGAGTTGGCACCTGCGAGCGATACATCCTAAAGGCGCCCCTTCCCAGCTCTTTTAGGTAGTCCTTGCTTCCACATCGTACGGCAGACAGAGAGCAAACCTTGGGGGTTCAGCCCGTGGGAAAGATCTGCGAGGGCAGGAGCTGGCTCTCAAGGGAGGTTTTTTTACTCAAGGAGCTTGGGCGAGTAATCAGATCTTGGCTTGAAATAGCATGAGAATCTGAATAATAAGTTGAAGAAAAACTCATTTTTTATCTTAAATAGGGAGGTGAGATGTAAAAATCACCCATCGGACACTGGTGATTTTTATTTTTTTTTAACTGTTTCCCTTCGTATTTGAAAAGTTTGAAAGGCTCTGGAAAACTTAAGTTTTGGAAATAAGCTCGCCTTTTCTTCAGGCAATGCTTTTGAGGAAAAGACATCTGTTCTCAGGCAAAAAACCTCTTGCCTAGGAATCGGAGACCAAATTTGTCTAACACAGAACTAGACCCCTGTTTTTGCCATATCTCAGGGTGAGGAAGAAAACTGAAGCAATACATTTATTTTGCCACTGTTCTGGTTCTTCGGAGATATTCTCAGCACCCCCAAACACTTCCACAATCAACTCAGTGCTCCTGTTACACCAAAAGTTACTGATGTAACTGAAGAAAACTGACAGCAAAATGCCTTTCTTTTCCTCATGCAAAATACTTTTTTTTATCAGCTCAGTTACGTTAGGTTTTTTTCAGAGAGGTGTCAAGTTTTCCTCTGCCTTTGTAAGTCCTGGCACTGCTCTACAGGTGGGGAGAAAGGAGAAAATGCTCAGATTTCTGTAATTTTTTTCTGGAAGGTGAAGTTATGTGGTAAAAAAGGGAAGGCTTTAGTATGACCTTAATTAAAAACCATGAGCAATGTGCTACTGAGTAGATGCAGAAGCTATCATTGCTGCTAATCAGTGATGAACTCTGAGTGTCTTTCCACAATAGGCTTTCAGGCTAGGTTGTTCATTCCTATCAAACCAAATAAGATACAGATCCTGGCAAAAGAAGCTTCAATGTCTGCTTCTGAAATTATAGTAAAAGATGAGATTCTACAATGCAATAATAAAAATCTTAAATGTTATCTGCTATAAATCAGTCAGGCGACAACAAAATTGGGGCAAATAATCTTTAACAACAATTTCTGTCCATAAATTCAATACATTCTTTTTTTCTATTTAACTATACAGGGATAGGAGTAAGTGATCACAGTGAAGGGGCAATGTATATTGTGTCTCCTGTGCCTCAGTGTACTGTACTCAGTAATCACCTTTACCAAAATACCATTCTCTTCACAGAACTTTGTTCTAATCAGTCATTTTTTCCTTTCTCTTCTCTTTCTTATATGTCTATTAAATGTTTCAGCAGTCCTGTGAACAACAGAAGAACATACCCTATCACAGAAGACTGTACCATGTTCCATAACAACTAGGGAAAAAAACAGGAGGGGTGGGGGGGAATATTTAATTTGAAAGTCAAATTTCTCATGTGCCATCTCCCTTGGGATGCTGTGGCAACAGCCTAATGATTTCTTCTGAAACTTGTTGCAGATGATTGCCCTGGTTATGGATTCCTTCACAGATACCGATATCTTCAAAGACCTCTTGGAAGCTTGTAGCCAGCGGCAAGTTAAAGCCTATATCCTTCTAGATCAGTCTTCATTTTCCCACTTTCTAAAAATGTGCAAGGATCTGGGAGTTGACCTTGAACGGGAAAAAGTAAGCCTTGTTATATTTTTAGGGATAGAGAGTTGATCTTCTTATGACTGTAATCTTTGAGCTATCAAAAGAAAAAACTGTTATGCCTGCTGCCACAACTTAAAATGGGGTTTATGTAGCTCTAGCTCCTTCTTGGAAGACTTAACCATTCTTGCATAAGAAGGCAATTATTAGGAAAACTGAAATCTTTGTAAGCGGATGTTACTGGTGCTTTCTGAGCACAAATAATAACTGAATATTCAAGGAAAATGCAAGAGGAATGTCCAGTTCCTAAAGCATGACTGGAGTTGCTCAGGCTCGCAGAGACTTTGAAGGCTGATGGAGGGGCAGGTTCTCAGGAGTCTATGGAGTTTGGCTCCCTCCAAGGTTAGGCGACAGGAGTTTTTACAATCACATTGTGCACAATCAGTTTATGGGTTTGCCCCTTAATGCCACCTCTTTGCCTACTAAAACAAGACAAAATTATCATTTGGTTCCTAGAGAGTGAATCTTTTGCCGCTGCACAGCAACCTTTGCTAGTTCATCAGTGATCGGTTATTGTTGTGTTACTCCTTTAAAAGCAATCATTTAACTTTGAAATCCACATGATGCTTGCCGTATCTTTAACAGTTGATAAGAATTCGAAATATCACTGGGAAGACATACTACACGAGGTCGGGTGCCAAAATTGTTGGAAAAGTCCGTGAAAAGTTCATGTTAATTGATGGCATTAGAGTGACAACAGGCTCCTACAGGCAAGTGCCAATTTCTTTCTGTTGCTTAACATGATTTCTTTACATGGAAAGGAAAAACAGCCATGGTACAAAACTGCTTTCCTTATCAGAGTTTATGTGTAATGTTTGTCCTAAAAAGAGCACACTGCTCATCATTTGGATTATAAGAATGATTTTACTAAATGTGAAGAAAGAGAATTTTCAGTTAATACTTTGTGTACTATTTGTTTTGAATTAACTCAGAATTTTCTCATTCTTCTTTTGCTAGTTTTACGTGGACAGATGGGAAGCTGAACAGCAGCAACATTTTGATCCTGTCGGGCCCCGCAGTTGCACACTTTGATCTGGAATTTCGGATTCTTTATGCACGGTCAAAGCCTATCAACCTCAAAGAGTTATCCAGCTGCAAGAAGAATAAAGTGTTGGACCAGCTGGTCAGGATAACAGTGGCTTCCAGAGACTTGACCAGGGAAAACTTCCTGAGAATGGAGTTTTTGTATCTTAGAGCTTTTGTAGGAAATCTAAAATGGAAGCGAAGCTGGCTGCATGCTGCAAGGGAGGCAGTCTATGTGTCAAATAATGCAATGCATGCCTCTCCTCCACTGACTAAGAGGAATGGCTCTCTAGTTATGAGGCCACACTGGATCATAGAGAGATGAATTGCACATTGACTCAGGGCAGGAAGCAGAACCTCAGGAATCACGTCCAGCTGTCCATGTCCAGTACTGTCTTACAGTATGTTTGTGAGAGCAGCTGGGAAACAAACCTCGAACTGAGAGAAAGTGATACTGGAATTGTGGGTTTTTTTGAAGACCACTATAATGCAGATCAACAGATACAATTATGGTATTGTCAGGCTCAGAGTTGTTTAAAAAAACCCAAACACTTTAACATCTGGAAAGTCATTATTGATTTCTAGTATTCTGTCAGATTTTCATTTTTCAACCTATTCTTACATATTTTAAGATGATGGGTTAGCAATGTCTTAGCTCAGTTGCTCAAACCTTTTTTTTTTTAAGGAAGCTAGGTATAGAAAAGAATATTGCTTAAAAGTCTTCCAAAGATGAATAGCAGGACTGCTGTATGGCTCTGAAATCAGTCTAAGCTTAGTCTTGTGTTGCACGAACTCTCCGCGAACTGTTTCATGACATAGAACTGAAGGGCAGTAACCTTAATCTAGGAACTAGTAGATCAGTACCATGCTACTAGTCCTCAAATGTCACATTGTCTTTACACAAAGCTATGCTGCTAAGCAGAACGAGCTAACATGTCAGATGAACAAGGCTTTTGCAGTGACTGAATTTCAAATGACCCTTTCTTAATTATAAGAATACTTGGATTGTTGGACATCATGCAATAAATGTGTGCAAGGAACAGTATTCCTAAGACCCTACTATGTTTGTAGCAGAGCCAAATAAGACCATTTTCTTGGCATTACTGTATATACTTTTTGGTTTCTCTATGGTTGTTACTGCTGTCTGATCTTATGGGAAAAAAGTTGAGTAGATCTGAAATCTGTGAAGCTGCTGCTATTTCTCAAAAGCCTTACTTCCACCAGACATGCAATAACATGAAAATCATAAATAGAACCATTTATTTTTAAGGTTTCCTGCAAGCTAGATTTAAAAAATATATCCATTCATTTCTGGAGACAAACAGAAAAAAAAAACCCTAAATGAATAAACTATCCCCCCAAACAGTTGTACATTGAGGCACTGAAATTCCAGCAGCCTGTCAGTACAGAAACTCTTGTTAGTCCAACCATGCCAGCTGTGGCAAAAGCAAAGAGACACCATTTCTCAAGTTGTTCTTGAGGCTCTTGCTACTGCAAAAAACTTGGGTATATGCTTGTGTAAGTGTCTTGTGGGTTCTGGGCTTTGAAGGGGAAGGTTAAAACTTAGCTGGGGAATTTCATATGGGTCTATGCTCCACATCAGCAGGATAACATTAAATTGGACATGTGCAGCTTACAAAAATGGTCTTTATGGACAATGCAGTAACATAGTGATTAGGATACAACTAACCTGCGCCCTTTTTCTTCTGCACTTACATTCATGGAAATGTAATAGTTCTGACTTTCCTAATCTGTGAATGTTCAATATATAGTCTTAGCTTTCATCCAGAAGTATGTATTTTTATTCTTAAGTGTATTTTCCATAAATACAAAAACCATACAATGTTGTAATCCATGGAAAATATTGTTTGTGCAATCTTATTTTCACAATAATATCTGTATATGTTTTCTCAAATACAAGTTTTTAACTTTGTTATTCATCTCATTACTTTAGTAGGCAACTCTTTCCATGTGCCATTAGTAGGGCTTTTTCTCAACACTTGCTAATATACCGATGATACAAAATACTGTGATAAGAGTTGTGTTTATTTTTGATAGAGTGGTCTTAATCTGAAAAGTACATTGAAATAAATAGCTAGGGTTTTAAGAATGTCTTTAATTATGACTGAATAACCTCTTTTTCAAGTGGTTACCTAGAGACTTAGCATAACAAGTGACCATGGAGGTACAGGGTTGTGAAATGCAGTCTGTGTGAATCGCCACAACCGCACTGCTAGTGTGTCAAGTTATTAATGAAAATGATTAAGAATATAAAATGGGATTAATTTTTTTTCCCTTAAGCATGAGTTTTTGACAGCATTACTAAACTTATTAGAAGCTAGCTGTAACTTTTTTTTTTTTACTCCAGCCTATGCTTAATTAACTCAAAGTCTACATTAAATTTGATTCAATAATAACTTTCACGGGCTGTAATAAGCCTATGGTAGGGCACAGCTGGGTCTTTTAACTATTACTGTAATTGTTTTCTTTCTAGTTCTTCAGCTGCCTGGTGTAAAGTGCAATAGCTGTGGCACACACAGTGTGGAGGCATCCTTCCTGTGGAGAAAGGAAGTGATTAGTTTTCCTTAATTACTGAGACAAGGACTTTTTGGAAGTGATCTTTCAATCCCGATAAATCCTAGGTTCTCCCCCAGGTCATACACTTCATTTTAGCAACAGGAGTAGTACCTGGAAGGCTTGGCTCAGACGTGCCCCCCGGGCCCGCTTTATCTTTACTTCACTCTTCTCCTTTTGGCTCGGAGGGGAAGGGTGGGTTTCAGTCACACTTGAGGACAATTTTATCAACCGGGTTTCCTCAGCAACATCCCTTCCGTGTGTCTGACTAACAGCACGGACCTTACGCACGCTGTTATCAACGGGGAGCCGTTCTTGCCGTTAAGGTTGGGAAATGTCCAAAGCTTCAGCCCTTTACGCTTTGCGCCAACAGCTACAGTGCTGGGGACAGACGGGGCCCTTCGCCTGCCTTCAGAGAAGCAGGGGCAGCGGTCAGCTCTCCCGCCCAGCGCCCTCCACACGCCGGCGGGAGGCGGCTTCCCTCAGCAAAAGCACCCGGCACGGCTGGGCGGCGGGGCCGCCTCAGGGCCGGGAGAGACTCTCGGGGCCGGCGGGCCCGCACCGGTGCACCATGGCAACGGACGGCACGTCACGTGAGCCCCGCCGCTTCCGCTTGCCCTCTCACCCCAAGATGGCGGCGCCCGTGGGACCGGTGAAGTTTTGGAAGCCGGGTGAGGGGGCGCGGCCGGTGTGTGGAGCGGCGGTCCGGGGGCGGCGGGGGTTGCGTATGAGAGAGTTCCTTCCCGGGCTGTCTGTGGCGAGGGCCGGAGCGAAAGCCGCGGCGCTGCCCCCGGCAGCCGTCAGCTCTTGGGGGTCGCACGGATTTCAGACGCCGAGGGCAGCGGAGAAACGTGCTGTCCCTCCGCCGCCGGGGCCTGGAGGGCGGCGAGGTCTCTGTGACTCCAGCCGGGGTCTGCCCGGAGGCGGGGGAGGGGACGGAGCCCCCCCTCAGCCCGCTGGGGTGGGGGTGCTGCCCTTCAAGGGGGCCTCGACCGGCTGGAGAGAGGGGCAGGGGAACCCCAAGGCGTTTAATAAAGGGAGATGAGCAGTCTTGTCCCTGAGGGGGAATAACCCCAGGTGCCACAGGCCAGGGAGAGCAGCTCAGCAGAGCTGAGGGGACCTTGGGGTCCTGTGGGCTACAAGCTGAGCCTGAGCCTTGGCAGCAAAGGTTGCCCACATCCTGGGCGGCATGAGGAGTAGCATCGCTGTTAGGTTGAGGGAGGTGATCCTTCCCCTCAGCACTGGGAAGGCCATATCGGGGGTGATCTGTGGGCTCCCCAGCGCCAGAAGGACACGGACTTACTGAAGGAGGTTCGCAAGGTGACGGGCCGCAGCGACGATTGAGAGGTGGGAGTGTGCGACGTGCAAGAGGAGGCTGAGAGAGCCGGGACTGTGCAGCCTGGAGAAGAGGAGTCTCAGGAGGATCTTTTCGATGTATATAAATACCTGCTGGGGGGTGTAAAGAAGATGGAGCCAGACTCTTCTTGGTATTGCCTACTGACAGTACAAGAGGCAAGGGGCACAAGCTGAAATACGAGAAAGTCAGCTTAAACATGAGAAGTACCTTTTCTACTGTGGGAGTGATCAGGTTCTGGAACAAGCAGTCAGGCAGGTTGTGGGGTCTCCAACCTGACTGAACAAGGACCTGAGCAGCCCGCTGTAAGTGACCCTGTGGTAAGCAGGGTGTTGGTCTAGAAGGTCTCCAGAGGTCCCTGCCAGCCTCTGCTGTGCTGTGACTCTGTGATCCTTCCCTTGGACTTTGGGTAGTGTGTACCTTCCCATTCACTTATCCCAAAGGGGAGCTTGGTGGGTCTGAGTTTGGCAATTTTTTTTTTTAATTGGTTGCCGCGTTGTGGTATGCTGTGGTTTGCAGAGCTATTCCAGACTCAAGATTAGTTTAGCAAACACCTTCTTAATCATTTGAATATTATAGTAATATGCGTGTGTAGACAATATGTGTATCTATAGTAGTATGTTGACGGTAGTTTATTAAAAAAAAAAAGCATAGAAAATGCTGTGAAAGAAAATCAGTGGGTGATGAGAAGCAATATCTGTTAACTTCATTGATTTGTCAAGATATAGATTTTCAAGTCTCTGGTTCTTAACTTCCCCATCTGTCCTTGGGAGTGAAGAGTTATTGGAATTGTTGCTAATCATCACTCTTAAAATTGGATCAATTTGCTCTAAAACCTGCTTGGCAGCTTTGAATAGGGACTAACTGTTTTTAAACAGTGGAAAAAGTGGAAAAAGCCCAAACAAGCAAATCCTACAAAACAGGGGAATCCTCTTTGCTCTCAGACTTCCCCAGTTGAATCTGCAGCTGGAGATGATACATTCCATTATTGAGATGAGTTTTTGTTTCTAGTTCACTTGCATGATTCAGCATTTTTGGTTGTCAGTAGTTTTATGGTAACCTGCAGCAGGAATAAATCAAGTTTCAGTTACTGAAGTAAATTCAGATCTGAAGCAAGTGGCATATCTCATGAGTGCGCAAGGTTGAATGTTTATACAGTTGATGTTAGTGAAGGGAAGTTCTCTTACATGTCTGGCTAGCTTAAAATCCATGGACATACTTCTGAGAAGGATATTTAAGATATATTAGAACCGTTGCACACAAAAAGAAGAAAGTTGCCAAGATCTTGCTGTATGTTTCCTATGTGCTTCTTTTCCTCCTTTTTCTTCTTTTAAAATTCAAATACTTACTCACATTAGATTAATTTTTTTTAAACCAACAGGAGACATATTTCATTTGAAAGAATTTTTGTGTGTATACTGTTAGTTAATATTTTGATTATTTTCATAGAAAAGTTAATATGCTACTACCCATGATTCCTCCTTGTAAGGAACATATTTATTTTGGTTGTATTGTGATACACTAGGCAGAAGTGTGTTTCTCCAGTTAAAATTAACTTATATCATCTAGGCACGGAAGGTCCTGGTGTCAGTGTCTCAGAGGAGAGACAGAGTCCTGCTGAGAGTAGTGGCATAACTGTCATCTATAATCCTTATGCATCTCTTTCTATTGAACAACAAAGACAAAAGCTGCCTGTTTTTAAGGTACGGAAGTTCTTTTTGATATATTAAATCTTTTGTATGATGTCTGGCTCTTATGTCTTTTTTTGCAAGAGCAGTATAGAACCACTTTGCAACATAAAATAATATTTTTATGACCTTGCTGTCTTTATTTGTTGGAATTGATTGTCCTGTTTGACAACTGTTACTGACAAATTTACAGGCTTTGTAGATTTATGTTATTTACTATACGTTGTACGTGTCATTTATAGATTTTAAAGAACTGTTTAGCTTTCGGCAGTAAAATCCATGTAACATGAATCTACTGTGTCTGCTGGATAAGTAAATATCGTCATTTTAATTATTTTCTTATTTTTGTACACATCTTTTTTTGATGCTTAAATGTCATCTTCTCTTTTAGCTAAGAAATCACATACTTTATCTAGTGGAGAACTATCAAACTCTGGTGATTGTTGGGGAAACAGGTTGTGGGAAATCAACGCAGATTCCACAAGTAAGTATCTGTTTAACTTGGTAAAATCAGGTATTCCTTCAGGGGATTTTACATGAAAGGTTAAACCAGCAACCCAGAACTGCACTGTGAAAATTGAAGTCACCTGGGCTCGTGTGTGTGATCAAAAGGAGAGAAATATAAGGAGAAAATAGCAGGAGCTGCTATATCTGTAATACAAAACCTTCTTCCACTACAGGAGAGGACCATATACAACAAATAAGTTTATGCTGGTACAAACAGTAGTCACTGTGCTATAGTAGGTGTTTATTACTCTATCAGAATCATGTTTAAGATTTTGTTGAGAATATGTTTTCAAGAAGGAAAAAAGGTACACTTTTCTTATGAGCTTTCATCTTGGAAATTTCTGGAATATTGTATTTTTTGTGGTTTTGTAAAATTTTCTCTTTTGTGACAGGAATGGAAAAAGTCTGAGAATGTTTCAAAGTTAGTTCTTGATTTTAACTTAAAAATCACAAACTAATGATGAATGTCATCTGCTTCATTGTGAGTGCAGGACTTGTGCTGCTTAGCTTTTTTTTTTAAAGGGGTGGTAAAATAAAGGAAAGAAAAAAAAAATGAAGTAGTTAAAAAATATTTGAGAACCAAAGAGCTGCTCTTAGATGCTTTCTGAAAGCATATGTGCTTAAGAGGTAGGTATTGTACTAAATTACTTTTAATGGTGAGATTAATAATGCACAAAAATCTCTAAGTAACTGATTTGCCTAAGGTCATGCATCAGTGTCAGAACCAGAAAAAAGAACATAGAGCGGAGAACTAACACCTTGCTGTAATCACAGCATGACCAATTAATTTCTTATCCTCAATATTTGTTTGCAGTACCTAGCAGAAGCTGGCTGGACAGCTGAAGGAAGAGTTGTTGGAGTGACACAGCCTCGTCGGGTTGCTGCTGTTTCAGTGAGTTTCTCTGTGTCCAAATTTTCCCACTTTGTTGTCATTATAACCTCCAATTTATTAGCAGGTTTTGCTGAATAGCAGGAATCACAACTGTACGAGCTCCTGAACGAATAGATGTTACTGCTTATCTTCCTCCCAGAATTGCTGGTACTGTACACTGAATTCAACCTGATTAGTAGTTCGTGCCAAAGATTCCAAGTCCAGAATTGCGGATGTAGAAGCTTTGAAATAAAATTGAGTGGTATCAGCAGAACTGTGCACAGAAGTTAAAGCTGTGCAGGGTTGAGCTATGATGGACTCTGGACTAGAACTGTGCTTGTGTGACCCTTAACTTCTTTCATAAAGTAAATAGTGATGTAAATCTGTGTACAGTAACATAGCCAGTGGAAGAAAGAGGAGACTGTGTACCTCTTTCTAGCAATTCATACCTAGGTTTTTTAAAATCTTTTTTTTCTGTGTTTTTTTTGTGGCTGTGGGTTTTTGGGTTTTTTTGTCTGTTTCCCCTTGTAAGAGTGTCAGAGAAAATAAGAAACAATTCTATTGTGACAAATCTTTTTATATACATAGTATGTCTAGGAGAACATAACGTCAGCTAGATGTATTAGGAGAGGAAGAAGAGGAGATGCTGAGGGCAGCAACTTGTAGTCTGGTAACAGTCTGCACAGAAGGCATCCAGTGCTCCTTGTCTTCATAAATGTTGCCAAACACTGACTTGGTGGGCTGAAGTTTCTGCTGCAGCATTCTTTTTGTACTGAAAACTGAGGTGCCACTTGTAACCCTCATTTTGCCTCTTCTTTATAATGTATTAAACTGTACCTGCAACAAATCAGTTTATGCCTCTGGTAAAAATGTAGTAGACTGAGCAGCTGCACAACTTGCTGTTTCATCTCATCCAGTATTCTCTGACCAGATCCAACATGGTTAAGGAAACAGCCTCTAGCAGTGATCTGCATCTTGTGCTTTGGGCAGGCTGCCTGCAGTGTCCTCCCTTTTCTCCTTCATAGCACATCCAGCTGACAGTGCATGGTTCTACAGGAGATGTTGTGTATACTGCAATGATTTCTCGTGACTAACTTAGTTCTCTTGTCCCTTTCATGTCTTAACAAGCTACTTTTAAGCCTAAAATAAAAAGATTATTCAATTAGGGCTTAGTATGTAGACACAGTAGGATTTTTCTTCAAGAATGTTGTTGCAAACTGCCTGGACTGTATGGCTGTTGCAGGGAGATGAGAGATATAGTTGATAATTTATTGCTTTGTCTTGAACTGGAAGTGATCTTTTGTTTTAATAGGTGTACATATCTGCTTTCCCATCTCGAGTATGGGGGTTGTCAGAAGCAACGTAGGTAGTTGCAAAGACATAAGGCATAGTTTAGAAATTCCTGAATGTCTGCTTGCATTACCCAGACTGACAATTATCCTGAATGCTTGGGGCTGAAAGTGATGGAGTGATAAGATTCCAAGTGAAATCATGAATTCACTGCCTGTCGGTATAGTTTAGAATCTCATTCAAATGACTGAAAATAGCTTGCTCTTGGAATTCTGGACTAATGAATGTATTGTGGAGTTTTATTGTGTCTTTAGCTATTAAATGTCTTTGTAGCTTGCTGAAACCATGGCCTGATAATACCTAATACTCTGTAGAATAAGTCTGAATAACTCAAGATTTTTAGCTGAAGGAGCTATCGGCTTAAAACTGGCTGAGGGTAGTACTGTTGCAAAAATGGATGCTGCTTTTAATTATTCTGCCAGTTGTCTGTCTGTTTTCTGCATAGAAGATTCTCTGTTTTGAAAAGTACCATAGCATCTTTATTTAAAAAAAAAAAGTCTAAGTAAGCTCAGTGACAGATCAGCTTAACTGATAACTTTTTCTGTATGCCATATACCTATACTCTTTCCCTTTTTGCATGCTAGCTGTGTTCTTAAATTGTACTCCCACAGTTGCTGGTAGGTGGTCCTTCCCCAGCGTTGTGACTGGTTGAGTGGTTGGCTTTGTAGGTCTCTCAGAGTACTTATCACAGAAAGGTACCTCTGTAGCTTTCCTGAGTAGAAGCAGTGTGAAACAGATTTATTAATTTACACTAAAACATTTTAAAGTATTTACCGCTTGTATGTTCAGTATGCGCTGTTATGTTGAACAGAATTTTGTGTTTGAACGAGAACAAATAATTCTTGGGAAGCATTAGCTCTGTTTGTGTTTTGATGCCAATTCTCTATGGACAAAATAATGATACAATGAAGTGTGCTGTGAGCTGTCTCTTGTTTATAAGAATCTCTTTTCTCAGGTTGCAGGCCGAGTTGCTGATGAACGAGGAGCAGTGTTGGGGCATGAGGTTGGATATTGTATTCGGTTTGATGACTGCACAGATCCACAGGCTACAAGAATTAAGGTGAAACATGAACAGTATGTGGTTACTCTGAAAGAGTTAGCTGAAACTCTTCAAGTGTTTTTGCAAAATTAATGAGAACCTTGTGATGCCCAGTAAAGACAATAGATAGCATTTCAGTTTTCCAGGTGGGTACCCCAAAAGTGTGCTTGAAATGGCTGTGGCTGTCCAAACCTTAATAAAATGAGTATATGTTCTATCCTGCTAGTCTGGCAGCCACCATTTTAAAACTAAAGGAGATTTTCAAGGTAGGTATGGCTAGATGTTGGTACAGTGCTAGTGTGACCTGATACATCACTCAAAGTCATAGTGAAAGGCTGCAGTGAATCACAGCTAAAGTAGCCTCACCACCCCAAAAATAGATTTTGATTAAAAGCACAGATAAAACATAAGATGAGTAGGCTAACTGAGAGTAATTTGATGTGGATTAAATAGCAAGCTTTGCAGCTGTTCTTCAGTGCTGTGAGCAATATTAATGTTGCTTGTGTTGGTACAGACGAGAGTTTGCTTTAGTTATGCTGGAATAGCAATGATGATGAATGAGACAATTTATTTTTTGATTTTTTTTGTCTGAGGCTAGTAGCCCTTTTAAAGTGAAAGAAATTGAGATGTTTGTTCATTAAATGCAGCTGGTTTGTTTTTTTTTTTTTGAGTGTGATGATTAATCATTTGGAGTTGGAAATTTGGAGGTTTTTACCTTGCACACCAGTTCTTGCCTAGTTCAAGGCCACAGTTGGAGTCCCAGGTCAAACTACTGTTTGATGGCTGCATAAAGCTGGTGGGTTTCCACTGGCTAGTAGGAAGAAAGTATTAAATTAAAATGTTGCATTTTGTTGAAATGTTAAGGTTTGCGTTCTGGTCAGAAGTGTGTGATAGATATTAAGTAGCCTACATAGATATTAAGTAGCCTACTGTGAGAGGGTCAAGACTGGATTGACACACAGGATGTTATTGGTAGAGCAGATGTAGCCATGTTGCAGACCAGTGAAGAAACTTCAATTGCCATTTCCAGTGCTGCCAATCTGGTTGGTTTTTCTTTCAATACAAAAATAACTAATTAAAAAAAATTCAATACTGATTAAAAAGCAATCACTCTGCTTATCTGTGGGTTAGCATTCAAAAATACATATTTGGCTTCCATAGCTGAAAGTTGATCAATTTAATAGATCATTAGAAAGTTAAAGGCAAGGAAAAATTCAGGCAAACGCCTGAAAAATCATCTTTGACAGTTGCATAAGTAATCAAGACTACCTGATATGGTTTTTTTTTACATTTCTCTTCATATTTGCTTTTAGTTTCTAACTGATGGTATGCTGGTGAGGGAGATGATGGCTGATCCTTTATTAACAAGATACAGGTAAGGAAATATGGCATGAATTCTTGCTGAAGTGTAATTTGGTAAACAACGGCATTTTTTTAGACCAAGGTGTGGTTATTATAAATTAAATGCCAAAAGATGTGAAAATTATTTTAGGAGTTTGACTTCTTTATGTTCAAAGACTGTTAGAAAATCCGTTGATCATTGGAACACCAAACCCAGCAGGATTTGGTGCTGTGGTTTTGGAACAAAAGCTAAATGGGCCTCATGGAGTCTGCATTGTTTAATTTACTGGTTTTAAATTCACTTTTTCATTCTGATGCTAATCAAATAAATGAAAAAAAAATCAACAACAAACACAGGCTATTCTGGTATCCAGAAAACCTGTGCAGTACAGTAAAGATAGACCGTTTTTCTTCTACCCTTTTCCAAAAGCTAGCCTGAATAAAGAACAGTATGTATGTACCACGTGGTGTAATCTACATTTTTCTCCCTACTTTGTTGCTGTGCTTTTTTTAACTTCCATAGTTTTCTAAGTGGATGTAAATAGTAATAATCCAGAAGCAGATTTCAAATAATGCTATTTCTAGAAGGCAGGAAGACACTGATTCTAGTGTCAATCAAACCATTTCTGAAATCTTATCTTTCTGCTTTATTCACAGTGTCCTCATGCTGGATGAAGCCCATGAAAGGACTCTTTATACAGATATTGCCATTGGCTTACTAAAAAAGGTTATTGTTTTTTAATGTTCTCTGTAACCATTTCATTTTCATCCTTTTTGTTAAACCTCTGATCTTGATGGCTGATTAGTGAACCCATTTGAGAGAGGGTGATTTCTAGTTCCTCATTTATTCTACAGCCTATTGTACGTACCCAACTATTTACTTTAGACATCTGACACTCAGGATCCTCTATTTCCTCCCCCTGATGCTGAAATTTCTCCTTAGACAATATTAGCAAAAGGGTAGTCTTTATTCTGCTGGTGATGATTGTGTGAAGTGATCTGACAGGGGGTTGTTGTTGACTTTTAACCTACAAAAGATCTGACTCCCACCGGAAATTAAGAGAAAGCTGTAATGATTACAGACTGAATGCCCTAAAAATGAATATGTAAAACTCCAAACAGTAATCAGGTTGTTAGATCTATGGGGTGATATGAGTTCATCAGCTGTCCTGTAGTTTCAAAGTATTTTTAAAGATAATTTATTGGTAATCTGGATGCTCTAAACTTGGTTCTAGCCTCATATCTCAGAAAATAGTTTTTACTCTGGATGTTCTTGGTCTCTATTCTAGGTTCAAAAGAAGCGTGGGGATCTTCGACTGATTGTGGCTTCAGCCACCTTGGATGCAGAGGTATAGCTCACAGATTTGGTCTGAAATGAAGTGACCTTAAGTGGCAGCTCCACTTCTATTCTTATACAGCTTATCCTCTGTGCTGCTTGCTTCTTGTGAAGCATTACTGCTGTTGGAGGGGTGAAGAAGAGAGGAAGGAGTGCAGGAAAAAAATCTGCTGTAGTTAGGTTGCTGTGTTTGGTTTTTGTTTTGTATTAGCAAACTTTTTTGGAAGTGAATTTAAATATGAATCTCCTTTTCATATATTGATGCCTTTTTTCCTCTTATTGGTATTGTTGTATAAAAAGATGTTCTCTTGGCTTAATCTAGTCTAGTAAGAGACATTGGTTTAGCTCTCTTTTGCTCATAGCAGTAATTTGAGACAACCATAGACCAGTAAAAATAACTGATAAATTAGTAGATTTAATTTCAGTGAGATCTTACTATTTCCCTGATTTGACTTCTGGCCTGTGGAAACTTATGTAACTTACTGAAAATGTCTTTAATTTAATTTTGAGTAGGAACAGAAGAAATGCTCTCCTAGATCACAGCAGTGTTTCATCCAGCCTGGTGTTCTGTCTGTAGCAGCAGCAACAGTAGGAGATGCTGTTTAGGGAGAGCATATGAGCCTGTCCACCTGCTGTGGGTCTGTTCAATTTGAGCTGCCTCAGCATCTGCGATGGTTGTAATAGAGATATTAGGCAGTACGTTCCTGCTGTTTCCTTCTAGTGTGTGTTTATGGACCTGCTGTTTGTTAATTTGTCTTTGAATCTGCTTGATGAAGCTGTAAGTCTCCAGGACATCATGTGAGAGCAATTTTCAGAAGTTTGCCACCTGCTATATAATGAAGTACTTTATTTAATTTCTTTTAAACCTGCTAGTTTCATCAAGGACCATCTAGTTCTAGTAGCATGGGATTTGTTGGGTTTTTTTAAAAAACAAAAAAAACCCCTGAAATCAGTCTTACATTTACTTTACCTGTCACCTTTGATTCTGTAAACCTCAGCTGTGTGTCTTCTCAACCTTCTGCTCCCCAAGCAGAGCCCCAGCCTTTTTAGTCTTTCCTCATAAGGCAGCTACTCCATCTCCTTTATCATGTTCATTGCTTTTCTCTGTACTTTTCCTAACTGCACTGTGACCGTCATGAGATGTGGTGGTGAGAGCTTGCATGTAGCACTGAAGATGTAGGTGTATTGAGATTTCCTTTAGTGAAAAATATCATATGCCATAAACCTTGTTAGTATGCTGTGCTTTGGTAGTACTTGTACTACTATGTGTTCTGTATGTTATATTAGACAACATTACAATACTTCACCTTTGCGAAATTTTAACTGCCAGAAATCACATGTTTCAAATAGGTTACAGTTAATGTAAAATTAAGTTAATAGGAGCAAAATGATTAGTATGACTATGTAAACATTTGTTTAAGTACAGAAAGTTTATGGTATTTCTATAATGGTCATAAAAGTTGAGATGGATTATTTGGTTTCTTAATGTTCATTCTTTTGCTATTACATATTTAAAATACTTCATGGCAATAAATCTAAATTTATGAAGGTGTCTTGCAACGTGTAAATCAAAAACTTAGGTAAATCGCCTAACTCTGCTTTTACAAAGTGAGATCTTGGTGTTCAGTAAGAGCTGTAAAATTTATTTGCTCCTCCAAAAATGGATGAGAATATGCAAGTCCTACCCAAAACTTAGGACCAATCATTTCTAGGTTCTTCTTAGTTTTGACTTTGCTACTGTTATAGATCCAATAAAAAGTTTATATATCTGCTTTTTCTAACTGTATCAGCTGATCTAATTAATTTTATTACCTCTTCTCAATCTTTGCTTCTCAAAGTAATAAACATGCAAGACAGTGTATTTGTGCTAAATGCCTGAACCCCGGACAGAATAGAAGGCAACAGAATCAAACTTTAAAATTTTTAAATTGGCACTCTCAAATTCCTGAATAAAATATCCAAGTAGTAGTAATTTAACTTCTTCATGTCTTTAGGTTTCTCCCTCAATTCTTTAAAGTATCAAACTGAAAGTGTTTGTTTTTATTTTAATATAGAAATTCAGGGATTTCTTTAATCAAAACGATACTGGTGACCCCAGCAAAGATACCAGTGTGATCCTTACTGTCGAGGGGAGAACATTTCCAGTGGACATCTTTTACATACAGAGGTGTGTTCCTGTTTGATCTTGTCAGTGGTGATTAGGAGCGTGTGCAACTGTGTTATCATTTTGTCTAGGTTAGCACTCAGAAATTCCTGGACAATGGTAAGGAAGTGTAACATTCAGTTTGGGAAACATTTGGATATTGCTTATAGCAGCAGACATGTTTTTAAGCTTACTGTAGTGTAAAGGAAACAAATTAATTGCTGAAGGCTGATTCCCAAGGATGCATCATGAGATCAATGTGGTATGGCTGATGCATAGTGTCCAAAACCTAGCTCTCTGTTTGTTCCTTATGGAAGTGACAAGTCTGTACCTATTTTTGTGCTAATGTCTGCTATTTTCTCTCCCCGTAGTCCTGTTCCAGACTATATAAAATCAACTGTGGAAACTGCAATGAAAATTCACCAGATGGAGAATGATGGTGATATACTGGCATTTTTAACTGGCCAGGTATAGACATAAGCAATTTTTTTGCTTTACAGTGCTGTATTGTGGGCTTTGTGAAGCCACCTCGGTCTCCTGCTTTCCTTAGCTGTGCTTACTTTAATCTCATTAAAGATGACAGACTTTTTGCGTTGATGGGAGCAGAATTAGGCCAGTCCCAAAGACTTGTAGAAAATACATGCCCTGGATTTATCAAAGCTAGTGATGATGATAGTTTTTCTCATTTAATGCTCTATGCTTTCAGCCTTGTTAATAAGTGGAATAGTGTGTGGAGTTTTGGTGCTAGTCACACCTACAAAGTTGTTAAATTGACGGTGAGTCATCATTAATAGTTAAGGCAAATGGAATTTACATTTGTTAGGCTTAACATCTGAAGTCTTTGACAGAAAAACAAATTGCTATGAGATAAAAATTTACTAGTCTCTTCTGCTCTATTTATGCCTGTCAGCTCGCTTTGCAGCTGAGAAGAGTAAATGGGAGGTAGCTTATAATTTTTCCAGTGAGGAGCTACCTTGAAGAGCTTCAATAACATCTTGCATATTTTTAGAATAAATTCTTCATCCTCATTAGTGATTTAACTTTGGAAGAGTGAATTGAGTATCTCATCAGGTGATGTCTGAACATTTTGTTGTCTGTGTTTTTTAAGAGATGCCACAGTTGATCTCTGAGATTAAATGTGAAGTTGAGCAATAGGTGTTAATGCTATTACTTGTCATTCCTGATCAAGACCCACAGCATTCTGCACTGTCAAAATAGATTGGCCTCCCATTTTGCTCTCACAAGTTGAGATACACAGGAAAATATGCCTGCTTCCTCCTGAACTTTGTTCAGTCCCTCCCTTGTAATTTTGTTCATGTATTTGTAGTGTGACATTGTCTCAAATAACAATGAACATAAATATTTATATAAATAGACATTTATTATGAATAACAATTTATGTAAGAATATTACAAAATTGAGGGAGCTAGTCAAAAGATCCTGAAATTTGAACAAGTAAAATTATATTGGGATTATTTTCATGCATTTTTGGTATATAGGTGATAGCTATGTGATATCAAAGTGAAACCTCTCTCATTCTGGTCCCTTTCTTGCTCTGGCTCTAGGAGGAAGTGGAGACTGTTGTTTCTATGCTCATAGAGCAGGCTCGGGCCCTTTCTCGCACTGGAATGAAAAAGCACCTCCGTGTTCTCCCCATGTATGCTGGACTGCCTTCTCCTGAGCAAATGAAAGTGTTTGAGAGAGTTTCTCACAGTGTCAGGAAGGTAAGGCTGTTGTGTATGTCTCAATTTCTACCACCCAGAAGGGTGTCTGCATTACACAGATTGTATATGTCAGGTTCACATCATAAGCCTGTTGCAAACACTTACCGAGGGAGACTTTCCGCATCTCCTAACACTGCCTGTCAGTTTTCAGACTGCGAACCAAGAACATGTTCTCTGGCTTCCCTTTTCATCTTTGACCAGTCCTAGACATGTCAGTTATAACTCTCCTGTCTACCTCATCAGCCTCTCAGTTTTTAAGAGTCTTCATACAGCCTTGTATTTTTCTATGTCCACTTGCAGCTTCTTACACTCTGAAGTTCTCTACGTTTACTTGTTTGTATTTCTTTTTGTGGTCTAAGTGTCTATGGCTGTTTTCCACCAGTAATGGAAAGATTAGTGACAGAGTGGGTAAGTGCTGTATTTTCACCTAAGAAACAAGTCAAAACTTGCTTGGTTTTAATAGAAAAAAAGCTTTGTTTTGACTTCTGCAAGTCTTGTTCGGATATTTAATGTCACAGAACTATATAATTGGTCGTGATTAGTGCTTTCCGCTTAGGCAGAACCTGTGTTGGGGCTGAGATAAGTTGACAGAATTACACAGGGATGACGTGTTATAATTCTTGTGCCTGCTGGAGTCTAACAAGTAAAATTGTTCATCTGGTGTTGGAGAACATTGAGTATAAATACTTCTTTTCTCTCCAGGATATGGCATTAGTCAATTAACTTCTAAGATTTACTTTTTTAATTTCAGATGAAATAAGGATTAAATTTCCCTTTCTTGTTTGGGAAAAATTATTTTTTCAATATTTTAGGACATGTATATAAGTATATGTCTGCAGGAATACTGAACATGGAATGCTTAATCAAGTCTGTTTCTCTGCTATCCCCTACCCCATTCTAGTGTTACAAGTAACAGCTCAATATAACTGAGAAGCAGAAAAAAATCTTTTTAGTTCGCTACATAAGAAGATTTGATTTACAGTCAGTTAATGTTTTTCTCTGCAAACACTGCCAAGTTCTTCTACTTTTATGAAGAGAGAATAAATTTGAATAAGAAAGTGACTGTGAAACTGTAAAAACTGGGCTTATTTCAAGCTGACAAGCTCTTTCTGCTTCATGTACTGTATCCTTTTGTACTCTAGAGTTAGTGTTTACTGGAACTGCTATATCTGAGATCTTTCAAGTGGTTTGTATTGGAATCCTGATGCATTGATGCTAGGGCTTGATAGTGTAATTGAGATTGAGGAGTTCACAGTATCCCCATTGTGTCTATATCTCTAGGTCATAGTAGCCACCAACATTGCCGAGACCTCCATCACAATTCATGGAATTGCGTTCGTAATTGATTGTGGTTTTGTGAAGCTTCGGGCCTATAACCCCAAAACAGCTATCGAATGCCTTGTGGTGGTACCAGTATCTAAAGCTTCGGCTAATCAGAGAGCAGGGCGTGCAGGACGGAACCGCTCTGGAAAATGTTACAGGCTTTATACAGGTCAGTAATTCGATGTCTAGGGAAGGTGAACTTGCTGGTGTGACTTACATTTTGTTTTACAGTGGTTTCAGTGTTAGACAAAGAACAAAAACCCTATTTTTTTCTCTCAGTGAGAGATAGAAATTTTCCTTCATTATTCCTCTGGCTTATTTAGAAATACATTGTTCATATGTGCTGAGCATTGGACACTGAATGCTTTTATGAAACAGAAACACAAACTGAGCAGAGTAGGTGCTACGAAATTGTCAGCAATTGCAAACCTGTAATGTTAATGCAGCTCTGGTGAGTCTACTAAGAAGTTTATCTTTTTATGATCTTGGTTTCTAAGTAATTGCTTCAATTTATAATACCCACCTGTGATGCTTTCTTCTGTGACTAAAGTCTCCTTTAGACTGTGCATCTAACAAAGGACTCTGGAAATTCTTTAGGTAACTGAGGGAAAACCTCTGTGTATCCCAGTTTTCATAGGAATAGGTGCCAACCCCAAATGCTTCTCTTGTATCAGTGACCCTGGCACTGTACAAAAGTTACTGTTACAAATAAATCTGTTGGCCACCTAGCAGTGTTCAGAAAGCCACAATCCAACTGTCTCTCTTCTCAGCTGTTTAATGAGAAAAGGCATTGCAGCTGAGCGCTGCTGTTGCTTATGTGCCTCTGGTTCCCTCTAGTTTTACCAGAGCTTTGAGACTTAGAGAGATCAAGCATATTCTTTTGAAATGTGTGTGTGCTTGCCAGCAGTTGCCATGTTAAACAAAGACATGATTTATTCTCTAAATTTGTGTGTCCAATAATAATCTGGAGAGAATGTCTGCTGCATAATATACCCAGCTTACATAGCTTTTTAAGTATTTTACTGGAGAAACTGTGACTACACTGAAGTTATTTTTGTGTGCTCAAGAGTTGGCCTGATGTGTGCTTTAAGAAACATTTTAAAGGAGAGGAAAAAAAAAAGAAGAAAATGCACTGAATGGACAACAGTAGAGAAAACGTACACTATCTTTGTCTTAGGGAAGGTCTGAGATACACCAGAGATAGAAGAGGGTTCTGTCTAGAAATGAAAGTAATTCAGGTGAAAACAATGTATTTCTTGTCTTGATTTGGAGTTTTAGATCAACATAGGGATGTGTGTGCCCTTTTCTTTACTGCAGAAGAGTTGGTTAATGGAAGGTACAGGGATTTTGACCTTATATGAAGTATTTTTCCAGACTTAGACTTTATAGTGAACGTGCTTTTAAAAAGGCATTGTTAAATAAATAGTTTTTCAATCCTTAGTCTTTGTTTTAAATATGCTTTTTAAACCTCCTTTTGTTTGAGTAGCTACTAAAGATAGTGTTCTTATAATGAAAGCATGCTGGTTTTGAACTTTCTTTTAAAAAAATGCTTTTTTGTAGTATTGCACCCTGCCTTTTCTTTTCTGATAAAAATATTAAACAGAAGAGAAATAAAGCGTTTCCAGATTTCTGTGAAGAATTTATGACATTTAAAAGTAACATATGGAGTTGGTCAGCTACAGAATCAGCAGTGTAGCCAAAACTGTTGAATTTTCTATTTAAATTAAATTATCTTTAACTACAGTAATGGGAGAAAGATCATCTTTGAGTTAGAGTTCTTTTAACACCTGTTAAGTGTTCATACTCGATAATTTTAACTTGAAATGGGTGTGATTCTATCATGTTGGCTACATAGGGTGGGAGTTGAAACTCAGTCCCAGATTGCTTTGTTTTCCTCCACAACAGAGGAGGACTTTGAGAAGTTGCCAAAGTCCACTGTTCCTGAGATGCAGCGCAGTAACCTTGCACCTGTCATCTTGCAGCTGAAGGCTTTGGGAATTGACAACGTGCTCAGGTTCCCCTTTCTTTCGGTGAGTCCTGAGCTGTAAAGTCTGTCATCTTTCCTTAGTGTGAAGAAAGATCAGTAGATGACTTGTTGATAACCCACAGAACCATTAACCAGTAACCATTGCCCTGTTAATTTGGAAACCATAACTCATTGTGCACTAAAAGCATGTTTTTGGGAATTGACTAGTGCAAGTAATGTGTGTGACAACTTAGAAACAATGACTGTTTATATTCTAGAATTTGCTGTTAGAAATGTTGAGAAGTCGAGAAAGGCCTAGAAAGACAAATTCTGAGATTCTGCAAAACTGTAACTGTAGTCCCTTTGCACTGAGTTTATGAAGAAGGAAAAAAAATTGATATCTACAGAAATAAACCTGTGCTTGTCTGTCTTGTTAAAAAGAGCAGTACCAACTTTTAGATTTGCTTTATGTAAAGTTTCTAGCTACTGTTGTATTGATGTGAAAAACTAACATGTTAGCATTAGAAGAGAAAGTTAAGTAATCATTCTGATCACCACTGGCATCACTGTTGGACAAAGCAAATATGCCTTTTCTAGCTCGGATCTTGAGAGCATCATAGTGATGATGCTGAGCCTGTTGAGATGGTTTTGACTCGCAACACTGGTGGTCAGTGGAAGGGTGATAGGAAGAGTCCGAGAGCTCTTTCTTCATTTTGCATAAGTAGAAAGGTAGGTAGTTAGAACTTAAGGATTTTGCAAAAGAGGAAGATCTAAGAATTTTTGTGAAAACTCGTGTGTTCTATGGTGATAACTTTAAACAACGCACATTTTTTCTTCACAGCCACCTCCTGCACAGTCAATGGTGCAAGCTTTAGAATTGCTGTATGCTTTAGGAGGTGAGAATATTATGTTTTGCTTTATTCATAGTTATGTTACAGGAGTTATGAAAAGAAATTGTTAATTTGAATTTGGTGATTGGATGGACATTAATCAAACTTGCATTTGAGAACTGTGCTTTGAGAAAGAGAAAATGCAGCCTTGACTTCTGGAAGCTTTTTGTTGGTGTGTTTTTAAAGTGTACCTTGGTCTCCTCTGAATTTACTTTTCCTCTGGTTATTTCAGACAGGTAAGCAAGCAAAAGGCACCAATAACTTACTCGGAGGAACTAGAAATCTATTGCATGGAGTATAAACTAGAATTTAACTGTTTAGATTGGGCAAACAAGTATTTTATAGCTATCTTCTGTGTATTTTCTTGCACCTTTACGGGAGGAACCAGCTATTTGTCCTTGCTAGGAACAGGGCTCTGAGCTGATGAGGGTGTTGACTTGATTCTCTCAGGCAGATCCTATGTTTCTTCAGTCCTTACAGAGTGGTATGAAGATACAAATGGAGTTCAGACACTGATTAGACCAGTACATGAGTTAGACACTAAATTTACCTGCATCCAGTTAGATAAGTTGTTAGATATTCAAGCTCTTGGTGTGGTGATCTTTCATTTTGTGTTACTGTGCCAGTGATGGAAGCATGTAGCACTTGCAAGTATAAACAAAAAAAGTTGAAAGTAAAGGTTTGATATCTCTTTCATGATCAGACTGGTTGTAATAACCTAGAATTTAGCAAGCTTGATATAATTACTACTTTGTTTATTCCTTAGTCAGACTTTAAAAAGCATTGTTTTAAATTTTAAGTTTAAATTTTGTTTTTAAATTTTTCTGTTAGCATGTTACACTCATTATCTGATCTTGACATGTGTGCAGGAACTCTGCCTAAACACTGTAAGTAAAATCTGATGCTTGAATTTGGGAGAGGCCAGTCATTGGATGCTAGAATTAAAACCTATAGAGAGTGTGCTTCCTGATGGCTTAGCAAAGCAAGTGTCACATGTTAGTTTTGAGACCTTCTCATTGATATGATTGTGAAGGTATGACTGACAAAAGTTATTAGGAGCTAATCTAGTTATAATTTTAAAAATGAGTTCTAGTCTGTGTCTCTGCTCTGAATGTAGTATGGCTTACAGCTAGAAGTCTACACCTTATGCGGTGTAGTGCTATTGATGTTAGTGTTGTTGGTCCTGCAGCTGAGACAAAGTTCAAACCTGTAGCAAGTCAAACTGTTCTAATTCCATTAGCTGTGAATGCATGATGCAACCACTAAAAAAAACCCCAACCTGATCATTCCTAAAGGCAGCACATTTTGTCCTGGATGAATTGAAACTACATTTCTCACACTCAGTGTCTGTGTTTCAGTTCACAGCCTGCTTCCTTTTCATGCTTTTAAATGCACCGGAGCTCATTTGCATGCAGCTCACAAAGAGAGTCTGCTCTAGTTTTAGTATTGAACTTTCTGGTTATGGACAAATAAACAGATGCACACAAACTTCTAATGAAAAGAAGGAAAAGCTAGTCTAACAGCTCTAAGAGCTGAGAGCATAATTCTTTCTACTATTTAGCTACTTAATAGCATGTCATTTTTTTATTATGTTCTCTGAATTACTAATTACAGCTTGTTCTCAAATTCAGTAGAGAGTCTGAAGAATACTCTTAGTCATATCGTTTAGTTTTAGGTAGTCCTGTGAGGAGCAGGGAGTTGGACTCGATGATTCTTATGGGTGGGTCCCTTCCAACTTGGGATATTCTGTGATTCTAAATGTGTTCATTTTGGTTTTATTCATTATGCCACTGCTGGATACCTATAACCTGTTATAATATTTTTAGCCACAGCTTTCAATTCCTTTTTGTTGTGGTTAGTGGAATGTATGCTGTCTAATTTTGTTTATAGGAAGAACTGTTATATTCTTGGTGTTTTGACAGCTATTTAATCTTTTTGAATGCAATAAACTTAAACAAAACAGAAACTTGACACAAGAACAAGTAATCAAAATGAAACTCTGTTTGACTTTAACTCAGTGTTTGTAGTTCATTCAATGTTAACAATATTTGCTCCATAATGTAAACATGAGAAAAAGAGTAGTGTAAAGGAGCTTGTGTAAGTTTTGGAAGCTTCCAGAGGTTTGTGGGTGTTTTTACATCACTTACAAATGCTGCGTTGTAACTTGTGGCAGTCTGCTCTCTTCTTAATCTCATGGAGCTGTAACTCTCTGCTTGGCCATGATTTTGCTCTGTGCTGATTCAGTTCCATCTTGCAAAGGAGGGTTTCACTTAAGGCACTTCGTTTTTGGCAACCTTTTCAAGCCTGGAACAAGGACCTTCACAGTGGCTCAGAAGCATGTTGCAAGGGTGAATTCACAGCCAAAACCACCTTAGGGAAATGGAGAGGAAAGGTCAATAAACTCACTGATTAGCTGTTTGATGTTTTGGCAAAAGTGTTACGCTTATGGTAGCTTCACAGAAAAGTACAGAGCTGTTACTCTCTTGGCTGCCCAGCTTTTGTAGCAAAGCAGAGAAATGCTGATGTTAGTGTTTAAGATGGAAAGAAATGTGTGTGCATGTGTGTGATATACAGATTCGCTCTTCAATTTTTGCTGAAGTTTAAGGTTTTAGGTGGTTTATTATGGAGATTTTATGTAACTTGCAGAAGTGAAGTTGCCCAAGCGTTTGCAGATGCAGTAAGGATTAAATTTCTCTTATGCAAGTATGAACATGTATTTCATCATTTGCATTGTAATAGCATGCAAATGTGCAGTTTAGGGTCAGGACCCTATTGTGCCAATGCGGTGCCAACAGAGAAACTTGTGCAGAGCAAACGCTTTTAAGGTTGAGATAGTTTTGTTGAATAAACACATCACTGTTTTTAGACTGATTATTTTTACAGTGATGCAAACTGATTACATCAGGAGTATCTCTTCTCAGTCTTCTCCTTTGATGCCCCTTTGAAAGTCTGAGTTGTCAGTTGGAGTTTATTGTTTTTAAGCATAATTTAGGAGGTAAATAACCAGGTAAAAAGTAGCTTTATTTTTAGCTTTATTTCAGATCCAATATTTTGTTGAAGATTTGTTTGTAAGTTGTCACCTATCAGAAACAACCACTCTACCTAAGTTTAAAATAGTGTTTTAATCCCTCAGCCCGTCACATCCTAGTGGTTGTTACTTGAAACTTTTTAGTGCCACAGTACTTGAATAATCTCTCCTAAGCATGTTCAATAAAAATCTTTGTAGTATCTTTTTCTAAGACCTCCAATTTCCTATATATATACGCATACAGTGGTTGCTTCCAAGGTTATTTCAAGGAAACTTTTACCTATTTCAAACTAGTATCCAATGCAGGGCTTTTGTGTATATTCAGGCTTACTGCTACAAAGACATCTGTGTACAAGCTCTCTATATATATCCATGGAAAATTACACTGAGATTTGTAGGATTCAGCAGAAGCCAAAGGATTTTGGCTTGATGCTCCTGTAGGAAGTTAAAAAGATGGTAACTTCTCCTCTTCCCTACTTAGGAATGCAGTTATCTTTCTGTAGATGAAAGATGGCGTATTCTAAGCTGTTGACTGTGGTAGCACTTAAACTTCTCATATTGCACTGGTCAAATGAAAGCTATCATACCTTAACTTTTGCAGTTGCTGTGACTATGTGTTTAAATATATTATTTCATCTTTTCACATAAGCTGTGTTTTGTACCTGTTTCTGAGTAAAATATTGTGACATTATGTGAAATGCCTATTAGGTTTTGTTAACAGTGTAGGGGTGTGGCGAGTGAATTACTACATTGTCATAGTAAGTGAGATGATAGCATATCAAATACTAAAGGAAAGTAAACACTTGATAGAGGTATCTGTGGTTTCAGATATGCTGACAAGATCAGCATATTATAGATCTCATTCCTTGACTTGATTTGTGGTTTTGCTTTTCTCTGTGAAACATAGCTGAAGTACAACTGTGGTTTGTTGTCACCACACAGTTTGACAAATAATATGTTTATATAATGCATGGGCCACAGTTGTGTTTCCTCAGTCCACTCTGCTGTGGTTATTTATGCAATCTACAGTGCCCCAAAGTCCTATTATTGGGCTCTCGTTAGTCCCTCCTTGTGTAGCTTTTCTCTTGTGCTCTGCCTCCTTGTCGTACCTCATACAACTTGGCTTACTTGCAGTTTTCTTTTCTCTTTCAATTCTCACTCTTTGCTGCCTTTCTTAGTGAGCTCTTTCCTTCTAATTGTGTCCTGTGTCTGTAATTTTTTTTTTTCATTCTCTTTCCCATGTCTGCTTGCAAAGAAAATGCTTTTCCATTTAAATTGTTCCCTGAAATTTCAGCATAGTGCTCTGGATTAGAATATGACCCAGTGGTTTGCATGGGTAAACCTTACTGCAGGTCTTTGACTGTAGGAAGCCATACAACTAAAATGGTAAATGTGCAGGGTTGCTCAGTGATAACTGGGAATCTAAAAGCAAGCTGTCATGCCTACCTCCTGTACCATCTCCAGTAAAAAGGTTAGAGTTGGAACATGGCTGACAGTTTAGTTATTGATGTATGAGGCAGACTAAACTGTAGAGAATCTTCACCAGCTGTACAGCTCTAGTTTAGATTATATTAAAGTTAAATTATTTTTCTCCGTGACCTAAGCAGATGTGACTCAGAAAAATAGCACCCTACTGCCCTCTCTACCCTCTGCCCCCTACCCGCAGTGCTTCCTGTTTCTACAGTTATGCCTGTTCTATAATTATGCCCTTTTTTTATTCTCATCAGGACTCCTCCTGCTTCCTGTCCCCATGAACAAAGATGTTGCTAAATACTTAAAAAGGAGATGCATAAGTCTCACAGCAAATAGGCACTCTGGCCATTGCATTGACTTTGACTGCAGGTTTCCTAAATTGTTGGCAGTAGCAATGGAACTTGGTCAAAATGAAGAAACTTGTCTGTTCAAGTACGTTTGAAAAAAAAAAAAAACCAAAACCAAACCGGTGACCCATGGGAGAGTAAATGGATGTTAAGGAGTGCCTTTAAGCTTAGTTTAATATACATTCAGCAGCTATTAGGTGCATTGGCTATATTTTAGCTCGTCATTCTGCTCTTTAGCACACATTAAATTCTTAAAGAAGAATTTCTGTGCTCTTTTGCCTGTATCACAGCTACATTTATTAATATGCTGCAGGTTTGGATATGCATTGCCGTTTAACAGAGCCTCTTGGAATGAGAATAGCAGAGTTTCCTTTGAATCCTATGTTTGCAAAGATGCTTCTGGAATCAGGTAGGAAGAAAAAACCAGATTTTCTTCATAGTCTTGTGATGAGTAGAGGACACTGCCTCTTGTCTAATACTACACTACAATTACATTTGCTAAACTTGAAACAAACTGTATGCTTCATCTTGGCATGTTGTTTAGTGAAAAGAATTGGTTAAACTGGTGGACCTCTCTAATAAATAATACATATAATACATTTAACACACTAATAAGTCTAACACATTTGTCTTAAGTTTTCCATTAAAAACATTCACTGTTATATTAAAAAAATCCAGGAGTTTAGGTATTTTGGTTTTATATACTGTAAAAATATATTCTGCTTCTTTTCCTTTTTATTCTGTATTGGGCTAAGTTGAATGAAAGAAGATTTCCTTTACTGAATTTCTCCACTTACTCCTCAGGAAATTTTGGCTGCTCCCAGGAGATTCTGACAATTGCTGCCATGATGCAGATTCAAAACATTTTTGTGATCCCTCCAAATCAAAAAGCTCAGGCTGTAAGTTCAGTTGTGTCTCATTTTCTTTTTGTTAGTTCCACATTTCTGGATTTCTGCCAAGTATTTTATTGATACCCATTACAGACTGCAAGTTTGTATGAAAATGAAGCAAGGTCTTGAACTTTACCTGTTGGTTATAGGTAAAAGGAAACTGAATAACAGTGGGAACCTTGGAGTTGTTTACTAGTATTAAAAGTCTCCTTCTGAGGACAAGAATCATGAAAGGTTATAAACCAATATTGGTCAGCGTAAGGGCTTGCCAAAAAAACCAAACCTCCCCAAACACCACTTCCTTTCAAGAGGAACGAAAAAGAAAGTATTAGCATGTAGCAAATCCTTAATAGGTAGCAGAAGCCTAATTTTAATGCATCCCTCTCTTGGATTTTGGGGGTTCATTTTCAGTTCATTTTTCTAATTTCAGTTTTAGAAGTGCTCCTGAATACAGGTGGGCTAGTAAAATATTGCTGTTGCCTAGAGAAACTACCATATATGGTAAGAATTTTAATAGTCACCAGGAAATACAGAGATGATGGGAACTGAGTGTATTTGACATGATTTTTGCAAAAATCAGTCTGCCCATAAAAATGTATTTCTTCTTCTCCAGACCAGGCAACACCGAAAGTTTGCTGTGGAAGAAGGCGATCATCTCACTATGCTTAATGTTTATGAAGCCTTTGTCAAAGTAAGTCAGTTCAAGTGTATGTGGATTTGCAGGAATGGGAAACACTTGCGATCCTCAGTTCTGATTCTGAAAGTTCTGGAAAATAGCATCCTCAAAGCTGAGGACTTACCAAGTCTATTAAGTGTTAATTATGCTTTAAAAAATATTCTGGTCATATTTTGCCGCAGACCTTCTGTAGTTCTTCTGAACAGGGAATAGAAAGAATTTGGTTTGGGTACAGCACAAAAGTCTTATGGGTAGACAACTGTATTTTCAAGGAGACTGGGATTTTTGAAATGGCCAAGGAAAAACAGGTATCAAATTCCAAATGAAATTCATATTCTCCTATCTTTTCTATAGAGGTATCAGAGTTTTACTGATTATAAACTGCATCTAAATCTAGCAGTCTTTTTTAAAAAAATTGCCACATTGATCATCATATCCTCTTTTTCAGTGACCTTATGTATTTACCACTCTAAGGTTTAACACCAATCTTAATGCTTCTCTGTAAGCTGAGGTTTTACTTAACAGTTTTGAAGTGCTATACCTATTTAGGAGAAGTACATTTGCTGGTATAAAGCACTTCTATAATAATATATTTGCAACAGTGTTGAGTTGAAGCAGTGTTTAAAAGATGACTTCCTTCTCCCCAACCCCAAAGCAATCGGTCAGGCACTAACTGAAATTTTGCTGTTTAGATTTTATATCTGCCTAATTCTCTTAGAAACAGCCAAATGCAGAAGCTCTTGGAGTAAGTGCTGGCTTCTGGAGAAACAGTTCTTTGCATAGAGAAGACCAGCGAAAACAGTGTACAGAAAAGGTTGTTTACATTTTGAGATTGAAAACAGACTATTTTATCATATGATGCTTTTGTGTGTGAATGGAATGACTGATGCTATTCTCTTTCACCACATGAAGAAATGAAACACATCTGTATGAAAATACCCCATGGCATTTGTTCTGCTGCTATTTAGTTGTTGTTTGAAACATGTTTTTTAGTTACTGGTGTTACGTACCCTTATTAGTTGCTATGTAAACAGGTAATTTTCAGGGAAAACCACAATAAATATGTTGTGGGAGACAGAAGGAAAACAGAACAAGGCTATGTGATCCAAGAGATTGGGTTTTGTTTTGCTGATGGTATTTCGTTGTAATTTTTTCTATTCTTCTCACTGTACAGCACAGCAAGAGCTCTCAGTGGTGTCAAGAACACTTTCTGAACTACAAAGGTCTTGTTAGAGCTTCTGTTGTAAGAGAGCAGCTGAAAAAGCTTCTTGTCCGCTTTAAAGTGCCAAAGAAGTCCAGTGAAGGTGAAATTTTTTTTTTTAACCTGTTGTCCAGTACATATTGAAGGAAGTCTCCAAATTGTCAGTCTGCTTCCTGCTTTTCTTGTCACCTTTGAGTATTTTGTCCCTGGCCTAAAAATAATGTTAATTAAAACCAGGGGGGTTTTTTCCTAAAAATGACTGCAGACAAGCATTTTAGCCCATTTTTACAATTAACGTTTAGTCCAGTCTTCATTAGTTAAGTTTTCCAGCAAGAGATTATCACCACTGATTATATATTTAATGGACAGACTTACCAAAAGAGTCATAAGAGAGACAGAGGTGACCTATTTTTGACTTTTCAAAAAGCTATTTTTCTAGTATGTTCAAAATGATGTCCATTCATTGGGATCTGATTTCCAGCTGTGCCGTGTGTGCATGGATGCCATGACTACTTCTCAGCACTTGTCTCTAACTGCTTCGAAAAATCAGACTTCAGTGCTGTCACACAAGGTTTCCTTAAGGACTGTGAAACTATCTTCATGGAGACACCAGTGGCAACAGTACTTTTTTATGTAGTAATTTTGATTTGCTGTGAAATTGAAGTCAAAAGAGATTGCAGGGTTTGTCTGCCTTCAAGCCTTTGCTATCAAAGCCTGATGCAGTGTTAAATGTTGAGATGATTAAGTGGTATTTTGGGGATTTTTGCCATTCCAATGACTCATTTTACATAAAAATTCTCTTCAGGTGATCCAGATCCTGTTTTGAGATGCATAGTTTCTGGATTTTTTGCTAATGCAGCTAAATTCCACTCTACCGGAGCTTACAGGTAAATATATATAGCTTCATTACAGCTGTTGCTTAGTTTAAAAGTTCCTTTGACTGGATACATCTAAGTATAATCAACAAACAGCTACTTCTCTAGTCACCTGTGATAAGAAACATGTAGGGTTTGATTTACTAAATATTTGAAGTTTTGTATCTTCAAACTGCTTCAGTGTTTATCTCTTTGGCAAATATAAATAATTAGTTATTGATAGTGGGAAGCTGTTACTAATAGTAATTAGCTTGTGTTAATACAAGCAAGTACAGTGTCTCTGTTGTAGCACTCTCAGTGCACTGAATAAGAGCATGAAACACTACTTTTTTATTTAATGTAGATAGAACTCTTTTAGGACTTTAAATTATCCTTTGGCCAAGATTTAAGCCTGGTTTCATCTGAAAGCCTGTTCATTAAATGCAAATGTTTTTAATTTGCTCCAGCTCTCTTATTGTTGCCTTTTATTAAACATTCTTACTGGGGATGAAAGGAACCAAATGTTAAGCAATAAACAGATGCATGGTCTGAATTAGTATCTTGCTTTCAAGGACTATCCGTGATGACCATGAACTTCATATCCACCCCACTTCAGTGTTGTATGCAGAGAAACCTCCACGCTGGTAAGTTAAAGCTGATTTCACTTGCTTCGTGGTCTTTACAAGATATTTTCAGCATCCAGACATTTTCATGAATGACTTTTCTCCATCAGTGGAGGATTAGATGTGAAGGTCATGGTTCCCACAGAGAGAATTCTACTGGTATTTCCTTTGCATCTTTTTGTAGGCAGTACCCAAATAAATCAGGGAAATAATGATGTTTAACTGTCAAAAAAACCTGCAGAAGTTGGTAAGCAGAGTCAGGTGACCCTTTTTTTAACAGGCACCATATTTTGCACTGCAAATTGCTCGCCGAGTGATCTCTGTACCTGGATAGAACTAGGATTAATTTACTTTTATTAAGCCTATTAAGTAAATGTTCTGTCAAATAGGTGCTACAGTAATTGCAAATGGCTTGCTAGGAGAGGGCATATGTGTCTAATGCATGATGCAGAAACTTTGAGAGAAGTTATGGCTGTCTAGCAGATTGAGGAAAGAAGTGGTTGTACTTTCATGTTAGCTGGGTATTAGAATTCCATTTGTGTGTCAGAGATGCTTTGATAACAATTAGAAATGTGTTTCTAGCTACCAGGTCAGCATGATCAACCTGAAGTATTTGGACTCTTGTCCTTCTTTGCCTGTTGCTGAGACTTTGAAGGATAAACTTGGCCAGTGTCATCTGTTATCTTTGAATTTGGGCTCCTACACCTGTTGTGTAGGGTTTGCAGAAGTGTAACTGATTGGAACTTAGCCATCAATTACATTGGCTCACAAAATAAAAATTAGTCCAGCTCACTTGTTCTTAACTGTACCAATTCTTCAGGGCTGAGTTGAGCAGAGTGTAGCTAAAGTAATTTTTGCCACTGAAACCAGCCTGATTCGCTGCTGGTTTGCCAGTTTTTTTAACATCCTGTCACTGCTATTAAAAATAAAGCACAATTTGTTTGAAATAATAAGAATAGCTTGCAGATATACTTCTGAAATTTTCTGGCTTACAGTAGGTAACATACTGAAAAAAGTTAGGTTATGGGAGAGTAACAGACAGTAAGAAAAATAAATTGAGAAGAAATTAATCTGGAAAGAAAGTCTGGTGGTAGGAGAGTACTGGAAGAATTCTTTGTTCCAGCATACATGTCCTCCAGGGCTCAACTTTTAGTTGATGAGCCCTCAGCGTGGAATTTCCATCCCAGCCTTGGGCACTTCCAGACATATAGAAAAGCAGAACTGTAGACAGCTAGCTGGAAGTATTAACTGGCAAAACCTTAAGACTGCTCTTTGCTTCACAGCCTCTTTGCTGTTGGTGGCAGCAGTATTGCTGGAGTTTTTGGGAATACTGATTCTGGGCTTAAACCTATTTTTGGACCCCTGTGTTACAGACCAGGCGCAGACCTGTCTTCCAAGGCCACGTGGTATTGCCACCACCAGCCTAAAGATGCTACTGGCTCATGGCATCCTGTAAGACAGGGGTTTAACTTACTCAGCAACCCTAGTTTCAGTGCTACTGCTGCCTGGGCACCCGTCCTATACCGAGGGCTTCAATTCTCTGTCTGTTACAGGTGTATATAAAATGTGTTCTCATTCTTGTTTGTTTTCCTCAGATTTCTCTTTAGCTGTATTGGTAAGTCTCGGGCTGTGTTTGGCAAAGAAGAGAATTTTGGACTCTCTACTATTTGCTTTTGAGAGCAAAATACCAATTAATGAGAGACCACAAACCTTGTGGGTTTGCAGCTCTACTGTGTATAGAAGGCAGCTAATGACTGACAGTTTTGGTGACTAACCCTTCAGTGTGTGGGTTTGCGCTTACTTAGTAAAAATGACTTTCCTTATTGAAGGGTGACTTTAGAAATAGGTTGCCCATGCTGGCAACCTGTTCATGCTGGCAGCAGGGATTGAGTCCACCTGGCTATCTGCTTCTAAATCTTTTACCAGGAGATGTTCTGGCAGTAGTTAAAGCTGATTTCTTCCTTCAATCCTTATCTTGCTTGTTGGCAGACAGGTACCAGGGATAGTCATGCTGTGATTTGTGCCCTACTTGTTATGGGTCCAGGGTTTTGGTGCTTTTGACATCCTTCCTCATGATATTACAGAGTAACTACTATTCTTGCTTCCAAAGCATCTGTTATGAGTCACCTTTGGCCCCATTATAAGAAATATTCTTTCTTTTATACCTTCCATCCATACGTCCTGGTAGTATGTGAAGGTGTTTTTAATGGCAGTCTAAAGGTTGTCTTAATGTAGAGTACTCTGAACAACCAGAAGGAAAGAGGTGTAAGAGGCTGTATTATAACTTAAAGACTCTCTTGTCACTCTGTAAATACTACCTCTGGCTGCATGTATGTGAAACTGTCTAAATATGCTGTTAATCATCTCTCTCCCTCATTGCTTTATAGCAAACACTTTTTTTTTTTCTTTTTTTCTTTTTCCTAGGGTAGTCTACAATGAAGTCATACAGACTGCTAAATATTACATGAGAGATGTGACTGCTGTTGAATCTGCTTGGCTCTTGGAACTGGCACCTCATTTTTATCAGCAAGGAACGGTACGGAATCGGCATAAAGCCCAAACGGTACCATTGCTGCACTAGCAGCTCTTGTATCTGAACTTTTAAAGTGTTTATGTTTGTTGTTGTCTATTTAATGGTACAAAAATGAATTTTGTTTTGTTCATTGTAGTGGTTTTAATATCAAGAAAGAGGATAATAAATTGATGCATGAAAGCTTTTTCCCTATTATCTAGCCCACAGACATGATCTCAAAGTTACAAAATAGCCTGTCACTGGTAAATGAAGACTTCAACCATTTTACACTTGAATATAGGCACTTGGTAGCACTTCTCTGAGCAGCACTGTAGCTAGGCAGCGGCCATACTTTGCACAATAATTTGAGGAGTCTTTGCATGCTTTGCAAATGTTTGTGCAAATCCCGAGCCTTCTTTTGAGCATTAATTATCTTTACTGCAAAAAAAATCAGCTCTGATCTGTTCAAACTTGAAATGGCAAAGAACAGCTGCTATTTGTGCAAACCTTTATTGCAAATCTTATTGTGTGTGATATACATATATTTTCTTTACAAGTACCTTTTAACAATTGTCACCATCCTTTATCAGCTCTGTCCCATGTGAATCCATCAATCTAGACTTATTCACTGGTCATTCTGAGGACTGGATTGGTATTATCTAAATGTTAGTTATGCTGGAGCTGTTGATACCATGTTGCATGTAAATACTGTACAAGCAAGATTGCCAAATTGATCTTGCACGTCAATTTCCCATGGAAGATTAGTAACTACTGAGCTTTATATTCTAAATTAGTGAAGTATTTCCAAAATACTGAGTGAAAAAAATGCACTTGTGTATCAGACCTATGCAAAGCAAGAGATCTGTGCATATGAGCAGCCATGTTGCAAAAATGGCTGTTTCTGGTTTATACATCTGCTATGCTATTTGACTTTTCTGAGAATCTGATGTTTGTTTTCTTTCACTTCCTGGGGTTTTTGGAAAAAAGAAAAACACTGTGGTGCATGGAGCACCTTAGGACATACCTCTGTGGTTACAGTATACAGCAGCATTGGCATCTGTCCATGTAATTGACTTGAGAGGGTTGGTTTTTTAATATTGAGTTTGGAAAATTCATCTCAGTTATCCAGACACTTACCACCTATAAATGCACTTAAGTAACTGAATATTTTTTGCCTTTTTTTTCTATAATGCATTTGCCAAAGGCAGTAATGACCCCTGCAGGGTAGACCCCTGAGTCTTTAGCTGCCGTTAGATATTCTGCAAGCATGGTGTAAGAAGCAGATGAGCCACTGTTCCAGTTGTATCAAATCTGCTCCTGGAATACTTAGTCCTTTTGACTCACAAATTTACATGCTGTAATATCCCATACATAAAACAACATGCCATTATGATATGACTCTCCACAGGCTCAGTTTTGGGATGAGGTTTTCCTTTAGGTAGGTGGTATTGGGGAATGTGACTCAATGACTTGTTCAGGCAAAACTTGAGTTGCTTTTTGTAAGTGAAGAAGGCTTGTCTTGAATAGTACTACCTACCTGACTGAGAGAACATGTTTTTCAAGGTAGTACTACTACTGTTGTAGATATGCGATGAAATTACATCAGAACCTAATTTTTACCATTGCTATCCTTTTGATTTGATAGAGATGAACTCAGTTTGCCGCATGACCTAAGCATTGCTTTAATACTAAAATAAATGGAAGCTCTGGAGGATAGTGCTGGTTTTGAGGAAAATTATCTTTTCCAGTTTGGGCAGTTATCCTTATCAGCCAAAAGGCTTGGGTGTCTTTATAAAATGTTTAAAAATTAGAAATATTCCTGTTGTGTAAAACTTTGAATTATACGTGTAAATTTTGAATAAGGAAGCCATTGTAAGAGACACAAATTTATGCTAATTTATACGTATTCAGACCCTTTTTCTACTGAAGGATACATCTTTGTGTTAATAAGTGATTCCTGAAATATGAGAATTTTTATTCCTGTATCGAGTTAAAAACAAATTATAACTGAATAGCATTCTGTGTGAAAAGATTTTCTTCTACAGCTTGATCATGGTCTCAGTCAATTATGTCTCATTCCAAGTTTTGCAGGACTTCATTTTTTCATTCCACATTTTTGTAGGCCTTTTTCGTTAAGAGCATAGAGGTTCAAAGGTCCAATGCAACTACAGCTGCAGTGTTAACACATTAGTTAAAATCTTGTACTTCATGTACATAGTCCTAGTGTTTATGCACATGTGTTGTTGGGTGCACATGTCCCTCTCTGTGCGTTTTTACATGCTGGTAACTTGCTTCCAGTGGGAAATTGTTCCTATGCTTGTAGTTAGTACAGAAGTACTAGAAGATAATATTTTATACCAAGCCAGAATACCACCTTGGGGTACATGTGTTTTTTTGATTTCTTATGTTTATTTTAGCTGTATTGGTAACAAGCAGAGCTTGGGAAGCGTGGTCTTTGATATTTGTATAAGAATTTCTTTAATTGGGGATTAAAGACTGAAAGCTTTCTAGTTGAACATTTTTCTGATTGTGTATATACTAAGCAATTTTTCTTTTCTTTTCTTGCAGCATCTTTCCTTGAAAGCAAAAAGGGCTAAAGTAGATGACCACTGATTTTACATGACTTAAGTCTTGTGACATCAGATGCAGAACCTACCAGTGATTTCAAGCTGGCTACAGTCCATTCAGCAGTCAGTTCATTAGCAATTTGATCTTACATCAACTTCAATGTTTAAATGCCTGCCAGGATCTGTAGGGGTTTATGCATGATGCGTACATTGTAAACCTATGTAGAGCTTGCATTGTGGACATTTTATTCTTTGCCTACTTGACCACTGTTGTTAATCTGGGCATGTTGCTCCTTTTAAATAGGTAGAAAAAAAATTTAAAAAGTAAGAGGACATACAGGACCACAAAAAACTGAAACCTTCAAGAAGGAAACTGATTTCCTGGAGTGGTACGGCTGCCTTATGAGAGTGGGGAATAGGGTACCCTGCCTCCTATTACCTAGAGCACTGTGACTACTACCGGCCAAACTGGGACTGACTCCTGACAGCAGGAGCTCAGGGCAATGAACTAGCCCTTGAAATGCAAGGGGCTGCCATGGAAACATTGATTTCATGTTGGACCATCCCATACTGGTGCAGCTAAAAGTGCAGCTTTTACTCCCAAGCAGTAAAAGTCTCCTGCCTGAGGTCGAGCTGCCCCTGGTCCCTGTGCTGTAACAGTCCTTCTGTAGGCAGCATTGTATTAAAATGTCTTGTTTCTGTATGGGAGAGTTGCTGTTTGGGGAGAGGGAGGAAAAGTAGCTCAGTATTTTTAAGAAGGATTAATTTTTTGCTCAATCAGGGGACTATACACATATGTTCACAAACAATCAAATTCACAGATGGGGCTTTTTTTTTTTTTTTTTTTTTTTTTTTTTCATAACAAGAGAAAAGATGTTAACGTCTCACTGCTTGGAAATACCAGAAAATTTCAGCAGGGGTATATCATGGAACACTGTTTTTTAGCCTCTGTTGTTCAGCAAAGAAGAAAATGTTCTGTACTTTTCTATACGGAACACAGTCCTATATATTTCTTTTATTAAGAATCTGTTCTTTGCTGCTTGGGACTCTTCTTCATGTGTTACTGAAGAGAAGGATGCTCTGAACTGTTGCTGCTTTAATTGGGACTCCATGGCTACTTTTCAGTAAGGAATTGTCCCTTTTTGTGTTTTAACAAGATAGCTTGGATACATGTATTTATTTTTTTCCATCCCTATTGATATTTATTTTAGAAACACATTGTTTGAAAATTTTATTTTTGTAAGGCAACTGATTTGATGAATGTGGTTTTGGCATGTTAACTATAATTTTATTTTCTTTTAAAAAAAAAGGATGTAAATAGGCAAAAATTTCTACATAGAAGAAATGCCTTCCTCGTCACAGGACTGCCTTGAAAACTTTCTTGAGAGCTTCTTTACCTTCTCCCTTCCAAACACCTGCAGAGAGAACATGTTCTGTCATGTGCAATTTGTGGTCTATTTGGTGTCTATGTACTGACTGCCAGCACAAAAAGATGTACCAGTCTCCATGTATGGCACCAGCAGCATGACAAACCGTGTCACCTTCCTTGTTGTTTTCCCTGTGAACCTCACCTTTGTATTACTCTCTGTCTTAGAATGGAAGCTCTTTGGGGCAGGGACTGTCTCCTAGCCAGAGCTGAGAGCAGTGTTGTCGCTTACTAAAAAGACTCAATTTGCAGGTTTTTTTTTTCTCTTAAAGGATCGGAGAAAGAACTGAATATGAAGACTTGTAAAATGTCTGTGTCTCTCTGTCCTCTGGAAGTATTCTTAAGAAAAATAAAACCATTGAATCAAGGAAGCTTGAGAATGCATCACTTCAGCCTGAGTAGTGGGTGATTTCCCAATGTACTGGGTGGTTGCACTGTGATGGTCTGAATTGTGACGGGCTGTCAGTGGATGGCCACTTCATTTGCCAGTTCTGAGAATTTTGGGTGGTTCTGGAGAACTCTCTTCTCCAGATGTTGTTTTATCTGGCTGTACAGCTGCAAATTTTTCTCTTGGAATGATTGTGACTGCTGCTGAGTTCAGAACCCAGGGATGTACAAGCTTTGTAATGTGCTGCAAGCAATTGTACTTTTATGAGTGCAATAGGTCTTTGTAAACAAAACCAGAAATTGAGACTTGTCTTTTTAGCAGTTTTACAAACTATTGAGGTATTGCTGGAGGTGCAGACACAGAACAGGCAGACTTTATACTAGAGATGCAGGCTAAGAATAAGTGGGTTTAGTATCCAGATTAAGGTTACCTTTAGAGAGAAAGCACAGCTTGCATCCTTTAGGTGCACCTTTGAAGGTGCTTGAAGACAGAGACCTAAAACTTTAAAGACCTGAAAATCTCTTTACTTTATAAAATTTTGGCCTACAGCTCTCTGCTAGATTTGTACGTAGCATTATGCTTTAAATAACTTTGATTAAGGGGATGGGTAGCTGTGCCTTGTTGTTGGCTCTTTGCTGCATAAACAGTCTCTGCTGTTGTGGGGGAGGTTGGAGTAATTTGAAGATGGTTGTCAGGAGTTTGTGAAACAGTTTAAGGATTTTAAACCTGGCTTTTAGAGAATGAGGTTAAAATACTAGGCTCTTGAATCAAAATGCTGCTTGAAATAGAAGTCGTGCCACCACTGGCAAGGAGACATATTTTTTTAAAAAGTAAATTTACAATCCATTAATGTCAAGTTGCTATGGGGAAAAAAGAAGCTGTACTCCTGAAGTCCATCAGAAAGTGCTGTCAGTGTTTCTACTCATGACTTTAGTATTGTCAGTTATAGAATAAGGTGCAGCTAAATTGGAATAAAAATTCAGCCAAGACAGTATTAATTGAAATATAGTTCTCATCTTGTAGATTAAAAATAATTCTGATAAACCGACAGGAAAACAGTCACAACTCTTCCTGGTTAATCTGAAGAAAGAGACAAATAATTAAAAGACTAAAATGAAAAAAGGGAAACAAATAAGGCAGAGGTAACTGCCACTTCTTCTCAGAGCTTTATGATAAAAAAGCCTGTATAATAGGATATATAATTGAGCCATGCACACAGCAATGTGGTGTAAGGTGATGTGATGTAACGTATTTTTAAGCTGAGTTAATTTTATATATGTGTTACAATAAGCACATTACAGGCAGGCATTGGGAAAAAGTGGTAAGTCAGGTAGCAAGCGTCTTTAAACCAAAAAAAAAAAAAAAGTTTACTAGAGTCAGATATCTGTATGACTCATTCTAGATCTGGTGGTTCAGGTCTTTTCTGGCTCGTGGGTAAGCGCAAACAGTGAATAGTTTCCTGTTCCAGCAAATGGAAAAACAGGACAGAGATGCTAAGATGGGGAGTGTTGGAGCAGCATTTCTGCATGAGGCATGACGGGGCTGTAAGAAGCTAGGAATGTTGCAGTAATTCCGGCCATATTCTGCAAAGACATTTCTGATTATGAGGGAGGGCTGGGCTTCTCTGATTCTGTTGGGAGCCTTGGTCATAGGGAAGGAGGAAGAGAAAAGAGCAGAGAAACAGAGAGGTATCTGCAGGGAAGGTGCAAATAGGTGCAGGATTTCTTCATCATCGGTTCACATGGTGACTCACGGCAGTGCATGGCTTGTTTACTCCTCTGATTGCTGCTGAGCAGGTGGTTAGTGAGCTGCTGGCTTGGTTGGTGGGAAACTAAACTTCCAGAAGTTGATTGGGAATTAATTAGCTGAGCCAGTACTGCTGTGCTTGTTCCCTTTGTGTGACTTTGGTGATAAAACCCCTGAGCAGCAGTCCTGGAGTTGAGGACTGGACTGCTTGTTCATGGGGCAGGCAGCTGCTGATGCAGGAGCACAGGCAGGATGACTTCAGTGCTATGAAGGTTGTGCGAGGCTGGGCTCAGCCATTCGCCTTGCCACGCTGGAGGTGCAAACCACCTAGACAGTACACCATCTTTGGATTTGAAAGGTGATTCTATTCTGAAATGTAGCTGTCAAAATCATTCCTATGTTTCAGCTGCTTTCTTTACTAAGGAAAATTAGCTGTACCTGTTTTTTCTGCTAGCCCTTCAGAACCCCCTTATTTGAGAGCATCAATGTGCATTAGTAACTGTTGTCATCCTGTCGTTCTGGTAAGTGTCGCTTACTGGCCTAGTTCATCACTTTTGGGCAATTCCATTGAAGGCAACTTGGAAGCAGTGTTTATTACTGTAATTTCATAATTTTATATTATTCTTCATCAAGTGGCTGTCCTGTCAACAATTGGCAAAGAAAGTCAACGCTACAACTCAGCATTTAGAGTAAGTTCCTCTACTAGGACTTAGAATAAACAACTTGCAAGATGAACATAAGTAGCATATGGAAAAATTGTCCTTATATCCAGTTTCTGGTCTGTTCTCAGACTTGCAGAGCTTTTGTCCTTGAGAGCTTGTACAGGGTTTTTCTTCTGTCGATTAATAACTTTATCTTTGTCTGAGAAAGCTTCTAGAGATGCACATTTTTGGCTTAAAACTGACTGCATTTTGAGAAAGTTGCCAGTAGGTGGCAGGAATCAATTTCAAGTAGTAGCATCTTGGGGAACAAATAATTGGCCAATTCTTAGAAGTTTTTCTTCAGTTTTAACATTAAATTACTTTAGTGATAAGTGGGATGAGAAAGCATAAAGGAAAAAGCCATCGACAGCTGTGGGATAAAGTCAGTATTTGAAGTTCAGAGATTAGTGAAAAAACCCAGAGTGCTGTGTGCCCCACTGGTTTAAAAACAAACAAAATGCCCCCAAACCCCAACCAATAAATTCTATAGTGGTTCTTTCAATTACACACTGAGTCATAAATATGGCACCTTTACTGTAAACCGTAGCTGGAGGTGTGGCAGAGTGTGCTGGGTGGGAGGGTGTTAATACCTCAAGGAGACTGACAGCATTTGTTACTGGCTTCTATACTTAGCTTATATAAGTGACCAACCACTGCTGAAATTAAAAGAGGTTTTTTAAACTTTTTTGTACTATTTCCAGCTACAGCTCTCAGTTTTTCAATAAACTAAATTTTGCAGCCTTCTTGGCTAATAGAAATGCTTCCGTAATAAGAAAATGAAGAGTTAATAGAATCCTTCAAGTTCAAAATTCCTGCATGTGGGCTTTGTACATGCACAGAGCTCCTCCTGTGGAATCAACGCCTAAGCTGGAGCAGTGGGCTGCGTTAACAAAAGGTCCTGGAGGTTTACTGAAGTATCAGTCTAAGGCTGCATGTCGTCTTGGTTACTTAGACCTTTCTTCTTTCCCCACACCAGTATTCTTTTCGTATCTCACTTTGTAACTAAGTTAGGTGTACCAAAATGTTCTTCTAGTGTTCAGTTGGTGAGCTGCCTTGGTTGAAAGTCAGCATTAACTGTGTGGATTTTCCTCTGAAATACTGGTAAATTAACAAAGTGCCTCCTTCCAGCAAAATTCTGTAAAATTGAAAAACCTGGAGGGAAGCCACCCATGCACCGGGGTCAGTTCTGCTTACAGAAGTTCATGGGGAGCTCTGGAGATGTGAACAAGGCTCAGAGCAGCTCAAGGACCAGAAGTCCATCACCTGTATTTTGAAAATACCAGTCTGTGTCCAAAATAGAGGCCAGCCCAGTGGAGTGTGTGAAGGGACGCACGTCTGGGGTAGGGACACACCGTATTGCTTTCTGTAAGCATCCGCTGCTAGCTCTGTGCAGCCAGGGTGAAGGTTGTGAGGTGCCCTAGTGTGGCAGTCCTGCGTGGTGTCTTTCCCTGATGGTAGGTGGATCCAATCCACCCTCCTGCTTGGCTCTTATTGCCTTCCTGGTTTGTCCATGCTGCAGAGCAGCAGCTGTCATATCCACCATAAAGCAATTTCTGATCTATGTTGGATTCTAGCCACTATTGTAATAAACAAAATTAACGGTTTAGAGAAAAAAAAAAAAAAATCCCATTCTGTTCATGGCAGCATGGTAGATGTGATTTCTCTCAGAGAATGCAAAAATGGCTGCCTGTTCTCTTCCAAAATTGTCTTTTGCAGGGCTGCAGTTTTGCGAGGCTGTGGCATGCAGAGGTTATATTTAGCTGTGTTGCCAATTATAAGAGATCAAAAATTGCCTGGAAAAACTCCCCTTTTCCTCCTTTGTAGAATCATAAAAATAATTTTAAATAAAAATATATATATATATTTGATTTGTCTTTCAATTTTATTTTAATTCTCCTTAGCAGTTACTGGACTACACAGCAGCACCATGTGAGGAAACCCATGATTGCCGTTTACAGTGTGAGCACAGGAGATGGTTTCAGCCGATTGCAGCTGCAGATCTCGCCCTCGCTGTTTCTGTGATGGCTCCCAGGTCTGAGGGCTGCTCCCGGTGCTCTCCTCCTCCAAAGCTGGGTGCTGCAGGGAGAGGCAGGAGGGGAAAAGGGCTTAGGTGGAAGAGCTTTGCAGGTGGAAGAAGTCAGAGGAGGATGTTTCCGATCCTTGGGGTGAGTGATGGACAGCACAGAGTTTCCTATCACCTCTCACAGATGCCCTGGCAGGTTTCCCTGCAGTGCAGAGGCATGAGTCCTGCTTTGCTTGTGCAGCCTTTGCCTGCAAGGGTCCCTTCAAGGTCAGTGGGTTTCAGACCAGGCAGGGGGATCACCCACTGGTTCTCTGTAGACTTTCCATCCAGTACTACTTGGCTGGGCAAAGCCAAAACTTACAGGAGAAAGAGCAAAACAGAACAAAAAATCACAATGGCTTCTTGGCTTCCTTGAGGCCAAGAAATAGGTTGTTTATTGCAGATGCCTGTTGGCAGAAAGATAATCCCATCAGACAGGGAACATTTTGATGCCAGGAAACATCTTCCGTGAGCCAGGTTTTACGGAACTCCTGCTGTTTCTCTTTTTGGTATCTGGTGAGTTACCAGGGTTTTGTAAGCAACCCATGAGCCGTGCGACAGCCCCGCTGAAGCGAGAGCAGGGAGGGAACTCTTTCAGATGAGTTTAGGACCTGAAAGAGCTGAGCTCATGTTCAGTCCTGCTACCGAGAGCAGGATCTCTTTGTAAGGCAGAGTTAATCCTTCCTCCTTCCTATTCTTCCCCTTGCCTATTAACGTTTTGGGAAGCCAAAGACTGTTTTCAAGGGTGTGGGTATGCACATGGGTGTTCGGTATCTGGGACAACAGGGCACAGACCCTAGCAGGTGCCTTCAGGCACTGCAGGGATGGGAATGTGTCGGGGCTTAGAAGGAGAGTGGAGAAGCAAGAGATGCACTTTATCTAGAAAAATAACAGATCAGCAAAACCATGCCCCAAAAGGTCCTTGTCCCCGAAGGGAATGTCCTTCCTCTGCTGAAGCCCAGATGCCTGCTATAATTTCAGAGACAGTCATTAGCAGGGGAGGTGGGTCCCGCACATGAACATCCAGTCTGGCCCTGCTGCTACGCGGGCACAGGCTGGGGTAGTGCTTGTGTGAGGCATTGATCGCAGCAGCCGCTCTGACATGTAAATACAGGCTGAGACAGTATGAAATACCGATGGCCATTAGGAGCTGTCAGAACAGTCAGGATACCAAAATGGGCTCTTTGCATCTCCCTGGGGGGTGCTGGGCAGCCCAGCACATTGCAAGGGGCGGGGGGCTTCAGAGCTGCATCGGAGCTGAGCAAGGTGCCATGTCTTGCTCAAAAATCTCTCTGGTTTCTTGGTAATTGCAGCCCATGCTGATTTAACCCTTTGTACTGCAGGAAGAGGCACTGATGGGAAAGCAGTGTGTTACAGTGGTGAGGGATCGATCGGAGAAGCCTTGAAGCCTCTTGTTTTACATGGAGAAGTAGAAAGTGATTCCTCCTGTGGCTGCGTGCATGAGACCTGCTGCACTGGAGAATTTCCAGAGGTGGTCATTCCTGGCTCGGTTAAAAAATCTGCCTTCACAACTGGTTTGTCAGTCTGAGCACCTACATTATAGGGAGCGAACCCGGGGTTTGGACACTTGATCTAGCTTACGGAACTCACCATACAGTGATGGAGCCAGTTATTAGGGCTTGTGTACGTGCTTCTCGTTTACAGCAGTGCGCACTTCTCTTCCTGTGGTGAGAGCAAACAGGCTGTCATTCCCCCTTTGTTTGGCTAAAGGTGCTCACGTGGCCGTGGTGATGTTGTAAGGCATTCATGTCCCCTAGCCTTGAGAACACAGATGACTTGGATTACTCTCCATGCAGCTGTCCAGGGTCATGTTATGCTCTGGTTCTCATCCTGTGAACAAAACATCTATGGAAAAAGCTAATTTTAAGTAAAATTTTTAAATGGTAAATTGCACCACTCAAGCCTCTTGGGAACTCCTAGGATATCACTGTTCAAAATGTCCCCACTGGTGCTATTTTGTGAGCAGGATTTGTGGCATGTGAGCACGTGTGTAATGCACACTATGCAGGTTACTGTGCGGGTAGATAGGTGTATTGTTAGTGTTATTCATCTTTGCACCTTTCAATTCAAGTGCCGTTTGGAGGCCTCCTGAGGATGCACTGTACCACAAGGAAGACTTATGAAGATGAGGGATGAGGTACAAGTGGAAAATGCTCATCATTAAATGAAGAACGAAGGGAGCAATGGTGAGAGGAGGGCTGCAGGTACACAGTTGGTAAGAACAGCTGCTGCTCTGGTCCTGTTCTATGTCCTCCTGCTGTTCTCCACCTGAAAACTCTTTATAGATGACTCCTAATTCTTGTCCCTTTGCCACCAACTCGTTTTTAGTCTATTTAAGGGTTGTCTTGTCAGCGTGAGGAGTGGAACAGAGGGAAGATGTATTGTAGAGGACATCCCAGGGATTAGGAAAGCTGAAATATATAGGAATGAACCCACTACTCAGTTCTTAGTCATTTGAGTGAAGTTCCCATTAGGGTTTGGAAGCTTTCCAGGAACCCTTGTACCTAAACAAACAATAATTTCTGGCAAGACAGGTATTTTAGGCTTTACCAGAAATCCTGCATCAGGTGCAGTGAAAGAGTTGAGCTGAGCATAACAGAGCTTTGACCAGGGCAAAGCCACGTTGACAGTACCCAGCAGAGCCGTGGAGGCAGGCACAGTGCGAGTGCCTGTCACCATCACAGGTCTTCCCAAGGCAGGTTCTCCAGGGATAAACACCTACAAGGAGTCCAGGGGTACTATAGACTGCTTTGGAGCAGGCTGGTTTGTGTATTTTTACAAAAGTTAGAAGATAAACATCGTGTATCCACCTCCTCCCTCTAGAATTTATTCTGGAATGAGTTTTTGGTTGGAGACAGAAAGAACTGGAACATCTGAATTTTGCTGTTGACTTTGTCTCTCACAGGGTAAATCCACTTATAGTTCATTTTACTGAAGTGTAAACAGGGGTGAAATTTTATCTCCTATAGCTGTAACATCTGTCAAATATATTGACTCTCACAAACATAATGCTTTCTGGAAGGCAAAAATGTTTTTGGCAAGTGGGTTTGCGTGTTTGGAGTTTTCTCACCAAAGCTAGCTGAAACGTTTTGAAAGAAAACTCTTCTTTCTAAAACTGGAATTAGCAGATTGCTGACATCTGATATTTTTCAGTGCTGACTGATCTTTAAATGCTATGCTTGATTTGAGTTGTACTTTTTTCCTTGCTTCAATTTCTCTTAGATTTGGGGGTTTGTTTATGTCACTTGTCTCCCTTTAATTCCTCCTTTGTGGTCACTGGAGGAAAAGTAGTAAAGAAAGTCAGTCTTCCATCTCTCCCTTCTCCTAATACGGTCAAGTGGCAGAAGGTAGTTTGCCACATATCTCTCCTCCCCATGCTTTTCCACTGCAGAAGGATGCAGACTTAAAAGTGAGGGTTGCTCCCCCTCCCTTTCTATTTGGAAAAAAAAGGGGTAGAAGCAGGGTGAAACTTCAAAGCATGGATAAAGTTTTAGAATCTTCTCTGGAAAAAAGATCAAAACCTTTTTAATGAAAAGTTGTCTGGAAAAAAAAAAATTAAGGTTATGGCCCCCTCTGCAACTGTCCAGCTATTTAGGCTTCATCTCTCCAAGCTGTGCTCTGCACAGACGTGCACATTCACAGCCCTCCGGCTCACCAGGCCTTTATAATGAAATGAAAGTGCTGTTCTTGAGAATTCCGACATTTCTTGTTTGCTTCTGTGTGCCTCTGTTGTTCTGGCTGAAGTGTTGGTGTGACGCAATGAAGGTGGGAAGTATTGAGAAAGCTCCTGCTGTCAGCAGGTTGCTGTTAAAATCTTGGTGCTTACGTGATGCTGAATAGGCAATATGGAACTCCTAAGTGGAGCAACACGTGGCAAATACGTAATGAAAAATGGCAAGTGGATCAAAATTAATGATTATAAGGAGCAGCTTTTCTAGGCAAGTATGGTTCAGTGGTTTGGAAGCTCTTTTAACATCTTTAAAGATTAAATCCCTCCATTGCTGTACTGTAAACTTGCATTAGTTATTTACAGGTACATGCATGAAAGGGATCTGGGCGTGAGTCAGGGATCTGCGAGGTCTAACTTCTGGACATCTGGCTCCTGCAGCGGACACCACAGCCTTGTGTAGGTGTCTAATCTTCCATCCGATGCAAAGGGACTGTTGATGCCAAAGGATAAGCTTCATGTTGTTCAGTTTGCTTAGTGGGAAACCCACCTAACATAGCAAGGGAAAAGTGAGTTTGAGGTGGTAGTTCCAGTGGGAGCTCAGCTCTTTGGGGTACGGTGAAAACTCTCATGGAATTGAGTTTCTAAAAGCCTCCCGTAAGGTGATGTAGGCATACGTGAACCAGTTCCAAAACTGGAAACCCAGAAGTCAGACGCTAGTGGGATTCTGATGGCCAACAGTGATTCAGCTGTGCACGAGTTACATGCCCTTCTGAGGGAGATGGACATAGTTACACCATTTCATTGACCTTTGCTCGTAAGTGTGCAAAGAGCTGTAAGGTTGTTGAGTTCCTGGCTTTAGCTCTTGGGACCTCAGCACCACACTCTCCTGCAAAACAGTCAAAATGCTAGCTGTAGGATGAGATAGATAAGCAGTAAATTTCTAGTCTGTGCGATGGCTCAGTGTTTGATGCATTCACTCAGGAGACTCTGGTGGGGCTTTTAAACCCTTTTCAGTCAAAGGTGGTAAAACACCACCTCCGGGAGAGAGTCTGCGGGTGAAAGGGGGGCACACTGCACCCCCTGAGTAGAGATCAGCTACCTCTTGTAAAAGGTAACCAGCATTACATTGGCTTGGGGGAAGGAGTGTGGCTGCAGCTCTGCAAAAGCAGCTCCCCAGGGAGCAGAGACACCCAAATCCTTGTACAAGTACTGTTTGTGTATTCGGTGTGAGTTGGACACTGGGCAAAACACCTTGCTGGGGCCTTGGGAAATGGCAGTAGCTGGGACTGGTAAGCCTGTCCCAGTGAGCTGGGCAGACCTGGCCATGCTACTGCGTGGGTCCAGACCCGGGGTCAGGGGGAGTCCGGCCCAGGCGCTTGGGTTAATGGTGAAGGCTGGGGAGTCTGCGATGCTGACAGCAGGGACAGCTGGGCTCGGAGGCACTCAAGTAACAAATTGAACGGTGAATATCTTAAGATGACTTTGGTTTATTGTCCAGATCAGGTCAGTGGAAAAAATATTGGGAGACTGAACAAAGAGACAGGCTGCTTTAGCAGATAAATGGACTGATCATTTCGTATTGAGGAACAATCTCTAAAACATAGTTTACTGCGCAGCTGAGGGCTGAAGCATTTGCTGATGCCAAGAGCTCCTTCTTTGACCCTAGGCACGCGTGGAATTAAATGGCACGGTGTTTTTTGATGGTTAAACTCCCCGAAGAAGACACTCCATTTGTTACCAGGGCTCTGATGAAGTAAAGTGTGGTTTATATGTACAAGGCCGGCCTTCAACTCATCTCAGAATGAATGGAGAGGTAAAATTGAATTTTACACTCCCGCTGCTATGATTAATGTACGGGCTTTCCGATCCAGCGGCTGGCCGCAGGAGGGCAATGCAGGCTTGTTCTGCTGCATGGGAGCCTGCCTGCCTGCCTGCCTTCACTTACGCACAGGGATGCCAAATAGAGGGGAGTCTGCATAAATGAATAGCTGTTGTAAGAATAAACCTGTTATAGCAATAAATTCCCCGCGTATCCATCTTAGCACAGCCCTCTGATATGAGGCCACACCTGACAAAGGAATAAACTTGTTAGATGAATAAAAGAGTACATATACATTAAATCAGAGAGTCTAATGCCAGGAGACTGAGAGAGGGCTACGCAGCACTGGCCATGCAACGTTTGTGCTGCACCTCACCGAGGAATGGGAAAACTGGTAAAGCTCCTTGGGGGAAATGCTCAGTGTTCAGCGGGGATGTGCAGGGCTGGAGAGTTTCTGGTGGCCCTTCAGCCTACTTGCTCCATCCCCTAGGATGGCTTGGAGGAAAGCACAGTAAGACCCTAGGAGTTCTGAAATCTGCTCACAGGCAGGAGCGGGACAAGCTGCCCAGCAGCTCTAGAAACGTGTACTGTCCTCATCCAATTCAGGAGCAAAGGAGTTGGGTGAGACCCATTCATAACTTCATTTGGGACTGAGTGGCTTCAGCAGAAGCAAGCTGGGAGGCCAGGACCTACGAAGCATCCTTGCACTGAGGAGAGGTACTCTCTGCAGCACTTGCCATTACACTCTTCTTCCCGTCCCTGCGACTCTGGTTCTCCTGCTGGGCAGAGAGGGTTTTCTGCCTCTGATTCTTTTTCCACTGGTCCTGCTGGGGAAACAAGCTTCTGTGAAACCCTTCAATACTAAAAACTGTTCCTTGGCTCTTCTGCATGTTTGCTGTTCTGGGGGAAGTCCTGCTGCTTGATCTACAGAGTGGTGATCACCTCCTTCACCTCAACTCCCAGCTTCCTTAGTGAGAGTTAAGCTGGATGGTCTACAAATAAATCCTCCCTTCTGGTTTATCCCCAGGTGTGGGGGATGATCTGGCCTCACTCACTGGTCAGCGCACCATCTTCCTTTTGCAGCACTTGAACCAGTTCAAAGACCCTTCGCACTACACAGCAGTACAGCAGCGTTTGCCCAAATGAACACTCATACAGCAGCATTAATGTTCACAGCACCGAAGGGCAAAAAGCAATGGGAATTCAACCAGAGAGAATTGGTTCGCTCTGACTCCTAAGGTAGAAGAAATTTCCTAGAACAAGCAGGACCTCAGGCCTGATAAAGGGAGGAGTTGGTGTTTTTTTTCTGCTGATAAGGTTTTATATTTTTTCCACCTATGGTGTTATCTATTAGATATAAGAACCAATCTTCTGAGTGCTTACAAATGATTTGCAGCACTTGTCATGGTTAGATGGAGAATAGGCCCTGTAGTAAATAGTTGCAAGACTAAAACTGTATCATCCTAGTTTACGTAGGAAGATGCTCAACTCCTAAGGGGTGATGTATTTATTGAAAATAAACATTTAAAAAGGTATAAATCAGGAAAATGTTGGGCTGAGTACTGCAGAAGACTATTCCTATATTAATACAGGCAGTGGAGTGATTTCCCTAAAATTCACTATACCATTTGCCTAAAAATGAAGACATTCAAGCCAATGACCTACAGTAAAAGTAGAACAAGGTAAGCAATTGCCTTTCACCATCTCTGCATCCCTGAGCTCAGGACTGCTGAAGGCTAAAGATCAGGGTTGGTAACAGGAAAACAATATGGAAACCTGTTAGGTCTGGTCCACTGAAATCAATGGACTCCCACCTATGTGGCTCTAATGGGACTGAAATAGAACTGTGTAAATCATTGATTTTTTTAATGTGGTTGTTTTTTTTTTTTTTTTTTATATAAACTTAAATTTAAATGTCAAGTATCAGGTGAAACCTCTTTTTACTTTGTATTTTTCTGTTGGAATGCAAAATCAGAAATACTGTTTTGGATCCTATGACATTTTTTCATTCCAGACAAATTCTTTTGTTTTAGTTAATTTTAAATTTAGGTACATTTGCAAGATTCTCTCACTAGAAAATGCTTCTCAGCTGAAGTTGTGAACAGTAGTCTGCCCTTACCAACTGCTGGGTGAAGCACATGGAGTAGAGAGCCCAAAGCTCTGGAAATGAGCCTGGTTGGAGGAGCAGCTCTTTCTGTACCTGGGGATATTTCTCGGATGTTGAGCATGGAATGAGATGTATCTCCTTGGGCAGCACCTTGTTAGTCTTAAAACCAGCTAGCTACTGCCAGTGACATGGCTGGAAAGGATTCTTCATCCTCCAGCTGCTTCAGAGCAAGGTACGGTGTGATTAAACACCCTGTGCCATGAGGAGGGCTGTGCTTTGCAGGGTTCCCCCAAAACACCTTTGGTCTTTAAGTTGACATCATTTTAAAGAGAGACATTTGGAAGTCATTGACAGCACTCTTTGTTTTTCCATGCCACATGAAAATAATTTTATTTTCTTTCTGAGCTACTGTGGTGGGAGGGAAAGTTTTACTCTTGGTGAGGAAGATATAGACTTCCTGCTTATGAGCCTTTTTGCTCAACTAGTGGGAAGGTGTGTAGCTCTAGGTGAGAGTTTGCATAGAGGGATCTTTTGAAAAGGTTTTGGTGTCAGGAAAAATCCACAAAGAAACCATTTCTTTCTTACTGGTGTAAAACCTGCAGCACTCATTTCTCTACTCTTCTACCCAGCCCAGCGTAAGCCCAGGGATGAGATGTCTACTCCATCTGTGGCCCATTCCACTAACAAAGACATCTGTATTGGGTATGATTGAGTTACGACCAGCAGTATTAAAACCATCACTCCATTATAAATGGACCTTTTGGTAGCCATTGGTCACTTCTCTAGTATCAAGAGGTGCAAAGTATAGCAAGCAGCTTTCTGGAGCCTACAACAGACTGTCGCTTGCTCCAAATCCAGGCTGGGATGAAATACATAGCAGCGGTGGAGGGCTGAGGGTCCCTGTTACCTGCCCACATCACTCTCACAGTAAATCTGAGCCCATTCACCCTGGGTAGGGTGGTATGGCCGGGGGGCAGGCAGCTTTTGAACATCTGCTTCAACTTAGCACCTCTCCTCCACCCATCCCAGTGTGGAGCGGTGGCTGGCGGGTGCCTGGCTGACAAACAATAAACGGCTGAAGGATAACAATGAGTCAGGTGAAAAAAGGAAATTGTTTTTTTGACAATCTACTGTTGGGGGAAGGGGGGCGGGGGGAGGGCAAAAGACCCTGTAAGAATGAGGAGCCTGGGAGAAAGGGGATAAGTTAACATTAAATGGGCATGTGGTGACAGGGGGGGAAATGGTGGGACAGCTGGAAATGCAGCAGGAGTCTGGAGAAAATCGATACGAGATAAGCGTTCCAGGGGTAGTGCTGTTCATCAGGTGACAAAGTTAAAGGCAGCGAGACACTAAAAGTGAGAAAATATCACTGACCCCCTGCAGTATTGATCAAACAGCTGAGACACTCAAGGCCAAAGTCACTAATAAAGTGAGACGTATCAGCAAGAAGCCCATGAGAGCAGATGAGTTGGCTTCCGAAGGTCTTAAAAATAAAAAGAAAATGTATCTGCAAAAGTTCTTGTTAACCACCTTCTTTGTCTTGTTAAGTGCAAAGGGGACAAAGCAGCATTGTGGAGAGGCACAGCCAGGGAACTGAGATGGATGAAGGTTTCCTATGTTATTAAAAAGGGGTTTGAAAACTGAGTGGATTTTGAGAGAAAAGAGGAGCTAGTAATGCTGGAGGGGGACAGCAATTCTGCAAGCTGCTGCTGACAGCTCTGCCAGGACACCTGTGGGAGCCAACCTAGCTGTGCTCAGAAATCTCAGACTGGAGTCATGCCCCAGAACTTAGGCAGCAAAACTAAATGGGTGCTCCTGTCTTAGCCTGTCTATCTGAACTCCTGCGGTGGTACCATTGCGTATCTGCTAGCGATGTCCCACAAAGCTGGAGCCTTAAATTTGACCTTGAATCAGTTTACAGAGGGAAGATGGGGCTATTTGTATTGCTTGGTTTCCTCTAACTGCACATGGCTGAGGGATGCACATAATGGCAGGTGTCTCACAGGACACAGACATTTCAAACGGGACCAATGATTCAATTAACAGATGTTTATTCCCTGCCTCCTTCCCCTTGAAATGCCTGAAATTGTGCCTGGAGGATTTGATGCCCTCATTTATTTTGATTTTTGAAATAGGTTCAGCTTGGTGTGTTGGTGCGGCCACAACCCTCAGCTATCCTTGATCACCTCATGTACCAAAACTTGCCCTGAGCTGGACGAGAGCATGCTTGTGGCACTGCTGTGCCTCGGGAACCGTCCCTGCTGCTGTGGAGCTTGGGCCCGCAGAAGCCGAGGTCTGCAAGGGAGGGAGCAAGCCTTGCCTGGGGTGAAGACCTCTCTTCCAACTGCCAGTCACTTCAAAATGACTTTTTATGGTGAGTGGACAGTGTGAAAAGAGAGAGGAAAGTAGTTGCAAAGAGAGTAAATGTGTTTTCAAGTGTTGTCTGGAAAAGGTAACAGTAGAGAGAGGAATAAGGCTGTGTGGTAGGCTGCAGTGGAAAATGGAATAACTCCATTTTTGGTTCTTGATGATGCATACATGTAAAAAAGAAGAAAAAACCTCTCCTCTTCTTAGAATTAAAGGGATTAGGAGAGTCTTTTCACTTCCTCTGTTTTTTAATGAGAGAAGTTGCTGGATGATTGTTCTGTACTGGGAAATATCTAATCTGAACTCAGATGGAAAATCCATCATACCTTCCTAGGAGTCATTTCCAGCCTGTAGGCAGCCTCCTAGGGTCTCAGAGCTGCTGCTGAATGGCCCACAAAGGTTGCTGAGAGAAGGCAGCTCATTGTAACAAGCTTATTGTAAAAGGCTGAGTTTGGTACATCTTGGGGTCACAACTCTGCTGAAAAAATTTCAGGGTCTTTAATCTGAGCAAGCACAGAAACTGCTGTCCGTCAAGAGGCATAGGTGCTATGAAAAAATAAAAGAGCTTAAGTAAGACCTTTATTGTGATTTGAAATCAACCTGGCTATTTTAGAATAAAGTATTCTGCAATTGCTTTGTCCTAGTATAGGAGTGACTTTTACTCACTTTATTTGTTCTTTTGTCCCAATTAAAAAAATTAGACTGCATGGTGAATTTTTTTTCTAGAGTCATGAAATTAAAGATATAATTTGGAGAATTATTTGGGAATTGCTGGGCTAGATAATTTCCCCTGGCAGATTAGACCTACATACAGCATCAGCCAAAATCAAACCTCCCTAGTTTGAATTATAGGTTTTTCTGGAGAAGGCTTTTTAGCTGAATTGCTAATGTAAAATCTAGCAGGAAACTTGAATTCTGATATCTCAGGCTTTTGGCTGCTGTAAAGCACAACGCATTCCCTACACAACTGAAAAGTGGTTAAAATATTCACATTGGTGGCTGTCTAGATTCTCCAGTGCCATTAGCTGCACCTCAGAGACACATTGTCTTGCACCTTAGCAGACAAAGTGTCACGTTCGTTACTGTCCATCCATGTCTTTATTGCTATGGTCAGAGACTGACAGAGGGGTTGAGGTTTGAAGGCAGCTCTGGAGGTCGTCTTAGTCCAACCTTCTGCAAAGCAGAGTCAAGTAGAGCATTAAGTTCATTCACTGCTTGTATTCCAGTAATATAGAATCATATATCTTGTATTCTGGTAATATCTGAAGTGAGCTGGGTACTGAAATAGTTCCACAAGTAAAGGGAAGGAGCAATAGATAGGAGGAAGTCTTTTGCTTCAACTTGCAATAGAAACAGTGGGGGGAAAAAATGCAGGATGCAAGTGAAGTCCTTGAAATGAGGTTACACCTCATTAGACCTTGCAGGTATGTGGATTTTAAGTGAATAATTCATGGATATGTTCATCTGTACTGTGAAAAAGCAGCAAATTAGAATAACTCCTTCTGTTTAATATTTGTATCTTCTAGCAAAATCTTTGTTGTTTCACGTACTTTAGAAGTTAGTGTGAGGCAGGAACTAAATGATCTGCTTGACCTCTTCATTGCGAAAATGCCCTTTTATTCCAGTTCTTAGTGTGTCTAGGAACAGGACTGTCCCAGAACTAGGCAGAGATAGCAGACAGTGTCTGTTTAAGGTATTTTGTTGAGCTATTTTATAATTATCCTAGCACTTACATCATTACCTGTTCACATGAGCTGTTGTCTTTGTGCACTTTCTTTTACCTGCCGTTATTGTGGTTGTAAAGATCCTGAATATTGGGAAAGCAGAGTTGCATGGGGCTTGTCCTCTTGGCTCAGAAAGAAACGGAAAAAACCCACCCTTTTGTTAGGTTTTATTTGAAAGATAGCTTCCACTGGCTCCTGTTTTTCCTCTGGCATTTGCCCACCTCCCTTGTGGAGTAAAGAAGGAAAGGAAGATGAAATAAATACTAACTAAAGGTATACACAAGATCCCTGTTGTAATGATGATGTAGTGTCCTAAAAGCATGTGTACTATGAATAATTTTATCACAGGAACTGACAGATCCTCCCAAGGAGGTTTTTGTGGGGGAGGAATAGAAGAGTCCACAAAGGAAGCTGACAGAGGAGAAGGGAATTCATGTAGCTTAGCTGTAGTGAAGAGAGGTTAAAGCAATTGCTGGCTTCATCAGGTTTCTATATGATAGTACAAACAACTGCACCTTAAATTCATATCTGAAGACCCTAAAACCAGAAGATAGTGTTTGTTTTGATGGATAGGGTTACCATTGGAAATGTATTGCAAATTTTAACTGGGACATTGACCATTTTATGTCCAGCAAGGACAGATCAGCAAGCAAAGACAGATTAATTTAATTAAATCAATATGTGATCACTAAGCCTCATAATAAAACCATAAATAAAAACTTTGGGGACAAAAATTGATTACCTTTGCAGAGTATGAGATGAAACAACTGGTTGTTCATTAAATACTTTTTCAGCAGTTTAAAAAATTATTTACTTCTTCCTGTTCCCATTTCCCCATCCCATCACATGATAGAAAAACTGGTAACTGATACTTCAGAGTTTGGGTTTTTTCTTTTGCTGTTAGATCTTCCAGTGCTGAAGTTTTGAACATGTAGTGGCAAAAGGAGGAAACCCCACTGCCACCTTCTGCACCTCTGTCCCTTCAGAAAGGTACAACTGGTGTTTCCAGGCATTTTCTTTCAACTGGATTTCATTACCTAAATTAGGAGCAATGATCAAGATTTTTAAAAGGTCATTGATCTTGGGTGTGCAGCTATTGTGTGCACAAGTATTTCTTGCACACCCTGTTGGGTTTTATACTGTGTTGAGCCTGTTAAGTTTTATACTCTTACTTCCTAGGAAATAGTTAGCTGAGATGCTTGGGCAGACGGGAAAAATGATGAAGGAGATCGAACATCTGCCAGGATCACCCTGCAGCAGCACACACGTGGGAAGGTGTGTGCTGCTGACCTTCAAAGAGCATCACTCCTCTGCAATAGTTTTTTTCCAAAAATATCTGAACTTGACTTGTTAACATTGCTAGCAGGATCACAGAGGGTGTTTATTATGTCTACTCTTAAAGAGGCTTTCCTTTGAAGCATCCACATATTTGTGCAGCTGGGTTGCTGCTGGAAGCATGTTGCGTCAGAAGACTGTTTACAGTTATAAGGACTCGGAGCCTCACCTGACTGGTGATCTCTCTAAGTGATCTCTCTTATCTGTGTCCTGTGACATAGCCAAGCATTTTAGGCTTTCAGCAAGATCAGCTTGCTGGACCTGTGTCACCGGACGCATGAGTAATCCAGCTGATCTTCTGCTGTTGCAAGGACCAAGGCCATCAAACTCTCTCCAGCTTTCTCCCTTCCAGTTTATCAGTGTTCCTATAATTTCTGGGTTTTTATACAAGACACCCCAATTAGACAGTTTGTCTGCAGGTATTGAGAAGTGCAGGTGAGAGTGTGGATGTTGCATGCACCCTTCTGGACCCGAAGTCCATCCTCTCTCCATAACTGTTTAATTCATCCCTGTCCCCCCCTCCCAAAGCAAAGCTGAGCCACTGCCTAGTTTGCTGCTAATGTGGAGGCTTTCCCAGCACTCCCTCATGAGAAACACCGGTTCCTCCTGACTTAAACTGATGGGGCGCGAGGACCTGGGCAGTGCCTTGTGCCTTGGCAAGGCCAGCCCAAGCAGTGGGATAACAGATGATGTGCCAGTGCCAGAGCACTTGTAAGTGCTGTTAGACCAGCGCTCGTCCTGCCTGTTGGTATGGTAACGGCCCGTTATTTAGTGGAAGGCACCATCCATAGCACCGTCCAGCTATTTGTACTTGTCTAATTATTGTTACTCTTTGCATTTTCTTCCAGTGGATGAGTAATGGAAGAGGGTTAGAGGGAAGGGAAGGTGCAGGGGGAAGAGAGCAGTGATTTGTGGGATAGGTATCTCATCTCTGAGAGGAGGACATTCATCTTGCTGAGCATCCACAGGCAGGCCTGGCTGCCAGCATGCGGGTGACTGAGTGGGTGTCAGCCCGCAGTGACTGACAGGGCTTGGGTGGGGGCTGTGGTGGTATTTAAGGTTGTTTTGATCTGTGAGCGCCAGTTATTTGTGTTTTGATTTCTAAATATTCACTAACAAGCCAGTTGTTTTGAAAGCAAGCCATCTCCCGATGAGACCTGAAGAGATGTAAAAAAGAATTCTCAGATCTTGATCCAAGCTGTTGTGCTCATCCTTGATAACTAAAATCTCTCACTTTGTCTAAGAGTTAGTTTAATGAATTGAACTAGATTAAACTGTCACTTTCTCTTCCTAGAGCCAAAGACAATTCTAGATTTCTCAGGGCAGAAATTTTTATCCAAATTGGGACAGCAGATGTAGCTTTATAACAAGCATGTTGGTGACTGCAGTAAAGCACAGTTGCCCATCAGGGCACAATGGTTTTGTCTAGGCTGGGTGTAATGATGGGTAGGAAACAGACCCCCTGATGCATCTGGTGTGGGGGGTGTGTGTGTATGCATTTACCTGCTTCCTGATAGTCTTGCTTGTTTTTTTTCTCTTGATCTAAAAGTTCCTGGAATAGTGCTGCCGACCTCCCCAGAGGCATCCTCCCTGTGTTTTTCTACGGTCTAATTTGGAGTCAGTTATCCTGGGTTAGTGGAGTGCAAAGAAGTATTTTGGCCTCCTGGAGATTTACAGGGGTGGGGAGAGAACAGAATGTTTTGTGAGGGTGGAGAATGGGGTATTAATTCCTATTGCATAGAAAGATGCATAAATGAGATGTGTCAAAATAGAAGATATAGTCCAGTATCAGCTCAGCTAAACATTTGTTAATTGAGCATTTTTATTTGTGTTTCACACAGGTCATCTGTGATGTCTTTAAACACTGCACACTTGCAAGTAGTCTAAATCACCATATTGATAAGTGGGTTGGATTTCTTTGGCCACAGCCATGTAGCAAAGAGCAGCTTTTACCTTCTGTAGTAGAGCTTGTATTTGATGCAACAAATCTTCCCCTTGTTTTGAGTGATACTTAAACATCTAGAACCAAGAAAGTCAACAACATATTGTCTGGCTCTTGTTGTTTCACAGGTGTGAGTTACACGTAGAATATTTATAGATGCAATGAAGGAATTCTATGGAGTATTTATGGACACAATGCAGGAATTTTATCAAGGGTCACTTTTATTCCATGGAGCACATGCTTTTATGCAGCTATGCAGAGAGCTCTATGCTGATTTTTTGTTTTGTTTTTATTATTCTATCTATTTTTTTGCTAACTGATTCCCAAGAGTTTTCTTGAAGTCTGCACAAGCTCATATCATGCCCTAACCGGTGATTATAGAGGATTTCATGCTTATATTGCTGTCTGTGGCTGTGGGGGATCTTTGGCCTGTTCTGATAGCAGAGGCAGAGCCATGTTCAGCAAGATGAGGCCTCTGCAAGACAATCAAACACTTCTTACTCTGCTCCAGAGAGGGCAGCGGGTAACATTAGCAGCTGATGGGTTACTGTTCAGCATGTTCTCAGTTTCTATGAAAAAGCAGTAAGTATCTCCTTTTAGTAAATAAACAGTTGTATGAGAAGGAAGATGCTGGGTCTGGACTGAAATCAGAGGGGTCCCTACCCAGAGGTAACACTAATTTTTTATTTGTACTGGTGGTATCTCATGTAGGCGCTTTGGAGGATGTTTGGAAACCAATACGGCCAAAACGCAATGTGACCAAATACAGGCTTTCCACAATGAAAACAAAAGCCCTCAAAGGCCTTTTCCTGCCTCCCCTCTCTTCTGGAGATGTGCACTCTATTCACTGTAACACCTTGATCTCTCAGGACCCTAAATCCACCCCAGGGAAGTCCACTGAGGCACTATGCTGGGAATTTGCTGGGGTGGGAAGCAGTTTTGTACTTCGTCCTTTAATGGAATAGTCCAAAATTACTGAAATTCATGCCGGGTAGGTACCAAAACAGAATTTCACTTCCTTGAGCAGTCTGTTCTGTTAATTGGTAATAGTCTTTTAAACAAAAGCCATCCTTTCTTTTGGGGACAGGAAGAGTTTTGAAGCTCCAGAACAGTAAATTTACATTGTCTCTTGCAATCAAAAATCAATATGCTTAACCGTAAGATCTGCTCGTGCTTGCACGTTTCTTGTAAATGAATTAGAAGATGCTTGTTGGCTGAATTTCTCAGCAGTTTCAGCTCATGGCCAAGCATCCCTGTCCTCCCCTTTCTCTGGTGCACAGGCAGGGCCTGATTTGGAGAACACCGGGGCCATGTTTAACCTGCCCCTTCAGTTATGCGATCTGGGAAGGGAAGAAACAAAAGACCTTGGCTATAAAAGGCCCCAGTACAGGCCAATCCAAGGGCACGTGGTGGTAACGGCTGATTATGATGGTATTATAAAAGATGGCACTACAGTACTGAAAGTATTGATTGAACCTTTAGCCATTGCAGACGTTGAAAGAGAGAGAAAGAATGAGTGCAAGATCAATATATGCATCTTTAGACCTATTTATCTCTGGGTGATTTTTCCATTCCCCTTCCTGTTCGATATGGCATAATTTACCTTCATAAAGTGTTCAGCGTCAGGGGTCCATTATCAGAGTAATCAGTTTTGATTAGTAGAGAAAGGGTACAAAATTGTCTAGCCTCTAGATAGAACTGTGAAGAGTGAGTAAACTATGCTTGACAGCACCTAATGCAGTTAGAATGTAGACTTAATTTGATTCCAATTCTTTATGGCTTTCCGTGATTTCAAGCATCTATTGGTTTGTCAGAAAAATATAATAGGAAATGGGCCGTGGCAGGTGGGAGGGGAGAGGGAGGAGAGAGATAATTTAAGTTTGCAGGATGCAATTTTCCTCAATATAAACATTCTAATGCAATTTGATGCCCGTTGTGTTTTGGTGCGCCAGGCGGGAGCTTTTATTTTGCAGATTTATTTTTAGCACTTTGAGTATATACAGGGGGTAACCCAAACTGGATGGTTGGCTGTTTATTCCCAGTGCCACGAGCTGAGCTTCAGAAATTCTGATGTGCAGTACGGAGCTGGAAGTCAAGGTTCTTGTCTTTCCTTCCCAGCTCTTTCCCTCATACTGCGCTACAGCGCGAGCATCCTCCTAACTTGTGTTTGCTTTTTTTAAAATGGAGTCGAGCATCATGTAAAATCCATTAGTGGTGGCAGAGCTCTTGGAGATCCTCTAGTGAAGTAAGCATCCTGCTTTGAAGTCAATCATTAATCAGGACGTGATTAATGCTACTGAGTATACCATCAGTGTAAAAGAAAAGCCAATTAAGATTTTACTAGGCAATGACTTCACTCTCCTCCGATTCTCAGGACAACTAGTGGAACAGCAGTATCGTATGCTGGAAAGTATTAGCTGCTTTCCCAAACTTCTGTAATTAGTTGGTTTGAATCCTCAGCCCCATCTCAGTTATGCCTAAGGCAGCTGCTTCACAAGTAATGTCTCTACCTCTCCCAGCTGGAAACAGAGGTTAGTCAGTTAACAACAGGACTCAGTTTTTTCCATCTCTGATTTAGCTTGATGATGTTTGGGGAAGAAATGTGAATCTGCAGCTTGCGTTGCTCCTTTTGAACTGGGGATACTGATGTTGCAACTTAGATAATCCCAGCGCAAATGCAAGCATCTTTGCTTAAAGCCTTTACTCAAGGACCAGATGTGCCTTGGTGTTAAAGTTTGTAAAATTAACAACTACTCCGGTAATTGAATGGAATATGTCTGTGTATCAGTGTAAGGTGAGGAAGGGCCCTCTGTACAGCACTGCAGATTTGGGACCATGGAGAGGGGAGGTTTGTATTCTTTTGAGAGGCCAAAGGTAAGAGACTAAACTTTACGGACACACCTTTGATACACTGAGATAAAAGGACTTTACCCTGCATTTATCCATGATAAATTCTGTAGGAACATCTCTTATCTCCTCCTTGTTTTGTTGCTCTGTCTTTACTAGACAAATTTAAGTGGTATACTGTTTAAATGCAGGAAGGGCTGAGATGAAAGGAGAAAAGCCTCTGTACTTGTGCAATGTGTTTCTTTGTCTACCTCACTTGAAAGACCTGTAGGGCTCCTGGCCAGACCCCTTCTCCCCCCTCCGCAACCACAGGAGGTGGATCTCATCTCAGTGCTGCCCTGCCCCAGCTACCCTGCTCCACATTCTGTCATCCTCTCTCGGCCCGGACCCTCCAGTCTGTCACGTTTTTTTCCTCAAAGTATACCAAAGAGCACGCTGCAAGGAGAGCTTTCTTCTTCTGCAGCTGAGTGCACAGGGTGTCAGGGAAGGGGTGAAAGCTGTGTGAATGACTGTGTATTAATTTTTCAGCTTATGGTGGCAGTTTGGGGAGTTAAAGGATTTAGGATTGACCAAAAAAAACCCCCAAACCAACCCAAAACCAACATTCTTGGCCAGACTGGGCAGAAGAACAGTTTATTTTTGACCATTTTAAACCCCCACTATCTAAAGTAATCTTCAAAATATTTTGTCATTTCGCATGAAAATATTGTGTTCTGCAAATGTCAAGATGAAACTCCTCCCCCCCCACCCCCCCCGACTTTATTGGTAAGATTTTTAACAAACAATTAAGAGAAAACAATATGAACTCACAAAACACTTTGGTTGACCTGAATCTGTGTTTATTTAAAAAAAAAAAAAAAAAGAGAGAGGAAAAAAAACGAAGGAAAAAGTTTTGGTTCCTTTTCTTTTGTTTGCTTCTGTGTAAGCCCACTCCTCCAGTGCCCTGCCCTTGCTGCTGGTATAACATAGCTCCTCTCAGTTTTCCCCTTTAATCTGGAGTTGCTTCCACAAGCAGGTAACTCGAGTGGGCTCTGTAGCTTTCAGCACCTTACAAAACTCACCTTTCTCACTACTGTTTCTCAGGCTTTGCTCAAATGCCACAGAAGAGGGTCCTGAGGTGGTGGAGTGGGGCCGGTCCCTGTACACGGCTGCTTCCCGGCGCGTCCCCGCATCCCTGATTGTGGTGGGAAGCGATGTGCAAGGGCTGTTATCAGTCTTGTCAGGGTTGAGAGATTAGTCCTATAGCACATGCCAAACAGGGAAATTTGCACTTTATTAGATATGTTCCAATCCCTGCTGCCCACTGCTCTCCTCTTACAGTAAACTGACTGCAAGGATTTAATTTCAGCCTTGCATTAGATAAATAATCAATTAGGGTGAGAGGTGAGGAGATGAAGGAGCGGAGCGGGGGCAGCTGGCAGGTCACCACCAGCACGCCTGCGGTGAGAGGCACAGCGAGGCAGACGGTGGCATGCCAGGTCATCTGCAGCTGTAAAATTTTATGTGAATGTAAAATTGACAATAAAACCTGAGTGTGCCAACTCCCACCATACTTAACTGAAGCTTTTAAACCCTTCTCAGATACCCATCTTGTTCTAAATCCTCCCTCCCTTTTTTTCCCTTTCTGTCTCTCTCTCTTTTTGTCTTCCAAGAGAAGTTGAGTAGTTAGAGGAAAACCAGATGGATTTCTTGAAGCTGGCCATTAAAGTTCAACAAGGGACCTGCCTGGATCTTGCATCCGCAAAGCCAAGCTAAGCTGCTGGAGCTCGCACCGAGTTGGCACATGGCTTCTGGTACCGTGTCCACCTCTGCCCATCAATGCGAGGGTTACTTGCCCCGGGTGAATTGATCAATGACCTTTTACATGGCATATTTATTTTTTGACCTTTGTCTATAAAATTATAGCTGGGCAAATCAATTTGTGTAATAGGATCTCTAGTCACAGATCCTTTAGTATTTGGTTTATACCCAATAGACACCAGAGCTTTTAATACCTTTTAATGCTTTGAAACAGAGACAGTGTTGCCTGATCTTGTGCTTTTACTGAGTCTTGAGATATTTGGTCTTGTGTTTATAGTCCCAGCTCCTGGAGGCAAATGACTGCAGGAGAATCTTGGCTTTTGTTTTAAAGGGTTTCTAGTAATTGTGGTTTGAGAGAATGGCTTTAAAATGTGATCTGGCTCCACTGTAAAGACTCAGGAACTAGAAGGCAAATAAAAACTTAAGTTAAAAAAAACACAACCCCTATTATTTTTTTAGCTACTTGTGCTTTTTTTAAAGGGTGGACAACTTATGCTCATGATACTTGTCTATATATCTAAATCTATCTATCTGGAGATGTTCACTTGTATTTTCATCATTTGGAAACTCAGGTCTAAGTAAGAAATTGGCAAGCAGCTACCATCAACTATAACAAACATATTTGAAACTGCTCTCCTCCTCCTGTGTTGCTTCACTTGCTGGAAATCCAATGCAAGCCAAAGAGGCAGAATGCTGGGCTGTGGAAATGGCTTTTCATGGTGAATTTATTTCCACTTTGAAAAGCTGGAAATGGCTGTAGAAACTTCTGCAACTGGAATCAAGGAAATGCACTTCAGGTGCTAAAGGGATGGACAAGAGGTGATGTGACACTGAGTGTTTTGGGTGGTCGTGGTGGTTTATCAGTCAAAAAAGGTGGGGAATGACTGTCACCTGAAAAGTCTTAAGTGGCTCTGTGGTTTGGTTTTTGTTTTTTTAGTGGTTTTGTTTGTTTGTTTGTTTTGTTTTTTAAAAAGTCATGGAAGTGGTATACATTTATTTTTATTTCTATATTTTTTTGGTCAAGCCAAGATGTTACACTTCATACAGACCATCAGAGCTAGCTGAAGATTTGCTGTGTGTCAGAGTAGCCTGCTGGACTGTAAACACTCGTGAAGAAACTGGAACTGGTACAATTAACTGACCACAGAAACTTCTCTGGGAACTTTTTCTGTTCACAGAAATGCCATTGCCCTCTTTCACTCAGTGAGAAAGCTGCAGTGCCTGCTCTCCCGCTCCATGCGCCCGTGAGCATCACCGCTGCTCTTGGACCACGTCAGGAGTCTGAGCTCTCTGTGCATTTGAGTTGTCTCTTCAAAACAGTACGTTAAAAGCAGTTTTTGATCTTGAAAGTACAGGTTTTGATTTCTGAAGAGAAACAGGCTGAATTTGTGAGGTATTGCTGAAATGGGACATTTCACACCACTTTTTATCTGTTTGATAGCAGCTGGCCTTGCCCTGCCATGTAAATGGAAGGGGAGAGTTTTGCGGCGGACATTAGCTCTGTTGTTACAGATCTCTGTTAGAAATTTTAGCCTGTGTGTGGATGGGCCAGAAGTACTAAAACAAAATTTCAGAGTGAATAAGAAGGATTTCTGTGACTGTTTTTTTGGTTCATAGCCCAGCAGAACTCTTAAACACATGTGCAATCTTAAGGAAGTGTGTAACATCTTAACTGAATTTGTTTCAGCTGTGTTCACGCCTTTTTGTCAAGTACTTCCCATGAAAATTTGGACTATAAAATCTTGCTGGTATGAAAGCTTTTTTTCTCTATAAAGTTTAAAGTTGTGTGCAGCAGTATTCCATATCCCAAACTAATAGTTTGCATGTGCGAATCAAAGTATTAAGTTCACAGTTTTTGACCAAAGCCAATGTTTATTACGTGATACGAGTGTGTCACTTACCTGTTTAATCACAAAGTTGCTTCATGTATTGTGGAATTATGATCTATAGAGTAGGGAGACTAGCTGCTGGAAAGAGGTTCAATTAATGTAGTTTGTCTGTGATGAATGATTAGCTGATCAAAATATATAATTTTTTTTTAACAAAATTAGGTGATGGCAGAAGTGATGGCTTGCTTATTTCAACATCCACACACTTGTATTCCTGGTCTTTTAGGAAATTCATCTCCAGTGTCAAAATTCACAGATTTCCTTTCTTTAGACTGGGATAACTCAGATTTCTGGACAAGAAAGCAATTTCAGACAAAGTCTAAGAAAATGGATCCTCTTTAATATTTGAAGGTCATCAGCTGTACTGGGGAAGGGTCACAACATCTTTTGTCAGCAGAGTTGCCAGGCTTTAAGCACATATATCTGGGACTACATGATTTAAAGGGGTAACATTTTTCAGTAGCTAAAAGATGTCAGCTGAGTAAATAAACCCAGACCATCATGTATGAGTTCTCCTGTTTCCCAAAGTTCATTAGTGATAACGAGACTCTTGGCATTTGGATAATAAATCCGTGATCTAAGGGCTGTTGTAAGCAGGTTGAGGAATTCAGATGGTGACATTAATGGTGCAAATACAATAACATTTGAAAAGAAACTTCTTGGAGGGGAGAGGAGGGAGGAGGAAAGGGCAGCCAAGTGCGAGAGCACAGGGGAGAACTTTATCATCACAACCTTCCGTGCAGAGTTCATCCACCATCTACTCACCATGAAGCTGCTTGTATTTTCTGTGTCAGTTCTTTGAAATAGCACTGTGAAGAGTGTATAGGAGATAGGAAGAGGTGGGAAATGGGTATGTTCTCTGCCTGAACCGGTTTGTCTGGTCACATCAGTTACAGCAATAAAGTTACATGGGCTTAGTGAGGTACTCTCTGTCAGACAAGCCTCAGTAACTGCACGTGGATGTACGCGCTCGGTTCTTCCACCTTCACGTTTCTCACTGCAATGATTTGCCTTACAGTGAGCTACATGTGTGCATGTTTGGATTGTGTGAATACATCCCAAATCCCATTGCAGTGGAAAAGTACTTCTTGAAAATCTGTGCAGGGAAATGCTAAAACCACAGAAAAACTCTTCAGACCTTGAAGTATTCTGGATCACACTAAGTCAGGGGCTGCTTGTGATTTTTGGCAATGAAACCCCTTTTCCTTGTCATATTATTAATTACCAGCTCCTCCATCAGGTACAGAAACTGTGTATGTCTACTCACTGTATGGAGCTGATAACATCTGGCTCTCCACCAGCCTTCTCCTTTGCCAGCAGAGCAAAACAACGCAGTTTTGAAGCAGCCCCTTTCCTAGGTTTTTTTGTGTCCCGTAAGCTGCTGAGCAGCCTGAAGCAGCAGGAAAAGGGAGACAATCTCGAGTGGGCTGAGCAGGCAGCGTGCTGGGGCTGCTGAGCAGGGGAGATCTCAGTCTTCCAGGGCTTGTCCGCAGGTCAGCATTAGCTGTAGGTTTAAAGCCAGCTTTCCCGGCGCTGCTGAGAATTGTGAAAATTACTTTAGATTTGAATCCGTATTGTTCTGGAGAGCAAGTTACATGCTAGCACAGACCAACTTGTTTTTAGTGATTAGCAATAGTGAATTCACCTCTAAAATGCTCCAGATTCAAGATGCTTATCTCAGGAAAATGTTAATTGCTTGAACGCTTCACACTCTTGTACAAGGAGCTTTATTGGGATTCAGCTGTAATTTGGCAACTGTATATAAAGAAAAAAATAATCCTCAATCCAAAATCAAAACCAACTTAATATCTTCATGGGAAAAAGCAGAACAATGTATGACTAAATCTCTCCTTTGCTTAGAAATAGTCACAAAATAGTTCCTGTTATTTCTGCTAGGTGGATAAGGATTTTGCCTTAATAGGACTGAAAATTTAGAAGTGCCAGAGGCTTGGTTTACTAGAGACAAAGTAGATGCTTTTAGTAATTGCTGTAGAGTGTTTGCAGAGTACCTGGGAGGATATCAGCTTCACCCGGACATATTTTCTGTGAGTAATATTCAACTTTCTGACTTCTGCCTTCTGTGTATTGCAGCCGAATGGATTAATTTAAAAATCTGGGTCTTTCCTCCCCAGATTTTAGGCCAAGTGTAAATTAACAATGTGGGTGGCAGTTAATACACAAACTAATACTGTTGGCCTTCCCCCCAGTTCATGAGTTACTTTTGGCAATAGCAACCCATGTCAAATGTGAACTGCTCTCTGATCAGGTTACAGCCTAGGAAGGAGCCTGAATTAAGTTTTTCTCTCATAGGACTATGGTGGAAAATAGAATCAAAATTAGCAGATAAATGAATACAATCTCAAGGACAATAACTGAATAAACGTGTCTGCTAAGCAATTTTCTAAGAGGAAAATCTGGCATCTCTCACTTAAGGAGAAACAGTGAGAAAGCATGTGGAGTCCTTAACCTCTGAGACTGAGCAAGCGGAGAGGTAGAAACTGGTTTGCAATGTCAAATGCCAGGTTCTGGGTGTAAGTAATCTAAAACTTTGCACACCAGAATGTATTTTCTCAAGCTGGTATGACTGATCCATCTCTGCCACTCTGACCTCAGTGGAGTTTGCTGTAATGCTCTGCTGCCCTTGGCAACATTGAAATTACCGCCCCGAGCCAAAAATCACGTAGCTTAAGAGACAAGGTGAGTGGGTGCAGCACGCTAGCTTTGGTTGATGAGGTGCCAGAAGATGCACTCCTTCCCCTGTCCTCAGTCTTTTAAAATGGAAATGGGAATAATGTAAAAAAGCATGTAATACTGCTTAAAGTTTAAGAATAATGTGTATACAGGCTGGTGTGCAGGGCCTTTTCCAAAGGCAGTGCTGTTGTAAGACAGTTACCATATTTCCTTAGGTTATCATCCTGCATTTAGAGTTATCCCCTGTAAGTCAGCCCACGTACAGCTGGTCCAGTGCCTCTTATGTTCTGCAGGAGCATTCAGCAGGCTTTGGTGGGGCCCAGGAGGACTTTACGGTATTATGGGCCAGGAGCAAATGGCAGGATGTGCCCTATATTTCTGGGGTCTGAGGAGAGTAAGGGGGCTCATAAAAATAAATATATTTAAGAGCACAGAATGAAACAACAAATTGAAATTGTGCTGAAATCCAATTCTGGGGTTTTATAATCCACAGAAACTTATTAACTTCAGAGACCTGTGCAAGCTGGGAAAAAAGTAAACTTTTCATTCCATCCCCAAAACATGGAGAATTTAGAGCATTTTTATGGTGCATTTTAGGACAATGACCTGGGCAATGTGTTTAGCTGCTTTGCTTGCCTCATAAAACCCAGTTTATACAGTCCTGGAATCAATCCTGTTCTGTTTTGGGCTTTCCAGAGCAGGGACTGCCAGTGGAAGCACTTTGTGATATAGAGCTGATGTGTCAAAGGAACATAGACCAGAACTATTGCGTTCACCTCCATGGTCAATAAGAAGCAGATATTTAGACATAAATAACCCTTGCCGTGGGACGGGGAGAATGTCTCTCTGCAGCCCAAGGTTTGAGGGCACTTGTCTGTTCTCCAGGACCTGATCTCTTGAGTTTACTTACACTAGGTAGCACAACTTGAGCAAGAGAGATACCCCAAAATACCCCCAAAAAAGGAATTTGAAGGTGACATGCCCTGTACAGTTGACTCGGTTGTGCCAGGGACTGCCACCTTCTGGTGTTGAATTTTCTGTAGTAGTGTTTGAATTTTATTGCGTACCTATTCACCGCCCCCCCCCCCCCCCCCCCCAATTTCATTTGGAAATACCAAATGCATCTTTTCATTGCCTTATAGCTGCAATAGTTTCAATCGCCTAACTTTATTTTTTTAGGGAATAACCCCTCCCCGTTTCCAGACCTAATTCTGAATCTGTGTTTTAACTCTGTTTTCCAGCTCCTCATGCCAAACGTGCAGGCAGAGCAGAAAGGGCCAGACTGTCCGAAGGCTGAGAACACGCTGAATATTGCACACTTGGAGGTGGGCAAAAGCCATGTCTCCTCAAGCCAGATCACTCACTGCTTGTGTCTTTACTTTGGACCTTTGGTTTCTTTGAAGGCTGGTTCATTTTCCTGTGAGCTTCTGGAGAAACCTAAGGAGGAAAACACCTGGGACATGGAATTGCACAGTTTGGCTTCAAGAAGAAAAGAAAATGGGTTTGGGAGAGTTAACTCTTTTTCACCCACCCAAATAGACTGATTTCTGGATTGACATTTGAATGCCTTCATATTTTAGCCAAAGGCTTCTGCTTGTATTTAATACTCCTGCAAGTTTTGTAAGTTTTTAGCTCTACAGAGGGCAACTATTATTGCTATTTCTTCTTGCACTGATACAGTAAGTTGCACTGAGGCCACAGCTGTCCCTCCAGCCGAGCGGTCACAATGTGCACATTGCTACCCCGCCACAGCAGAGGCAAAGCAGAAAAATCGGAATTCAAGCCCTGTCTGAAAAGTAAAAGGGACAAATTAGTTTCTTGTCACTGCGCTGCAATAAATACATTGTCATTTTTATACCCCAGTGAATCATATTCTCCATTTCCCCCGTAACTATTATACAGTCTGCTGGCAGTACATCATTTTTTGGTAATTTTATTTTCACCAATTGTTTTATGAAATTTTTGAGTTTTATGGACACTAAAACAAATCTAGCCTGCGAGTATTATAGCCCTTTAAATCATCAGCAGGAAATCTCAAGGTTCCTCCAGACTGTGAGAGAAGGAAGCTTTAGGAAAGAAAGATTGCTCCTAGCTTATAAACTGAGCAAAAACCCAGAGATAAGTTTGTAAAAGGGACATACATCACCACTGGCGAAAACCAGGACGTAAAACAACATCTCTCCGCTCAGCTCCCTTAAGAATAAAAATGGATTTTTATTTAGCAGAAACACTAAAGTAGTTGGGGAAAGGAACACACAAGCTTTTCCATGCTTTCTTAACCATAACAATCCTTATTTCCTACCGTGCCACTGTGTCAGGCACCACCTTGGCTAAATTGCAGTTAGTTGTAGTCCTAAACCAGTGGGAACCTAGCAGAAACCCTGAATTCTAACCTGAATGCATGCAGCGCTTGGCTGAATTTGGTCTTCAGGATGCTGAGGAAGTGGCGGCACCTGGGCACGGGGGAAAGGGATCGGCCACGTTCTCCCCTCTTGTCCGTAATCTTTGCTAATGCTTTTCATGGCTAATCCTCCTGGAATGATTGTTGAGAAGGTTTTGCCAATTGCACAATACTTCAGACAGCAAATAGGAGGCAGAGCCATCCTGCTTGCAGTTGGCTTGGTATGAACCCCCAGCCCTAGGAAGGCAGGTAGAGACCTAGGCAAGCTGCTGTGGTCCAGCCTCTGCCTGATACCAGCAGGTATCTCTGTCCTTACAAAAAAAGTTACTTGGCTTTGGCTTTCTGAGGAACAGAGGGTTATGGCTTCCAAAATTTAAATCAAAACTAAGTCACGGCATGATAAAAGTTGATTATTTAATTATTTGTAAATAAGGTCTTTGTTCTCAATAGATTGCGTGATGTACTTTGCTTATCTCTGAATATGAGAAAGTAAAAGTAGACGAGACAGTCTTGCTTAGGTGGAAATATTGAAAAAGAACTTTCTTAACTGTAAATCTGACAGGTGCAGATGGACAAGCTCTCACCCCAGTTCTGATGTGGACTTTGCAGTCTCAAATGAACTACTCCTTTTTACTTTTCCCTTTTTTATTTGCCTCTTAATATTTTTAAAGACTTTGAAGATATTTAGATTAAATATTTGTTTTGTGAATTTGGTGAAACATTGTTTTTAGACCAAATTGAATAGCTTTTGTTTCTAAGAATTTTTTTAAAAAGATAACGGAAATAAGAAATTTGAAAAATAATAGAAAATGGCTGCTCTGTCTCAGACCTGTGGTCCACTGTGGCCAGAAGCAGAACAGTATAACTGTATATGCATATAACATTTCTCTTGGTATATCCTTCCAGCAATCTATTATGTAGGAACTTATGAGCCAAAGTGAACACATTTGTTAATGGCCCTTGATGGATTTTTCCTCTGTGAAATTATTGAATTGAACATATGTATGCTCATGACTTCCACAGTATAATGTGGGAATGACTTCCACTCTCTAACATGTTGTGTGATGGGGAAAAAAATGCCTCCATTTTTCTACTTTTAGACTCCTTGCTTGGCTCTCTTTTCATCTGATGCCCTACTTTTTGCTTCGCAAGAAGCTGCGGACTATCAGCACCCATTTACGTGCCCGGTGATGCCCATGAGCTTAAAGATTCCTAGCCTGGTCTTATCTGGCCATCCCTTTCCCAGTTCGAGAAACTCAGGTTGACTTCTAATTTTTGGACAAAAAAAACCTTCCTGAGGGAATGCAGGTCCTGCTCCCAGAGCAGGGTTGGGTTTACACACTGCAGATTTGGGAGCCTGTAACAGTAACTGTTGTGTGTTTACTAAAAATCAAGAGTGGGTTGAGGGTCACTTAATTTCCTCTTAAAAGTCCTAAAGAAATGAAACCAGGAAAGATATGTCTCTGAGTAAATGGTGTTTTGGTTCCAAATGAAACTTTCTAAAAAGTAAGTAGAAGCTAAAAATCTCTATTTGTTAAGTTAATATTCCCAGACTATGATCTTCAGACTGTATATTCTGAATAAATCAGTAAAAAATAAACATAGGCCTAGTTTTCTAGCCCTGTTTTTATATTACCTGAAAAGAAAAACCTATAGGTTTGAAAGCAAACTGACTTTGACTATTTGCAGTCCTGGTTTTAGGAACTGCCGTGCATTTTGTCTGTTCAGAACAGGTCAGCACTGCTCCATGTCTCCGGCATGTCGCCATTTGGGTGTTTCGGGGGAAGATATCTTTAACAACCTGAGGATCACCCCCCACCCACGTGGATGTTGATTTTTCTCCTGACTCCAACACGAGAGCATCTTCCACCCTGAGGATTCATAACTGCTTTCCTTTCTAATAGTGGCCAAACAGGTGGTAGAGGTGAAGCGTTTCTTAATTTGAATGGCTGTGAAAAAAAAGTAGGGAAAAGAACGAGGTCCAGTCAAGTGAGGAGTGAGTGAGTAGATGTGCTCAGCCCTTCTTGATCCCTTCAGGCGTGCTTGTTTAAAAATAAGACATGGCTGGACTATAGTCATAGAATTTGGGGTGTAGCTGTATTGGGCCAAAGGCTTTTACATCAATGTGACTTGTCCTCTGACGGGAAGGGAGTTAACTCTAACCATCTAAAGCAACTTCATGTCACTGGGGCTGTAGCCATGCTAGCAGCATCAAATGCTTTGCTGAAAAAAAAAATACTCCTAGGGTTTGGTTTGCAGCCTTCCTGCTGTCTGGCTCAGACCTTTGGAGAAGGTGTGCTGCAGGACCAGCGGCAAATGAATTGTAAGGAAGGATTTTGCAGGAAGAAAGTGGCCGTGAAAGAGGGGCTTGCAGCTCTACTCATGGTGCTTCGGAGAGAAAAGGAAGCATCAGGAAAAAACCCAAACCTGTTGTGGTAGCTGGTGTAAGCGGAGGGGCCATGACCCAGCCTGTGCTGTCTGATCGCTGCCAGGGGTCCGGTCCCTCTCCTGCAGGAGATCTGATGGCTTCTGGTGACACGGGGCCGAGTGCTGCACACTCCACTTGCTTCAGGAACGTTCAGCTAAGCCAGATAAAAAATGCACATCACTGTTTCTCTCTGTTGTATCAGCTCTCTAACACCTCCTCTTTAAAAATAAACCTCACGCCGCTACCCCTTCACCTCACTCTTTGCTGCTTTCTGCTTTCTCCTCCCTCCCTTCTCTTTGCAGAAAGTGCAGTTCTTAATTCTTTATTTTTACTCTCTGTAGCTAAATCTACTTCTATTTTTTTTTTCCTTTTATTTTTTCTTCCATGCTGTTTAATCTCAACTCAGAGCCCCAGAGCTGGTGCAGCGTTACAACAGTTTTGTCATGTTGGCTGTCACCGTGCTGACAGCCCTGTGACAGCTGGCAGATGTACAGATGATGGATGTTTTCTCCCTTGTGCAAGGACGATGGGATAAAAGTGCAAACAAACCGGGTAATAGATGGGAAAAGCAGAGCAACATTGATAAGGCCTGGTCCTCACTCTGTGATGTATGGGAAAGCAAGCTGTGGGCAATTTGTTTCAGAGAAATGAGAGACTCTTTGTAGAGAGGGACACAAGGAAAAGAAGAAAAAAAGGAGAGAAAATAAAGAAATAATAATAATAGGAGGGGGGAAATACCCAAAGCTTGTCTTTATTGTGGTGATACTAGCCCATTGTTATGGCAATAGGCAAATCTCCTTTCAAGGACGGGTGTGGGGTCCTTGGCTCCTGCCTGTGCCTGGCATACAATGAGGGACCCCAGGAGGAGGTGGCTGGGCTGGGAACACTGGGTTTGCCTTTGCTTTTTTCTGCTGCTTCACTCATCTCTCTGCTGGCTTGCCAATAGCACCCTCTGTTATTTATGGTGTCTAGGCGTCGTCTGAAAGAGCTAACAAATGGGAAAGAGCTAACAAATGGTGATGCTGGCTACGGGCAGGCAAGATAAACTTTTCAAGCCACTCACTTAAACTGGATAGTTGAGAAGTTCATACACATGTCCGGATTCACGTGACGAGGCTGCTGATCTCGAAAAGCCTGCGGTGGCCGCATGCCGAGCTCGGCTCTGGAGGCTCCAACTTCAAGGCGAGCCCTTCCCCTTGGTGCTTTGCCCCCCCAGCTCCTGCCTCCCCAGTTGGAAGGAGGAAGGTGCTGCAGCCAGGGCACTGGTGCAGGTGGTCTTGAACAGAGGGTGACGTTCACCTTGTCCCCGAGAGCAGCAAGCTCTAGGCTGGGCCAAAGCGAATGCAGGTGATGGGGGGTGCCAAGATGCTGCTGCTGCTGCAGCCCAGTGCGTGGATCCGGCTGCCGGAGAAGGTCAGACACCCTCCAGCAAGTGTGCAAGGCAGGGAGGAGGACACTCGTGTTACAGCCTCTGCCATGTCTCTCTTTAGAAGAGGCTGAGCACTGAGAGGCCCTTTAAAACACAAGGAATGTCTACCAGGGCTCCCATATGGATCCTGAATATTCACACCTCGGTGCCATTATTGCTAACACGCATGTACGTGCCCTCACACACCCACTTACCAGCATGTACATTTTCAGGACGCCGTCGTCTCCCCTCACTTCCCTTCCGCCTTTGGTTTTGTCACTGTCAGGGACTTATTTAGGCCCATAATAGTGATAATTTATTAAAGCACACTTCCTACGGTGAGTAAATAAGTCTGTCTCCCTTAAACTCCCTGGGCAATTAGAAGAATGAAAGACTGTACCACGTATTAGCATTTATTTTCTCCCAGCATTTATACAAGGCCATTTTCTTGCTGACAAATTGTGGGGCAAATTGTTCTCGAGAAAGTCTGTCAGATGAAAAGGTGTTATGATTAAACTGTTGGCATAAATTTGGGTGACAATAAATCCTTTTATTGCATTAACTGGATTTATTTGCTCGCAACTACCATTAAGGATTCGAAGAAACAATAATAAACAGGTTGATTTTGCACCTGCTTAAGGGTAATTAATATGCACTCTAAAAATAGAGAGTCTGCTTTAAAAAAAAAAATCCGTTTAGTGATCTAGAGGCTGCTGATCAGGAAATGGATGTAGAATTAGCTGTATGTGTATGTTAGTATTGTGTTAACCAAAATCCTAGAATGTAACAACAATGCAGTGAATCTGGGAAAGGCTCCATTCAGAGGCAGGCTGGAAGGGCCTGACCCTGCAAACCCTTTCACGGGCAAAGACTGTCTTGCATGAGCAACCCTGTCTTGTGTAAAAGGCCAGTGACCCCGAGGGTTTTAGGCTGTAGGAGGGTACAGCAGTTATATGTCCCTGGAGGGGATGTACAGAGGCAGTAGCGTCAGGTCTGCTTTGTGGATGTGCTCTGCGCCCAGCTGGGATGGGTGCAGGCGACAGGCTCTGCCTTAGGGCTGTTTTGATATGGCTGTGCTCGGCTGCTGTAAGCCCTCTTCGCTTAGAGCCAGCTCAGAGTAAATTTGGCAGGGCTTATGGGCACTGCATTGTTGACCTGTCTCTGCTTTTGCTCCAGCCCTGTATCGGTTCCAGCTTGGAGGGGATTTACAGGGAAGGTTTTGCTGCTGGTAGGCTGCTTGTGGAAAGGGTTTGTAAAGCTGCAGTGACTCCTAACTAAGAAAAGTAGCTTTTTGTTCAGTAAGCCCCAATTATCCCTATTATCAGCTTGGATAAAAGGAAATGGCAATATAGTTTACCTATGTTTAAAAAAAAAAAAAAATTGAATGGGAGTAAATACGTTGAAAAATGTCTAGGAAGGTTACAAGAATGGAAAGTCCTGTATGTCAAAAAAGATTAAAAAAAAAAAAAAAAGTGTTGCTTTGAGAAAGGAAAAGCATTGGGTATTAGGAACATATAAGGATAAGATAAATCTAAAATAGAACTATTGAGATCAAAAATGTGTAAGTTGGTCATATATTGAGGTAGGAAGTTGCACAAAGGTAAAACTTTGAGATGTCTTTTCCAGAAAGGATTCTGGGGAAGAGACTGTATTAATTCAAAGAAGGGACTGTAGGACAGGACAAGTGACTTCAACTTCTGGATATCCACCTTGTTGCCATCCCTGCAGGAACTGAATGAAGAATCATCAATGAGTGTCTTCTGCTGTCGTGGGCTGATCTCATAATTTTGATCTCCCACTTTTAGTGTTGAATGAGACTCTTTTTCCCTGCCCTCAGCCTCCTCCACAGAGAGATGTAGAAAATTAGTCACGGTTAGTTGAAATAGCTAATAGCAATATAGCTCTAGATATGAGGATAGTGATAGCTAATAGAAGTAGGAGCCTGGCAGTGTATTCTGGTACTTCTGCTGGTATTGAAAACATCTGAGATGCTTCCTTGATAGATTTTGCTTCATCCTCCAAGTTAAACTCTTTGCTGGGTAGGGAATGGGGAAGGGATCACATTAGAGGATGCAGCTGCAGTGCCATGGGGCAGGTGTGTTTGCTAGCGCTCGTGGGGTATTTTTGCCTGTCAGAATCCCTGCAATTTATGATGCCACTGTTTTCTCCTCCTTCCCTTTGCAGCACTCAATAGTTTGTGGCTTTTTGGCTTTGTGTGTGAACTCTTTAAGCTTGTTAAGGGTGTGGGCGAGTGTTTTGTGGCCTGCGGAGAGGGGAACAGCTGCTCTGTGGACCCTTCTGGAGGGGGCTCAGACTGGGCCGTTATGTGCCTTTGCAGTCTATCCAAATTAAAACCACCCCACCCCACCCCCGCTTTTTTTCCCCTTTTGTTTTCCAACTATTTTGGTTCTGAGGAAAATCTTCAAAATGAGAACATATTCCTTAGCTGAAGAAAAGAAAATTCAGCTCATGCTTCTGCTATTGCATCCTGGTGTCTACATGGACTCATTTCTTTCCTGGTTGTTTAGATTGAAAGAGCAGATAGTGTAACTCTTTGCCAGTGCTTTTACTACCCAAGTTCATTCTACTCTTCCCTGGTTTGCCGGCTGTGAGCCGGTAAGACCGTGTAAATAATTTCATGTGTATGAAACCAGCCATTTTCGAGGAGAGTTGTGGGTGTTTTTTATTCTTGCAATAGAAGTAATTCTAGCAGGGGGATGCGAGGGGTGTTAGTGAATTCCAGACACCACAGCTTGCGAGTTAGTTGCTGTGCTACAACCAGCCACAACTTATTATGGTGTTCTTCTGGCTCGTGGGGCCGTAGTGTGTTAAAGTAGAATTGGGTTTTTTTTAATGTTTTTAATATTTTTCCACATCTTTAATATTCTTCCATACTCGCTAAGTAAGAGGGGCAGTATGTATGCTCCCACACTAATGACTTACGAATATGTGTCATTGATTTTAAACTACACGTTTTGGGGAGTGATTTCCTGTAGCAGCTAGTATGCAGAGAAGGGTTGAGATGGTTTCACAGCTACTTTCCAAAGCAGAGAAGCTGCTTTTCATCTGCATTTGGCTTAGTCATTGTGTTTAAGGTGCTCCCTCTATAGAGAGCTGAGTAATCAAGTTTGCACTAGCAGCAGTGCCCCTCGGTCCCAGCCCCGCTGCTGTGACCTGCAGAAGTGTCAGGGTGGGAGAAGAAGACCTTGGCCACTAATTTCCAAGTTGCCTACAGATCTCCCTCCTTTATTTGTCCCAACTGTTGGATCGGTCGCTGCCACCTTTGACAGCCCATCAGCCTCTCCCATGCCAGAGCTAGTCAGAAATATTTTAGTCAAAACTGTTTTGGGGAAAATGTTGATAATTTGTAACAGGGATTTTTTTCCAGGAATGGATCAATCTGAGTAATGCCTTCAGTTGGAAGGTTTCTTAGATACAGGAGTGCATTGAATTAGGTTTCTGCCTTAACCCTGAGAGGCGCTTCATAACCCCCCCGGGGCAGGAGGTCTGGCTATTTCAGATGCTCAGAGGTGGGATGAGGGCAAGCTGTGTTCAGAATCCTGCTGTCAGAGCCTGTTGACCATTTCGAGACAATGGCACTGTTGTTTACTTCTTTACTTTTATGGTAAGTAGTTCATGATTTATAATCCTGAGCTTATTTATTACAGCAGTGGGTAGAGCTGAGACCCAGGGGAAGCCTCTCTGGTCTGTGCATGCAGAGCAGCAGCAGGTCCTTCCCTCCTTGTGCTCTGCTGAGACCGGAAAGTTGTGACACATTGCTTTTTCTTTCTTTTTAAAGATTTCTCACCCAGGTGCAGAAAAAACTTCCTTTTAACCTTGAACATTTTCACAGAGTAAGTGCACATCTTTCTACACTATCTATTCCTACCATTGACTTCTTGCATAAAATTGTTGCATGTTAATTACTTTGGCACAGAAGTTTTCAAACGAGTATGCGTGGAGCAAAGCAGCTCCTGTCGCAGTTTGACAAGGTTATCCGAGGGTAACGTGGTAAATATTTTTCACCCATTAGCAGATTATAAAAATGGTGCATCATGCTGCTGCTTGGCATCGAGGCGGGGTGGAGAGCAGGACCATGGTTGTTAACTTAAGAGGGTAAATTACCATCACTCATCTGGCTGATCGGGGCGGGGGCAGGTCTCAGAGTAACATCTGACTTGTGCACGAACGTGTGTTTGTATTAAAACTAACTATTCAGATCAAAAAAAGCAGCAGATATCTTTGGATTTTCCATATATGCCCTTTTCTTATTTTATTCCCTCTTCCTGAGGGTTTCCCTTAAATTTTTATATATCCCAGCTCCATAAAAAAAGCACAAAATATTAGAAGCATCACGGACTGCATCAGTGCTTAGTCCGCACGCTGCCTTCCCTCCTCCCATGCAGCCTCACCTGCCTGTTGAGACCAAAAAGGATTTTTTGCTGTACAGGGTCTCATTCTGCATTGACCCCTCATCATTACTGTAATAAAAAAGATTAATAATATAAATCATAAACAATTTACTATAGTGTTAAATATAGAGTGCTGTAATTCTGTGCAGTTATTCTGTGCTTTTCCTACAAAAAGCAGAATTCAACCTCTTTATGTGTAAAATGACACTAAACCGTAACTACCTTATAATATTGCTACATTATTCTATAGTTATAGTCCTAAACACCACAGCTTTAGTCAATTTTACTGGGTAGGTTTCATTCTCACCATAAAAAAACACAGTAATTTTTAATAGGGGTAGGTGGTGGCAGAAGAAAATGACTCATAAAACACTTCTGATGGACTTGGCTGTACAAGCCTGAGGCTCGAGTCTTCTTTGCCCATCTTCTGAAGGACATGAAATTCTCCATCTCTCTGTACTCTCAGTAATCTCTCCTTTGCGTTCAGTTGCTCAGAGATGTTGGCAGCCAGGGGCTTTCTGGGTGCGCCTATAGCGGGGGTATACTTTGGATCAGGAAGGCACTTCTGAAGTAAATCTCTTGGCTGCCTCCACTTACTGCATTTTGGTTTGCCTTCACGTCTTGGAGTGTCTGACCTAAATTCCTTTAAAACCAAGTGAAATGGAAAATGTTCTTCAAGCATGTGACTGCAGCCACTAAGGGGCATTTAGGCCATGGGACCAGGCTGGGACTAATCTGGAGCAAAAAACCTCTGGGCTGTGGCTAGTGTGGATGTCAGGTCCTCAGGAGTCTGGCTGTGCAGCTCCTCTTCGCTTGGTCTACATTCCCTAGCAATGTAGATGTGGCTCTTTGGGATGGGGGACATCACCCGCTGAGTTCGGACCTAAGCAGGAGACCTGATAGGGCCATCCAGTTGACTTTGGGTGTTGCTCGTGCCCTGATTTGGTGTGTTTTGGGATGCATGCCTCCATTCCAAAGGACATTTTTAATATAGCTTTCTGCTGTGGGCTGGTTTGGAAAGCACAAGCACTCCCTGGCAAGCAGCTTTCTCAGCAAACAGACATGTGCATGGCATTATAGCAGACTACAGCCATCGAACATGCAGGCACGTCCTTAGCTTTTGCCAGGCTTTTGAGACTTTTTGCGAGGTTTGGCTTACTTGTTCATGGCATGTGTAGAAGTTTTGAGATGGTTGCTTCTCTTCTGCTTCCATACCCTTGCTCACCCACTGCCATACAGACTGATGCACTCCTCCTAATTCTCACTTCTCCTTCCAAACCATAGTGATCTATGGATGCTCAGAGCTGCAGCTACATTAATGGCGAAGACCCTGCAGCAATGAGGCTCGAGTTCAGTGGAACTTCTGTCCATTTAATTAAGAAATGCTTCTCATACAGAACTGAATGCGCTAACCTAATTTACTGCCATGTCTGTCTGTCCCTCTGTCTAGCCTTTTGTCTCTCTCTGCATTCTATACAATGCCATTGTATCTTATTACTCGAGCTAGGTAGATTCTTGCTTGGCTGAGCCGAGATCAAAAAGTAATTTTTCTTTTTGCAACAGCCGATTAGAAATTCATTTATTTTCACATTAGACATTTGACCAATATCTCTCTCCCCCAACGAACCGATCTCCCCCAACTTCAGCAATTTAGCTCCATTTGTATAGTCTGCATAATGGAAGACAGTGAGCCTGTTTGTTAGAAAAATGTGGCCCAGGGCAAAAATTAAATGCAGAATCATGTATCAGAAATGAGATGTATTTACTATTGTTTTTGAAAATTAATGGTGCATTTTTAGTTTTTATAATGTAATTTAATGATGCAATTCATCTAATAAAAAAACACATTTTAACTCAGTCATACAGACCTACTGGGGCAGGACAAAATGTACCTTTCAGATGTAAGATTTTTAAAAAATGCTTCGGGCTCTTTTTTTGAATGCAAAAAAGAGAAACTCTTTGCGTGCTTTGGCTAACAGCTGGGGTATCAGCAGGAGTCCAATAAAAAGGACATTTTTCTTTCTAAATATTGGTGTTTGTGCAGCATACAATAATATAATAAATGCAGCAGTGGGTTTGAAGTACAATGCTGCAGCTGATTATAGAATGCCATATGGTGCTGGCATGTTAAGCTGATACAGATTGAACACGGACTGTAGCTTTAAATGCTTTGGACCAGCGATTGCGCTAAACTAGAATAAATATACTATACAGTGTCAATATATGGAGCTGTCATGTTCGGCAGCAAAAAGCAAACTGTGTCAAAATAATATGAACTGATTGATGAAAAACCCGCAAAAATCAGCACTGAGCACGTGCTCCTTCCCGAGAGCAGCTCTCGGTGGGTCGTGGGTTAGGGGAGAGTCATTACCCACTTTCTCAGAACACTATTTGACTTCAGTAACTCAGGAGCAAGGGCTGGGAGGAGCCCCAGGCTCCCCGGCAGTGTGTTTCAGCAGGCGCTGACAGATTGCAAAGCACAGGTTCTGCTCCGGCTCTGTTGTAGGGAAATGCCCGTGCCTCCCCGTTTTGTGTTTAGAACATTAAAACCTTCTTTATCCATTTTGCATTGTGATTTTCATCTGCTTTGCAAAGTTCTTGTGTTACACGTGCTCTTGTAAAGTGAACACAGGCAAATTTGCCACAGATTTTAAAACCTCCTAAAAGTGCAGTTCTGTAACAGGGACAAGACTGACTAAAGGGCTGCTCCCTGCACCCCTTCCGCTGGCCGCATGCTCCCTCTGAGATTTGGGTGATTCTGAAAGTGGACCCGACCAGGACCCAGAAAGGTGAGGTTTTGCCTTAAGCACTGAGCTGGAGGTGAGGGGAGTGCAGAGGTGAGCAGGTGGGGCTGCCTTTTTCAGTAGGAACTTAGACTTATGGTTAACTTCAACTGATCACGATAATTCCCACTTACTTTTTTAAAGGTGCTCCTAGAAAATACATTCAGGTTTGATTTCCAGTTTTAAAATATGCCCTCATCTGCTTTTGCAAAACCTTTTATGGACAAAAGTTGAAGTTGTAGCTAAACATATAGTACCTAATGCTGTTTCAAGATAACCTTCTTCCTATGGATATTAAAAATATACATTTACCAGGAAGAGTTGAACTTAACTACATCAAAACTACCAATTTGACACTGAAGTAGATTTTGGTACAAAGCTGCAGAAGGATGAGAAGTCTATTCATTTGTGGGTGAATTAAACATCCATTTTTCTTTGTTTCCTGACTCTGGTGCGTGATTTCCCAGAGGATGCAAGGAGATGGCTCCCGTGACAAGTAAGAGGGGAGCTCTCATAAACTCTGGCACAGCGCTCCTTGAGGGATGCCCTTTGCTGTTGATGTGCGATTTAGTAAAAGGAAATGTGAATGTTTGGGTGTAACAAGGACCCTACAGTTCAAGTTCCTGGTCATTTGTAGGCTCCCAGATAAAATACTCGGGTTGGCTCGCTGTTTCGGAAGGTTTCACTGAGTCCCAGGATTAGCTGCCTTTTCCCTTCCCCTGCTGGCCCGTCTCCGTTCCCATGTGTTATTCAGCCTGAGCTTTGGACCCAGTGGATGGATTTTGAACCATCCCAGCCAACACATCCTCACTGCTGCTCTCCCCAACCAGGCTTGAGCAGACAGTCTCTGTGTTGCTCTTATCCTTTCCGGTTTACAGACATAAGATGCAACGTCAGATAGAGGAGCATGGCGGGAACAAAGCATCAAGCCAAAGATCAAATAAACCACAAGGTTTCTGGTGGCTTATTGCACGCTGAAACTCAGTGTACAGTCCAGGCACATGAGCAAAACATGAGGATCACGGTGCCTTTTCAGTACTAAGACTGGGTTTGAGCAGTGGCAGAGGTGAAAAGATTTCACCCTGTGCATGGTTTTCCCGTGCCCCATAATCTAAACAACATAGAGAAATGTGCCCAGGTTACAAATGTGACAGATTATTTTTAATTTTTTAAATGGAGCCAGCTAGATAACTTTATGACCGTCATCATGTTTATAGCTTGATGCACTGGAGCTGGGTCGATCCCACCACTGGATTTACAGCTGAACAAGGAGGTCCCTGGCTCCTGCAGTACCAGGGTCCTGTGTGGTCTGGCAGCTTTATAGCACTTGGGCTTTGTTCTGCCTCCTTGATGGTAGGTGCTGGATGCAAGTGGAACTAATCCAGTCTTGGCTAGCTGGTAGCAGAGCCTAGGCTTTGAAGGCCTTATATATACTGTGGATTTTTTTTTTTTTTTTTTTTTTTTGTCACCTGTATTGGATTTAAAATCTAGTGAGACAGAAGTCTGATTTGATGTGGCAAATCCTATATAGGGCTTGATATTGGGAAATCAGTGGTGCTTATGAACTTAAGCTGGGAATAATGCTTGTGTTTTACAACTGAATGGTCCCTGACTCAAAGAGGCTGCAGACCAGATAAAGTAAAGTATTCGATGTAAGGAATATCTCGGGTTGATCTATTCAATAAAGAGGTAGATCACTGCTAGGCTCTGACCTCTAGATTTATTTTATATTGTGAAACTAAGAAGAGTTTATTGAGTGTTAGAATTTTTCATTGCTATGGCTTGTTGTAGGGTTTAGCAAATAAAACTGCTCAGGACAGAAATCCGAAAGTGAGCAGGCTGGAGTCAGAGGAATGTTGCACGGAGAGCGAGTTACTCGCATGGGGAGACAGAGGTAGATGATAAAATAAACACATTTCTTACAGCTAAAGAATTCATTGACTTTTAACGTGGTGAATGAAAGAGTTGAGACAGACCTGACATGATAAAAAAAATTTTTTAAATTAAGCTAATTTGCTGGAGGCCTCATTAATTGGTGCAGCATGTGTATAATAAACTGGCACTGGATTTCAAAAAAAGCATCACATAATTTTTCAATGAGAAATCCAAGTGCCTGGGAGATGATGTTATGGTGTGAATTACATTGCAGAGTGGTTGTCAGCTGTCCCTGTCAGCACTTTCGCAGATGCCATAATGCGCAGTAAATGCTGTAGCTGCAGCTATTTAGGTTTACTGTGGTGGTGGTTTTAGGGGAAGCACCGCAAATTAACAGCTAAAGAAAGAAGTCCCCTTTTCTTGAGCTGCCCTGTCCCTAAACAACACTTTGTGTGCTGCAAGCTCCCACTGCTGTACCTGTGGCTATTTCTTCTCCCCTTTTAAAATTAAGCATGGGTGTCCTTTTCCACTTTTGCAGGTTTACCAGAAGAAAGGCAGTGTTTTGGCTGACTCTCCCATTAGCGTACTAATACTAGTACAAAGGATGGTGAAAATAAAACCCGTCTTGAGGTTACAATTACAGGCTCTGATTGCCATCTAACTACATGCAACCTGCTTCACAGACCCCACCTGAGATCAGGACTCAGTGTTACCAAGAACTGCAAGAGATAGTGTCCCTGCTAGACAAACTATGGTTTAAATCAGCAGGACAAAAGAAAACAAGTGTTTATTTTGGTTTTCAGATCAGGTACTGAGATGCAGGAAGACTGAAGGACTTGACGTATGGATCTCTTGCGGGGCTGTTTCCCGGTGACTCACAGAGATGTTTCTTGGTGTACCAAATAGCACCAACAGCAAAAATCCCAGGTGGGATCCAGGATAAATAGCCTGGGATCCCTGGACACCTTTAATTCAATAAGTGACCCTGCTATTAAAATGTTAATTAGAGGTAGTCTCTTTTGCTAAAATATGGAAAAGCTGACAAAGGACAGCTTTTTTCCTCCTGGAATGAACCTTTCTGGATCACTTGCAGATGTTGTAAAGACCAGGCAGAGTGTCTATGGCCTTAAAAAGGGCATTGCCCCCAAACCCGCCCATGACCATGTGTGCACTGTCACTGGGATGTCAGTGCTGCCTGTGGTCTTCTGAGGTTACTGGCAACCGCTGATGAGTTCCATCCTGCCCCACTGGGACCCTTGGTAGGTGGGTGAGCTGATCTTACTGCTGACAGGTATGGCTGTGCATACTTTCCGCTTCCTTTTATGCATTATTCCATCAGAGAAAATAAACCAGATGAGCACCTGATCCATCTTCTGGGGGACCTGTGGTCATCCTGCCACAGTCTGGGTTGATGAGAGTGTGATGTCTTAAACTGTGCAGTTTACAAATGCCTTTCTTTCACGGTTCTGACATGGTTTATTAACGGGATAAATCTCATAGTTTGTAATGAACTGGCTTGCTATTGCTGTTTCAACACTACAGTGAAATTCTCTCTCCAGGAGACATCTTTTACCAGGAGATATGTAAATGGGTAGCAAACAAACCCAGGAGTCCTTTGCGACCGGTTTGCAACCCAGATGAACCAGTCACAGCGCACATCTGAGTGTTACCCATGCATTGATTTCTGAAAACTCTCCTTGCAGTTGGCGAGGGAACTAGACTCTTGATCCCGTGCTCGTGTTCCGTTAGTCCTCCTGGCTCTGAGCTCCCTCCGCTGTTCCCTGAACAGCTTTACTCTGGCCTGTGTCTCCCGAGAGCATGCTGGGCATCTGCGTGACACTGGGCTGAGGTTGCAGTGCGAGCTGTCAGCTAGCACCAACCGGCTCGCTCCTCTGCTGGGCACGTCTGGGCTTCCTATCCTCGGGATATTTTTGCAAGTTTTAAAGACTATTTTGTCGTTGTATTTTATTTTTTTTTTTTAAATGTCCTTTCATTAACCTGTTTTCAAGTGAGCAAAGGCAGCTGGTAACTCAGCTGAAGCCCACCAGAGCCCACTTTGGAGTAACAGTGTTCCTGGCCACTAGGCACCTATTGCAATTTTTATTCTTCCCTGCAGGTGGTACTGTTGGACCATTTTGCAGCCATCCACGGTCGGTACCAGCGCAGCTCTTAGGGTGACCCTTCCACGCGTGTGCATGCACACTTAGGGGCCCAGCAGCAGCCCGATGGCTGGGCAGCGCTCAGCATTCGCCTGCTCTCAGGTAGGTGCAAGGACAAAAGTCTTGCCTTACCAGAGGGATACCGAATTTCTGGGTGGGTTTGGGAAGGTCAGGCACCTGCGTGGGAAGCAGGAGCCCAGCACCCTCCTGAGAGTGCCAGCGTGCTGTGTAAGAGGGAGTTTGCAGGCACAACCCTCAGCAGAGCAGTGAATGCCTAGTGTTAGTGCAGGCAGCCTGGGGCGGTGGGTAATAACTTTACCCCGAGAGAATTTAACAGCTTTATCTGGGTGGATGGCCAGAGTTTTTGTGCGGTTTAATCAACTCCTCATCAGTCGAAGCTCCAGTGCTGCTGTGCTGGAGGAAAGTAGCTCTGGGGACTCTGGGTGGTGACACTGGTTTCTTCTGAGAAGCTGGTGCGTGAAGCACAAGGCTGAGTAGGGGTAGGGGGGGCTTCTATATACATTTCATGCTTCTGGTTAGGTTTTTGTGATATGTAACCTGATGTTTTGCTTGTTCATGAGCCTGCATTAGAGGCACTGTGCTAGCCCTGGAGTCACTACTGCCTTACAAAGGTGTGGGAAGAACATCTTGTCTTTCCTGGGTTTAAATACTGGTATATCCATACCAGTGGTCTGGTGTGTCCTCCACAATTTTTCTCTGCTCTGGGAATGATGCTGTACAGAGTCAGCCATGCTCAGCTCATTGCTGGGAGACACTCGGTTATCTTTTCCCTTTTCTCTGCACATATCCACATTTCAGTCCTGAAATCACAGTGCCCCTTTAAAGTCAACGATGTGGGAAATCACCTCTTCTTCACCTTCTCCCTTCAGACCTGGTCTGTGGTGTTACTTCAGTCCCAATGAGAGGGCAGCTACTCAAGGTTGAATTTAGCTGTAATCTAGATAAGGAAGTATTTGTCTTTTCCTACTGTGCTGCGGACACTCCAGGCAGCTGTGAGCTACCCTCTCAGCTGGCACACACTTGTGCATCTCCCAGCTCACCAGGGAGCCCTACACCACCCTGTTGGCACTCACTGCTCAGGGTAAACCTAAAGCAGCTGCAGACAGCAGCACGGCATAAAGTACAGCTGTTTTGCCCCCTGTTTAAGCGACGCGGCAGCGAGCATTGGCGGCACAATGTGTAGTACATGTGTACCGCATGTGCACATTCACACGGAGATGTCTTTGTAAAAAGCGCCAGAAACAGGCGCCCCTGTATCTGGCTGAAATTCATTTGGCTTTTGATTTCCTTGCAGGCTTGCCTCGTGGATGAGGTGTCAAGAGCTTTGAACTTCTCCAGGCTGGAGGGTTTGGGTCTTCGTTCATGGCCCATCTTGTTTGGTGCAGAGGCTGTGCCACGTGCCCTGCTTCGACCGCATTGGTGTGAATAGCTCCCATATGGCTGCATGGAACAAAGCAGCGACTTCTGGCTGGATTCAGCTATGCATAGTCAAAATGATCTCCTGGTAGACCTATTGCTATTTCTGTCTTGTTGCCAGGCACTTCATGCTTAAGCTTTCATCAGATCAATTTTCTTCCTTTCAAAGAAAAGTAGCAGGTTAACCTGTGTGCGAGGGAAATGGAAAACACTCCTCTGCCTCTCCCCAATGTGCTGTGCAGGTGTAGAGGGGCTTAGAAAAAGTGATAAAAGCAATTAGGCATCTGTGGAATTGAAGGAGAAATAGCATCCAGCTCAGAGGTTTGTCTGGGTTCACTGTAAGCCTATTAAGATTGGCTCAGTCTTTGGATGGAGGCTTGTAAAGGGTGGATGGGCAAGTGAATGTTGTACCAGGTGGATTTTACAGTTGTCTGCTGTTTTCTAGACCCTTGTGTCTCCTATATGGACTTCTTATCCCCAGACCTCCTGCTTCAAGGAGGTGAAGATAGGAAAGGAGGGGTGGAGAAATGAAGATTGATCTTTTTGCCCGTGGGAATTAGCTGGGTTTCTTGACTCTGGAGAGGGAAGAAATTCAGCATGGGCTCAGGACCAAACCCAGAAGGTAGGTTTCCCCCCCAGCAGTGCTCCTGCATGGTTTTGCTGCTTTGTGTGCACAGCTCCGGTTCATCAGCCCAAAGTCCTCCCTTGCCTCAATTGCCTTGCCCTCCCTCAATTTCTCTCCTCTGACGACTCAGTGCTCTGCAAATCTCTATGGAATAGAGCAGCTCAAAGATAACAGAAGCACCAGATAAATCATTCCTTCCCTGCTTCTCCCCCTTTCCCCCCAACCCAAATGGCTAAAGCGTCTTTATTATTTAAAAATTAAAAAAAACCCCCACAACCCACAAAAAAAGCCCTAGTGAGAGAGACAGACACAAAGCAAAGGAAAAGGAGCAGTTTAGGCACCAAGCCACAAATAAGCACCATCAATCATAGTGCAGTCAAAAATGTACATGTGTTGGTACCTGCTAGTTATTGGCACTACTCAAGAAGTCTCCTGAGTACAATCTTCAGGGCTCCTTAGATAAATAAATAAATAAATAAATAAAATTCCATGTTCCTCTGAAAAACTGCTTGTCAGCACTGGAATGGCAGGTGCATTAACTCCCTAAGAACCAGATTATGCCCTGCATGGCAAAAAAATGCAAACACAGAGAAATAAGGTGTCAGTCAACTCCTGTATCCTCTCAAGTTATTTTGATGGGAAGTATTTTGAAATATAAATATAGCCTGTTGTATAAATGAGTCTAGGAAAAAAGTGTGATATGAATATATACATGGTTTCGTTATCCCATTTGCATGTTTACCCCAAATTTGCTTCTGTCCGATATATGTTTTTTTTTCTTCTTTTCATACTCCAGAAGAATAACTGAAAAGTTCAGATTTATTTAGTACCACACCCCTAGCTGCAGTCCTTCCCTATCTGCAATAAGGGAGTTTGGCCTGAGAAGTTGGCCTGGTGCTACCAAACCTCCTAGCAGCTGCCCGCGCTTCTGCTGGGGCATCTGTAATGTCTCCTCCTGCTGCCCCCACCTTGGGCCCCTCTGTGGGCTTCCTTTCCCTCCCGTGACCCTCCCAAGTCTTGGCAAACGCCATCCTCGTGCCACCTGGCTGCCTGCTCCCCGCTCAGCTCCTCTGCCTTGTAGCTCTGAAATTTTTCCTCTAAAAAAAAAAAAAAATCCCTCTCTGGAGAGCTACTGTCATTTTCCCTTAGACCTATACTACACTCTCCCTTCTCTTGGCTTTGCTTTTATTCTCCTTAATTGTGGACTTCAGGTTGCTGGTGATGTGGCCTTGGCTATTCTGCAGAGGTCCTCTAACATCTCCGGAGCTGCACCACATCCTTCTGCTCCTGCCTCCTCCTTTTCATACATTATTTTCTTTTTAATCCGGGAGAGTGACATTATTCCCAGTGGAAGTCCTGAAGGAGCAAAGTCCTGTCCCAGGATGAGTAAAGGTTGCACGACCTAGTGCCAAAAGACAAACGGGTTTGGGGAAATGGCCATTAGCCCTTCCCTGAACTTGACAATGTGTTTCCTAAGATTCCTACCACATATAGGAAGACGCTGATTATTTTTAGCTGTGGGTGAGCCAGCTGTTCCTAGGCCAACCTCCAACCCTCCCAAGGACAGCAGAGACGTCTGCCTGCTTCTGCTCAGCCCTCCACAGGGCTGCAGCGGGCGATGGCCAGGCTCTGCACAGTGGAGGCGAGGAGGAGATGAACTCCTGCTGTGCCTGCCAGCAGGGAAAACGTCTTCTGGGCCATATGTGCTGCTCAGCACCAAACCTTGCAGGAGGGCTTCTTTCTCTCCAGCACCTTGATCTTATTCAGTAGACCTGTATATGCAATCTAGCTAACTCTCCGCAGCTTGCTCTTGGTTTTGGTATAACCACCACAGGTAATAAAGTGTTAGGGGAGAAGTTTCACTGCTGAGTGACTCCTTGCAGCTCATTACTACCCTTCCTTCCTTAGTTTCACTGTGGTCAGTCCCCCATTTAGCTCCATTCAAATTACCTGGGCTACATCCATGCCTGCCGCGGCCCTGTCCTGGAGTGTGAATTAGCCATGGCTGGAGCAGGGCTGGCTTTGCACGGCTTGCCAGATGACAGCGAGCCTGGGTGGCAACCGGACCAGTTTCAAATGGGTCCCCTGGAAGCAACAGACACTTTGCTTCACTGTAAATTCATAGACCCATGTGCTTCTCCATGGGGGTATTTTGATAAGATGCACAGTCCATTCATTATAAGTCTGGTGCTGCCCATTTTGTCATGTAATGGAGATGTTTCTAAAAGAACTCACTTCTTTTTTTCCTGGCTTGATTTTAAATTAATGAGGCTCCAAGATTTATGAGCCTCCCAAAAATATATCTTCAGGGATACTCCTTGATTGGACTGAACATTGAGTGGAGATCTGAATTTTGAGCGTGGTTTCCTGTGGGAAACAGATCAATAGCCTCCTAAGGACGATCCCGTTTCAGAGTGGGGAAACAACAATTAAGTTGGGATTTATCTGTTACTGATTCAGGATTAAAAAAAACCAACACCATGTTACAGAAGTCTACAGGAGCAGACTTGTCTGCTTTAGCTGTGTCTGTGTAAAGTCTAAGCAGAATCTTGCATCTCCAAATGCAGCAAAGCTGCATGTCGCAATACTGAAACAGCCACGTTTTATGACAGAGCTAGAAGCTTTTCTCCGTCAGATAAGTGAGTCGTGCCTTCTTGATTTTCATTTATCTTTTGTCATATCTCTCTTTTTCCCCATAACACCTACAAATTCACCCTTGAGGTTCTCATGGGCAGCAGAGTGTGACTGTCTGTGCAGCAGAAGCTGCAGGTCGGAGGCAGAGGAGCGAACAGAGCTGGAGTCATCCCCGCGGTGGGTGCAGCTCTCATACAAGGCAAGAACATTCAGTTCAGAAACTCTCCGGCATCCTACTGTGAAGGTCGTAAAATGGTAAATAACAAAGGTAGAAAATAACTGCGGGGCTCGGGATGGAGGAGGTCTGGCCCAAATATCCCTTTTCTTTCAGGATTAAGGAGGGCGCTTGTGGGGAGAGAAGTAATCGCACCAAATAACTGCAAACTGGTTTCAATTGGGAGCTGTGTGGCCTCTCTGCTCTGTGCTGTGCCCTTCTCCAGCCCAGCAACTTTCTCTTCCAGACCACAGATTTATTTAATTTAGGTCCTACTGTTGGCGATGGTTTTGCAATGGACTGTGGGTTAGGAAAAAGCAGATATTTTTTCCTTAAGCAAAAAAGGAGATGACATTGCATAGCAAAATAGAGAAAAAAAATAGTTTGTTGGCTCTTCTTCTTCTCTGCCTTCCTTCTACGTGTGATGCCAGTAAAAGAAACTGCATTTTAGAGTGATTTAATAACAAAATTACTTTTATTTTTCATTCTTTTCCCTTCCTCGGAACAGAAAAGCCACAAGATGGAGCTCTGGGGCTTTCCGCCGGAGCCGGGCTTGGTTCACTGCTAGAAAGCCGTTTGGAGACCTTGAAATTATGGGGTTTATTAATTTTTCACTCAGTTTAATTTTTACATTCATTTAAAAATGGTAAATGTTATAGATGTTATAAATGAAAAATCTAATTTATCGTTGCTATTCGAAGGTATTTACTTTTCCTTTTTAGGGTGGGAACTTTTATTTTTATTTTTACGATTGTAACAGGGTAGCATTTTTCAATCTTCTGGGAGGCTGGCATCCCAGAGACAGTGTTAGACCATATAGTTCTTCTCAATGACACCCTGACTATGTTGAGGAAGCCCTCAAACCTACCCAGGTCTATATGCAAATATTAAACACTGGCCTTCCTGCGTGTGTAAGGGAATAAATGATATTTTGAAGTACTCCTCTTTCCTTGCAATCAAGGAACACTTAGCAGGTAAAATTTAAACCAGTGCAGTGAATTAGAAGTGGATTCTTCAATTAAACAAAAGCATTTTAGATCCTACATTATATAGAAATTATAAAGAAATGAAAAAATTCAATATTTTGCTGTGCAAAATAACAGCTTTTCTTCCTTCTTTTTTTCTCCACCTTTCTCTTTCTTTTTCTCTTCAAAGGGGGTGAGCTCTCTTCTGCAACGTGCTGCTTTTCCAAGTGAACTTGTGCTAAGGATGTCAGATCTTTTCAGGTCTGACTGCTGTTATGGCAGGACTTGAGTGTTTACGGTTGTATTACATAGACAGGGTGATTCTTTTGACTTGCTGGAGTTTGGTTGTAATAGCTGTGCACACATGCAGTTTCAAGTGACAAGAAATTTATTTTTTTATATGTTTATATGCTCCAGCTCACATGCAGAGAGGACAATGAGATTCTGGTAGCTGATGGTCTCCTGGAATATTGTTAATTACTTAACTGACACAAACAAACATTTTATAAAAGGTTTATGAAACACTTCTGGGCTAGGGTGTGCAATATCAGTTACTGAAAATGTACTTGCCTCCTTTATGGAAGTTAACATTTTTATTAGAAATTTGAACCACTTGACAGAGGCTTCCAGAGAAATTAGTCTCCAGTGTAACACGCTGAGAGCGGCCGATGAACACCGTAGTAAACCTCCTGTTAAAAGTGCCATGAACTTTATGAGGAGTTGCATTTGCTTACGTGGAAGATAAATTTGGCCCAAGGTAGAGCTGACCGCATCCTGAATAATTCATTAAGAGAATTTATTCCCTTTCTATTTGCAAACTGTCCGAGCAGTCTGGTTTTTGTATGTGTTCCTCTATTCATTACATGCTGGATACTTCGTGACTAATCCTTTTTCTGCAAGTTTTTGTCCCGTTCCTCCAGTCTGACTGAGGGATAGATCACCCGATGGTGCTTTTCTGCCTTGATGAGACAGATGCAACGTGGATTTTTTTTGTTCTAAATCCAGATTCCTCGAACTGGCATTCCTATAAATATTTGTGCCAGGAGGCTCCTGTGCTAAATGTCGTCACAAATAGCAAAAAGAAAGAGCAAGAGCACTGCTTGTTTCAGCTCGATTTGCTAGCTCAAGGAAATAGTGGATTTATTTTTTTACTGGGCGCTTAGTTGTGGGCATTATTTCTTTTTATAACTCCAATAGCTGTCTGAAAGGACTTGGAAACACACCAAATTCCTTTTTTTCTTTTCTTTTTTGAAATGTTAGGAAAAGAACAATTTTAAGGTCTGACTGTGCTTTGAGTCATTAATAGAGATAATTGTCAGAAGTGGACAAGGTTATAGCTTCCTGAGTGATGACCAAAAGAAAAACGACGTGTCACTTTGTTCAAACCTTTTCGGTTCCATTGTAAAACATCACCACTCCTTAAATCGAACAGAACTGCTCCCCCACCCTCCTCTCCTTCCAGTGCAACCCGTTTATAAATAACATCAGTGTGGCCAAATGCACTGAGTGAAGCAGGGGTAGCTCCTGAATTGCCCAGAGCATCTTCGGTGGTACCCAGGTTCCTCTTAAACAACTTCACTTTAAGACCATCAACATACTTCTGACTCACAAGCATCTGTTACTCGACTTTTACCCTTAGAATTAGAGCCTCTTTCTCTCTCTCCTTGATCCCCGTAGTGCCTCAGGAACCCGTTCCCTGGTGTGATGTTCCCTAGCCGCTGCTGCTGGTCACGGGCAGCCGAAGCTGCGCTGTCTCCTGGTTCTCCTGCATCTGCTGTTGACGTCTCCTGGTAGGTGCAAGGCTGACACCACCGAAACAAATAATTCTTCAGTCCCTGAAAAGCGGCAGAAACCCCGGCACGGCTCAGCCCAGCCCTTAAGATGGAATAACAGATGCTTTCCAACTTCTTTTAAAAAATGACAGTGGGGACAGGAAACTGATGGATGTCTTAATATATTTATTTCTGGCATTTTGATCAAGTGCCGTGCTGATAGGAAGGGATATGTTTGCAATTAAAGCCAATGAGTTAACTGTAATCTTTTTTTTCCCTTCTGTCTTTTAAAAGAAAACATACGTTTAAAAGGAATCAAAAAGAAAAAGAACTTTGGAATTTTCAATAGTACAGAATTGCTTTTGGAAAGGAAAATCTGTTGAACCAAGAGCAGCTATTTTGCAAGTAGCTATAAGGAAATTAAGATATCCCTCCTCTCTTTTTCTTCTCCCAGTCATCAAACAATTTGATTTAAAAAAAAAAAAAAGACTCTAGAATTATTGAAACCCAGTAAAAGAAATCCTAGTAAATGTAATAATTATAATGTAGAATTTTTAATCCGCTCTTAGGAATGGTTATCTCTTCTTTGTATTTAACAATTCAAAGTTCTCATTTATGGGGTTTCACAACATACATTACAATATTTTGACAATTAATTTGTTACTCCTTTTCAAGAAGTAAGAGAATTATTAATTACACTCTTATTCAGAAATCTTAGTAAAGCTTTAAGTTAACATTTCCTAATAGGCATTTAATTCTGATTTAATAAGACAATTATTGTACTATAAACAAATATAAATTGATTATTAAACACATTTATTTTGGATTAACAGCAATTCCATAGATATGATAGCCATTAAACATCAATGAAAAGACTTTCATTAATAAACTCATTTATTTACCATGGCGTAAGGGTCCTGTTCAATCTAAATTAAATATCTATTTGGGATCCTCAGCCTGTAGTGTTACCAAAGGCAACTTCATGTTTGAACGCTGCACAAAAAGCATTTCTAGTTCAGATTTGCAAGATGCAATCTCAAAAATAATCAATCCATATGAAAAAGACTTTGGTTACTGCTAGATAACTAATTATACAGACACAGCCTTTGTGCATGTCTATATGAGATATTCTTTGTTATTCTCTTTCTTCTGAACTTTGATGCTATTTAAAAATAAATTTAATTACCCAGTGGTTATTTACACTGCATTTATTTCTTCCATCTAGAATTCTTTTCAAATTTAAAACCTGAAGGTCACTACCATTTTAGAGCAGTTTATTATTCATGGATATTGCAAAATTTCCAGGGAGAAAAATTGCCTTATTTTAAAATTGGAATGCAAAAAAAGAATTGTAAGATTGCCTGCACTGGGCATGTTCCTGCACTACATTATAGCAGCTGTTTTCCTAAATAAAAACTGCAGGATTAGGCCCAATATTTTTCTTCATTAATAACAGTAATTTAAATACCACCACTTAAAAAAATGTGTGCCTCTGTGACATACATATTTATGAAAAGATGACAGGATATCTATCTTTTTTTCTAAGGGTTTTCCCACATGGTTTTATGGGCCTTATCTGGTAAATTTGCATGAGTGAAATTACCCACATGTACACGAGTTAGCAAGGATATGCTTTGTGTCCGTGTTTCTTTGTTTTGTTTTTCAAAGGGCAGATGTTACACCCAGCTGCAGACCTCCTTAACCTAAAAAACCAATTGAGAGTAGCTTATATTTGTTACACTGCTGATTTTTTTTTTTTTTTAAGAAGGTATTTTTTAAAGAAGGTTTAAAAGGTTTTTCTCTCTTGCAATACCCCACTTAGATGCATAGATGACCTCAGGAAGAGCAATCAGGTTTTGCTACGCAGGCATCTCCAAACAAGGTTGTTGAGGCCAGGACCTCGCTGCCACGTTTAGTTTCAGGTGTTTCAAAGAGAGATGGGAGAAACTGGGGATTTGCCTGCTGTAGGAGACACTTAATTTGGTTCCTGCAGGTTAGAAGTCTCCTCCACGCTGAACCGCAGCAGTGGAGGAACAGGGGGGAATTTAAGGTTTTGAAGGGCAGCAGAGAGTGAGTTCATCCTGCTGCTTTCTTTTTCCCTTGCTCAGGGCAGAGGAGCAAGCAGCATGGCTGGAAGTTAAAATGAGAGCAGCAGAAGGAAACGCTTCTGTGAACGAGCGCAGCTGCCTCGTAAAACCTGCTGCTGCCTGGGGCTGGGAGAGCTCTGCTGCTGAGGCTCAGCAAGGAGCAGGTGAGGTGATGTGGAGTCAAAGAAAGGGTAATCTTAGTCCCGCTTTACAAGGGACAGATTTATCACACTCTGCGTCAGGAAGAAATGCTCTGCCGATGTCGAATGCCTGGGTTGTGGTCCTGGCCTCGGACCCCAGCAGAGCAACCAGGCATTTGGGGACAAGGGGACACCAGAAATGGTGCGTCAGCTGTCCCTGCTGCAGTAGACACCTTGTCTTCGGGTCTGCACAGCTTCACATTCAGCCGCTGTCACGTCCAGGGCTGGTAGCAGAGGGCAGCCTTCACTGGGTGATTTGGAGATCTCTGTCCCAGCTGGATGAAAATGTAGTAGATATTCTTTCTCTAAAGCAGCAGAGGTGCCTGGGACTGGAAAAGTAGCAGAGGTTAAATAAGCTGTGTTAGGATTTTCGTACTATGGCTTTTTGTTTCTTGTGGTCGTGTATAAACATGGTGGTTCCTATCTCTGGTCTCCTTCCCCTACAGCTCTGAAAAAACTACTCTGGAAAAAAACATGGTCAAAGGATGCTCATATGGGGATTCCTCTGGCTTACATTGGGGCTGGGGGGCAGCAGGGGATGAAAGATACAGGATGTTTTCTCTCAGACAGGTTTCTAGCATTTGACAAAAATGCAATAAAACATGTGAATGGCGTGTGTGTGTGTTACTTTTCTTTTCCTCACTTGTGCAAAGGGCTCAGCAAAGCCTGTGACATCTTCACCCAAGAGCAGGAAGTGGAGCTGAGTTCCTGATTTAATTATTTCTCCACTGCTTCCCCTGGACGTTTATGTTTTTGTGCACCAATTTTTGCTGAATGCCTTTGGATCAAACTGCAGTATTTGTAACAGTGCTTTACATGTGATTTCCTGGGGGGGAATGACTTGAGACCCCAAGACTTGTCGCTGTTACAACCTCTGTCAGATCTGACCTACAGCCACAGGCTGGGCAGACTGCTGTTTGTTAGGGGAAATGTCTCCTCCTATAGCTATCCATCGATGGGTCTCCTCTTCCCTCAATAATAAAAGATCTTGTTAAGATCTTCTTAGAACTGAGAGAGAGGTGAGGGATTAATGTGAGAATGAGTTAGGTGCAAACCTCCTTTCCTCCTTCTCCAAAGATGCTGAAGATGTATTGTACATAGAGCTCCTTGCTCTGTTTGTCTCTGCTTTCAATTAAGACTTAATTTTGTCAAATGCTCAACTTACAAATGAGGAATTGGCCAAAAAGCAGTCAAACCCAAATTGTGATGGGAAACACCTAATTGGATAAGTTGCTGTGGATGGTGTAATAGGGTCTGGAGCGAAAGGCAGATTTTCATTTGCATGGAAGAGCTAGAATTAGCTAGAAATACCTTACTTGCTTTAACATTATGGCTCTGCAGTGTGATTTCTACACGGTCATGTGCGAGTTGTTACTGACAGGGATCTCGTGCTGTTACCACCATCAGACAGGTCTGCTTTTTGCAGGGCATCTAAATTTCTTTCCCACGTATTTCCTGTATCTTCTGTATTATTGCTTTTAAATCACTCATCCTTTAATTGGCTCAAGAGAAAGGGCTCATTCCTTTGCCTCTAACTTTTCTTTTTTCCCATAAAGTATTTAGGAAAAAAAATGCCGAGTATGTAAACTAGAGATCATTAGAGGTTGCAGGGGTTTTTTGCTGCTGGGTTTTTTGGTTGTTTTTTTTTTTTTTTCTTTAAAGACTAGGTTCAGCAAAATATTGTTTTCTCCCAGGCTCTGGGTCTCTATTTAGATGATTTTTAGCTCTGTTTTTTTTATTTATATATTTATTCATTAGATAGGCCCACAGTCAAGGAGAAGGAGAATGCGGGGTTATTAATCTTTCCTGTCATCCATTCACAGATGTGAAGCTCACACCACAGCAAATGTGAAGTCAGCAGTACGTACCCACAAGGTGGAAACTTCAAGCAAAACAGGCAGTGAGGAACAGGGGTGGGAGAAGGAGAACAGGAGGGGAAGAGGGGGGAAAAAAGGGAGAAGGAAAAAAAAAGGACAAGGGAGTGATGAATGACAAAAGGGAGGGGAGAAAGATGGATGAACAAGGGAAATGGAAAAAGAAATGAGACGGATGGAAAAGGCTAAAGAGGAAAGGCAGATAAGAGAGAAGAAAGTCTGAAGAAAGAGTAGGGGAGAAATGAGAGATACCGAGACAGAGTATTTCAGATAGGGTGTTAATGTAGCTGGGCCTGTCTGGGTGCTTGGATATCCTGAAGATGTAAAGGGTAATCACTCTCTCAGCATGTATATGCTATTGATATGTTAATATAATTTTCTTTTTCATCTGAAAGCAATGAAGTTTTCAAACTGGCTGATTAACTGGGTCTGGCTGGTCCTGTGTACGTACATGTATTCACAAACACACGTCATATATAAATATTTATACTCTATACAAAACAGTGTCTGAAAATTCCCGTAAAACAGCAGCCAGCATTAAAAGTCCTATTAGTATTGATGTGACATTGGACAGACATGTTTCTGCTGATATAAAGTACTGCAATATCAACCCTAATATAGCTTTTTGGGAACACAAAATGTGAACAGGCAACATTAGTAGAAACATTGAGTATGTTATTTTAAAAACAAGCCCACAATAATGCAATATCAGGGTTCTCAGATCACGTTTGGGTACAGGTCATATAATGCAGTCAGCCTTCTTTATAATTATATAGTTCATCTTTTAGGGTTTTTAAAAATGAGTAATTTCTCTGTTGTGTTGTGACACTTAGTTCCTAATACATGCTTACATATTCACACATCCTGCAAATTACCTGTTAAATCATTGTTTTAGTTAATTTACAGAGATGGCCATACAGAGAAATAACTCATTTAATGAGTTAAATGATCATTTTGGTCTGCTCACAAGAGTGACATGATCACCCCAGTTGCGGTCCCACGTAGCAAAGCCAGGCTCTTTGTTCCTCCTCGGGTTGTTTCAGAAATTCTGCAAGTTCATCTGTAGTTTTAAACCACAAGTTGCACAATTTAGTGGCGGGGCTCCGGAGCCAATCCTTGAGTCAGAATCTCTGTGGCGCTGGGGAAAAGATGAAGAGGGGCAGGTTGAAAAGCTTCAGCTTCTCTGTAAAAGTTAGCAAAGAGAAGCCTGAGACTTTCGGCTTTTTTTTTCCCTTTGAAAAGGTTTGAGAGCTCCTCTTGCTTTTGCTGGCCAGAGAGTGTTTATCTGTCTGAAGTCTAAAGCTAAAATCTAACCCTAAAAGTACTTTCAGAGTATTTACCCCTTGTTTGCAGAGTAAGGAAAACCACTTAGTATAGTTTACAGAAATCTTACTGTCTTACCTGGAATACTTCTGTGAAACATCTCTGAAAGGGTAATTTTTTTTCAGCGTTAAATGGGCCCCATCCTGCATTCAGATACTCACAGAATAACTTGTATATAAGCCTTGCATTTTGGTTTGTTTACCTGATAACCTGCTAGATACACTTCTTTACCAGACTTTTGGTGTTCAGAAGATTTCTGCTGGTTTCTGTGTGTTACTGTATATCTGTTACAGTCTTTTTGTATAATGCATCTGGGATCAGTAGCATCAAGACTCAAATGTATCTGCTTTGTTCTTGTATCAGTTCATAATGTTAGCATGCTTGGGTAAATCAAGGAAATAGCTATGTAATTTATCTGTATGTTAATATTTACTGTACTACTGGATCCATGCTACAAGGTGACCAAGTCTTTCTGTTGCTGAGCTCACACTGATGATCAGAGCTCTGCAATCAGACTTTTCGTTTGCTTTATGCACAATAAGCAAGTATGGAAGATGTACCTGTGGGACTGTATAGGAGAGACCCTGTTTTAATGTCTGTTAAAAATCTTCTATGTAATATTAACACTACTCATTAGGAACTGAGGAATATCAGCTCTCTGGTACTGGGATTCTTAGAAAATGGGAATTTGTTATTCCTACTCTGTGCTCAGAGTGGGTGTACTCAGTAATGCTGGTTGTGAATGGGCCAGAAATAAGCCAGGGGATTTTGGGGTAAATCAGTGGAATTAATTTGACTTCAGTTATTTTGGTTTCTTTTACGGAAGCTGGGAAGTTGGCCCTTTTCACTTGAATACTGAGTTTCAGCAAATTAATTCAGAATTCTCCACAACCCAGAACACTTCATCTCCAACTCTTCCTAGCCTAATTCTCAAATTCCTGATTGAATGCCACTTTCCTGTGAATTTCTGGCTTTGGTCTCTTGTATGGGTATGCGGTGAAATTGGTTTTCTTTTTTCTAAGCAGGGAAAAAGTAGAAACCAGACAAACTTCCCCTCCCTTCTGCAAAGGTTCAAGATAGAAAGAGATAAAAAAAAAAAAAGAATAAAAATAAAAATACAGCTATATGTTTCCTCCCCTTTGGAAGGACCTCCCACTGACTATATCATTATCCGTCTCATGTAGGATATTGGATTCAGGATCTATAGCAGTGAGCTACGTTAGTATTGAATCTCATTTGATTTAATAAACCTCCCTTCTCCCTTGCCTACTCAGCCTTTCCAGTCTTTTTTGGACATTAGTAGCTCCCCCATAGTTTTGGCCGTAGAGGGATACATAACACATTGCCCTTTTTATATGGCAGTGCGGGGACCTTCATCCTCCGTTGGAAATGCAGATTCTTGTTTTGCAAATAATGCCCCGTCCTCCTTCCCTCCCTTCACGCGTATATGGCATGTGGCCCACTCTCTACGTATGCTGTTTGCTTGTTTTTATTCTCTATAGTTGGACCCATTTACAGTGAACTTGGTCATAATGAAATATTTATATTGAACAGACTGAAGATCTGGAATTATTTTATGTTTCTCCAGTGTATGAAGTATATTTTTGGAGATAATCTGAAGATTTTGGAGGAGGGAAGAGAGCAGGGAATAAGATTCAATTTAAAGTGAAAAGGAGCATCAAAAATGTTGTCAATGGACTTTTTAACATATTAGAAAAAGGAGGATATATAGAGTAAAATTTCAAATCTTGCAAAATTAACTACGTAGCAAAATCTATGCTTTAGGAAGAGAGAGCTTTTGGAACTTGTCTTCAATTTTCAAATGGGAGTTCTTTTGCTGGATGTGATGAGGCTTGGCATGTCTCTTGGCATGTACATGGATATGCAAGCTCTGTGTCTATGGGCTCTAATTTCCTTAGAAGAATTTAAGTAAACTTTTCTCAAGCCAATAGGAGTTAACTGTATAGTAAGAAACTGTGCTCTATGTCTATATTAAACTTGGAAAAAATGAAATGCTGTTCTCTGCTCTAACGTGTCAGGCAAAGCTGGCTTCAGAGAATGTGCAGAGGCAAGATTTCATTTTGAGAAGTGGAAAAGGCTGAAGCCCGATTACAGGCAGGCAAACTGACAATCCTTTTTAGCTTGTTTTAAGCATATACTGTGAGTGGGTCTGAATGAGATTAAGTTTCTATGAGTTTCATTAAAATAGGGTGCCCAGTGTTAGAGGATTCTAGCTACAGAAAAAACTGTATTAATGAGTACAATGCCTTATTAGACTCCAGAGAATCCACAAGAGCAAGTCAATAGGAATATGCTTACTGAAACCTAATCAGAGCCTATTATAATTGGGGGAATCAAAAAATGTGATGTTAATCTGTAAGGTATGATAACTGGTGGAACAACTTTGAAGATAGGATGCTGTGGCCTTGGAAGTCAAAGTCCTGTACAGCCTCGTTGCATATTTATACCAACTGGATTTCTAAAAATTACCTGTTTCTCTTGTAGGTTACTAACTCAGAATTAACAGTGAAAACACAGATCCCAGTGATTTCCAACATACTTTATAGACCACTGAAATACTAGAAGTGACTCTTGGACAAGAGGGCCAAGTCCTTGCCTAAATACAGTGATAGCATTTGGGGTGCCTCAACCAGGCTCTCATGGGTCCTTTTGCCTTCATAAAGGGTGTGTGTTTGTCAATCTCAAAAGCTGCTGCATCTCCTAAAACATCATCCAATGATGCCAGGCAATGGGAAAGGTGAGAACTGTTGCTTTGAATTGTAAAATCACCATATCCATAATGCATGAAAGGACCTATGCCACAGCACAGGGTTTTAGTCCTCCTGCAGCTCTGGAAAATTGGACAACTTCATAGTCTTTTATGAAAATATAATGTATCTTTGCTGCCTTTTGAGTAGTAAATTATGAATTTGAAAGTGACAAATATTAGCAACCTGCCTTTATTGCTAACAAAACTGGGCAGGAGAGGAACGGAGTCTGCAGAGCCTTTGACAGAATGTTTAATAACTTTTGTGATTACTGTTTCCCAGAGGTGATGTGTATAATATGTATTTTCCCTCTTTCATTTTATAATAACACTTATGCTGGAGACTGGTGTTGTGTCTTTGCATTCCTGAACTTCCTCCTCAGTCAAAGGTTAGAGTGATTTGAGCAACCACAGTCAAAGCGAAGTTGTGAAGCTTTCTGCTTCCTTTAATGGCAAAATTGCACTGCTTTAGATTGGCACAACAGTATGAAAATGAGCCGTAGCCATATGATAAACAAACAGTGAGGTATTAAAAATCTGCGATATTGGGGCAGCTGAGACTGAAACTGTGACAATCATTTTGCAGATGAACGGATACTAATCACAAAAAATACAAAAGTAGACACCATCCCAGGTGTATTCTGCTAGAAGAAAATTCATTTCATTGTGGGTCCCTTCCTGTTTCAGAAACTTAAAATTTTGGATGGCTTCGGTACCTTGGCATAGAAATGTTCACAAATTTGTATATAAAAATTGATCACTAGGTAAAATTTCAAGAGGTAACTTCAATTAAAAATCAATATTTTGGACTTGGCAGCTAGAGCACACTTTTTGTTGTTGTGAAGGAAGAACAGAGGATGAGGAAGGCATGTGTGCCCCTGGAACGAGATACAGATGGGAGGTGCGGAGTCAGGGAGCTTTTCAAGGATGTAGTTGAAGAATTACCTGCTAACAGGCTGAGGTAGCAAGATATGTTTAGGAAGATTTTACAAATAATGAGGAGCACTTCTCCTTCCGAATGACAATACTAGAGATCAGGTGAAGGCTGAGTTCCCACTGAACTATGACAAATGGTCCCACTGCTTCTAGACTGGGAGGGAGGATCACGTCCATTCCCTTGCACCTGTTTTTGTAAGGGCAGAAAGGACTGCTCAGACTGGTTTAATTTCAAGTGAGCAATGCTTGGATGAAAGCTGGAACCAGCGACAGGGCAAGGATGTAGTTCCAGCCATCAGGAGCCATCTCTCCTGTAAGGTCAAAGCACTGGAGGGCCAACCTTAAAGACTAGCCGTGTTATGGAGAAATGATGGGGAAATTTTCATCCTTTCACCAAGCTATCAGCTATAGAACACAAAGGCAATTTAACCAAGTATTAAAAGAGTGATCCTCTTTGCATCGGTGAATACCTGTGTTAAAGTAGTGCACATTTGCTGTTGTTCCCTGGGTGGCTTCCAGATAGGAGTTGGATCCAAAGTTGAACTGTCCCTCTGAAATCAGGGTCGGTTTCTTGTAACAAAGCTCAAGCTCCAGCCAGCCAAACATGCTGAAACTTAGTACGAGCTTTTGCTGCCTGGAGTTCAGGAGAGGCTGTCTCTAGCTTTACTTCACTTCTCTTCAATAACGAAAACTATTCAGACTCTGACTGTTGCCTTGAGTGTAATCTTTTAACATTTGTAAAGCCATCTCAAGCACACTGATGTATGCACTCTTCCTGCTCTTCAACTTGCTCTCTCTTTGCTGTCATCTTACTGTCTTTCCAGGCATGGCTTTGCCATGCACTTCATGGCACCTTCAGGTGAGAAAACATATTCCAGTTTCCATCACCAAGTGTTTCTTTACTCTTCCTTCAAACCAGATTTCAGCACTTTTTTTCCTAATCTTTTGTATCTTGTCCTTTGATTTTTTTGGTTCCCTTCAACAGTCAATGAGATGAGGGGAACATGGTATTATTCCAAATGTTTTCTGTTTTCAGGTAGAGTGGGATAGTACTATTTTCCTTCCTGGCAATTTGTTGATAACCTCATATTCAATGTTATCAGAAAGCAAATTATTAGCTTCACCATCTCAAAAATGAGAACAGGTCACAGAATAGGTCATAGAAAGTAACTTGAACTGTATTTGTTGCTGGCTGTAGAAAGCCCAAGAAGTGTCCAAGTTTGGAGATACACCAAGTATGGAAAGTAAGACCACATGATGGTATTTTTATTTGTCTGCTGTCCTGAGAAAGGAACAACCAATAGAATAATGGCCCAAGTCTTTTTTTTTTTTTTTTTTTTTTTTTGACAAATGTGCTTATGTCATTAAAAGTCACTGGAACCCAGGATACTCAGTTCTTAAATCAGCTTGCAAATAGGCTTAGGGACTCAAACAGCACAGGCTTTTCTGAAAAGTTTACTTTGAGGGAACTTCTTCCTGGGATTTTCTCCTAGGGAGCAGCACCCAAAACTTCTTCTACGTTAAGGGTGAGGAATCTCTGATCATCACAGAAGTTCATTGGCAACACAGTTTGGAGCTAGTTATAAAATATAAATAGCTTTTTTGCTGTGAAATATTTGATATTTTAAAAATTAAGACAGTGTTATTTACTCTCTTCCCCTGCCCACACCCCCCATGGCTGGTGTTGCTTATGTGCTGTTGGCAGATGGGATGTGGATCATTTTAATTAGATTTTATTGGACTGTTATACGGCCCATAATTGTGATCATTACTCATTTTCACTGTGGTTCAGACAGATCCTCTATTTAGACATGATGATATTTTGATGAGACAAGTCCCATGTAACTTGTTATGTTAGGGGCCAGTAGCCAAAGCAGAGGAATTAGGTGTTTTCACAGCATAAAAATTGGAGGAGATTAATAAAGGACGTAATGGTCAATTTGTGTTTCTAATTGTGCCCAGATTGTGGATGCTATGGGCAGAATGTCTCTTTGGGCTGCTGGGTCCTGCTGAAAGCTGCAGGAAACAAAAAGCCCTCGCAGCTGAAGCCCAGGTAGCAAGACATGGCACGGAGAAGGAGCAAACCCCCATTTCACCTGCAGGGAGAGGGGCAAACCCATTGCGGGTGTCAGTGAGTGACATTTTGCTGAATCAAAGCTGTTCTGCTTATATTCACATCACTCTATGTTTGGTCCTATATGCTTTTTCTCCTTTTCTGTGTGTTTTTTTGCATGGTTGCTCTTGTAAATCTCTGCAGGGAGACTAGGACTGGAGGCTTAGTCTGAACTGGGAATGGATTTGTTGTATCTTCTCTACAGCTGGGGGCATCTTCTGCTGGTGGTTCTCTGCTGCTTTTTGAGCAGCTGTACTCAGGCCCCGAGATGTTCCCTTTACTTCTTAGACAATGTCTCTTCGGGCGGGTGTGGGGTCCTGCCATGTACCAGTAATGACGGTGTTCTGGCAAAGCCTTTTGTAGGAGCTGTGTCCTATTGTCAGACAGAACCATCTTCTCACCTGTACCCCACGGTCTCCTCATTCTTTAGTGATCAGTCTTAGCTTTTTCCTCTTGACTTTCCAGAACCACGACTGGTATTTGGACATAATACTTGTACAGATCTAGCTCTCCCTTTGTGTCCTGAGGAACATTGGTCAGTAGGGAAGTCATGAACTACTGCCAGGAGTCATGGGTCAAGGAGACTGTCAAAAATATTTGGAAGAAAGACTTAGATTTTGAGTTTTTAACCCATATTTGTGAATAAAGTTGCCTTTGGCTAACTCTTTAAAAAATAAGTTTCTCCTTTAAAAAATAACTTCTGATCCCAAGTACACTGCATTTGCAGATGCCAGGGTTGTTGGAGAATTGAAAATGTTGGGGCTCATGGCCTTCAGGGTGCAAATACTAGCAGTTGCTTGTGCACAAATGTTATCTAAAATGTACCTTCTCTATCCCAGCAATAAATCAGTAAATTTAGTTTAATATAAAAATCAACTACAGCTAAGGAGATGGGATGCTACAAATAGTTCCAGCCTCCTATAACAGAGTGGGGGATGCTCCAGTGCCGTCTCCACACCAGTGTGGGGGACACAGAATTTGACTCAGTCTGCTTATGTTCATCTAGACACACACACCTTTAAAAGGATTCTGTTAAGGCGACTGCTTAAAATTATAATTGAATCTAACTACATCTTAAGTCAGATTTTAGCAAGGATCAACTCTGATTCCACTTTGCATATGCAAATGAGGCCTGTTATTCCCTCCAACCACCCAGTTTTTGTGCATCAGCCATCTTTGAGGCTGCCTACAAATCAGTTTGCTCTGTGCAGACTGGAAAGGAGCTGAGCTGCAAAGTACAGGAGAATACCACCTAGATCCAGCCCTCTGAGGGTCCATGGTTTGGGTTTTTTTGGCCATCCTCATCCTTTATTTAAAACAAAACAAAACAAAATTCCAAGTATTCTAGCATTTCTATGCAGACACAAGCTGTATTTCTCCTTTGCTCCTCCAAACAGATCCACTGAGACCTAGATTCTACTCCTGCTTAGATCTGTTGTAGATTCTTCCTGTGTTACTGCTTTGGCACTCTGTTAGAAACTAGGGCCTACTTTAGAGCTGGGTAACCTACCTTAACTTCTTGCTTCATTATCTCCTTCCACTCCCTTATATCTGGAATTCTTGTCTAGATGCAATATACAATAAAGTCTTACTTCTCACCTCTACAGAAAAATAAATATGATAATCTCAACAGATCCCTTCTCTACTTTTACCTTAACTGTATTTTCTTCTTTTAACTTATGGATGTAACACAGCAAGAGATTATAACAAATGGACAGACAAAACTACCTAACTTACTGATCACTTCATTGGCCATTATGCTCTTGCTTATGTTCAATGATACTCTCACAGCTGAAAAACATAAATTAGTCCAAGTCAAACGCTCCTTGTAAAGAACCAGTTACAAACTCATCCTCATTTTTCAGCTTAGTAAAAAATATTTGAATTTATTAAAATGTAGTAATTTTTTGTCAAGTGGTGTTTGTCTGGTTTTTTTTTTCTTCTGGGAATTGGACCAGCTCACCTTAGAAAATTGTTTTTCTCTTTTGGTTAGTGTTAACGGACTCCAAATCTGTGTTGCTTCATGGGATGAGAGAACCTTTCCTAACAAGAGAATAATAATCACTAAATTCTGGTATGAATTTTCATACAAAGAATGTGTACTAAAATGGATGAAACATCATGCTTCATTTTCTCATGCTGATTTTTCAAGTGAATAATTGCAAGCCATGATTAATGTCACCCTAGAAATCTGGCATGCTTATTTGTGAACTTATTAACGAGTCTAGTTTTATTATTATTATTCAACCAACTCTAATGCCTTAGTGTAAGCCTTATCTTTCCCAGCTTCTCTATCCTTATAGATTTTTTTTTTTTCATTAGCTTTGGAATCTAAATTTTAGGGGCAGTAGACTTTGTCTTGTCAAGATTTTAAGAGTTCCCTATGTGCTGATGGCACTGTAGAAATCATAGATACTGCTTTCCTTATGCCATTTAAACTTGTCTCCTTCTCGCTAAGCCCCACTGTGAGGGACACTGTGGACACACAGGATAAGCAAAACTATTATACCATAAGTACTAGATGTATCTTTTTTGTTTGGCTGCTGATTGTGTTCTTGACTAAGTGTTTCAGATAAAGAACATTGCCTATCAAAACTGAAACCACTGGATGGATAATTCTTGCAAATTTTCACTGCAAGCAGACTAGGAAGCCTTTCCAAGTCACATGTTTTAAGGGGAGAAAAGTGGAATGGTTTTACCTCGTTCAAGGTAAGTCATGGCCTAGAATTCACGTGATTCAAGGTTAAAGTTCACCTGTTGCCACAATTCAGTATGCTTTACAGCACAACGAACACAAGGCCAACATCCCTTAATTTAAGAACATTAAAGGAGGGTTTTAAGTTAAAATATGACCTTCTGTTTCTGGCCAGGTGAGAAGGGTTTTTTTGTGAAAGCTGTTTTGTCAGTGGTTAGTCCTGAGATCTTCCAGTGAAATGGTTGACATGGAAAGAACTGAGATTAACTATCGCATTATATTGGACAAAGATTTAGGAAATCTCTTGATATTGAGTGGGTGAGGAAGTGGATAAAATTTCATGTTGTTAAATGCAAAGGAAAGGAAATCGGGAAAATCAATCCTAACTTTGTATGCTCAGTAATGGGCTTTGAGCAAGATATTACTACTCAGGAAAGAGATCTGGGAGTCATTTCCATAGAACCGTCTCACTTATCAACTCACTGTAGGTATCTTTGGTGTGCCTAGAGTCTGAACAGTCTTTGAAGTGTTTGTCCTCCTATCTCAAGTGCATGTTTAGAATAGCAAAGGGGCAACAAAGGGCAATAAAGGTGATTAAATGTATGATACAATTAGTCACTCTGTGTAGAGATGTTAACTTTGGATTCTTCTGCTTGGAAAAGGAAACCCTGCTGTGTTAGAGGTGTATAAAAGCCTGAGCTTTGAGGAGAAAGTAAGTAGGGAACAGCTGATCACTGTGTTTCTCACAAGATAAAATAAGGAACGTCAAAATAATTTATCAGGTCGCAGATTTAATATAAACAAAAGCAGCTTTTTTTTATACATAGTTATACTATGGAGCTACTTGCCATGGGATAACAGGATGTGTGAAGCTTACCTAGGTTCACATAGTCTAATTCATGGAAAAAATATAATCACTAGATACTGAATATATTGTTATATATTTTACATTGCTAAGTCTACTTGACTCGTTCCTACATTTTGTTTTTCCCAAGCAGGCTGCTGTTGGAGGAGGGTTACAGGACCAGCTAAGCTTTTAACCTGCCCCTGTTCTGTTGTTATGTTGTAATGATTTCAGAAGGGATGTGAAAAGGAACCCAAAGGCCTGACATCTAAATTAATTCCTCGTCAGGGCACCAAAAAGGAGTCAAAGAAGCAGTTAACTTGAAAGCTAACACTTTCAGGCCTGTACTGGCTGTCACCTGGATGAATTTGTTTCAGCAAAGCCCTGCTTAAGTCCCTAAGAAATACTTGCATGCAAGTTGCTGCAAAATCTGAGTTTATTTCTGTGTTGCCCTGGACAGGAATGAGATGAGGAGCGTAACATTAGGATGGCAGAAAGCGGGGAAGGACGAGGGGAAAATCAGCCAAAAGGAAAGTCCAGCTTTACCTACTGAGGGTGAATCAGATAAGGAAATGTCTGGCAATGTTCAAGATAATTCAGACATCGTCCCAGACCTTAATTACTGGCACAGGCAACTGTGGACCTGGTAGGAGAGAGGTGGATCATGTCTGTGTGCTCCATCTGCTGCCTGCAGAGACGGGAATGTTCCAGGCCAGGTGTTGCTGAACATTGCTCTTGTCTAGCAGCAAGATAAGTTTAATTAAAGGGCTAATTATTCCCACTCTGGAACGGACCTATCCTTGTACTTGCAGTCACATTCTAACTCTTTTCCTCTGGTGTTGATGCCTTAAACATATATCTTCCCTTGTCATGTTACTGACTTGTTTTGCTTAAGTGAGGATAAGTCTTTGGTGCATATGAAAATTGGAAACAAAGGGAATTGGCTAGACTTGAGTCTAGGTGATACTTCATTGTCACAGCATTTGTCAGCACAAAAAGGCTTTTCATGCTGGCTTTCTAACTTTCTTGTGAAATAGGTATTTTACAGTTGTGGTAACTAAGGGCTTGGATCAGTGGGGAATTGGACCCAGATGTTTGCGTTCTGCTGCAACAATTAAGAGCATCAGGCAAAACTTCTCTTTCAGTTAAACCAGGAGTAACCCACTCCTGACTTCCAAAAAGTTGCTGGATTTACTTCACAATAACAGACCATGGAATTATATTTATTGCAGTTTTAACCTTTTTTACATTCAGTTTGAAAGCTGTGGTGTAACCCATGGTTGCTTTCTCTGGCTTTGTGGGCTAGGGAGAGCTCTGAATCTTCTCACTACTAATGGCAGATAGAATTCTAGCTCTAGGTATTAGAAACTTGGTCTTCAGGATGTGATCTTACCTTTCTTTTGACAATTTTTGACCTTACTTAAAGACACCCTATGTAAGTAAAACCTTAGTTTCAAGCCAGGTCTTTCTCCTCAAGCTCCTGAAATTTACTGTCCTTTCATAGAACTAAGGCTGATGTCTGCTTTTTACAGGGTCCATAGAATGGAGGGACATGGATCAGCCCATTGTCAGGCAGTAGAGAGCTATTTGTTGGGAACAAGAGTACTTCAAGGAAAACCTATCTTTAAAAACAAGCAGTTTAATTGTATTTTTGTTCTACTGTTTTCCATAATGCAGTGAGGACCTTGGAGTTTGCATATGCCCTGATAGACTGGGGAGGGAGAGGGAATGCTCCTCTGCCTAGTTTTGTGCCTATGGGATCTTAAACACAAGTGACCATTTCTTCCAGGCTAGGACCTTTATTTTACATCATTTTGGACCTTTTGTTGTTAAAGTTTTGAGTCAGGTTAAATTGATATGTGAGATTTTCTCCCCCTCCTCTTGTGGCCAAACTTCAAAAGACATATTACTCATACCGCTTTAGCATTCAAGGCTTGCATTAATTACCCACTAATGGCTTCATTTTTTTGCAGGAAGCACTTTATATTTTACTCATGGAGCCAGGAGAACTATCACTAGGATGGATAAGGATATACACATAGTGTTTGTAACTTTAATATAATCTCTGAATATTCCATGATTCTGTAATGTCTGTCATGCTGGGCTTGAGCTCTGTTGCTGATGAACTGCCTGGGGCACTGTGTAGCAAATGCATTCTTTCACAGGCTAAAACAAAGCAGAGAAAACCATATAATGAATTCCAGTTGAGTAACATTATGAGCTAAGTAGAAGTGCCACTCCTCTACTAGGATAGTTGTAAGAAGACATTTTTAAAACCACATAGCTTAAGTGATAGCAGTCACCAGCCAAAACCCAAACATGTGTCTGCGTATGAAACAGGCACATGTGGAATATATGCTAAAACTTTGGAGTGTTTTGTAAAACACTTTCGTAGAAAGACCATGAAACCTGAGAGACAGCAGTGCAAAATACATTGTGAAAATAATTTTAAGAAAACCTAGAGAGAGATTTTGGGGCTGAGCACTGGGCAGAAAGGCCATGGTGTGAGAAGTTCTATAGAACAGTCTTTTTTCACCACTTCTGCCATGGAAGGAAGAATAGGACTTTTTACGTCCTTTGTAAACAAACAGGATCTGCTCATTGACTCCACCTTCAGTTGTTTTCCCTTTACACTAGAAAAAACATGTAAGTACCAAAATTTTTTGGCTGTCGAGGGCAAAAAGGGATAATAATAATGTACAATCTCTTGAAGCCTATGCAAGCTATATAGGATTTATTATACTTTGATAGGGAACAATTAGGCTCTGAGAACTCCTACCAAAGTTTTCAACATAAACATGTCTAACTTGCATCCCACAAGTACGATTGAAGGACAGGGAGGGGGAACCCCCAAAACCACAATTAGAAAGTTTTGTTCCACAGGGAGACCTGAAAATGTAAAACAGTGGCAGTAGGACTCAGACTTGGCAATATTTATCTAAGAGGATATTCATTTGTTTTAACTTAAATTTTGAAAATACACTGTTTCAGCAGGAGTATGTATTATAGCAGTGTTATGAAACCGAAGAAAAACGTACATGATGTTCTTGTCAAAATCAACATGGGAAGGAAAGAGGCAGCCAGCAGTGGAGGAACAACTATTGAGGGACTTCTCAGAGAAGTTCGATGTATTTGAATTTATGGGGTCAGATGGTACTCACCCGAAGGTGATGAAGAAGTCAGCCAATGTGATTGTGAGGTGCCATCTATCATCTATGAAACATCATGGTGATCTGGGGAAGGTCCCTGATGACTGTTAAAAGGCTGATGTTACACCAGTCGACCAGAAATGCAATGAGCAAGACGCAGGCAACAGTTAGCCTGGTCGGTCAATCTACAGGTCATGGAGCGTGTCTTCTTGCAACCCATTTTTAAACATGGGCTTGAAAGGACAAGATGACAATCAGAAAAATCAGCATGAGTTTATGAAGGGCAAATCATACTTAAGCAACATGACTGCCTTTGTTTAAGAAATAACGGCTTGTATGGATATAGCACAGGACAAAGAGTGTTTGTGTAACAAAAGTCATGGCTGACGTGGCCTAGTGCTGGCAATAGTCCCTCTCGGAGCAGGAGGTAGGACCTGAGATCTCCAGAGGGCCCTTCCAGCCATTGTTTCTATGATTTTGTGGACAGCAGTAAATCAGGTGCTGGACTGAAGCAAATGAGGAGCCGTCAAAACATTTGTATATACATTTTTGTAAGAAGAGAAGCTACCCCATAACATTCAGAGCATAAGTCAACCTTCTCTAATTGAATGTGGCCAGAGAGAGAGTTTATAATCAGGAAGGGCGCCTGGCCTGTAATTGGTCAGCAATGTCCAAATCTGGGGACCTTAGCAAATTATTTATATTACCAATGTCTTAAACTAATTAAAACCTCAAACAGTTTTCAAAACAGCATTAAGCCATAGTAGTGCAGGTCTGAGAAAAGATCCCATTGATTTCAGTTTTACCAGCCTGTGTCGCTCAGGCAGGCTTGGTTTGGAGCTTGCCTTCCCTTGTGCTGAGTGGCTGGGCCAGGTCTGAACATGGCTGTGTGCTGCCCTGACGTGTTTTGCTCGCAGTGGATGGCAGAAGCCATACATTACTTTTCTGGCATTGTCTGATATGAGAGTTTGAAGCTGGGAGGTCCAGATCCTACACTGAAGCTTTCAGACCGTAATTCAGGAAGGATTGACGCATTTACCTAGCTACAGAGCAGATCAATTCTGCAATATGCCTGGACAGCCCTTGCTTTGTTTTAACCTTTTTCAGGATATCTAAGAAACTTGTAGAGTAGCATGAAATTTACAGCATTCAGGAAAGCCAAGCACCTTGCACCAGCTTCAGGCTGGCTTGTACTACCAAAGGGTCCTTCTGTGTTATTCTTAAAATGCTTCTCCAGGTAGGACAGCTTTTCTGAACTGGTAAGATGTATACTTAAGTGTGTACTCCACAGCAAATACAACTGGAAAGCCCTTTAAAAGCAACCCCTGGCACTGAGTAAACACTGCCCTGACCAAATAGTGAGATACTGCATGCAGAAACCCTTTGTATTCATTAATCGTGGACACAGTATGGCATGAGGATCCACAAGCTTTATGGACAATGAATTCTGAACTCCCTCAGAGAGAATATTTGCTATAGAAACCTGAGTCCAAGAGCTGAATGCACCCAGTTGGGGAAAGCACATGCAGAAATAGTCTCTCACTTCTGGCTGCAGCTTATACAGGCAGCGAGCTTGTTTACCTAATCTGAATATTTGACCTTTATATTTTTTGGAAATGGTATTTTTTTCCTCTTAATTATGTGGAAGGAGCATTTCCTTTCAGAGCTCTGATGGACTTCTCTATAAATAGCTACTCACATCCCAGAACTTTGCACTGAAGCCTTCAGCAAAGTCAGCATCCCTAGGACTTTTTAAGCCTGAGATAGGAACCACGTGGAGTTTAATCATTAATCACCAGTCTTTAATTAACAGCTCTGGGCTTTGAACAAAAGGCGATTACTGCAAGGCTGTTGAGGGGCCCTGAACTCTTCAGCGTGCTTTCATTTGGGGGACCTGGTGGCCTTCCAAAGGGGACTGGTGGAGCAACCTTCTCCTTGTGGGAAGGGTCACGCTTCCCAGGAAGAGCAGATGTTTGTGGCCTGATCTCCATTTTCACAACTGTCCTGTTGGCTAGCTGCAGGCTTGAGCTGTCTCAACATGGGGATGCTGCCAGCTCCTCGAGGTGGGCAAAGAAGTAGAGCGTCTCTGGAGCCCTGTTGCCTCCATCAGGTGAGATGGGTTTTAACCAGAGGAAGGAGGAAAGTTGCTCCAGGCTTGGAAAATTTTATAGGGGAGTGTTCAAAATTGAGCACTCAGGAGAGAAAGAAAACATTGCTATAAAAGTTGACTCAGCCAATATTTTTCTGCATTCCTGCTGCTGTGATTGAAGATATTTGTTTTTAATATAGGTTTCTCCCATTTGTAGTCTGGCTTTCCTGTAGTAAAAACTAAAGGGCAGATCCTCAGCTGATATAAATTGGCTCCACTGAAGTTAATGGAGCCATGCTGGTTTCTACCAGCTGAGGGATCTGGCTCATGCTGCAGTGTTCGATACCTCCATTATATTGCCATGATTACGATACTAATTCAGTAAAATGGCTTCACAGCGTAATAAAACCAACCCAGAGAATGGAAGATGAAAGGGCTTCCTCTCCAACCGACCTGGTATTTTTCAACAAAATGTTTTCTTTTATTTTCTCTTTTGTCAGAAAATGCTCTCAAACAAAACTTTTTACAGCAAATGTACCCGGTCTGACAAAACTTTCCCTGGGAAAGGCTTCTTGGCTTCAGCGTCCTGCCTGCCTGCATGCAGAAAACAAGTATGGCAAGCTCAGTGGCCATGGGTCAGGGCATGTCGAGGCTTGTGAAAGAAAATGAATTTGATCTTTAAAGGGCAGGGGTGATACTGCAGAGCAGTTAAAACCCTGAGGTAACCTTGACTTCTGAAAAATAGGAGTTATCATACTAGTGGGTAGAGCATTGATCATTTTATTCATGCTCTGCCCTGTGTAGTTTTTCTTGATCTGTCTGCACGGGGAGAAAGAGCCAGTGGAGTTGTATAAAGCTGTATCCTTCCCTGTTGCAGGGGTAAATGACGTGTTGGTGGTTCTCCTCCTTGTGATCGGCTCTTCAGCAAGTAGCAGAAGATGCTGGGCTTGAGGAGTGGGAGCGTGATAACCTGTGCTGCCTTATTGCTTGGAGCTGTTGAGCACCAAAGGGAATAAAAATGCACAAAGACCTAAATAAAGGCAGATAGATGCATAGCTAGATCCCTAGGATGAAATATTTTGTTTGCCATAGCACTGCTGAACTGCACGCAGGTTTTTCTGTGCCAGGAGGGATTTTTACAGGGACATTGCTAAATGGAGGCAGTAAATTTAACTTTAAAGGACCATGAATTGAAGCTTTTGGCTAAAAGCTGAAATGCTGTTACTCTTTACTGGGCCCTTTTAACTTCACTTGGAACAGGATAGTATATTTTATTTCTAAGGCCTTTGGAAGTTGAAGGCCCTGCCTGTGGCAGGTCTCATTCAGCTCCTTGGGAGCTGGGGCCTTGTGGAGCAGCAGTCTAACACTGCGGTGGACCTTTCAAGGTGACTATGAACCAGCCCAGCTTTTCTGGGTAAAGGTAAAATACAAAAGGATCCCACCAGTGGGTTAAGGAGAGCTGTGGGTTACGCTTCTACCAGCTGTGAGGAGCGCTGTGCCATTACAAAATGAAACATCAGTACAATCTTAAGTGCCAGAAAAGCTGAAGGGATACACACATGTGTTTCAAAGGCAGAAAAAGCATGTCCAGTGTCCTGAATTAGCAGGTTTGGCTGAATCCTGCTTCCAGACCTGAGCTGGTCCCCTAGCAGCAGTCATATGAATGCTGATTCGAAATAGTTTTCTTACATACTCAACACTTTGAACCAACCTAAATTATTCCTGGTTTTGACCCTTCCGGTGACATGATCCAATTTTAATCTATTTATACCCTCTGCTTCTTTCAGGGAAAAACATTGGGTTTGCACTAAAATCTGTTCAGAAGCAGCAAAACTTTTCTTGCTAATATCTACTTGCAACTTACTGCAACTGCTTCTAATATGTTCCTCCAGTGTTCGAATTATTCCTGAGACTGGGATATTCAGTGTGTGGATGACAGACTGCAAGTCCCTTGTAAAGGTGGAGTTTGGCTGCCTTTGGCATCCATGTTCTTCTCATCCAGTTCTTAATGAAATATCAGAAATTCTTGCATTCGGCACAGGCTGACAGTGGAAGCCGTCCTGGCTGTCTGCTTAAAGGCGAGGCTCTTGGACCGAGAGACAACTGTCTCTCTCATCACGAGCACTGTGTGGTTGGGGTCTGAATGCCTTGGCAGCGGGAGGCTCTGGTTACCTGAAGGGGCCAGGAATCTTGCACTAGCAGCTGGTATTTAAAAGAAGGCTTTGAAAGAAGGACCAGAACTGGCAGGCTGAGGAGATAAGAGGGTGCACAAGGGTTTTACTTTTGGGATAGATGTTCCCATTTCTTACATTAATTAGAGAAAGGGATGATTGATCTGGAAACCTTTGCAGAACCCAGGTGTCTCTGCTTCCTTAGTCAGACTTTTGTGGCCAAGCATCTACCTGGAGCCCAAAGAGCCTCAGTGCTCCTGGGCGTTAGTGCCCCATTCCTGAAAAGAGGAGGCAGAGCCTACCACCACAGCTGGAGACGTGAGTGAAGAAAGTCATTGCTAGATCTAATCAGGCAAAGAAAAGCTTTGGAGCATATGGACTCCAATGTGTGGTCCAAGTACAACAGCTTGGTGAGTGTCCTGCAGGGAGACTTTTACTAGCATTGCAACAACAATTCATCATTGCCTGAAGGTTTGATGGGTCTGGTACTCCTCGTCTTAATTGACCTCGGCTGGAGACCTGCATTTAAGTCCAGCTTAGTCACAAAGGACTTGGTCTGTGCTTGGGCCTTAAAGAGGATATTTATCAGAAAATCACATGATTAATGGAACTGAGTGATCTCTGTTAGAGAATGGCCAGGAATTGAATTAACGGAAGAGGGATTTTTGGCAGGTGTGAAGCACTGGCAAAGCCGAGACCCAAGTCCGGGCAGGCAGAGCACCCCTGGCCTCGGTGGGGTGCAGCCGCTGGTTGGGTGGGGGGTTGGGGAGGACATGGTCGGCTGGCAGAACTGGAGGCACAAAAATCTGGGCTTATGTTTGGATAAAAACACTGTGTGTGGGTCATTAACCCTTCACACAGCGGCACCAGAATTAGGATGGCCTACAGTCCTCTGGCAGAAAGGGCAAAAGTAAATAGGAGGTTAACAGAAGTTGACATCCCCAACTAAACGGTGATGGAGGGTGAGGAATAAATGAACAAATAAACAGAAATCATCAAATGCTTGCTTTCTTGCCTGCTTTTTTCCCCACTCTTATTTCTTTTTCCCTCCATGTCAACACCAAACAAGACAGGACTAAAATTAATGGGGAAAGCAGCAATTAGCAAATTAGGTTAGCGGTGTGTTGCAGTGTGCCATGGCTGCCAGGTGTGAGGGGCTCTGGCAGTATATTTATTAATGGCTGTCAGAAAAGTGACACTTTGATGAATGAAGCTGGGTAATCGGCACCCTCCGACAGTGAGCACTGAGAGGCCTCAACATTCTAAACTGCAAAATCAAACCTTTTTTAACCCCCATACAAAAATACAGCAACAAAAATCGCTACAAGAGGAGCATGTTTTTCCATCAGGAATTGGAGTTCACATTTTCCTCTAAATACCTTTTTTTTTCCTGTAACTTGCTGGGGAGGAGTTGTCAGGTTTGAAGATTTTTCCTTTCCTTGGAATATGGGACTCAAGAATTTATAAATTCAGGCAGCTTAAAACCATACGGCCCGCTCTGCTGGTTTGGGTATATCCCATTAGCACTATCAAAGCCAATGGTGCTACGCTCACACCTTCTGGGTTTTGCCCTTTAAACATAATGGCATTAATAATCCATAAACAGAGCTTGTGAACCAACTCCTGTGTAAGATATTGGTGTCTCTTGACTGATGGTCAGCAATTGCTCTGCTCCTAACTAACACCACTGACACATGCTGTCCAGGAGCCCATGTTGCATATAGGAACAGGTAAAATGTAAGAATCTATAAGGTGAAACACCTCTGACATAATGTTTCACCAGTGGCAGTGTTGCATCCTGATGTTTTCACTCTTGATAATTTTAGCTTTGAATTCCTTCTGATGAATATGTTGTTACTGTTGGATATCAATAAGGCTAGTGATCATTTAGGAGCATCACTATACAATATGTGACAGGTGTTGGGTGCACGGCAGGGTGCAGATCTGTGGGGGGAATGCTAATGCTGCAGGTTGCTCTGTAAATTCACAGGACTCTGAACCCTTGGCCAAGAGTTTAGGGGAAGTTTTCTTTTTAAAAAGTTTTTGTTTTTTTTTTTTTTCATAAAAAAGTTCTTGAGGAGATTAACCAAGCTGCTGAGAGAACATCTGGATAAAAGATCGTTCTGCAAAATGCTGGGGTACATGGAATTTTTTCCCGGGTTTTTAGACTTTGTGTTGCACACTGGAGGAACGGTTTGTGCAGCACTTCAATAGCTCAGCACAGAGCTGCTCAAATCCCCCAATTCCGTGGAGGAATTGAATACATTTTTATAAAAACCTAGTTCTGGTTTTGGCTAGCTAAAAGGACTGTGTAAGTTTTGATTAAAAACATGAGAATAAATGTAAATCATATCCCAGGCATTCATCTGGTCTTCTAGTTTGAAATGAAGCTGAAGGATCTTTCTGGCATTATCCGTCAGGATCTGCAGGCTTGTTAAATTTGGATTGGCACTTGAAGCAAATCTGAAATTGTTCTCTTATGCTTTAATAATTGTATTTAGTTTCCTGATTTGGCTGGTAAGTTTATCGGAAGATAATTGAACTTTTAAAAGTATAATCTGACCAGACGGTAGGAAATACTTTAAAATAAACTTTCTTCCTGAAACTTTGCTCTGTTTTCACTCTCGCTCTCACAAAAATGGTCCGTCTGCACAGCTCCAACCTGCGGAGGTGCACGTTCTTAAACCAAACAACTCCTGAATGAAACCACGTTATTCCCTCTACGCGGCAGAAGTCAACAGATCTGTTCCAAGAAAAACCAGTGGAGCCACCAAGTGCAGCTGGCTACTTGTGTTGGCTTCTGCACCAGCCTCCTGCACCTATGCACATCCCAGCCAGTGCGGGTGCCGCGTTTGTGCATTTTCAGGGGTGCCTGACTCCACCAGCACCATTGCTTCTGTTTGTGGCCTCCCCGATGCGCAGCTGCAGCGGCTCTGCTGACAGAAGCCTGGCTCTGCCCTCCCTGCGAGGATGATGCTTTCAGGGTTCAGCAAGCCAAAGGTTGCTGATGGGTTGTGCTTTCAGGTAAAGGTGGATCTGCGTTAAGTAAGGTATTGCTCTGAGCTGTTCTAAAAGCAAAAAAGAAGAAGGAAAAAAAGAAATAGCTTATAAATTATTCCAGGGAACAGGAGAAACTGTTCTCAAGTTGCTTTTGTTTCCTAATGCAACTTTTATTGTTGTTACTAAAGGACGCATGAGGGTCTTGTTTGCTTGTACACAGGAGAACTGAACAACCAGAAACAGATTCGTTGCTTGTTTTTTCCTGACTCTTCCAGCCAGCAGCATGCACATCATGAACGCCAGGCTCGGCAGTTGTGCAGGCGGCTTCATTAGCCGCTCGCTGGCTATCTGCTGTCATGCACTCTTGTTCCTCCTCTTTGCAGGCAGACGTGCAAACGTTGCCTGTGCTCGAGCAGCGCCTTGCCAACTCCATCCACTGGGTATCTCATATTCCAAGCTGGTTCACAAACACTGTTGTTTCAGGTGATAGTTTCAATGAATTGAGCACGTTTTCCAGTTTCAACAAGATTTAACCCGACTGCTAAAGTTCTTGTAAGTGGTTCTTGAGTTTTGGCATAAGTGCAGTTCTCCAGTTTCACTGGTGGTGTGTAGAAGTTTATGGTTTCATTGCAGACCAGTAAACCCGGGTTTTCCAAATCCTTCATTAGCATGTAAACTACCAGGCTGTTTTTCCCACTCCACCACTCACCCTAGCCAGTTTCTTTCCTGTTTTAAAGAGGATTTGCTGCTCTTCATGTTCTCCATTATATGAATTTGCGAAGTCTTCTGTCACTGTGGAAGCACGCACCAAACATTATTTCCTGCTTATTTTGGTGTTTATAGTTTACATCTACTTCCTATTAATTTGTACAGGAGTCATCAAGAGGAAGACCTCTGACTTTGCTCTTAGTCTGTGTCGTCATGGGGAAGCCTCCTGGCTCCAGTAATCAATCACTCTGCACTGATAGCAGCTCAAAGAGTAAGCAAAGATAAATGACTTGTCCAGGCTGAGCTTGTCTTGGCTTTACACAAGAAAATACTGCTAGAAGTTCCCTCTGTGTGTCGGCTGGGTGTGATGGGAGGGTGCCTTTACCCACTGCTTGCTGGGGCTCCAGTGCAGAAATGGTCTGTTGACAACAGTGTTGCTCCTGCTCCTTGCTGGGCTCTGGCCATCCTCCCCTGTATGAAGACATGTATTTTTTCATGACAGTGTGCTTGGTATCCACCTGCCCAAGCTGTTTTCCTGTTGCTGTCAGCTCGGCAGTGCTGTCATTTTATGGGTACATGGTGTGTAATTAATGAGAATGTCATTTCCAGGTTGTTTTCAAAGACTAGATTGAGAGTCTGAGAAATTATTTCAGTCAATGCCTTAGGGGCTTTTTTATTTTTTTTTTAAATTAAGAAAACTATCATCTTGGTTGCTTGGTTTGGGGATACATCTGGAGGGAAATTGCTGTGCTTATATTTTTAAGGAGAGCCAGGCTTGGCCTCGTAGTAAAGACGCAGAACCCGGGTTCACATGCCACTGACCAGGGCAGTTGGGTGCACAGGGCAGGGCTGGCTGGCTCTTCCCCAAATTGTGGCAGCACTGGCAGTGCCAGCCTCCTCCCTATGTGCTATAAGGAGGACGGTCTCCTTGTGATGGTCTCACGAGGTGGTGGTTGTTTGTGCAGCAGGTCAGATCCTGCCCTGAGGAGCTGGAGGGGTAGAAGGGTGTGCTGTGACTTGGCCTGGAGTCCTCCCCAGTGCTCCTCGCTGTCCCTTGGGGCTGGCTGGGCTTGTAGAGGTGTTGGCCGGGATATACGTATTTTATTATACCTGTTATTTCTTTCACAGGAGTAATAAATCTGCTTTATGGGAGACCCCAAATGACTCCATAAGGAGCACAGAGATTGGTTTTAGCCACCTTTGCTCCCCAGGACATTGCTGTCCCAAACACTGGATCAGAGTGCCCAGGCGCAGGCTCCAACGATGCACAGCATGCATCCTAAGAACTGGCCTTTGTGCTCATTTAGGGATATCCTCTGCCACTCCTCCTGAGCGAATATCCCCAAGTGTCTCTGCTGAGCCTTGCTATACACTTTAATTTTACTTTGTTATTTGCAAAAGGGATTGTGAAAGAGGAGAAAGAAAGGGAGTGAAGGACTCTCAGGCAGCAAATGCTTCTCTTTACCTCCTTTCTACCTCAGTTGTCTAAAGTGCTATTAGCCTGTTTCTCTGCACTAATCATTCCCCCAAGCTCTACAGCACCACTACTTTGCAGTAAGGCTCCCTACAGAGTTCATGTCTTACAGGCTGGCAAAGGGATGGGTGGCTTTTCTTCATGGCAGTGTCATGATCCATGTCTCTAGGCCACCACCTTCATCAGGGAACATGGCACACTCTGCTTCCACATACTGGACGGGTTTATGTTTTGAGTTTGCGGAGGTTTTTTTGAGATGGTGAATATTTGAAAACAATTAAGTTACTGTTCAATTCAGTGGATTTTCTGAGCATTGTGAATGTTTTATTCCCAATAATCTGCAGGTGCCTCTTGGGTGGGCGAGATGCGTGCAAAGCTTAGCGTGTGTATGTGTACGTCTCCTGTGATATACGGAGCTTCGGCGCTGCAGCTGCCATTAGTGTTAATGGGCTAAAACCCTTCACATCAAGCTGAGAATATACTCCCGCTAATTGTGTACCAGCCATCCCCTGGGACCTTTGTGAGAATGATGCATCCGAGGAGAGGCGCTTTCAGTGATACGATGTCTTGGGATAAATAAATAAGGAGCTAAAGTTAGACGCTGGTTCAAGAAGGCTGATTCAGTGCCAGCATTATAACATTGGGAAATCAGATAACAGCGATGCCAACCTTTATCCTCTTGGTCCTGGCCTAGTCCACTGCTGCACGGTACCATCTTCTGAGCCATACATCACCACTCAGCCTCACCTTGATGATGTATGATGCCCATAGATCCTTATAGCGGGAGTGCACTCTGATGTATTGCGCCAATACATCATGGACAGGGTTCGCCCGGGTGATGTATTAGTGCCCTGAGAATGTATTACTCAGACGCTGGTATTGTTCAGGGATAAAGCCAAGTCAAGGAGTGGATTCAATTTAATTACAGTGCAAATGATAGCCTGGCGCCAGGAGCACTTCGGTGCTGAGATGCTGGCACCCTGTGGAAATATGAGCTGTGGCTCTGGTGCCGTTGAGTCACATCACAGTGTACCATGAGAAGAGGTGCCATATTTTAAAGGAACGGTCATTTTTCAGAGAAATATAGGAAGACAATTCTGAGAACTCTGTAGAGTGGTAGCACAGTGTGCAGAAAGTTCCTGAGCATGCTTCTGCCTGCCTGGGAGATGAGACCTCTCAGGGTGTGAGAGGGTGGCTCAGCATTTTGGGAAGTGTGAGGGACGGTAATTTTTTTTGGTCACCTGTGACACTGAAAACTGCTGGACCCCTCTAAGCAGTGTGAAGTACACACTGACAATACACTGTCTTCCCCCTAAGGAGATGGGCTTTGAATCCAACCTTGTGTGCAAATATTTTCTGTTGTTATTGGTAGGATGCTTTGATAGCAAATTTGAAGAGATGATTCTGTAGTTTCCTTGGGCTTGCTTACATAAGTGTCATCAGAAACCTGAGGAGAAAACACTTAGACCATTAGAAGACACCCTTGACTATCTTTGGTAGGGAACTGCCGAGTGATACAGTCCAATGAAGAGCAGCTTTGTAAGGAGTCCAGAAATAAGAAATTAATTCCTGTGACTGTCTACATTGGGTGCTTGTCTCTGGTTAATTCTCCCTTCCTCTTTGCTTCCCTTTTTCACATCTCTTTCTGCAGCTCCGTATTGAAACAAAAATGTAAATCAGCTTTACTTTAAAATCAACTTTACTTCTAAATGAGCCCCTGTAAGCTTGTCTCATTGTCAGGAATTTCTTTTTTTTTTAATAAGGAAAAGACTTGCATGTATGTTATCTGATTGTCAAAGGATGGCATGCCTTAAACCATCTGCTTTTTGTAACATCCTTGTTTGTAATGGGAGGTCCTCTGGGAACACACAGACACTTGAGAATTAAGGTGAAATTTCAGAAATGATCGGTTTAGTGCATCACATATATTATGTTCCTCTGAAAGCTCAAAATATGTTATTTTAACTGCAGCAAGACATGAAAATGCTTTCTTTTTGGATACAAAAGATAAAAATCCTCCTTCCGCTAAAGTCAAGAAGATCTCTATGTAGTCAGGATTTGACCCAGTCTCTTCCAGAAGAGTTACTGATCATTGACTATCAGAGATATTTGATTATTCTTTTAGAGAATTTTAGAAAATTCTTTTAGAATCTTTTAGATTCTTTTATTTACATTGAGCCAGGGATAGCAAGGTGGCAGCAATACTTGGCTCATGTTCAGTGTTTTGTATCTATAAACCCAGGCATTTTCCAAGCAAGGTAAATACAGGTTTGCAGATGAGAAATTTGCAGCACAAACAGACAAAGTGACATGTGCAAGGTCATGTAGCAAGCTGGTGGCAGGGCTTGGAAGAGAAGCCTGTTGGTCTGACTCACTCCTCCTCTGACATCCCTGTCATTATTTCACTTCTATTATTATCTTGACTTATTTATTCCATTGTTTCAAATCAGATCTGCTCCCACCTTCTTATTGTTCATGGCTCTAAGGCTGTAATTTTTGGTGGTCCTATAATGGAGAGGAAAATGTGTCTTTTTTTCCCCAAGTTTTGCCATCAGTTTCACTGTCTATAACTCAGAAATATTGATTATTCTTTATTTTTGGGTGCAGAATGAAGAAGGCTCAGTCTGATAGACAGGAACAGTGGATGGCTTCTTTGCACAGCACTACAAAGGTCCCTGTTCGGCTCCTTGACTATCCTACCTCATCACAGCCATGTCAGCAATCAAAACAATGCAGATATTCTTTTGTTTGGTTGTTGCTTAAAATGCAGAAGAGAGGTGGTGTGGCTCGGGACATTGGGTATTTACACTACCCCTTGCAGATCCTGGGCTTGCTGTCTTTGGAGAAGAGTATGCAATGCTCCTGAGCATGTTCCTTCAGGGTGTCCTCTCCCATATTTCAGTAAACCCATTGATGTCCCCATCTGTGCATGACCCTAGAAGCTGTTTGTCCCTCCTGTGCTGCTGTGTTGCCTCCTTCTGTGACTAGTTCATCACCATGCTACCCCTCAGTGGAGTCTGTGGTTCATAGTGATCCTTATCATCTTGTGATAACTGTTGTAAAAGTTTCTATAAATAGAATTTCCTCCTGCCCAAGTCTTCTTGCTAGCTCAGCTGTTTTATTTTTAACAGAAAAGCATGTTGATGCTAAGCAGAAATAATTTTTTTTTAAATCTCTCTATTAAACATAAAAAGATGCTGTGTCTGAGTAAAAAGGAAAGGTGCCCCTTAGATATATTTAAAACTTCCAAAAATAGTCTCAAGTGTGTGACAAAGCTTATTGAGCAGGAATAGTTGTGGACAGCAATTCTGTGAGGGAAAAGTTCATGTCTCCATGTGCTTCTGGCTGGGATCTGCAAGAAGGGAGACCGGTTGAAGAAAGACCTCTAAAAGGAATTAACTGAGGGCTGCTCTTTAGGAGGCTTGATAGCAGCACTACCCAAATAGTTTTGCTGGTGATCTCATATGTTTTCCCTTCTGGGCTTGCAACTGCCCTTGAGGTTGGGAGCCCATTTCTGCAATTGAGTCTTCCTTGGAGACCTGCAGCCCCACTGCGAGAGCCTCTGCTGTGCAGGGACAGGGTAATGAGAAAAGGCAGTGAGTTCGCCGTCTGGTATTTTTCAGTATAAAGAGAGAAGGAGGAGGATTGTTAATTTTGCCTTGTATGCACAACTGATATTGGACTTGAAAAAAGAAAACTTGGTTATTGTTTCTGCTGCTATACCCCTGCACCCTCTGGGTCAGAGCACAACCATATATGCAGTTGATTCAGCCTCCAGCACAACTGAGGAGGCTGAAAATTTTGGGGGGAGAGAAGCAGATGGGGGTAGGACTCTCCAAGGAGATTTGTTTTACAAGGGTCCCAACACATTTTCTTCCCCCCCCATAGCAGGGGCTTTTGTCTCCTCACTCATGGCAAATGCCAAGTCAAGTGTTTGTGTGTTCATGCCTAGTGAGAGGGGAAAAGTCTCTAGAGAACTTCTGAAAATTATAAAAGATAAACTGATTATTACTGAAATTGCAAAGTAGTCAGTTGGTGACTGCTGAACAGCTTATATGGAGAAGAAAAGACAGCATTATAAAACAGAGGGAGATCTTCTATTGTTTGCAGTTAGAAAAAAATATTAGCTTGTTTCAATCCCAAAGTGACTGATTAGCTATGCTAAACCAGCCTGCATTTGTGTTCAAGTTCAGTGCTTATCACAGGTGAATTTCTGCCCACATGAATGTAAGGTTTTTCAGAGGGCTGTAGCCAGTTTTGCTCTCCCATATGGCAGAGCACAAGAGGTTGGTTTCTCTTGGACTTTATCAGTTCTCTTAGTGGAACAGGGATAGGGCAATAGATTAAGATTTAAGGCTCAGTTCTTACTTCTCCTGTAAATATCCTGCATGCCCTCAAGAAAATGGTTTTATTGCTTTCAGCCTTAATTCCTCACCTGTAAAATTGGGAAAAATACTTTCTTTGTGTCCCACATATTTATATGGGCATCTCTTTCATGATGGATGCTCTTCCTATCTGTTTGGCACTGTGCTTGGTGCAGTGAAGTCTCATTCCTTCCTCGGCACTCTAGAGCGCAGTTTATATTGCAGCAATCCTTGTAACTATCAGTAAAATACAATTACTGCAGACAGACCTAACCTGCCTGAGATGCTGGTACTTTAGACAGAATTTGAATGTAAAGCTCGCCTGGGTTTGGTGGCTGTCCTCTGCCCGTAGCTGTCAACATGCACCAGCAACTGTCAGGATGAATGATGGATTAACAAACGTGTAATGATTTAGTCCCTCTCCAGGAACAAGCAATACTGCCTGAATGACATGCATTCCAGATACGCAGAGAAGAGGGACGTGTGGCATTGTCTCACTCAATAACAGGATCTGGCAACTGGAGAAAGCAATGTTTTTCACCCATTACAATGTGCATATACATACGAACCCTAGAAAATGCAGACCAGAGACATGAGGTTCTGGTTTAATTTGTTGGGGTTTTTTTTAATCCAAGGGTATGATTTGGCAGCAGAACGTGAAACTTCCAAGCTGAAAGGCTTCGTGCTCTGTTTTTTTTCCAGATGATGTTAGTGAGGGACTGGCTGGGTTCAGTGGACTCCACAAGGTACTTTTGTTTATGGATGAAGCCATGCAGATGGGGATCAAAGGTTGTGCATAGCTGCTGTAGAGCACACTGGGGCTGAGAGAGGTCAGGCACCAGAGATTAATTTCTTGGCTGGTTAGAGCCAAGGTTTAATAGCAGACTTGGAAAGGACAGTGATTGAGTTTACTGCTAGCAGAACCTATAGTTCAGGTCAAGTAAAAGGAAGGAGCTAAGGGGCTCTGTGTGTTGGTTGCAGGAGAAAGTCTAATGGCCTAACAATATGTGGCCTCAACAAGACATATGATAGTTGCTGCCACTAGCGAGCTCCGCGCTGCTGCGCTGGGGCAGGGGGTAGTGAGAGGAGACGCACCCCTTGCGTCTGGTACATCACCTTTAACAAAGCAGGCGTTTCTGGGGCTAGGCTAATGCTCACAGCGAGGCAAAGCAAACACACAAAGGAAGCCTTGTTAATTCTGAAAGTGGAGAAGAAAAAAAGGAAAACATCAGTGTTTTCTAGCTAGGGAAAACCGTGTATTTCAGGTGCAGTGAGAGGGATGTATTTTCTGCTTCGTTTTTTGAATTGCATACTTCAACAAACCCATGTAGATATCATATTTCCCAGGACCAGAGCTAGATGACCTATTTTGGCTAAATTAAGAGTGGATTTTGAAGCTGAGATTAAACTGTACTCTAACTGTGCTCCATCGCTTCATGCTACTATTCCATTACACTTCAGTTTCTGAGTTTTCAGTTCATTTTTTTTACAGTTGTGTCCTTTATTTATGTAACATCTTTAATTGTAGCTAACTACACTATGATTTTTCTCTCCTTGCTTTCAAAAATGCTTTTGGATTATTTTTTTTGTCTTTTAGAGCCTTTTTATAACAAAAATCTGGCCAGGACAATTTGCTTTGAGCTTTCATATTTTATTTTGAATGAGGTTCTATGTTGTTATAAATAAGTGACATCTTAAGGTAAAGAATTTTGCAAATAATTTCAGACTGTTATCTTTTTGGTAGAGGGAGCCTAGCTGGGTGCAGGAGAGACCTAGTGCAGGTAGTAGACTGCCAGCTCTGTCCTATGGACCTCAGACCAAAATCTACAGGAAGAAAATTTGTCTTTCATTGACGATTTGTCCTGGAGTTCCCAGGGAACAAGAAAATTGGGATAGTATCACAGGCAGGACATGGCCATGATACATATAGTGCTATTAGAGTACATATATCTCAGCTATGCAGAAAGCATCAGTTTGACTCCATGTTAGAAATTCCTCATTCTGTGGCTCTGAGTCAAGTGTTTGTTGGATTTCCCATTAAAAAACATTCCTGACTGGTCCTGCCTTAAATTCTCCTTCTTGGAAGTCTCTTGGGTCATGTGAAATTTTGCTTTTTTTCACCTCAGTGTGCTTTTTTCTTAGGAAGGTAACAGAAGCTGCACCAAATGTGAACTGAGTGACATGGCTTTGCTCATTAGGCACAGATGGGATTCCTCTCCCAAAGTGCTCTTCTGTTGTCTCCATCCATTAAACTTGCTACAAAAGCTATTGACATGACTCTGCAGTCTCTCCTGCTAGAGTTATTCTACCCTTTTTAGAAGTAAATGCTTGTTGGGTCGCAAAAAATGACCTGATCATGTGGTGATTAGGATCCTCACCAGAGATTTGGACCTCTGCTTCAAATCAATTGCAGAGAGGTCTTTGTTGTCTCAGGCAGTTGGTGTGCTAAATTCATGGTGACCTGCAGATCTCTTAAGACAGTCTTCTGAAAAGTTTCTGAATGTGCCATCATGTAAAGTGAGAAAAACAGGTTTTGGGTTTTTTGGGTTTTTTTTTTGGTTTTTTTTTTGTTTTTTTTTTTTTTTTTTTTTTTTTTTAATTTGTTTGAAGGTTGTTTTCTTTTCCAGATCAAATTAACAACACACAAGAAGGAGCTTGGATGTTCTTTGGAAGCCATTAATATAATGTTAGGTTTTGCCTTTCATGGAAAGAAATTTTGGAGAGGATTTTTAATCTTGTGAATCAAAGCTTGAATCGGTCTCTAGATCTCAGCCTGACCTGTAGCTGTGAAAGGGACAGATTATCCCAGGTTTGCCTGCTGTGGGTCTTGTTCCTTCTCCAGAGCATCCCGTAGTAGCTGCTATCAAAGGAAGGACAGCGGAGTCAATGGAGCTAGGTCTGCTCCATGCAAGCACTGATTTTGCCGGTTTTCAATATGACATGTCATGTTTAATATTTTTTGTTCTCTTCCTCTAGAACCTGAGCATTCCAGCTGGGTGTCTCTAACAGAGACGCCAACATGCTTTTTTACCAGAGCTGTGTGAAACACCCAAGTTCATAGGGACTGAAGGAAAACTGTCACAAACAGGTATGCCACTTCTCTGCTTTGCTGACTGTATGCCAAATTTAAAATCTGTGGCAAGTTACTCTTCCTTGGATTTTTCACTTTTTGTTCACCTTGTTTAGGCATTACCAAATCATTTATGCTTTCTGCTCTGCATTTTCTTTTGTATTCTTTTTTCCTATGGGGGAAAAACTACACAATGGAGATGAAACTATCTCCACTCCAGATGCTGACAGTCCTGACCTGACCCACCCAAAACCAACCCACAGCCTGTTCCCCTTAACTGCTGTTCAAACACTGCATCCCTCCGTAGGATCATGCAGTTATGATGGTATTTAAGAAAGTCATATTGTAATAGAAAGGGAATTCAGTATATCCATAATTTTACCAATATGAATGCAGAGAATGGCACTGCTGTGGAAAGTCAGAGCCCTGCCTGTGAGCAGACCTGAATTTACTGAAAGATGGAGATAAGCAACTTTCTGATTTTGCTGCTATACTGCCCCTTCTCAAACCAAAATCAGCCCAGTTTTATCAGCCTTGTAGTCCCATCTCAGTTAGGCTTCTATTTAATTGAAACATGTAGTACAGGATAACCAAAGCAGGATAGCATAATATGTGGTAGAAAGGATGCTTTTAAAAAGACATAGCTTGCTCTCATTGCCCTGTGGATTGCCCTGCACATCCTCCTTCTGTTTGTATCACCCAGTTTCACAAGCAGGACTCAAAGTTTGGGATTTAGCCCTTCCATCAAAGTTTTTGGCCACATGAGCAGATGCGTTAAGGTGCTTTCCTGCAAATTCTCCTCTAATTGCTCCAAGAGCTGTGGTCATCAAGCAGAAATCCAGTTGGTAAACTCTGCAGCTTGTGGACAACTTTTCTTGCCAACCATGCATTACAAAGGGCTAATTGTAAAAGTGGTGCACCTGCTGGCTCCCTTGGTGGCTGGAGCCAACAGGAAAAAAAAATAGTAATTTATTAATGATCGAGTCACAAATAGTAATGAAAACAATAGGAGCATCTGAAGGAAGCGCTGCCGGGGGCAGAGGTGCAGGTGCTCTGTGCCCTGAACAGGCTTGTCGGCATTTTTATAAAGCTACTTTACAGCCCTTATCAATTTCCTACTGCTTTCTGTGTACCCCCTGCCCCTTTGCAAATGTTTTGCCTGCACAACAGGCTCAGCATTTCTTGTTGTAGGTGATAAAATAGCTGTCACCCTGTGGCGGGAGAAAAGAGGCAAAAAATAAAAATGTTAGGTCCAAAGAAACAAAGCAGAGGAGCGCATTTCAGAGCAAACAAACGAGTGCTAATGGAGCCGCTGAGTCGGCACAGGGAGAGCAATGATGTGATCTTAGCTGAGGAATGCTAAAAGATTTGGGGTAACAAATGCTGGAGGGCAAGAGAGACTCATTCCTTGGACTGAGGCAGTACTTTGTGTGTAGCCTTGGATTTCAAAGGTGACTGGCACACATACACACCTCAGCCAACACCATCCACAAGGAGTTTTGGATCCCGTGCATGTGTCTGAAAATCTCAGCCATAATTTAAATCACTACATTACACAGGCAAGCCCAAGACTTTTTTTTCTTAAGTCGGCAGAGCAGAAAGCACTGCCAATTTTGTCAACCTCCTTGTACTGTTTGAGTGCATAAGTAGTCATAAGACATGGTCATGTTGTCTCTGAAAATACAGTGGCCCTTGGAATACTGGGGAAATAGAACCGCTATGCATAAATGAATGTAAAATCTTTGATAGGAGAGTATGATGAGCTAAGAAAGTACTTTCCTTGCAGCTGGCTTTCACCACTGGTGCACACCAGTACAGTGCCTGTGAAACATGGCAACTGATCGCAAGTTGCAGAAGGACCAAAAAGACAATCAGGTCATGGTAGGCTCTTGTCATGCCCAGGAACAAGGTCAGAGATAACATGATATGTGTTATTGTAATGTTTGCTTTTCCTCTGTTCTGACCATCACACATGGCTTTAATGTTGCTTTCCCCTGATAGATAGCATTAACACAGACATCTGCTCGATGTGTTTCATTCTGTGAGTGGTGGGTAGTGTCTGCAGCACTTTTCAGGGCTACATCTGTTAATATTACAACTTAATTCAGCTTGCAATGAAGGAAAGCTGCACTAAGTGGAAAATTCTTGCACTGTCATGGTTTAAGTGCTCATACATGGACATTTACCACGGCTTAGGTGGGATTTGGAAACTTTTTAGACTGTGGGAACTTGCTTGTGTGTCTGAGCCCATAAACTGTTAACTGAAGTCTGTGGGTCTAAAAACTATTGTTTCTCAAAATGTTGCAGGTGTAGATGTCTCAGCAGAAAGGAGTCTAACTGAGAATTTGGCCTGGGTCTGTACCAAATCTGTATGGGTCCCATGTCTTGCATTTACTAATATTGCAAGGTTTAGTAAGGTAGCAAGCACACTGCAGTCGTGATGGAGTAGCAGCAACTGCCTAACCAGTGAGCATGATGGGCCAGCACTCCCTAACGTTTCACTACCTATCCCACATTCAAGGGAGCAAAAGAGATGCTCTGCCTTTAACTTGATTTTAGTGTAGAGAGGGAAAAGACCCCAAATATCTGTAAGAGAAAAAACAATGTGTGTCCCCTTCAACGGGCCAGATGCAATTCTTCCTATAGCTGAGTTGCTCTGCCTAAGGGCTATTAAGTCAAAGAAGCAAAAGCACCGTAGTGCTCTGCATCAAATGGGGAGTTGCTTTGCCTCCTTTTTTTGGTTGTTATTATTGTTGCTGTTCTTTTGTTCAAGAGCTAGTATTTCTTTCAAGTATGTTAGTTGGTACGGTGCTATGTTTTGAGTTCAGTATGAGAAGAATGTTGATAACACGCTGATGTTTTCAGTTGTTGCTAAGTAATGTTTAGTCTAAAGTCAAGGATTTTTCAGCTTCTCATGCCCAGCCAGCAAGAAAGCTGGAGGGGCACAAGAAGTTGGGACGGGACACAGCCAGGGCACCTGACCCAAAGTGGCCAACGGGGTATTCCACACCATGTGACATCCCATCTAGTATATAAACGGGGGGGAGTGGGGGCGGGGGATTGCTGCTCCGGGACTAACTGGGCATCGATTGGCGGGTGGTGAGCAATTGCACTGTGCATCAGTTGTATATTCCAATCCTTTTATTATTACGGTTGTCATCTTGTTAGTGTTATCATTATCATTATTAGTTTTTTCTTTTCTGTTCTATTAAACCGTTCTTATCTCAACCCGTGAGTTTTACTTCTTTTCCCAATTTTTCTCCCCCATCCCACTGGGTGTGGGGGGGAGTGAGTGAGTGGCTGCGTGGTGCTTAGCTGCTGGCTGGGGTTAAACCACGACAAAGTACTAAAAAAAATATTCCTTTTTGTAGTTTTTTCTTGTCTTCTCTCATTCCCTCCTTCCCCCCTCCCCCAAAATCCCAAACCCTCAGACAAATGCCAGCAATTTATAAGACTGCCTTAAAGCACATGGTTATTTACCTTAGGGACTAAGCTTCACTTTTTAAAGTTGTTGTTTTTCCTCAGGAACTAAGAATCTTTTCCTGTAAAGATAGCTGAAAACCGTGTGAATTAGCATGAATTCAGGAGGTGTGTATTTTAAGAACCATGCCTAATCCTGTGAAAGCAGTGCTAAGAACGAAGAGTTGGCAATGCTAATTATTGCCCAGTGATTTCAGAGGGGACCTGCATGAAGTGTGGCAGTGTTAACACGGCTATGATGGCATGCAGCATGATACATGAGGAAAGGTGAAGGCAAGGCTCATATATCCCCATAACACTGAATCTCTAATAACTTACAAACAGTCACCATTTGCTGTCTGCAAAATTAACCTCTTGTCTCCTCCAGCCTGCAGATCGGGTGCATAGTATAGGATTTTAAGCTTCTCTTTTGAAAAATGTCCCTGCAAAGCTGTCCATCAGAACTCCTGCTGCTTTCCGGAGAGTATTATTAATAAAGTTCTCCATAGCAGAAATGGGACCCTTTTAGAGCTCAGATAAGGTATTTTCCTTGTTAACCAGCTGGGCTGTTTGGCTGTGGACAAATGCGGTGATGAATGACGGGTCAAGGATGGAGCAGGCTGATTTCTCTCCAAGCTTGACCTTGTCTATGGTCCGACATCTGAAATGACAGATGCATTAAAAAATTATTTATTTAGGGGGAGCTGCAGTGCATCGTACCCTTTGCAAGGTAGCACCTAGTTTTGTAAGAATGTTAGCATAAAGGCTGCCTGAGCCATCCCCTCTGTGTCTGCCGCTTCATGTACTGCTTGCTTTCTACAACCAGCTGCTGTGAAAGCAAGCAGCCAAGTCCTGTGCATTTGTCAGTGATAGTCTGTGAACTGAAAGGCAAAAAAAGGAGCAGGGTCCTAGCACAGTGGCAGGCTGCTCCCAAGCAAATAACCTGCATATCTGCAAATCACCCGCCCATGGAACAGCATTAACTGACTATGAAAATGCACCTGAAGGTTTCTGGGCTGTTAAAGGCCCAATGTTCTGGATAAAAGGCAGCACTGAGGATTAAATGACTTCTGCTGTTCAGCTTCTTATGGCCTCAGTGCACTTGGGAGAATTTTTTTGTGACTTCTGGATTCTTTGTAACTTGTTGCACTGTGGCCCAATTCAGTCTTCACTACAGCTGAAACTAAAGGAACAGTTTTGCTTTTTACCTTCACACTGTGGGACACATGGGTGGAGGGCTAGCTAAGCTGCATCCCACGAGCAGTCACACTTCATTTTTGGGAAATCAATTATTGCTGAAAGGCGAGAGACCTCAGCCTAAATCTACAGAAAAATGCACACATAACCCCTTGTGCTTCTAAATTCATCTGCCTAACCTTTTGCTGCAAGTATGAAATCTGTTTGTGTTTTTTAAACCAGGCCTTTATCTAGAAAAATAACCTTGCCTATATACACAACTGCTGGTGTGTGGCCAAGTGGGCATGTTATGTCCTCCTGAGAAGAGCTACGGTATGGATTAATTTGTAGAGCAAGGTGCATGAAAGAGGCCATATGCCGTGATTCTGCATCCTTTTGGAGTACCAGTAGAGCTTAGATTAGGGAGCAGCATAGGAAAACAGAAGAGATGTCACTAAGAAACATCGTACGTAAGTCTGTTGACCTCAACAGAATTACAGCATTGATATCAGCTCTGAATATAGCCCTTGTTTCTTTGCCATCTTGCCTCCTTCTCCTCTCCCTCAAATAAAACCCCTTTGAAACAACTGCAGCAGAAATTGTAAAATACATGCAAAAGCCCATTTTGCATGACAGGACTGTTGGAAAAGCTGGATGTTGGTGCGCATCCAACTCACATTAACTTTGGTGTCAGACTGCAGCCATATTTGAGTGACTTCGCAAGTCCTTTCTATGACTGTCCAATTCAAATTGATGTGTGCAGTAAATCTTCAGTATCTTTACAGTATTTCATACGTCTGTTACTTCCAGGATTCTAGTGGCTGGGTCTAGTATGTGGATGAAGCTTGCCTGAAGGCAGCATCTGCAAGGTTTTTGCAGAAGAAAAATGAATGATCTGGTATAATGAATGATTTTGTGCAACACCAAAGAAAAAGAGTATCAGCTGTGCACTTCATATACAGTATTGATTGCAAGTACACTTGTTAATTTTCGAGCTACAGGAAATTCCGGGCAAGGTTAGGAGGGCTTGACTACACGGCTCCCTAATGTAGCTGTGACTCCTATTGCCTTCAAAGAGCTTTGGATCAGGTTGCAAATAGCCAAAATTCAAACTTGAATTACCTAGCTATGGAATTGTGTTGTCCCAGACTCTCCTTCTTCTCCTGGTGTAATATGAGTGTGCTGAACAAGAAAAGTTGCTCAGAACTAGCAACATCGGTATTTCTTGAGTTAACACAAGTGGCCTCAGGTAGTGAGGGCTCGCTTGTATTTCAGCAAGGAAAAATGGAGATGTCCTGTTCCTGTTTTGCTTCTGTTCAAAGGTTTGATCCTTACAGTTTTGGGTGTTTTGGGAGAATGTAGGGGTGCACAATAGACCTGGGCTATGCTCTCAACTTAGCACAACAAAGAATGCAGTTGGGGCAGGGGGAGGGGAGGGAGAAGGTATGTTTTCCACAATGGCCTGTTTAAAGCATTACCAGCAACCGATCTTCCATCATGAGTCCTGGTTTAAAACTACTGCCCTGGGGCATAAAAATCAACTCCTAACAACTTCCAGTGGGACCACTATTCCATCAATGTTCCCATCAAATGTTGACTCCATGATTAATATTCACCCTCTTTCTTCCTTAATCATCAGTCTTCATTCATTTTTTTGTAACTTCCCGCTGACAGGGGTAGTGTTTGTAGAGCAGCTGGTAGGGAAAACAGAAAGAGCTGAACTGCTGTACACAAGCTGCGAAGGGAAAAAGCCATCTCGGTGCAGTGTGTCAGCTCAAAATCATTCCTAAAGATGTAATTTTTTTTCCTAGTCCTAGAAGCAGTGGGGCTGAATTTTCAATAGTTTTTGTGAGATGGAATCTTACAACGACCCATGATTAATATTGTACTGTTTTACCTTTTGAGTGTCATAGCACCCAGTAATTTAGAGCAGGAACTACAGTAATGCTGAACAAACTGTCAGAATCTGGCTCATCAAATTAAATCTGTATATGATTCTAAAATAGACATTTGCAATTAACACTTGCACTGTAACCTGTGAATTGGAAGTCTACTCCCAGCTTTGCCACCAACTTCCTGAATGACATTGCACATGAGACTCACTTCCCAACCTATAAATTGAGAATAGTTATTGCTTTTTCCCTTGTTCTGTCTCTTTGGGCAGTTGAAATTGTCCATCCTGCAGAGAAGGGACTCCCTGACCATTGTCCAAGACAATGTATAAACATATGAGTTCAGTAAGCACAGGGGTAGATATCCACTCCTAAAATAGATGTTGCATGTTAATCTACTTTCTAGAAAGCATTACGGCAATTTCTGTGATCATTCTCAACTCTGGTAACTTCATAAAGAGATCTGGAGGCTGCATTCCCCAGACTTAGACTTTATCCTTTGAGATGCTTTGTAATGTGCTTTGATTCGTTTGATAGAAATGCTGAATAAGCTGCCTTACCATTGTGATCATGCTAATATAAGCAATAAAGAAGCATCAAAAAGAGAAATATTTGAGTTATAAAATCTAGAGCTTGGTTTGGTCTTCTCAGACACATTGGAAATTCTGTATGAATCAACATTTAATTAATATCCATTAAATAATTTAAAAAATTAATTAATTAATATCCAACAATGAGTTGGATATGAAGTTAACAAAGTCAAAATTCACAGGACGATATTGCCAGTCAGAGGAAGATTTGTGTGTTACACCTTTTTTCCTAGTGACTTGGTGGTACGTGAGTAAACAGCTCCCTCAGCATAGGTTTGCAGGATGCACAACTAATGGCCATCTCGCATCAGTGAGATGGTGACAGATGACAGGACTTTGCTGGGAGCCTGTCTTCCACTTCTCCAAGGGAGAAGGACCACCTTCAATCTCAGCTTTCCTTCATCGTTTCCTTTCCAGAATGATTTTATTGCACTGGCATTTTCTGCCTCTTTCCCATATACAGCACACTTCTCACAAGGGTATCATGCACAGGCTCAGGAGCTGTGCTAGAGGACCCTGCCTTATTAGAGCATGTTTCCCTTCTACTTCAGGCAATCATGGGTAGTCCTTGGTTTGAGTAATATGTTTATTCAACATCCACACTAAAAAAAATCTTGCCCTGTGTAGCTGTAGTACTCATTGACTGCCAGTAATAGAGCATGTCTGTGTACTTCCAAATATAGCAACATCTAATGCAACTTTTCTGGGAAAAAAAAAAGAAAATACCACACAAGTGGTTATTGTTTCCTTGTAGAGAACAATATTGCCTTGAGTGCAGGGCTTGTACTTGTTTGCTTGTTTTCTGCTGACTTTTTTTTGGAAAAATCTTTATCATTAAAGATAAAGATTATGAGAAATAAAAACTTGCTTAGTGTAAATTGCATCTTTCACCACACAGATTAAGAAATGATTGAACATGGTAGAGATCTGGAATAATTTGCGAAAACATGATAGATTCAAGAAAGGTCAACAAATAGATAGCAAAATGACAGACTGTTGCTGTGCAGGGCTGAATAAGCACCCACAGTAACTTTTGCTGCTTCAGTCAAACTGAAACAAACTTTGTTGCAGAAATAATTTAAAAATGCAGATCCTAACAAATTTTGGATTTAAAACATTTTAAATTAGAAAATTTTTAAGTTGCAATAAAAATGTTTGCATTTATATAAGTAAAAATTATGCTAAATCTCCATTAATATTTTTTTTCTCCTGCTCTTCTAGGCAGAATTCTGCAAAACAGCAGAAGTCACTACTGTAAGTGTTTAAAAGTTTTCTCTCTGCATGTTCCCAATGTTTTCCCCTACAATGTAAATAATGTTGTGCAGGTATTACTTCGTGTTTCTCTCTCCCTTTATTTTCCAATTTGTTGTTTCACCAATATCTTTTCAAAACTTCCTCTATGTTTTGAAACCCCATTTGCCATTAAAAGAAATGGAGCACTAAAAAAAATTGAAACATTTGGGTATGATTCTGCATGGGGAAAAAAAAGGCAATAGCCAGGATGGTTTTACAGCACTCACTTCATTGCATTTGATGAAGTGAAAGAAAAGATATGAACCACATCAGCATTCACAAAAAGGATTTAAAATTGGTGGAAGAAACTTTACATTATTAATTGTAAGCATTGCACAGGAAGAATTTTGGGTTTGGATTTTTTGTTTATGAAAGTAGGGGGTTTGTATCTTCTATAGTTTTTATTCCTCCTTCTTAACCAAATCCAGCTGAAGTGTCAGTATCAGAAGATTTTTCTCTTAACAGCCTTTACTTTTCTGTTAGTTTTGTGTCTTGATAGTTCCTGTTTTCAAATCTAAGACAATTTATCTGATATCAGAGAGAGACTAGTCTTTTACTGTTTTTTATGTATTGATTCAGGAGATGGAGTAAAAGGATATGCTGTTGCTGTAATCGCATGCACAGACTGATTACAGCAACAGCTCGGTATCTAATATATACACTCCTTTCTTATTAAATTAGTGTGAACAACTGCAGAAGCCTGCTAGGAATGTGCAAGTGCCTACATGTAAGTATTCTCATTTTTACACAAACTTGGACCCATATTTTGAAAGTGTTTTCCAAAATGTAGATTGCTAAGGGGGTGGAGGTATAATAGCTCGAGCGCTGATCAGCGTTACCTCTAATTTTTATGTAAGATATAAGCAAGCTTCGTTCCGTTGTTTTAGAAGAAGAAAAAAATCACCAGGAAATTTGGACAATCCAGCATTTGTGTCCTCATTACCGACTGAGTGTTGCTTTTTATTCTTTAAGCGATGTTTTGGCTTAGAAGGATCTTTTCTCTTCTTTGCACCCCGACAATTGAAAGTTGTCTGGGCATTAGCTTCCTAAATCTCCATCCATCTTCATTCAGGGAAGTTTCTTCTGTCCTCGCATGTCACTAACCCACTGCACGATCCTGACGAAACCCTTTTTCTTTCCCTCAACTTTGCCTCAGTTTCCCCGAGTAGAAAAACATTAGGGCTCCAACTCTGCTATACAAAGTCGTTAAGGCTTAAATGAGGAAAGATTTGAGGGTGTTGATGCACACTCATTTGAGCAATAGAGCACTTTTTGTCCTATAGGAATAGTGTAGTGTCATTTTAAATGGCTTAAGCTCTGTTGTCTTTCGGAGACACTTACCACGTTTTTGCATTCAGAAAGCAGCTGGAACAGCAGTAGGTAGGTAACTCCACTTACTTGTGTGAGGGGTCCAATAATATATGAAATGGCACATTATCCCTTTAATTACTACAATTGTAGATCACATTTAATATTATTTTTTGGACAGGAAATAATAGTGGGAGCCTAGAGGAAAATTTTCTTTGATTGCCTTCCTCCGTTACCCCAAAGATTGCTTGCTGTAGCATTAATAGCATGAGTAGGAGAGGTCTCCAAAGTACAGTTTACTGTCTCGCTCAATACAAGACTGCAGCAGCTGCTGCTAAGATAAAACAAACATCAGGCACTATTAGCCACGCAATGGGAAGAGCTGCCATTAGCTGAAGAGGACAGTTAAGCTGTGTTATACACAAGTGTCTGGACCTTGGAGACTACCCTTGGCTGGGCCTATTCACTGATCCTTTCTTGGAAAAGAAGAACTGGAAGTGTAGCACCAGAATACATCTACTGCCATGCCTGGTGGTACAGCAGTGGCATGGCTGCTGGGCTCGCAGGGGTTGGTGACCCCCAGCACCCTGGGTGTTCCCAAGAAGGTAAGGTGCCAGCTGCAGGGTTACCAGGGAGGAAACATGTTCAAGTGAATAAAGATGATAAGGGAATTAGTAATGATTTTTGTTGGGTGTTTATTTTTTAAGCACTGCGCTGTTCCCCATTAGACTTAAGGAGGAAAATAAAATTACCCTGTAAATACTTCTGTATCACCAAGAACTGTGAATACAGAAAACTACACATCAATGCTCATCAGCAAGGGCAAGACCTTTATGTCAATGTTCATTTGCAGAACAAATGTGCTGCGGTATCCTCCCTGGGGTTGTAAATATCCCCATTGTGCTCACGCAGGAAGGGCTGTTGCCCAAAGTGGCTGGGCAGCCTTTGTGGGAAGCTGGATTGGTGTAAATAGAGCCAACCTGTTCCTTCCTCCTCACCAATGACACTTCTTCAGAAAACCCAAATACTGTCTAAGCATCATCATAGTCGAGGCAGTAAGGCTGATCACCTGGCTTTTTTTATGGTGCTCCTTTTCTCCATGTGAGGCAGCAGGAAGAGAGGTCTTATCACCGCCACAGATGCGTATGACAGCTGTGCTTTCTGTCAAGAACCAGGGACGTACAGAAGCCAACGGGCAGCAATGCCACCCAAGCTCACCTCTGCAACTGCACGGCCTGAGCGCACTAGCAGTTACGGTGCAGCAAGCTGGGATACAAACCCACAGCATATCAGCAATGTGTGTGCTGCTGCTCGGTGCAGCTAGCTTACCAAAGGAGTGACGTACCCCTCAGAAAATGCCACACAACTTGGAGCAAGCACATGCAACTTTCAGTCACTGTGGCCAACCTGTGGTTCTCCTCCATCTCTCTGTGGGCAGATCATAAGGTACCTATTTTATTTTCTTGCTAAGCTGCTTTAAACCAGGTTGCTGTGGGAGTGCGAAGCTCTTGCATTTATCAGCATTAAATAAGAAGCAATAAGCTCTTGGCTGCGCCGTGAAGAGCTTTCCTTTCCTGGGTAGTAAATCTGCAGTAACTCTCTCTTACAGTTTTATTGAGGGTTATCAAGTGTTTATTCAAAAGGCATTTCCGTGCATTCAACGTTCTTCTAATTGGGCAGTGAGTGGTAATGTTCTCTCCGGACAGACTATTATTGCTGTGGTAAAATTTGCTCTGTTTAGTCAATAGACTGTCCACGTTGCTAATTTGCTGGGTGGAGAGAGGAAGTAGGACTGTATTGGCATACCATTTCTACTAAATGGAGTTTGAACTATGTCACTTATAGAATCAGATTCCCCAGAATGCCTGGAACGTGTCCTGTGCTGTCTTGAAAAACACTGTAAGACAAGAAAACCTGTATAGAGACAAGTCTCCTTTCAAGAACACTTAGATTGCATGTGCACAACATGCAAGGAGTCACACTGGTGCCTTTCTTGCGTAGCATGTCTGAATTTCAGCCCAGACATCTAGTCCTCAAATAACAAGCACTACAGAGGTGCCCATTGCTGAAGATGGCTCCTGCTGCTTGCTGGCCCCTTGCAGTGTGAGCGTGCTCCATTGCTGTGGTGCAAGGAGTGTTCAAAGATGGTCTTCATAGTGTGGACTCAAAACAGAAACTGTTAATTAACAGACTGGTTTAGAATGAAACCTCTTTCTCGGGACCTCTGGAAGCCTGGAATAGGCACTGGGAGGAAGCGTGTGTGTGTGGCTGAGGTTGGAGGTTGGCTTGGTTTGTTCAGAGAAAGTAAGTTCATTTTGCATTTGGTCTGCCTCTTCTTTTAGGTACTGGTTGTTGGGATAAAGAAGTCAGAAATGAGGTGGTCAAATAAAGGGGTTGAAAAGGAGTCACCCAAACTTGCCATGTAACAGCAAGTTATTTCCGACGTAGTAAAAGCAGGCTCACATTTGGGTGAGGTGTGACCTATGTGTGGCTGTGCCCCTGCTCATGTCTGCTGGGCTTTCATGTCTCTCCTGCCGTCAAAGCCTTCCTCCCGCACAGGATGAGCTCCTGCTCCTTCCTCTGAGGGAGGCAGAGGAGGAGGAGGGGTGGTTCAGCCATGCTGATCCAATGTGCACCTGGACAGCTGGTACTTCTCGCAGTGCCTTCATTTTAAAGCTATCCATCATGCTTGGGGGATCACATCCAGGCCCTGAATTGCAGAACTGGCACCTTGGGAGGTGTTCAGCTGTGAAAACTGACTTGGCAGGACAGCTTTGCCATAGGAAAAAAAATGCTTTGACTTTCTTATTTTTAAAAGGCAAGGTAAATGGAAGAGGCTGAATCAGCTCGCAGGCATTTTCAGTGGATATATGGCTATCTTATGCCCTGCTGTTGGATGGATACCAGCAAGTCTGACCTACGTGAATAGATTTGGTACAGATGGGAATGGGCAGACTGTTGCACCTGCAAACTGTCATGTCTTTAGACTTGGCCTCCAGTGTCGTGTTGAACTGCAGCCTCCGAGCGATGTGTGCATCTCCACAGCAGAAGAGACCAGGGAAAAGAAATGCAGGCTCTTGGGTCAGAGCTGCAAACTTTGGGGCTGAGGTTTTGATTATGATGGGATGCTACAGTGCTCTTAGATGAGAACTTTGGGCTGGTGTGATATCGGACACAGTGGGTCTACCTTCTAAGTTACCTGAATGTTGTGATTTGGGATCTGTACTGCTGTTCAGGTGAGGCCATCTTTTTGAGGTACCAGCTGACCTCAGCCTGATGATCTGGAAGTGAAATTAAGTTATACCAAGGAACAGTTGATGAATTTTCCTTGGTTTTATTCCCGGTTCTTTAGGTTGCATTGGTTTAGTAATTTGCGGGAGGAGTGGATTGCATAGATACAATAGGAGGCTTAATTAGTGTGCAAAGTGCTTTGAGATCTTCAATGAAAGGTGAAATAGATGCAGAAAGTTATCTTCCCTCCTCCTCAGAGGCTGTATTTCTGTAATGGATGAAGTGACCCCTAAAATATAATATTAATTCTGCAAAGCACTTGGGAGTTCTTCTGAATCAAAGGTGCTATGCAAATATATTCTCACTTTCCTTTACCAGTCCCTTTGAGCCAGCCAGTCCACCATTAGTGGCGATTCTCATTTAATCAGAATTCAGCCTTCAAATTTTCTGCAAGTCCATAGATAAATAAAGCAGCAGCCGTAGTTGATCATTTATTTATAAATCTATTTATAATCTATGTTTTGCATATTAATCAAAACCACTCCATGTGGCAATTCCTGATTAAGAACCATTTTTTTTGTCTCGTCTCTCTTGCCCCTAGATAATATGAAAAGAATTAGATTAGAAATAGTTTTTATAAATAAATTATGATAAACTCCTGCTTTATTTATATACTCAGACAATGGTGCCACTCTTCCAAACACTGGATTTCTCCCTCCTTCTCCTCATGTTTCCATCTCCCTGCCATGTCGTAAGCTACATCATCTGTGGCACTCAGAGTGCTCCTTTAAGTGGAGAATCCTTGATTTTTAGGTGGAAAAATACTACTTCCTGACTCAGGTGAGACAGCCCGAGGCCTGACCAAAGGTGGCATTGTCAGAAGGAGCTGAGGAATTCAGGAGTTCAAGGTACTTCTTGTGCACACAAAAACTATAAGGCGGGAAGTTTATAAATTCAGAAAACATCTTCCAAAGTTTGGGGCTGGAGAGTGTGACATGATAGGCAGTCAGGGGACAGGAGGAGAAGCGTTAGAAACAAGGGAACAGGGAAAAGCCGTTCTGAAGAAGCAGGAGCTCTCTGAACCTGCACCTGTAGAAAAGGACTAAATGGAAATAGTTTTTGTTAAGGTTTGGTTGGATGAAGAGGATAGCTGCAGTACACAGGTAGCTCAAGGTCTCGATGATGGGAAGCCCTGCAACTGAGAAATGCTGATGGCATTCGTTTGTGAGTTGCCGTATTGTGTGAAGCTTTCCTCCCTGATCTACTGTGACACCTGACCCTTGAGTGCTGTGCTTTGTACCCCCATTGCCCAGGCATGATGGGTATCATCGCAGGTCCAGCCCCAGCACCCTTGGACTCCTCCTCTCCCTGACTTTCCCCAAAGCAGGCTGCAAACGAATGTAAATAAAGCCGCCTGCCTTTTGTCAGCCTGCCCAGCTCCGTGGTCCCAGTGCCATTGCCATTTTGTGAGGATGTGGCTGTTGGCATGAATATGTCGGGCTTCAGCTGTGCAGCGCAGGGCCAGGCTGGATCTGGTCAGGCAAACTGTGATGCAGGCGGTGCAGGGCTGCCCAGTGACAGGGCTGCTTGGATGGGAGGTTTTTGGAAGCTGCCTTGCACGCTTCGGGAGCAAGTATCCATTGAGATCAGTCTCTAGCTATACTTTTTGTATCTAGCTAAATGAAGCCTTGATATTGTGTAGTTAATTGCATCAGTAAAATAGTTATAATCTGTAAATGTGTTCCTAGCAGCTCCTGTGTATGGTCTGTTAAGGTGTATGTATTTGAGAAATAGCAAACTAGAGTACGTTATTGTGGAATATAATTAAACACTGATAGTATCACATGTGCTGCATATCTGAATTGGCCACGGTGGGACTACTCAAACGTTTAAATAGTTTTAATTTAATCTAGGGGTTTTGGTTATGTGCATATTACCTGTTGTGTAAGCATTTTAGGTCATTATGGAATACAAACGCGGCATTACAACCAGTTGGCAAGAATTGAGAGAAATTATCAGATAGGGTTAGGTCCTGGAGTCATGTGTATTTGTGGTTCAGATCATGTTTCTAGCCTTATGGGCTGAACGGAAAAGGTTTAAAATAAAACCTAAATACATTCTGAGGACAGGAAGAAAAAGAAACAAAGGAAAAAAAATCCCCCAATTTCTTAGGTCATGATGAAGGAGATCAGGAACTAGGGTATGACGAGGGCTGAGAGACTTGGCTTCACTTCCCATTCCTGCCACATACTTTCTGTGCAACTTTGAACAAGACAATTTTCTTTGTCTCTGTAAAGTGGGAATAATAGCAACTTCCTATGTTGTAGCAATGTAGGAAAACTAAATACTGCAGCGACAACCATAGTTAGTTAAGAGAAAGTTTGGGATACAAATGGATGATTCTGAAGGTCTTTACCATGCACCTGAGATCTTTTTAATCAGCAGCAAAATGCAGCAACTTCTGGGGTGGGACATGGCATGCCCCAGAATTAGAGCTGTCACGTTATAGAGTAAAAGTTTCCTAGAGTTTCTGGAGAGTTTGTGTTACTGCAGCTTGCGTGAAGACACCAACTAAAGGATTTCTATGTGCATGCTTGAAGAAACTGAACTTGTAAACACAGAGTTTGGAGTTGCATGTTTTATTTCTGTCTTCTTGCTCTGTTTTGTATAGGTACCTGCTCAGAAGTGGAGGCAATACTGTATCAGCCAGTCAGAATTTAACAGATCTCTAGCAGAGCAACAAATGTTTACTGAGGGCCATTCTTCAACCAATCTAGCATTCATATGTGAAATACTGTACTAGAATAATGCTGAGGAGCAAGTTTAGGCTAAGAATATTGTTGGGAATTATTTGTTCAGCCAACTGCTGAACTTTAAACAAGTGCTGATTTAGAAGAGCAGTGATCTATTGCAGTCCGGGCTTTCCACTCATTAGTGCTCTGTTCCTCTGGCTCACGGCTTGCAGTCTGACACCATCCTACGTGTAGCACTACTGCGTTAGCCCTTGAGTACCTGATGTTGTGGAGGGCACAGTGGACAGGGCCAGGAATGCATGCCCTGCTGTGCCTTATCTTGCTTAATGAATACTGTTCCTTCAATAACTTTATTGCCCTCTGTGTGTTCCAGGATCCTTAATTACTTTCTGCTTGGCAGACAGAACCCTTTTATTTTTTTATTTTTGTTAAGTATTACCAGATTCCCTAAGCATCACTATCCGCAGGGAGAATGTCATAATAAGTGAACCACAAACAAGCTATATGAAAAAGAAGACAAAAGGAACAAATTTAAAGTCAGCTCTTCTTTCACTATCAAAAAGAAAAAAAAGTAGAACAGGAAGCTCCACTATATTTTTGTTACCTTTAGAAGAAGACACGAGACATCGCCACATGTGCCACCTGTGTACACAAAACCTGTGGGCAGAGAGAAAAGGCCAAACCTGGAGGCTGAATCAAGACCTGGTGCAAGATTAAACTGCTCGGTTATAATTACAGCCTTTGGCGGTAAGATTTCTGTGGAATTATCCCCTCTTTGTGAGGATGTTAGACCCTCCCTTGTTCTGCCTGTGCTGTTATAAATGACTTGATGGACTCAGTTCTCTTCTTGTATGTTCTAATTTCTTTCATATTTGCAGCCGCATATTAAGTCAATGGCTGTGACCCCAATATCATCAACCTGTGCTTTTTTTCTTTTACTTTTCAGTAACATCAAGACAAAGTGAGTCTTGGTATTTGTTGGGCTTTTTTTTTCCACCCTTTACTTCCACCTGCACGAAAACCTTTGTGTTTGAAAAAAAAAAAAAAAAAAGTAACCTTTTTCTCCTTTCTTAGTTACTAAGACAAGGTTGAAAACACAATTCACTGTATCCCAATAGGGTCAAAATGCAAAGGCAAATTCAAGCTGTGAAACATCAGTTTGATCATTCATTTGTAGACTTTGTCTCTCATGATCTCTGAATACTTGCATATTCATACTGATTGTCTCCGCCTCTTCTATTGACTATCCAAAGATGCCTTTTGTATTCTCTTTTCCGAAACTAAAATACAATTAACAAGCAGCTTTATACTGGCTATTCAAAAGTTGGTTTTAGATACGGGTAAGGGTTTAGAGGTTTTACTCCAAGGGTATTCTCTCTACAAACTTGGTAGAAAAACCTAGAAGAGCAAGCTTCCCTTCAAAACTAGTTTTATTTCCTGAATTTTTATCAGACTGAGAGGTGTCATTCTTTGTTGTCCTGGCATTTTAGATTGACTATATAGCTTTTGATTTTTCCCTTCCAAGACAGAACCCAGGTTGACTTTACTATGTGTGTGATTGCTTGAGATGATTCTAACTTCCACAAAATAAGAGTTATATTTTCCTCAACTAAAGACCCATCTCCTTGTACATTGTACCTAACATTGACTAAATATAGCCAGAATCAGTGAACTGAAGTGAGGTTTGTGGGCAGAAGGTAAAAGACCTTGGAGACTAAACCATTTTCAGTATTTGCATCATGATAGTTAACAACCTTGGTGCTGTGGCTTGTCACTCCTGGGCTTTTATCCACCGATCTGTCTGCCTTGCTAAACTAACTTTTCTATTTTTAACTTCTGTGGAGGAGGAAAAGAGGCTTGGAATTGGTGTGTGTGAGTTAATCTAGAAATCTGGTTCAGGTACTTCCCCAAGGGTTTTAAGGAGTGTAAAAAAAAACCCCAAACAAACAAAAGACCGCCTGGTAACTGCCTCAGAGATGTCATCTGAAAATACTGCAGAACAGGCGAGAACATCAAAAGTGGTGGGAAACAGAAGGAAAGAGAACAAGATGTGCCCTCATGTGAGCATGTAGTGATTTAACTCTGGAACATGTGCGTCTTCCATTGAATTAGGATGTTGTGATTGCAGGGGGACTTGCCTCTGAGGTGATGATGATTTATTGCTATGCTTTATTTGATAATTGGCAAATGGAGAAAACCAGGTGCAGGGCCAGGGAGGGAGGAAAATTCTTGTTCATCAGGACACCTCTGACCTTCACAGTAAAACAGAAGAGGCCTCATCCTGTGCTGCCTTCTGCAGAAGTCATGTGCTGACTTCGAGCAACTCTCCAGAGGCTGCGGAGACAACATGGAGAAGCAGCCTTCCCTCAGCCGCTTGGGAAGCCCAAGGTCCCTGACTTGTTCTCTGGTGTGCTAGAGCAACCCATCCTCTGTGGAGGCTCTTCCCCTGGCATATAGATCCTATACCATGCCTGCATAGGAAAAAAATGCTGGAAACAGCAATAGCCCTTTTGAAAGCTCTTCTCTGAAATACTACAGGGTCAAAAATCTGGCCTCAAGGGAGTGACCCAACAGTCATGCAGGATTTCTCACAGCACTATGTGGTTAGAGCTTCAACAGGAAGGCAGGTTTGTGTGCCTGCTGGCAGCAACCATGTGCCTACTGGAAACAATGCACTCTCTGGGACACAGAAGTGGAAAGGATGCATTTTTCCTTTGTATCAGCCTTGTAGCTAAGCCCACCACTGGGTTAAACCTTTAGTGTTTCTGGGTTTAAGCAAAGATTAGACATGCAAATAGTGACTGAAATTTCAGGCACTTGTAGTGGTCTCCAACAGCTTTTGTCATGTTGTTGGGCAGTTGCACAGGACTGAGCAGTGCAGAGGAAATTTCTCTAAATGCTGCTCTTTGGGTGTAAAGGGATACCTGGAAGATTGGTGCCTGGTAACACAGGTGTAGGAGATAGATGAGGTGACCCCAAGGAGTTAATATCTCAGGGATCTTTGCAGAAGTGTCTGCTTTTCTGGCATATCGTAACCAACTAGGATCCAGTTCTCAGAGCTGTCATCTGAATCAAGTCCTGCAGAAAGTAGATGAAGGTGGTCAGAATGAGCCCATTTTGGATAGAAATGACATGCCTAATTTCTTATCTACCCACCCTGCAACAGAGATCTGAGAATACAGAAGACAGCAAGACGTGTTTTGGAGAAAAACCTGACAACTTAAATGTTTTCCTATAGCATTAATCTTTTTATATTTCAGATGGAAACAAAAAAAAGGGAGGACCTGTTCTGCCTAGAACAAAGCCAGCCTGGACCACTTGGCTACGCTTCTCTCTGAGGCAGAGAAGATGCTGGAGAAGTGTTGCAGAAGGCCCAGGGACCTTGATTTTTGCATCATTTTTGGGAGGCTGCCCCTTGGACACAGAGGGAAACTTAATTGAAAGCTATTACAGGTGTGCGTTTTTTTAAGCTGTGACCAGAGATGCCTGCAGTGAAAAAGAAAAGCAATCCAACAAGCTGCCTGCTGCTTACTGCCAACAGCTCCTGATTACTTCAGCTAATTTCAGGGCCTGGAAACATTGTTGACGTTGTGATTTCTGAAACATGGGAAGTGTTTTTTGGTCGTGCAATCTGTACCATATCTGTGTCAGGAGTTTCACTGCTGTCACTTGCAGCAACTTTCACCGCTCTATCATCATCTCCCAGAACTAATTACCTTAAACTGATGAAAGTAGATTTTTTAAAAGTAAAATGCTTTCAGTTATTTGCTTTTCAGGTTGTTTATGAAGTTGTTTTAGCATGCTCTGTTGAGCTGTACGCTTACCTACACCAGAGAGAACACAGCTGTAGTAAGGCATTTTGGAGGTTGATGCCAACTGAGGGAAGGATTAAGTAGGCAGCAAAATGTGTGGCCCACATTGCATCTGCTCCCCGCGACCTGCTGAGAGCCATATCCCCTCTGCTGCTCCTGGCTGGCCACGGCACCCCTAGCTGATCCCCCTTCCTACCTATATATATATATATATATAATGTGTTTATTTCCCCCTGCTTGGAAATAATGTCAGTCTGCATCTATGTTTGTCTTTCACATCCAAATGGAATAATGCTACAGAGCAGCTCCATTCTTAAGGCGAAATTCATAAAATAGGCTTGGCCTTACTTTAGTGTCTCCTAGTCCTGCATTTCCATGACTCTCACGCGTGCTGTAGTTTATGAGCCCTGGTGCAGGACTGAGAACTTGGGGGATGCCTGTATTCCTAAGGGGTGAAAAAACTCCTTGAATTTTAGAGTATTCAACATGATGAACTGCAGCTTTGGGGAGCCTGGGGGCTGTGGGAAATGCTAGTATCTAATTTCAGAAAACAAAAATTGTGAATGTAGTAATTTTGGTAAGAGGCTTATTAGGAAGTATGTATGCCATTTTGCTTGAATACTTGGCATATGCTTCTTGCTGGGACAATCCTTAGGTTGAGCTGACAGTGTTGCTCACTAAATCAAGTTCTGTAGCACCTGGAGCTTCCTTGCTGCAGAACTTGTATGTTTGGGTTTCTTGTGTATCACCTTCTGAAGAAAAGTTATGGAATATAAAGTGAAGAAGGTTGTGAACCATGAACAGCTTTGTTTCAGTGATTTATTTCTTGTTAAAATGAGTCACAAGTGTTCTTCACTTTCACTTGAATTTGAATACTAAGGAAAAGCATCCTTTCTTCCTCCTCACCTAGTTGAAATTATTACGTTTTATTAACAAACTTAAAACTATTTTGATTTAATACGGAGATATTTCAAATTCCTAATTATAGTTTTATGAAAGAGGAAACTAAAACATAGATAGGCTTAGTGTATTTATTACTATCTCAGTTGACCAGTGATAATAGTACTTAAAGTAAAAACTAGTTTAACTCATTTAAGAACTTTTTCTAAGTAATCACCGAGGAACTACTGGTGTTTACGACCCATTCAGAACTGCTAGCTTAACAGCGGCCACATCATCTCTGTCTGTCTGGCATCAGGCAATAATTTCCTGCTGTTCTGGGCTTGTCTCCCTTCCCCTGTGTCTTCAGTACAAATTTCACCCTCTCCTCCCCTTTTTCACATCAGCTTCTTGCACTCTGACACCTGCGATATGCATCCACTCAGCCAGTGCTTTAAGAGCCACCCTTGGTATCCAAACAAATTTTACATGTGGAGAACAGATCTCTGAGTTATCTTACAAAAGGAATCTGATGGCTGGCTTTCGTCTTGTTTTTTTTGTGTGCTAATGGATCACTTGGAAAGTAAGTGGCACTTTTAGTGTCCATTAACTCTCATTTAACTAATGCTAAATTACACTTGAGGACCTATGGACACAGGTGAGAGAGGCACGTTAATACCAGAGGAATTCATTAGAAGTGGGACTATTAATTCCAGTGTAAAATGAATTCATAATCATGGGAAATCTAAAATAAAGGCTTACCAAAAAATACTTGGTAGCATGTTAAGTATCCATTAACACAATGGAATGACACTCAGACTTTTACAAATACAAATGAAATCCCCAGGAAGAAGGGTGGCACAAGGGAGTTCTGAACAGGAGAGAGTTCATAATATAAAACATGGAAGCTCATCCCCTACCTATGACCTTCAGTGTGTATAGGGGGGAAGAAATTAATACAACACTTCCCTGATAACAGGGTTTTATAAATATTATAAATCACATTAGAAGTTTCCTTTGAATTTCAGGATTTCCCTTTCTCCTTTAAAAGAAAAAGGCTTATTTTTGCTTCTCCTTTTTTCAGACAGTGCAATTGCAAAGAACAAGATCTGAGGGGAAGAGGGCTCAGAAATGACCCTCTGGCTTTGGAAGTTCTTGTCCCCTGGTGCTGTCGCTGCCTCCTGGGGTCCTCACTCAGAGCTGGTGCTCTTTGCTCAGCATCACGGCAGTTTTGCTTTTGGTGCTTCTTGTGGCTAGGAACTCAGCTTGCCAGCTCTGCTCTTTAAGGGCCACAGCCCTTGCTGCAGCTGAACCTTTTGCTGTCCTTTACAGATGACACTTGTCGCCATTATCACAGGCTGCCACTTACCTAAGTAAAATGTTCAAAAAACCCGCTATGGCAAAACACAACAAATAGTGTTAAAAAAGTTTTGCAGACACGGTAACTCCCACTGGTTGCAATAGGCAGATGATTATTTTAGCCTTGTTTCTATATTGCTATTGGGTCCAGCTGAGACCTTATATGTAAATGCAGAGAGTGTCCCTGCCCTGCAGGGCTTGTAAACTACCAGAAACTGGTAAAACAGATGTTCCAAGCAATGGAGAACTTGTTCGGTGGCACAGGGTGCAATCAGAGCTCTCCTCATCTCTGTAATACCCCAATGTATAGAGGCAAACCCATTCCCATCCCGTGGCTCTGTGCTCCATCTTTTTGCTATCAGACCTTCTGCTGACCCTGAACAGCTTCTGTTCTTTAAGGGCTCTTTTTATTTTTTTTTCTTTTTCTGTTGTTGCTCATATTTTCCCCTCACATTAATTATACAGATGTACTGGGGGCCACGTGCTTTGCCACATCACAAAGGAAACCACAGGACTTCAGATCAGAAGAGCTGCCAGATGTACTTGCCTGGCAGAATACCACACAAGGGTCATGGCTCAGGCTGCCAGACTGGGCTGGCTGCTTCTGCAAAACAGGATGGGGACATCACCTGTTTCCAGAAAAAGGGACCACAGAAGAAATAAGCTCAGTGCAAACACATAGCAACATTTGGGGACTGATTTTGTTAGTGTTTGGATTTTTTTTTTTTTTTTTTTGTCTTTTTCTTTTTCCCTTTAGGAGATGTACTAACTACCACGATTCTTTAAGGTCAGAGCTGCCTGTCTATACTTAGGCCTAACAGTATCTTATTTTCTGACAAGCCCTTTGCCTCTTGGTGCCTTTGCAATTTCAGGTCCAGAATCTAGACTTCCAGCATTGTGCCTACTTGGGAAACAGCGTAGTTTGTGTATGGCTCACATTGTTCTTATGCATGTATTTCATTTTTGGTACGTCAGTAAAAGTTATTAAAGACAAGGGTTTTGAAGCGATTGGTTTCTTCAAGTAACAGCTCAGGAACAGGTTGTACTTTGTCTCCTTTAGCAAACTTGCAGCTGCATCTCTCCCAACAGTCTGCCAGGCATGCTTTTTCTTTTGAGCTTGTAGAAATGGCAGACAGAAATGGTTGGTTTAATTTATGGGACTCTGCTTATTTATTTTACCCTCCATTGGAAAGGTGTCTTAAAATTTACTTTTTTCGCTGGAGGAAACAGTTCCCACTGACTTCTCTCAGCACAGAGGATACCATGTTAATTTGTATTTCTTAGACTACATCTCTAATGTACTCCATTCCACATACTTGGAGGGGCAGGGAGAGGGAAGAAAGCTACTTTGCTATTTCTATTTCTATCCCGCAAGAAAAATTCAAAGGGGAAACCCAGCCATTACATATATCCAGCTGTCATCTCTGAATCCTGCTCCTAATTCTTTTTTCTCTTTTCTTTCATGAAATTGGGGGTTGTCATTAGGAGACACATGGCTTGAACACAGGAGCAAAAGTTCCCCTTCTACCACTGGTCTATAGATCTGGTTTTCAACTGTGGTAAAAAGAAAAAAATCTTCAGTAACCCCAGGGTAAAATCTTCAGAACCATGTAAGTGATTCCAGAACTTAAGCCCTGGGTTTTGTTTGTTTGTTTGTTTTCAAAAGTGAGCTATACATTTTTTATACATGAACATATTCATCAGAGAGCCTGTTTAGACCCCCTGGGCTATTGCCAAGTGAGCTGAACAGCCACACAAAATGTATCAGTGGTGTACAGAGGTATTGGCTCTCAGGAACAGCAGAGGTGCGTGCGTGTAATGCTGTACCTCATCAGCATGGCTGTAGCTTAGTGCTGGCCTTGCCTCTGGCTCAGGTCCTAGCTTGTCCAGCCTTAGCTGGGGAACACTGTATTTAAATGTCACTGACAGGTGCTGAGTGTATAGGAAGACTTTGATATGGGACTAAAGGCTCCATGGCACTTCAGGCTTCCTTGAAAATTGTATTGTTCCTCCTCTTAAACCTGGTGACTTTGCCTTTAATGATTCTTATCCGAGGTTTCCATTAAACAGGTTATAATTCCAAATTCTCCAGTCTAGAAGTAAACGGGAGCTGCCGATGGCAAATTCATTTGCCAATCTATCATCTGATGCATGTAAATACAGGATATCAATTTCAATTATTCAATAAATTCAGTCCATCCAGAACAAGTTAAAATCAATGTAATATTTCACTTGTCAGAAAAGTGAGGAGCAAAATACATGACTTGCTTTAAAGTAGTTTACAAGTCTTCCATATTTTTCAGGTAAGTGAAATATTGGCAACTGGGTTTGTATCTTGCCTGTTCTTGGAAAATTCCACTGGTGTCTTTTGCTACTGGGCATGGGATAAATGAAGATCAATTCCCTATCACCCCTCGCAGTCATGTAATCTGTGATCTACAGAGGTTTCTTCCCTTAAAAGGAAATGGAAGGCAAGAGAGAGAATCCTCCGCAAGACATAGAGAAAATTATTTCCTTTTCTTGCTGAAAATGGTGCCTGTGGGAATTCTATGGCTTGTGTTACACCTTCATGTAATTTCACTTGAGTCTTTGTATGAATCAATGATGAGGCATTTTCTCTTTCATTCAGAGCCTGTAACGTTGTGTAGTCTTAAAGAATAAACTCCTCTTCATTCTCACCTCCATGTGTAAGCCTTAAAGAATGCTGCAATCTCACCATAGATGAACACACCCAGGAAAAGGCAGCTAACTATCTGACAACATCCACAGAAACACGGAAGAACACAGGAGCAACTTCAGGGCTATTCTCATATTTAAAGCAGAAAGAGTTCATGTTGAATAGCATTGCTTCTCCATCCAATAACACAGTGAAACACACTGTAAATTGCAGCTGATGTTGCCTATTCTGAGCCTCTCCCCGACTCGCAGGCCTTGAGAGCTGCAGTGGATTATCTCCCCCCCCAGCACCCCCTTTCTCATCCCTTCTTGCTAATTGCCCCATCTCTGCCAGGTGGAGCTCTTGGTTCAGGGCCTTCTCCTGGCATGCTGCTTTGCAGCTTCCTCTAGGAACACGGCAACAAGAAGCAGCTGAATCCATTTTGTAAACGACTGTTTCCTCTCTCAGCTCTCACTTCTGGCTTGTAAGTAGGGCACTGTGGGGTTATTATGGTTTTCTCCCAAATGTTTTGTTCTGGGGTAAGTAATATCTTCTTTATTGCTAGAGAAGGGAAGGAGTTCTTTATGGGTTGGTCATGCAAAACATTTTTGTAAATCTGCTTTGGTTCTGCTTTCTTGTTTGGCCTCTCCAGCTATCTCCTGCCAGAGCAGGTGTGTCTGTGCGTGCCAACCCTGGTGAGCTCTGGATGGGATTCTCGGTTGCTTTTCAGGACTTTGTCCTTTGATGCTGCTGGTGCAAAAGGACTGAACTAAACAACTATGATAGTGGTGTCAAAATGCTAAGCCAGCATATATCACTCGGGCTAAATAGATTGAAAACCAAGAAAGAATCCACCTTCTTGTGGACTTTTTTCTCCCTCCGTAAATGTGCAACTAATAGGAAGTTGTATTGTAATTCTGCCTTGATCAGTGTGGAATATGGGTTTGGACCTGGTTACAACAGATGACTGTGAGCTGAATGTAACTTTTTCAGCTATTTCTGCTTTAAATGCTCCTGGCTGAATTTCAGTTGTTTGTCAGTATAAATTGTCTGCCAAAGAGGCATTCGTTTGTGAACTTACTCAGCCTGTCCCATGGTAGGAGAAAAGGCTGGGGTTGTCACTCTTTCGGGGTTTCCCCAGGGAGTTTTGGCATGTACCAGATTTAATTACTTAGTTAAGAGAGTTTCTCGAGTTCACCAATGCAGGCTAGAAACTGTGAATGACAGAGAAAGTGAGACAAGGGGTGTGAGAGAGTGAATAAAGAGGAACGAAACTGTGATCTCTCCCAGATGTTAAAAGAAATTTCTGTGCAGCTGAACAAAGGTGCTGTCTGTCCAATATCATTTTTATTCCAAACCTTCAATATTGCAGCTGACGGCAGAAAATGTGCAGTAAAACATGGGGAGGCCACTGGGTAATATCCACTGTAAAGTGTTAATTGCCTATTGAGGCTGTAAACTATGTCAATATGCCTGGATCTGAGTTATTGACAGACTCCCATTTATTCCAGCCTCACAAACCTGGGCTCTTTAGAACTGGGCTCTAATCAGTCATGCTTTACTGAACCCACCAAGAAGCACCAGTCAATAAATGCGCTTGCTGTCTTAACCCTTTGAAGTTTGTAAAATTACAAGTGGGATTGATAACATTGATTTGGGGAGATCTCCTGACAGTGGAAACCCTCTGGAAATGAAAGCTGCCTGCAGTAAACGACACCTACTTTAGCCTGATGGTTGTTCTGGGTTTGTGGGGCTGAACCTAGCCTCAGTTGTTCTGTCAGCACCTGAGGTCTGAGCTGGAGGAAGGAGTTGCTTCTTGGTGTTAAGTATTTGCAGTGATAGAGCATAGTGGCAGCTAATGCTGTCTGTATTGCGTTTATTGCTTAAAATTTCTGCCATCAGTGGCATATTGCTTCTGATCACATAGCTGGTAAAAGGCATAGGACTAAAGCCATTAAGCATCCCATAGGATTAATTGTAAGAGATGGGGTATTGCCCCTTATCCACCTACTAAAAACCCCCAAACCATTCTGCCTTTCCAGTGTTGATAGGATTCTGTATTTGAACATCCTTGTCTTAAAACTGTTATTGAGTGTTGAAGTACAGCAGCTGTGGTGGCATTTGAGGTGAGAACGAAGCATCAAATAAAGGGTCAAACCCTGCCTTCTGAGGGCTGGGGGTTGAGGTGGAATGCCTTTGCCTGCAAAGTGCAGGTTTTGAAAGTTTCTGAGATGTGGTCTGGCTTGTAGAATGCTTTGAGATGAAAGACTTGCTGATGTGAGGATAAAAGTTTATTGGCCGACTTGGTGGAATTCACCTTACTTGGTTACTCATGAGTATTGGAGCTAATACAGTTGTATTGATTTACTGCATGTGGGTTGTTTTGTTTTTAAACAGTGGCTAAAGCCTGGGGATAGCTGCTTTTTATTTGCAAGGAACAAAATCCAAATAAATACAGGTGAATGTTATCTGTGAAAGCTGGAAGAGAAACAAGACAAAGGTGCTGCTACTGCTTGACATAATCTGTAACCAATAACAGTCTCAGAAATATTGCAAAGAATTAGAACTGGGGCAGAAAACCCTTCCTCTTGCATTTACTTATAAAAATACCTATTTGTCTTGTAAATGACTTCTGGTTAAGTGTTTCTTCCTCAATCTTTCTCTAACTATATATAAAGTGATATTTGTCCTTTGATTCTGCTTTATTTCCAAACTGATGAGGTTTTGTACTAAAGTATGGGATCAAAATCTGCTCATTTTTAGACCCCAGCACTGCCTGGAAAAAAGAGGTGTTTTCTGCAAACTCTTTAACATGTAGTTCCTGGTGTAGGCAAAAGGAGTGTTAGCTTGTTCAGGTGAGACATGGTGACTATGATGACCAGCTAATGTGTTTTTTTTCAATACTAGCAGTCTGCCTGTACTTGGTGCAAAGTGGTATTTTAATAATACTAATTAATTTGCACTTGCTAAATTAAGTGCATCTAGGTTTCAAGCAGGGAGGTTAGACTCAGGTTAACTATTTATTCTGCTCTTTACCATGTAGTAGTGCATATCCTCTGTCTGTCAGAATAAAGCTAAACATCTTGCTGTTTATTAAGGGATATATGCAAATAAAATTCATACTTTGAGCATGAAAACATATACTTGCTGGGTAACTTTCGTTTCTGTTCTGTAAATGATACTGACTGGCTATTTCTTACAGCACCAGCAGCTTTATATGCTACAATCCCTCTGTGGAAAATAGGTGCACTTGCAGATGCTGATGTTATTCATATAATCTCAAAGAACTTGTGATTTTAGGCATATCAGGGTTGGGTGTAGTTTACTGTTTGTGTGAAATGAGCAGCTGTTTTAAATACATACATTGCAGTATGCAGACTAATACTTAAAATAACCACTCCCAGGCTGCAAGAGGAAATAAGGCATTTGTTTCACTGTCAGTTCTTTCCAGCCTTTTCCCTGCACGTGTCCCGTCGTCGTTGTTGTCCTGCCCCCCCCCCCCCCCTTAAATCTGTACAGATTTTAATATAATTTAAAATTTTTCAGCCTGGATGAAAATCAGGTGTATTTCAGAGGAGTTTGGCTAGCTGATTCTGTTAGTACCAAGCTACCCAAACTTGGGACTGGAAGTGCCCCAGTACCTGGCTTTGGGATGAAGCAGGGTATTGCCATACAGCAGCATCTGTTGATAGAACTGTTAATTGTTCTGTGGGGAAAGCTGCTCTGCTCTTGCACACCCTGTTGCAATGTACATGTGCTTTTTTGGGGAATGGGTACAGGTTCTTTTCGGGAAGTTGTGAAACACAGCAGCACTGCTTGATTCAAAGACCACTAACTGCTATAAGGCTTACATTTCAGTGTTGCTTTGGTATATTTTATTTACATTAAGAGGGTGGGAGAAATGTTGCTGGAATACTAGGTTTCTTTATGCTGCTTGTATTGCAATTCAAATTTATGTGCCTGTCTTCATTACCAAAGAGAAAGATGCAGATTAAACTCAGTTAAATGAAAAGCTTTACATGTAATGAGAGCAAAATGCATAGAACTTCTCAGGCTTGCCAGCAACCAACTGTAGGTCAAAATACTTCTGGACAATGCCTTGGACGGAAGGTGGCCACTTGTGGCTCACGGTTATGGACAGCAGGGTGTATAGATTGTATGTTCTCCATCATTCAAAGCTGTTCACGCTGATTGAAGCAAAATGGGTTTGATTTTAAATAGCCACAGTTCATTGCACTATCCTCTCCTGCCAAAACTGAGAGCACCTACAAAAGTAAACAAAATTCTGGAGTGGGGGGAAGAAAACAAGATTTTTTTTTACAGGGAAAGAAATGCTGGAAGTTGCAGCAGCAGGGGTAAGCATGATATATATTGCGTATTTTTTTCTCATATTTGATGGAGAGGAATTCAGCTACGGTTTAAGATACGGTTTTCTGTAGGCTTTTTAGATGCTGTATTTGCTGTGTGATGTGACCACTAGAGAGCAGACTTAACCTAGTAAAGAGCTAATTAGTTCTCGGCCTTTTCATTTCCTCCTCTTCCCCAACCCCCTTCCACCTTTATAGCTAAGCAGAGGGGACTTCGATGGTTCTTAGCTTTGCCTCCAATGCTGTGCAGTCTTAGGGCTAATTAAAACGCCACAGACGGCCTGAACCCCACATTAAAATTTGATGAGGAATTGATCAGCCAAGCAAACAGGAAATTTAGCTGTGTGAGTGAAGGTAATGTTTGCTCAAATGTGTAATGAGGTCCATGGGGAATATTTATGGGGACCTTAGTGACGATTTCAGCAGATCCTTCTCCTTGAAGTCATCTTACCTACCTGCCCTCTCCTTCATAATAGTGTAGGCATTAAGGAAATCCAAAGCTGCATCTGTCAAAGGCGAGCATGTTTCAGAAAATGGGTTATGTTTGGCTAAGATGGTGCCATGTAGAGCTTTGCATGAGGAATTGCAGAACTGCAAACTGATGCTTTTGCAGTTTTGCCTTTGCACTAAATAAAAAATTCCCATAATCCAAGGAACTGTGTAGTAAAATTGCTGGTGGAACTCCTTGCGGTATGTTGGCAAACTAAATAACTTGCTCAAAAAGGATCAGGCACTGCGTTACAGCAGATGTTAGCCTTATCTGCATAGACTTTAGGATAAGCTATAAAAGCTGTCAACACACAGGTTTTGGAGGAAAGGCAGTATGTTGTCAGAGGGCCCTCCTCAGCAGATTTTGTCTATTTCTAATAATTGCTCAATATAAAGTATAAATGCTTTCCGTGTGCAGCAAACAGATGAATTTACCTGCTTCTTATTTATCACTATTCTGTCCAAGGTAAATCAGCACATGCAAGTCTGAAATCTTAGAGTGGGCTTTTCTTGATAGATATCACCTTCAAACCTGTATCTGCAAGCCACTTATATTGAAAACTCCCCTCAGCCTCTGGCAGCAGCTCAGTCCCGCTCCGGAAGCTCTTTGCTTCCATTGCAGAGCATGCCCAACCAGACGTGGGCCTCAAGCACAGCGCATCTGCTGGTCCCAGCTCCCTAACATCCTGTGGTTTCCTTCCAGTGCTCCTTAAGGCTACTTCCAATTTTGACTGCCTATAACTAGAGGTGAGGCTGATACCTAGAAGGACTTGACTTTGAGGAAAAGGAAGCAGGCTGGATGACTGGTCCAAGCCTTGTGATAGAAAACAGGCAAGGAGAGCGAGCCCACTTGGTGTAAACGGGGAGAGGACAGCTCCCAGTGTTAGCCCTATGGTGAGAGCGGGCATGCTGGTGACTTGTGACTGTGGTCCCTGCCAGTGTGCATACCATTGCTTTGTTCTACTATGGGAATACAAAACCATAACCTGCTGTTTACAGCCGTGCTGTGAATTGTTGTGACTGAATACAGCACGAGAAGTTAGCAGAGCAATAGTGTTTCTCAGTTGCAACAAAATCCAGGAAAGCTTAGTCAGTTTAAAGCACGTATGGAACAGCATTGACGCTGGGCAATTTTATGTCTTTCAAGTGTTGTAGCAACAGTAGTGATGAGATTTGTGTAAAAGGAAAGCAATTATTCTTACTTTCTAGAGGGAAATATTGAGGGGAGAAATTTATAAATACTAAGTTATATTTGTAAATGATCACAAAAAGCCATGGTGGCATAATGTCTAAACTAATTTTTTTTAATAAGCCAAGGAAACCAGATTCCTGGCCTTGTGCTTAGGGCATTGTAATAAAAAGTTGATCTTGTATATCTAGGTTACAGTTTACAATAATATCTCAGACCATTTTCTAGGAGGAGGAGCAGTATAAAAGCAGTGTCAGCACACTACTAACTGAGCTGGCTGTCTTGCTGCCAGGGCTAGTGTCTGCATACTGCTACACAAAGCCATGGGGACACCTAACCTGGTATGTCTTAAATATGGTACTCCATTAGACCATTTAAACATTCATTTATGAGTCTAAGACTCACCAGAAGAGCAGCTGTATTTAATTCCTGTCTGCACTGGATCAGAAAACGTTTAAATGAAGGACCTGGCAGGCCATACCAACTGAATTGCAATCTCCCTCCTATGGAGACTCGGGCCACTCATCCTGGTTTGGTTGCATAGGAAAAGGGTTGTGCAAAAAGCTAAAATGTGAACTTGAAGCGGAATCTAATTACCCATATTGCAGTCATAAGTCACTTGTTTACATCCAGCTTTATGTCTGTTACTGAACATGCAGTTTTCAACCTCGCTGACACTTCATTCAGCTTGAGATGTGGATTTGAACCAAATAGCAAAACTTCAGGGACTATCAATAAATCTTATTTTGCATTACTTCCATCTTGCTAATTACCAATACTATTCAGAGACTGTGGGAGGGGACATGGGATTTCATAAGCATACATTAAATAAGCAAGCAGTGAGTGTATTCATTCTCAAAAGCAGGATAATTCACAGTTTAGGATAGTCTGCTGGGATTCTTCTCTCAGGCGTTAACTCATTTTGCCCTTGTTTATTGGGAGTGTTGCTGGAAAGTGCCAGGCAGTCCTGTAAAGTGCCAACAGTTCTGCCCTGGCTAGAGAGAGACTTGCAACCTAGAACTGAGAGGCATAAGATTTAATTGCAAGAATATCTGGATGCAGGCTGAATGACTGCATGAGAGGTGAGCCTGTATGAGGAATAATTTTCCTTGAAAGTGTTTTGCCCTGAATAACTCATACTTTGTTTTAATGATAACTGTCTTGTCACGACTGATACCAGCCTTCAAAGAAACAGACCTTTCCACTATTCCAGTCTTTGTCATCTGTTAACTTTATTGACAAAAGTTTCGTTACCACCTTGATCTTTTACAGAATAGTGAACAGGGTTGGACCAAAAACCAATCTCAGTGCAACTGCTGTACTCCCTTGTAGCTCTCCATTAAAAGCTACAGTTTGAGGTCAGTCAGTGAACCACTTATTTAATCCATTTGGTGAGTAGAATATGAGGCTTTAAGAATTTAGGTACAGTTGAGTCAGAAATCTTGGAGAAGTCCAAGTCTGCTTTATTATCACAGCTGCCTCTATCAATCAGACTTGTAATCCTGCCAAAAAAAGATAAGTGTGGCTTGTTTAAACTGATTTTCCATGAAACATCACAATTGTAGTTCTAGTCTGCAATTCTTTGTTGATAGTTCATGAATAAATACTTTATTATTTTGGCAATTATTAAGACTAGGTTAGCTAGTCCACAGTTCTCTGGAGTCATCCCTAACTCTTCTCAAATTGAAATTATGTTGGCAATCCTGCAACTTTTGGCATTTACAAGGTTGTTTTCCATGATGTATTAAAAAGTTAACAGTCCACTAGTTCCTTTAAAACTCTTTGGTCTCTGTTATTGTGACTTGTCTACATTATCTTCATCTATAAAAAAAAAAAAATTCAATCAACAACTTAGTTGCTTGATGGTAAGTAATCTGATCAAAGCAAGTAGAACCACAACTCTGTTAAACTCTCTGATCTAGCTGTAGCATATAAGGGATGCATATATACATTGGTGTCTTTTGTTTCAAATATTGACAAAAAGTATGTGAAACGTTCCTGCCTTTTCAGCATTTTCCTGTATAGTTTTATTGTCTGTATTTAGCAATGAATGTATGCTTACATATAGGGGTTTTGGTGTTTTTTTTAATATGTTGCTTAGTTATTGTCTGTTGATACTCTGTTTATTCCATTAGTCTCCTCTTATCAGGGTTTTAAACTTTTTTAATATTGCTTTTTTATATTCTTTTAAACAGCAGTATTTTTTGGCCAGCATATCATTCTTTTAAATTATTGTTTGTGTAATTGTGGCTTTTTCAGCATCCACCACAAAGTCCCTGAACAATTTACAATTTTTAAGGATGCTTTCACTGTTAAATCTGATGCTCCTGGCCAGTTATTAGTCTGAGTCTTTTAGGCATAGAGAATAGGTCTTTCTAAAGACCATAGTGTGAAAGGTGTGAAAAAAAAAAAATATATTTATTATATTAATGACTCTTTGAATTCTCCTGGCATTAATCTTGCAGTCATCTGAATTGCAGACCTCTCAAAAACATTTTTAAGTTCCTCTACTTGTAAAGCTCCTGTTGGTTTTAAGATACTTCCATCTCTGAAAGTGTATTTGAAGGATCTGCCTCTAACAAAGCACCTGTGTCAAAGGAAAGGTTTAGTGTGAAAGTAATGTGATCAAGCACTAAGTTGCCTTCACCAACAATTAAGTGTAACAGCACCTAATGGCAGGTTAGGTAGGATCTGCCCTAGGGCAATTTCTACCACTGCTTCTCTGCGGCATCGCTGTCTAACTTAATAAACTTTTCATGCACAAAGTTTCAATTAAAGGGAACGCGCTTTGTATTTAAAATCAAATCAGGCGTGTGTTCTCGATAATCATGTGGTAGCAGAGATGCTATGGTAAGAGTGCTCTGCCTGTTATGAGGCCGATTAGAAAGGACGGCTGACATGTGGCTCTCCCCAGCAGATACAGCATGGCAGCAAAGGATCCTGGTGAAAACCATGCCTAATGCACCAAAAGGACCAGGGTGGATTTGCATCACACTGAGCAAGGTTGACTGACACCTGCCTCACAGTGCCTCCTTCAGCGCCTTAGACAAAATGTTTCTGCCTGAAACCCTGGTGTTTTTTTCAGAGTGAGGGGGAAGAGAGAGCGTGTTAATTATGTGAACATTTTGGAAAATGAGGAAACGACAGCCCTCAGTTTCACTGGCATTCCCAGGGCTAATTTTGAGGCATATTTAGTTATTGTAAAGGTGAGAGGATTTTCATTCCCTTTTATGGCAGAGAGCTAACTTGTTTTCTGGGTTTTTTTTTGTTTTTTTGGTTTTTGTTTTGTTTTGTTTTTTTTTTTTTAGCACCATTCTCTCATTGCCTCCCCTCTCCCCAGCTCGAGTCTGAATCCCCTGTGGGTGTTGCTCTGCTTCAACTGCTCTGAGGCACAGCAGAAATATACCCACTTGAGATGTCTCTGTTTTCTTATTGTAGTCTCTCACCCAAACTCTAATTGCTCTAGGAACACTAATGAGCACGTCATCAGACCTCCCTGTGATAGTGGCAAATGTTATATTCGTTTTATAGACAGGGAATATATCTGAGCAGGTTTACACTGATTTCATTCAAGGAACAACTTTCATTTTCGCTGTTTTTTTGAAATGGGGCCTTTCTTACAGGGTCATCTTTTGCTTATTATAATAAACCCATTTTCAAGAAAATGGGATGCTGTACTGCTTCCAACAAGTTCAGGTACAGACAAATTTGGAAACGGGGATGCTGTCATGCTGACTGTGAGCATGAAGTCAAATGGTGACTAGCTGAAGTAGCGCAAGAGTGCAGAAGGGTGAGTGGGGAGGCAGACCCATGGGATCCTTTCCTCATCACAGTTTTTGTAAAATAAATAAATAAATATATCTTAGTTAAGCAAAAAAGCCTCAAGTGCATTTTGGAGATACCAGGCTGAGAGATTAATAGCAATTAATGGGACCAGGTAGGTTGGAGCTGGCTAATCTGAGCTGAAGCAGCTCATGCTGAAGCCTCTGTGGGATAAATTCCCTGTTTTGGGGAAGGTTCTTTTGCCAGGTGCTCTGCTCCAACACCCAGACCAAAGGCGAGGAGAACACTTTTCATACTTTTTCATGCTTTTATGCTTTTTGATTTGGCAATGTTTCTACCTATGACCATATTTCTGGCAAATTGGAATGCAGGCTCTTTTTGTGTCCTAAGTTGGTAGCAGAGCTCTTCTACAGACATGTTACAGATACTTACCAATTTTGGGGGGGCAATGTGGACCACCAAATATTGCAATACTGGAACTTATAATGGATTCCCTTCTTAATCATTGTTTAAAAACTCCAAAATAAAAAATGTACAAGTGTATCAATACCTTTGTCTAAGCTAAGGCATTAGTAATGTACTCATCAGTTGCATCCCTGAATGTGTGTGAATGCTAGCTGTTCAGTACTGGGACCTATCAAGCCATAGCAGCTACTTCCCCAGGTTGAGAGTAAGGGACTAGGAAGAAGGTTGTTGTGTAACCACAGCTGAAGACTTACAGAGGAGTTTGCTATATCAAAGTCTCTTTGTATACATGTTTGAACAGGAGCTGAGCAGATGTAAACTACACTTTGCAGATTTACTCATTCTCAGCAATGCCTAACTGGGAGAAATGTCCCTCTGTAGCCTCCTCAGTTTCTTCTTGTAATCTTTTAAAAATTTGCAAATAGAGAGAAATTACATCCCCATAACATACTTGGTGAGTCAAACTAATCCCTTGGCAGACAAAGATTTGTCATGTTTTTGACAGCGGTATCATTAGTAGCAACAGTATGAAGGTGTGGGCTTTCTTGTTTTTCCTTTTCTGTGTTTTTGCCCTGACCCCAACCTGCAGACTGGCCAGTTACCCACCCTGTACACTTTTCTTCTGTAACCCTGGGATATGCAAAGAGTTCAAACCAAACAGTTCAGCTCCTTCGACATTTCTGAGGGTATATATCTGTGTTGCTTCTTACCAAAAACCTTCAACATTTTTTGGAAGGACTCCTCTTGACTGAAGGCCTCAAGAGCCCAATCTTCAAGATGATTCCTTATGGAAGTCCTTCAGCATCCCAGGAAAGACTTCTTACAAATGTCCTGTCATCACTTCAGATTCAGTTCTGACAAGAAGCCACAAGGGTCCCATTCATAAAAGCCTTGCACATCATATTATATGCCCACAGTTACTGTAGACATTTCTGGGCTGCAATAAACTTGTGTGACAGAAACCATTCTTTCTTTTTACAGGTGACATCCTCAAATTGCCGGGGCCTATTCTCCGTTGCTTTGCACCTTAGCTGGTCTTATCCAGTTATGCAAACTCCTACCAGATTGGAACAGTAGCATTTCATTCTCCTGCCCAGGAGAGTTAGTGTCGGCAGAAGTGAAAGGCAATGGAGAATTGAGTTATACAGCTTCTCTCTTCTCCCAAAGTGAGCATTTCAAACTTGTTCGTTCCAGACATAAATGAAGGTGTGGGATTTGAAGATGACTTGGATAAATGCTTTACATTGTGTGTGACCTCTAAAAATGAAGGGACAAACTTGGTGCAATGTTGCAATTTGCAGAACAGTAATTAGCAGGGGAAGGGTCAACCTGTTTGTCAAAAGTACAAAATTAGATTAGAGGAGGCATTTTGGCCATGGGGCCTTCCTTAGGCTAAAGAAGAACAGGATGTTGTTTAGTTTTGCTGTGTCCTAGTTTCACCATGCCCTGAGGAAGACCCCCAAGGCTGAAACCTTATTTCTAATTGTTTTATAAATGACTTTTTCTTCCCTTTTTGGCATTCAGTATGACACCAATTTTGAACAGGAGTGTTTATGTTGGACAGACACTTCCTGAACAAATGAAGAATCTTATTCAATATTTAAATAGTCACTAATTTGTTGACGCTTTCCTAGTTTTCTTCCATATTCTGTTTTCTTGCTAGGCCAAGTGTATGGCTTATCTCACGTCTTAAGTGGTCTGTATGGATATCTTGCCCAGAAAGACTAAAAATTCCAAAGAAATATAAGAAGAAATACTGTGTGTCTTTCAAAATGTGTTTTGTTCAGATATCTGCCCTCAGAAATTTCCAGGGAACTGCTGAAGTCTAAATCAATGCTGTGCAGGAGATGAGCACTTCCATCCTTATTTCAGAAATAAGGTGATCAAGGCAAGCCTAACTAAGGCCAGCGTCTCAGCTTTGGATGCTCTAATAGTCTAGTGGTTGGTTTGTTAGCGGTCTTTCTATCAGAGAGTACGAGCGCCCTTTGTGCCTGCTGGGCTAAATTAGTTATTTGGAAAACCCAACCTGTTACTAGCACCTATGTGGCTTTTAGTGCTTTTTTTTAAGATGCCTATGCAGGAGGCATAGGGGTCTGATTATACTGATAGGTAAGGTGAGGTTTAATTTTTCTAACTATTAATATTAAACCATGACTGATAACTGTTCTTGTGCAGTAAATTGCTTAAGATATTTTGTAGGAGAGTCTTAGTTCTCATGAGAAACTGAAGAGCTTGAGAAGCTGAAACATCCAGGATTTCTAAATCTGTGCTGCAACTTTTGAAATAAACTCACTAACTTCAGAATCTGGTGACAGGCAAAAGATCTAGAGATTTTGAATATGTGGGAGGACAATTCTCTCATTTCTTGTGAAGAAGTTGAGAAAAAATACAAACTTGTGATTGGCAAAAGACATAGGCATAGTTGCATCGATAACTTGCTTATCAAAACCAAACTTTTTATACTTTGAGTGAGATAATTGTTATATGTAACTTGAATTAGCACTCCTAACATACTTTGACATACATTTATGAAAGATTTTTTTTCTTGCATAGTATTAAGTATGGAGCACAATAACATACACAGGAAAACTGGTTTTGTCTAACATATTCCTAAAATAAAATAAAATAAATCATTAGTTTAGAAACATCAGTGTTGATGACTGAAAAACAAAGAGTTGGACTGCAACTGTAGCTTTTTAAAATTGTACATAAAGAGACCTGGTTTTGCTATAATTATATAATGTGTAGTTTCAACATATATAATAAAACTAGTCATCTAAAACATATTAAATTAATTTCTAACAAACTGTGAGATAGTAGCTTAATATCTTAGACTATTTTAAATAGTATATGTTTCTGGAAGATCTACAACTTCTGAGTGAGAATTTTGTGTTTTCTGTATACTTTGATCTTCTGTTCCTGAAAGGTCTTTTTCCAAATACTTAAGACCTCAGTAACTGTCATGATTTGAATTGCTAGGATGTCACCTGATTAATGGTTATTAAAATGTCTCTTTTTTTTCACTCTGCCTTTACAAACTGTTTTGTGAGTATTTGACAATTTTATTAATTTTTTTCTTTTATGTATTTTCTAAACGGCCTGTGTTGATGTTTGACCTACAGCTAGTCTCAGGTTAGGTTTTTGTGACATTGGTCACATTGGCTGTGTGAGGTAGCCCGCCTATGCAACAACACCTAGGAAAGTGAAATTTTTGGGGAAAGCACTTGACCACTAACTACCTCTTCCTCCTTTGGCTATAACTGGCCATACTGAATGGAAACCCCTTTTCTCAGACTGGAATTTTTAGAATTAGATGTCTCATAATTGTAGTATCATACTGACTCTAGAAATATGCTTGGATTTTACACTTCAGTTCTAATCTTTTTAAGCAGCTACTGGCTTCAGGTGGCTATTTCTGACTGCCAGCTGATAATCCTTTTAGAGATTAAGGTATGCATCTTTCAAAAAGTGTTGATTAACAGTTTTTGTGTAGGCACTACTTCAATGGGACTTTTCCCTGATGAAAGGCAGCATGGGCAGACCCCTTCATAAGATTTATTAAGTAATGTGCAAAAATTGCTGCCACAATTACAAGCTGAAATACAAAATAAGACAAAGTAAAAGCCAAAGCCAACATGAACTGATGATACATCAAATAAAAATGTCTTGCGCATTGCCCAGAATGTCAGGCTGTCCTTTGGGAAGAATGACTTCCACAGGGGCAAGAGGCCTGTGGGTGAAAGCTAGCCTGCCAGCTCTCTGTATACTTATAGCAGATATTTATAGCATGCTTAGAAATGTAAATAGAGGGCATATGAAAATGCTGAGTATAAAACATTATCAAAGATGACATGAATCCTGGTGCTTAATGAATCTAAGAAACCAGCTTTACAATTTTTTTTTAAAAGTGTATGTTATCATATGCATAGATGTCTAATAAGTGGGAAGAAACTCAAAATGTTGCCTCAAGCTATTGTGGCAGATCTGTTTGGACTGATGCAGCCAAATAAGCACAAGAGGGTTTGGAGGTGAGGGATTGGTTTTTTTAATGGGTTTTGCATTTTATTCAGAAACATACCCAAAGGCATCACTGACTTTAAGGCTCAGAGGGGTCATTAGACTGTATTATCTGATTCCTGTGTAACTGGGACCATATAAAAGCATCTAATTCCTTCATTTTAGAGAGAGAGAGAGGGAGGTTTGAAACTTAGATGTCAGGATCACCCAGCCCTTCCCTACATTGCTCAGAGGGATGGAGGTCTGGCTTTGCCCCAGTATAGAAAATGTCAAGTACTATTATACAATTTATTTTGGGGTTTCTTTTCTGGCTGTTACTGGTTTGGGATGACTTTGGTGAGAGGTTTTCTTCAGAGTGATAGCAAAAGGGTCATAACACAAATAATAGATTTAAATCAAAGGGGAAACCTAATCTGAACATCAGGGAAAAGCTGCTGGCACTGTACCTTACTAGCTGGCCAAAAGGTCTCCATGAGGAAGCCACGGAGTCCCCATTTCTTGAGGTACTGATAAGCAGATTGGACAGTGTACGGCCAGAAACAATACTGTAGTTGTAGAAAATACCCCAAACAAGCTTGTCTGGGGCCAAAAACCTTAAGGGGCCTGCATGTGGTGAAGCAATCCAGGTTTATGAACTGACAAGCTGATTTGACACCTGCAGAACCAGTGAGCCATGCTTAAGCAAGATGGTGTCTGCTGGTCACGTTAGCTCTCTTGACTGGACTATGGGGTCAGGGAGAAGGTATGTTTGCTTTATAACCAACCCTCAAACAAATTAGGAGACATAAGTGAGGGGATGAGCATAAACAGTGTTAGGAAAGAGGTGGTGCTCCCACGTTGGAGTAAGGGAGTGACACGACTAATCAAGATCCTGTGGCACAGATGTTTCTTTTCCTAATGAACTCTTAGATGTTACAGCCATCTAATGGCACAAGAGGTCTGTGCTGTACGTAGTCAGCCCTTCATTTCTAGTGCTGTGGTACTGTAATAAGTGGATTTAGGTGTTTCCTTGCTGCGTGTCAGGCATGTTTGGGGGTCCTGGTTACAAAGTTGGAGCCTTTCACTGGGGGATGAAGCCCCCAAAGGGAGTGGGTTTCCCTTCCCTCCCCTGGGAGGAGAAGGGGGGTCATGGACACCGAAAGAGGCAATAGCTGAAACACTGGTGTGGGCCTGATTGCCAGGAAGGAAAGCCAGATGCTGCGTGTGCAGGTAAAGTTATAAAACACATTTTCCTGACCGCCGCCTTCCTTTTAATCCATTATGTTTCTGGTGGCTGGAATTAGAGAGCTCAAACTGCTGAAAGACCCAGTCTCTTGGAGAACGACTCAGTGGTCTCAAAACTCCTAATCCCCTCAGGGTTGGAGCAGGTGCTAAGGATTTATCAGCTGTGGGAAGGAAATGTTTGATCTAATGGCCTTCTGTCAGGCCCAGATGGTCCCATGGGGCCTCTAGCTGTCTGCCCCCAGTCAGGAGCATGGGGCTTCATTTTATCTCTGCCACCAGGCCTCCGCTGGGCTGCGGCGGCTGCTGTGCCCACTCTGGTTCCCTGGCATGCCTGAATATCCCAGGTTTCCCGGGTAGCCATCAGGGCGGATTTGCCACCTTGCTGCTGACAGCGCCGTCTGTGGGCCCGGCTGTCCCCCCCTGCCCTGCTTGCCGGGGCAGGGCTGTGCCCTGAGGGTGAGGGCCCAGCCCAGGTGAGGGCTCTCGGCTCCTGCTCAGCAGAGCTCAGGCCTGTGCCGATGTGGAGCCCCAGGTCCGGTTGGGTGCACGGATGGAAGCTCTCGGGAGGCTGGGGGGTGTGCCCTCGGGCCTATCCCTGCCTGTCAGTGCTAACTTGCCCCCGGGGAGCAGTGAGGAGATGGGGATGTGAAGACTGGGTGTACTGGGGACTTCTCTTGAAGGGAAGTAGGCACCGGACTGCCATGGCCTCAGGAACTGGCAGCTCCCCAAGAGGAAGGATCCATCAGCCTCTCCGTGTGCTTGCCTCGACTGCAGCAGGTGCGGTTTTCTCCTATATACATCCCAAAGTCTTTTATACGTTTGAAAATATGGTACTTGGTGGTATTTGTAATTAATCCGAGCAATGTCAGCACAGCTCCTAGGTATGTGCTGCTGCGACCAAGCAGTAGTCACTGGCGCACGCTGACACCAGATTTGAGCCCAACCTTCATTTGTATCAAGTGTGAAAAGTCGAGACTAATCTCTGCCTCAAACCATCCTCTTCTTTTTTTTTTTTTTTTTTTTTTTTTCCTCCTGTTTGTTGAACACCTGACCTAATACAGTCATAGTCCAGGAGTAGGGTCTGTGTGTGCTACAGGTGTGTAGAGGGAAATAATAACTTGTTAACTTTTGAGATAAGATTCAGGATGGGGAAAAGTAAATAAGTTTACTAATGTTGAGGCACAAATATATTGTGCATAGTGGAGAGAGGGGAACTGCAGTGCATGGTGGGAAAAGTAGTTGCATTGAGGACTGCAGCCTCTTGGGGAAAAAAAGTGGGGATTTAGGCACCTGAGCTACTGTTCTTGAGAAGCTTTGCAGCATTGCAGGAGGTGTAACTCAATATTGAACTGACTCTTTAGCAAATCGCTCTGCTTTGCTAGAATATACTGAAATGTTTTAGCTTGCATCAAACTGATGGAAAACAAAATGCTTCCTTCCCCCTGCCTTCCATGCACGTGGAAATCTTCAATTTGGCTGAAATTGCTGGGGGGAGGGGGCAGGGCAGGGATGTAGAAAAATTGCTTTTTAATGCAAGATTCCTCAGCTGTCAAATTGTTATAGCCAAATACCTAAGCTATGCAAAGGAAATGGAGGATAGATCTGTGTATCTGTTTGGATAATCTCAGTAAGAAGAGTGGGGTTTGTTTTGAAGGCTGAAGGGAAGATGTTTGGGCCACTGGCCAAAAATAATAGAAGAGTTCATATTTTTCCAGGTTTGTGAAAAATGAAAAATTTCATGCTTCTGCCTCAATTTATTTTTGTTGCTATTCATCACTAAAGCAAAAAGTGCTATTTACTGCCTGAGAGTGTTTTTCCTGCCGATATGGCATAATGTCTTTACCAAAAAGTTTAGCATCTGTGAGTTAAAAATGCATATGAGGATTTACTTTTTGTTCCTTCAGTGAATGCTGCTGTTGTTCTTATCTGAAAAACTGCTTTTTGCATTGACAGAAATGGTGAAAAATGACTCAATTTCAGATTATTTACACAAACTTGCTTTAGTTCCACACTTCACTTACAAACATAGATCACAGTACCACAGTATTTAAGCTCAGGCTTAATTTTACACTTGTGAATAGCTTTATTGACTTCAGGGAGCTAGTTGTGTAGAAGGCTTCGTGTTTAGCAGATTGGGTTACAGAAAGGTGGAGTGGTCTTGCCTGGAAAGCCCTGGACTGGCTTCGAACTCACAGCTTGGATCTGCAACAGGCTTCCTTTATAATCTTAAATTAATTATTCTGTGTGACTTGCTTCCCATTTCCACCTTGGTTCCCAGTTTCTTCTCTCTCATTTCTGGTCTTTTACCTATTCTGATCATAAATTCTTTAAGATGGGAATTTTCTTGGTGACTAATATCTGACACTTCAGGTATTGAGTGTATATAGATGCACCACAATGAAAGGTGGTCTGTCTCTGTATATCCCTGTTCTATTCCATTTCTTTTCCATGTGGAGTGTGTGTGTCTCCACTTTGAAGAGCTAGTGAGGCTTGCTAGTACATATGGGCTCATTCCCTCTTTCAGGTATAAATATGATGCAGTGCCTGGTGCAGTGGCACCCTGCTCCCCTCTGGAACACAGATATGCTTTTTATTTCCCGTCTGTGAATGTCATTAACAGAGCTCTGGTTTTATTTTTATTAATTACCAAATTTAGAAAATTAAAGATTTAATAAAATCATAAATCTAGGTCAAATTGAGCTTGAAATACTGAAGTGCTTCTGTAACGCATTCATCCACATGATCTTTTCTATTAATCCAACAAATGTCTTCTTTCAGTAAGCAATTCTGGTTTTTTCACCCTCATCCACAATAAGCACCTACATTTGTTTCTTCTTTTTCTTCTAGCCTAAAGATAATTCATTAAAGTAGCTCTCCCTCCCCCTTTTTTTGATCCACCTCTCCACCTCCTAACACCCCCCTAAAAAACACCATCAATATTTCATAAACTTACAGTGACAAATGTATTTTAATGTGGTCCACAGAGAACCCGAGATTGATTGGCCTCTCAGAAATATGACACGTTTCAAAGCAGGATATTCATGGAGTGTTTTAGTGCCTACATTAGTCAGAGAGAAGCAGCACCTAAATTTATCATAGTTATGGCTTTCTCGGTATCCATTTTCTTTTAGCCACTGACAGCAAGTATCTGAATGGTCCCTATTGATTGGCTTTGTGGTTCTGTCTTTAAAATGCATTGGCTGTGGGGGTTTTCAGATCAAATTAAGTCTTGGCTTCCTGGAGTTTGTGCATATCTACAGCGCAAGTGCGGACAAAGCTGGCTTCATTCATGCTGATTTTCATTCACAAGGGCATACATGTATGGGAAGGGAAAACTGAAATCTCCACTGATTGTGGGTGAACTGAGCACTCTTCTTTGAAAGCAAGTATTCTGTAATCCCAAAAGGAAGCAGCAAGGAAGGATGGGGGACGGGAAGCACCTACTGCCGCTGCTTGGGTGCAAATGGACCGGATGGGTGTTCCTGCACTGATAGTGCATGGCAGGAACCAGGGCCAGGGCTTGGGAGAAAGCTGAGACGTCTTCACATCTTCAGCACTGCTTGGAATCCCTAATCACAAGGAGCGTTATCTGATGGGCTGTGCAAATAGTCTGTGCTGTTCTTGTCTTGCTCTGAACAGGAGACCTGGGTGTCATTTGATATCCTGTCTGCAGTATTACATCCTTCATACAGACAATCCCAGTACCATATAGAGGTGTGAGTGAATTTTCAGTGTGGTGACCAAACTTGAAGATTACAAAGAAGATTGTTTTCATGCCAAAATAGGTCATTAAATTATTTTGAATGTTGAGCTGAAGAAAATACTTTGTTTATGCAGTTTTAATTTAACTCTGTACATTTCAATTACATACTTTTGTTGTGTAATGTATCTAGAAAGTTTTAAAAGTTATGGCCTATTACCACCACCTTTTTTTTTCTTCTTCTTTTTTTTCCCTCCAAATGTATTGATCATATTTATGAAAAGCTTTGAATAACTCAAAGATGAGTTCTATGAATCTGCTTTGGATTGCTTACTAATACCCTTTTTCTTGATATGAATTGCAAGGCTGGGGCAGAGCAAATGTGCATGATAAACTGCACTCTTTAATTTACAGAATAGTCCTTCAGGCATCTTGTTGGATGAGGTACTTTGTGTGCTTGAACCATTTAAAATTCCTACTTTCTCCACTCCTACCCCCTCCCCACCCCCAATATCGTTTATCAGTGTCATCAATCTAATGCTCCTCATGAGTGCAAAACCCATTTTTAAAAAGCAAGCAAAATAAATTAGCTCTTGGGTTATGCCTCAGCACGCGGTTCAACTTGGCTTCAGATTTTACTCCAGTCTTTTGTACATTCCTGTAGTAAAACACAGGAGTTTCAGCAGTGACTGAATGTAGGTGGAAAATTAGAATAATTGGTTTTATTAGGAGGACAGAGAGATGGCTTTTTCAGAGTTCATAGATTCATGGAGTTTGAGGCCAAGAGGGACCCCTAGACTGTCGCTCTGACTGTGTATTGTAGGCCATTGCATTTCACCTGGTCACCACAGTATTGATTCCAATAACTTTTGTGCTTAACTACAGTGTAACTTGTGTCTGCCTGAAACAGGTATTCTAGACAGCATCCGTTTCTTAATTTGAATGTATCAAAAGCTGGAGAATACCCCACAATGTAAAAAAGAAAAAACAAAAAAGGAAGAAAAAAAAAAAGTGTCTGGTTTTTAATTTAAATCAGTTTGGTTTCAGTTTCCAGCCATTAGTTTTTGTTATGCCTCTCTCAGATAGATTAATGAGCTGTTTAATACCCTTTGTTTTTTCCCCATGAAGGTACTTATACACTAATCAAATTACCGCTCAGTCTTTGTTGATAGGCTAAATAGATTGAGCTCTTTCAGCTCTCATTGAGATCTCAGTTATTGCCCCCCCCCCCCCCCCCCCCCCCAGTTGCTCAGGTCTTTGTTTTTTCTCAACGCTTTAAAAAGTTGCAACACTGCAACTGAGCTTTGTATGCCTTTTACTGGTCTTGCCAATGTCATAAATAAAAGCATAATCACTTCATCAATCCTGCTTACTACTCCTCTTGTTTATACCTCTAAAACCAACATTAGCCATTTCTGTCACAACATTGTGCTGGGAGCTTATGTTGAGTTGCTTGTTCAGTAAATCTTTTTCAAAGTAATTTATTTGCAGGGTAGAGGTCCTCCATTAGCACAGAAGGATGGCATTTCTTTCTTTTTCATTTTACAGAGTTTTCACTTCTGGGTTGCATTAGGAATGTATCTGGCTGATACATTCTGACTTGCTTACCACCACCTTGGGCTCAGCATAGGAGAAACCAAAAGCATCTGGACAGGTATACAGATGTGCTTTCCCTGGAGTTGACAGATATCAACGTGATCCCTAGAGTTCCCAAAACTACTGCCAGTTGGTAGAGGATGGTACTCCCACCTATTTTGTGCTATGATGCAGTCTCTTTGGTTTAAAAAAGAAAACCAAAAAACCAAAACACAACAAAACATCAAACCAAACCAAACCCAAAAGTCAGAGGTCTGTTAGTATGTAGATGGGATGGATGTGAGGGTAGAGCAGCTGTAACCAGCACCCCATGATAGGGCCATATGGACTCTCCTTTGTCCAGCTGACTTTGACTGACTTGCCTTAATGACAGTTCAGTGGGGAGAGCTGCATTTTGTGCAGTCCAATTATTTATATACACTTCACTTAGTATTTAAAGAAAAGACAGTTAAAGGGTAAGTCTGACTTACGGTAATGCTGAATGTGATAATTATACTTCCCTCCTAAAGGAATCCACGCTGAGACTAACATATGCTTTCTTCCTCCAGGATAGACTATTCTGTTAGTCTCTTTTTAAATAAATGAATAGAGCTGGCTGAGAGGATCTGCAAGAAGGATTCTGCAAATAGTCTTGCAGGCTCCAAGAGTCTGTGCAGTTGGACTGTGATTTGTTCCTCTGTATTTACTCTTTACAAATTAATTTTATTTGTATTGGGGATTTACCCAGAAGTCTTAATTAGGATGAAAATTATTGTGTGAAGAGAGATGCAACCACAGACACCAAATTGAGATCAAATAATTAGTTGACAAGTGATTGTTAGCATCTAGTTTCTCTTCAGGGATGACAGAGTGGGGTTTTTGCTGGACAGTAGGCGCATGGTGATGTCTGACACCTGGACTCTTGAGGAAATGTCAGGTTGGACACCCCCCCACCACAGGAATAGAAGCATCCAAAATTGCTTACCTTAATGCCATGTTATCTCTTCTGGAAAAGATTAAAATAGAATTTTGTTGATGCAGGTTCTTAGGTGGCTCTTGTACGTACAAAGACATATTTTTGTGTGCCAGCAATGGCTATTCATGAACAAACATGAGTGTTTTCCGCTCATCAGACGCTGGTTGTAATTCTCCTGCTGACCACGTTCCAGTGGAAGCAGGGAGGATGCAAGCTGTGTGTCACATGTAACGCTAGGTGTAGATAATGAAAACTGTTCCTAAACATGAAGTGACCTGCCAAGGATTGCTCCAAATCACCTGAGAACTGTTGTAAAATGAGAGCTGAGGAACAGGGGGAAATGTCTGCAGGTTACTTGTCAATACTACATAGGGCCACGTTTGGATTTTTTCCCCCCAGTGATTCAAGTTGGTCCATAGATTACTACAAATACTTCCCTTTCATGGAAATGGCATGAAACGAATACTTTCTGAAAATGCAGCACTTGCTGCAGAATTCAAACCAGTTACATTTCATAGGACACTGCAAAAACCAGCCAAAATAAAACTGGACGACTTAGTAGCTGTGTAAGTAGCACAGTAATGCACAATATCTCATACAGATGGTTTTATGCAAATGAAGGGGGGGGGGGAATCTGTGGAGGCAGCAGGCGTGCTGCATTGTTGTGGTGTTTTGTTTCCCTTTTTTTGCTATTGTACTACCGTGAATGAATCTTTGGTGTATTCTGTTTCAGGGACTGTTCATTTTTTTTTCCTCCCCATTGAAAGTAATAGCCCTGGGAAGCTTTTGCTGTGTTTTAGAAGAGAAACTGTGGTAAGGAATCAGTCTATAACGCAAACATTTTACTTGAGCTGGCTGGGAAAAATAACCCACTCTGTCTGGTGAAGCATCCTGGGTTTGTGAGGTGTGTCTAGCATTTACAAGAGGTGATATAAGATGCTTGGAGGACAGACAGGCATCAGACGTCACTCCTTCGGTGGTGAATTCTTTTCCAAATTTTGCGTGACATGTCTGATTGAAATCGCTTGTTTCCTTACAGGTAGAATGATGCTAGTTTTCTTTTCACCCTGTATTTATTTTTTTGTAAGGTAACAAGGTAGCCTGTGCACTTTCATATATGAGTCGTCTTCAACAGAAGAAAGAAAAAATGCAGTAAATGAATTGACACCTCAGCTCAGATGAGGATCTAGCCTGTCACCAAACTCTCTGATGCTGACAATTTGCGCAAGATGGCTGGGGTACAGTTGCACAAGAAAATACTTTGAACACATACTTGACTGGCTAAAATTTGCACCAGGATGCTTATTGTTTTTGTTTTAAGTGTGCAAGTTGGTGATGTGCCTAGCTTACTCTTGGTAAGATTTATTTCATTGCAGAAACCCTGCATGTGACCCAATTCTCCATTTTTAAACTTCAGATCACTTCTCAGTTATTGACTCAATTTACTCATAACTGCTCTTTGCTTTCCAAGCTATATAATTTGAAGTAAACAGAAAACAGTTTGTTTACACTGATAATTTAGAATAGCTTAGGGTTTTTTTCCCTTTCTGCATCCAAATGAAATGTCACATTGGAAAGGGTGGTTTTGTTTTGTTTTTTTGAAAGCAGAAGTTCAACTGATCAGGTCAGTTTGTGTTGATAAACTTGAAAGATGCAATTTTATGTACACTTATTTCAGAATTAAAAACCTTGCTTTTCTCAAGACAAATCAACTTTAAACCATAATACAGTGGTTTGGGTTTTTGTTTTCAACTTTTTCTGTTCTTTTTCAAGTGGGAATTCTGAAAGGACTCTTTAGGGGTTGTTTACATTCAGTGGCTACTCTGAAAATAATTGTTTTGGTAAATACAGTTGGTTCTCAGAAATTTCTCTTTTGTGATGGAAAACTTTTGATTGAAAATTCTTGATCAACAGTCCCTATCAACTTATGAATAGATTAAGTTAGCTAAGAAAAATATTGATCTCTTCTGCATCTCTCTTTAACGGTCAAAACTTTATCTGATAGATCTTGGGTTTGATGCTGCTCCCATAAATATTTTTTGCATAGATTGCAAAGTGTTAAGGAGGATTAAATAGTTTTTGCTTATTACTGGCTGGGCCACGCTTTACTTACACAGTTGGCAGCTGCTTTGTCTCTCATTTGTATGCTCTTTACAATTTGTAGAGCACAGCAGACTAGGTTTAAAGAGATAGCTTATTAATATAGGAAAGCAAAAGCTTTCTGGCAGCAGTTTGAACTTGCATAAGAATGGTGGTGGATGTTTCGGAAAAACAATGCTCTTAACGGGGAAAAAAATGAATTAAAAGAACACTTAAATGTAATATCTTTTGGGGAGACTGGAAAGAGGTTCACGTAGGAATACCCAGCAATCTCAAACATTAAGCCCATCTTTTTAGTACAGACATGTTCTCTGTTAAACCTCTCTTGTGAATAATTAAATAGTTGTGCTTATGCAATGAAAACATCACACATATACAATTTCATTAAAACCATGGCAGACTTTTTTCCATTTCTCATTTGCAAGGCGGATGTGTTTTATTTTAGTGCTGTTTGCCACAGATAATATGGCGATAAAGTGTGTTCATGTACAGAGATGGATTTGTTGATAATTAGGGAGGAGAAATAAGAAAGGGAAAAGGAAAATTTCTGGATGTAGAAAACCAGCAAAAACTGTTAGTATCAATTACATTAGGGAGCTTGATTACACAGAGGGGTGAAGCTCTTGGGGAGCTGCAGTAAGCTTACAGGTGTTCAGGGCAAGAATAGATTTTAGAGTATTATCCTTTGATGAACTAAATAGTTTTGAGTACTTCTAAAAATAGCTGTCAAGGAAGCTGATGTGTCCTTACATATTTCAGCTTGACATAATATTCTGTAACCTGATACAAAATTTTCTTATTTGATATATCAATACAGACTGACACCATGCTGTAGAACGTGAGCGGGTTTGAGCTGTAGTTCTTGCATCTTTCTCCAGGATTCATGTATTCTGCTTTAAGTAGCTAGTGTGAAACTCAACCCAGTTGGTAGAAACCCCAATAATCCCATCAGTCTCACTTAGTGCATGAGCTGTATCAGTGTCAGAACTGTAAAACTGAGTTAAAGGTACAAGTCATGTATAAATAGCTCAGCATACAGGGAACTTTCTTAGAGAAATATACAGGAAAATTTTTGGTTCCTGTCTTGATTTAATGAAAAATCCAATTTATCTTTGTTGCCTAAGATGGTGGGGGGGGTGGGGGGGGATGTGTGGGGGATGTGTGTGTCCTATTTGGGATTTTGTACTTTTATGTTTGGTTTGTTTTTTGAAAAAAAGGTACACCCCCACCCCGGCACTGGTGAAAAGCAGGATGTTTGTTCTTGGAGGCAGAAGAACACCATTTGACTGTTGGAGCACAAAAGCTGCAGTGGTTCATGAGCATTTCCTCTCATGTCGTCTTTGTTTTTAATTCTGATTCTTCCATTTCTTTGTTTCTCAATGCAAACTTTTAAGCCTCTTCTTACAGTTTGATTAAAAGCATGCGTATATCAATATGTGGTTTTCCACTAACTTAAACAGACTCTGGGGCATAATTCATGCACTAGGACTGAAGTAGGTAGACTGTGTGTGCACGTTGGGTGTACAGCGAAATGGTTGACACTGAGCTTTTTTAAGAAACTTTGCATCATTGACACATTAGCTAGGAAAGCACTAATGTCAATGAGTAGCCTAATGTGACCCAACTTTTTACAAATTATTTTTTGTTGCTTGTAACTCCTTAATTCCTCAAATACTCTGAATTAGTCTGAAACTCCTAAACCTGTTAAATCACTTTCTGGAAAATTATATCACTGCTAGAAGTGCTACTATTATGTGTTTCTTACCTTCTTTGTTCTGTGTGGTTTAGAGCAAGGCAGGCTTTATTAGGGCAGGTGATACATTCTTAGTAGAGTGTCTGATATAGTGGGTGCTGGGGATAAACAGCTGCAGTTTTGAACAGAAGGTCCCAAACTTGACTGTTTTCCCCTTTGCTTCTATCAGTTGCTCCACCTGGAACCTTGTCTAGCGCTTATGTTCAGACCATCATTGCTATAATAATGCTGCTGGTAGTGAATAAACCATCAGTTCAAAATTCTGCATATGAGAGAGTGTGATTAACTCCTGCCTAGATTTTTGTTGTTGTTGTTCCCTGTGAAAATATGAAACAGGTTTTAAATTGCAGCTGATGTTGTAAATGTCGAGGGAATAATGGAGCAGCTAACACTGCCAGCCTGCACTCTGTGGGGATCACTTTGTGAGCTAGAGACTGGTATGTGAAGTGATGCTCAAATATTTCCAGGTTGCATATCTATAAAGCTCTAGTCCGAAATATACCCTCCTGCACTATCTTTTTTTTCTCAAGAAAAAACAGTATCATTATACCAAAACACATCCCCTTACTACCAAAGCCTCTACAAAAGATAGATACTACTTTAAAAAAAAAAAAAAAAAAAAAAAAATCAACTTTGTTAATTCCTAATATCTGTTACTTACAAGGTGTGAAAAGGTCCTTATTCACGTAACAGATGAAGTGATGATATTGGGACACTCTTCCAGATGGCAATGTTTCTCTCTTCTCTTTGCAAGAAACTTGGTTCAAGGAATGTGGGGAGTGAGGAGAAATGACATAGGTTGGAGCATTTTTAATCTGCATATGCTTGTGTGTTTGTTCTCTCTCTCCCCATGTCAGGCCTTCAGTGGGTAAGGAAGCATGACAGAGATGTGTTAAATGTCAGTCATCCCCAGAGCTTCCAACAATGAACAAGGATTAAACAAGAAGCTGTGGAAGAGGAAAAGAAATCCTTGTGCAGGTTTTAATAATTCATAAACGTTGCATCTATTTTACTATTCTCTGCATTTAAAAACAAGGCCCAAACTATGCCTGCAAGCATAACTTTCCCTTTACAGTAAAAGAGATTGAATTCATTATGGCTAAATTCTGGTTATATCAGTTATTTATTTATTTTCTTTTTTGGGTGATGGCTATCTTGCATGTAGGGATGGACCAAACAGAGAACCGTATGTCCAAACTATTCTAAATTTAAAGGCTTTCATAAAGTTGAAATCTAGATAGAATCTACCCTGAACCCAAAATGATGACAAATTGCATACCTTCAGTATTCTGTAGCTTTGCCAATCTTCATTTTAATATATGGACCGAACTATAATTACTTAGCAGTAAACTCAGCGGTGTCCAATGTACTCCTGAGGCAATGTCCAGGATGAAAGAGAAAGATTAGAATTAATTTTTTGAGGTCAGTGGGATTAAGTGAATGTTGGAAGAGTGTGAAAGGAGGGTTTGTTTTCCCTCTCATCATCTGATACAGCACAAATATCTTTTACTTTTGGAACTGGAACATAGAGGTCTCAGTCTTGGTGGTATTTTTGGTCTTAATGTCAAAACAGCTTTCCAGTGCTCTTGGTGTTCCCCATAAGAACCCCAGGCAACTGCTGAGTTGAGTAATTGGACTGAATTGAATCCTGTTCATGTACTGATTCAGCAGCTGAGAGCACGAGAAGTGCCAATAAAGGTAATTGACTAAAGGCAAGCCTAATGATTGTGTAGAACAGTGACACCCTCTCTGGCTTCCAGAGATGGGACTGTATCACCTGAGCTGTGACTGCAGATCCACACCAAAGTCTGTCCCTTTCTCCATTTGCATCCCTTTGTTTGTCTAGTGCCCTCCTTCCTTGCAATGCAGGTAACAGCAAGGGCCAAGCCTTTTAAAGTTATGTCTGTCATTTCAATAATGTAGTAACAGAAGCAGGCCACCACCCAACCTAACAAACAGAAATGTGTTCAGGTTACAGCGTCGGATGCATAGCTCTGTGTTGGAGCTGCTCATCCAGGTTTACATCATTTTATTGTGGTTTTCTTTTTTTTTTGTTGTTGTTTGTTTTTTAAGCTATGGATCTAGCCCCTGGCTTTCACCTTTCTGAGGTGTAGTGTCCTGAAATGGAAGGATGCCAATGCTAGTCATCTATCTAGCTGTCTATCTGACAAGATAAAAAAAATCCAGTCTTTTAAAGCTAGCTCTTAATTGTGACTTTTTAAATAATGCTATTGCTCTTTGACATTTAACTGCTGCTATCATGTGGATCATGAAAACAGTTCACTTTTAACTGCTCAGCAGTGGAAACTCCTTGCAAAGTAAACCAGCTTTGATGAGCTGGGATTTATGACCAGGAATGTTCCAGCCTGTCGAGGTAGCTGCCTCACTTATCAAGAGATCTCTGTGAAACCTTAAGGTAAGTGTCACAGTTTGGGGTAGTGTAGCCCCTTTATATTTTAAATGTGATTGTATAAATTGCTTTAAGACGAGTAGTTATTTGTAGTTGCATTACTGTAGGCAAGTGGGACAAATGTCTTCACTTGTCAAGATCATTCAGGGCCTTAAAAAATAGATCTTGTTCCAGTGTGTAAAGAGAGAGTGTTAGGTACAACACCTCTCAAAAGCTGCAGTAAGACCTTTAATTTCCACTTGAGCAAATCTCTGACACTAGCCAAGAGGAGTCACTTGAATCACTTGCTCTAAGGATGTTTCTGCCTTGCTACTGACCTGCCCTGAGATCTAAAATCTGATTGTATGAAAAGTATGATAATAGTTTTTTTTTTTTTTTTTTTGCATCTTGATTGTAGGAACTGGCTTAAAAAGCTTCTTATCTGGGATAAGTACAATGAATTTTAGTGGTATTCTTAAGAAAAAGCAGACGGCATTCATCTGGGCAGAGCTGGAAAAGTAATAAGGAGGTGCTCTTCACTTCTGCTCCCCTCCCTCCCCATGAAAGGTTCTGAAAACCAAATAAACAAATGCCAAACAACTGAGTAGAAATGAGGATAACTCTGTTTTCCTACTAGCATTTCTGATAACTGACTTGCAAAATGTTTTAAAAAATTAGGACTGCTGTGTTGTTTCAGTCTTCATGCCCTCTCACTGGAAATCTGTCCCCTCTGTTCTGCAGCAAAAACCACTTCAATGGCTGTCAACACTCTGGCAGCTGTCATCTGACCTGTGTTGAATGTGGTGCTGGATAGTCCCTGTTCCTCTTCTGACAGGTCACTCTGCCCTTGCTCCATTGCTTGCAATAAGTAGGCACGAGGATTTGAAATTTTTTTTGTGTGTGCCTGTGTGGTGAGCAATGTTGTCGGAACCACGTTTTCTGTGGCTGAATTTTGTTTTGGCCAGAGCAGTTCCCTGCAACGTCCAGTAAATGCTCGTGTTGGCAGAACAGGCAGGGTGCTATATGCAGAGATGACAAAGGGTTGGTGTTTTTTTCCTGGGGGAGCAAGCAGGTCATATCAAACCACCAAGAATTAATGCTACGTTTTAAAATTGGTAATTAATCTGCGACAAAGATATAAGGCTGCATCTGAACACCTTAATACATAATATTCTCTTTCAGAAAAAACTTTTCTTTTCCCAGAATATTACACCTTTTTTATGTTAAGGTCTGGTGGAACAAAAATAGGATTGAGAGTTCCTACAAGATAAATTACGCTACTACTGCTTTACATTTATGTTCCTCTTAGGCAAGAAGGATGGTCTTCTCATAATGTAGCCTTGGTACTACCAGATGAGGTTTTCCAGTCTCATCACTTCAGTTTATTTGCATTACACTTGCTCATGGTAGACCTTCATGCATTGAGATCTTGTTGTTCAAGGTGGTGGACAAATAAAAAGAAAGCTTAGAAACTGTCTCAAAAAAACATTTCTCTGAAGGAGTATTAAGAACCCCAAAGTTACATTTTGTGGCTTAGGCTTCCTTCCTCACAGTATGTGATGGCCAGGAAACAAGAAAATATAGTGCTAAAATAGCAACCATGGTCATAGTAAAAAAGGCAATTTGTGTTTTGTTTCCATTTGGATCTGAATTCACTTTCTGTTTCTGACTGTCTTTTGGAAATGTGAAAAAAATGTTGAAAGGAGGCACTGAGAAAATGGTAACTGTTTTCTGTTCCTCTGTGTCTGTTTTTTGTCTTGTGTCTACCCCATACCCCCTGGCAAGATCCCCACTTTGTTGAATTATTTTGCAAATGTGCTATTTTTTCTCATGCACATAAAGTCAAAGAAGTTTGGAAAGAGCATGGAATTGTATTTAGAGATGGGTAATGATTCATTGATAAGTAATTGCTGTCAGGACTGTGGGGTTTGATTCAGGTCACTGTTAATTTAACATAGTTCAAAAGGGAATGGATACTTTTTATTCACATATATTTAATCAAACAGTCCCTGGGGAGAAACAGAAGGGGAATTGAGAAGTGAGTATCAGCTAAGAAGATGCAGGGTTTTGAAGTGACAGAATTACTTTGTTCTTTCAGGGAATGTTAGTCTTTCTTATACTTCTCTTATAAATAAAACCAGAAAGCATCTCAGCAGGGTAGATCAGAGGCTGCTTGTCCAGTTAAGCTGTTTAAAGGTCATTTAGGTCCTGCTGGTGAGGTATTTTCTAGCATCCCTAATAACTCATGGTGACTTCTCAGTTGCAAACAGTTGTAGTTCCTAATTTCCTTCTTTGACTATTCTTCCATGGCTTTTCACGCTGACTCCTTATTGTGACATTTGTGCCCAATTTGTCCTCCACCCTCCACTGCCTTGGAAGGTGTTTGAAAGAAGACAGACTCAAGGATGCAAGCTGGTAGATACATCCTGCTAACTGCTGTCTCATTCAGGTAAGAGCAGCTTTCCACATACTGCAGAAGTTCAACACTAGTAAGTGATGCTGTTTGGATCTTTTGTGATCCTAGAAGTATCACAGTATCTCCAAATATTCCTGTACTGGAAAACCATTTGCAAAAAAGAAAAGGTGTAGAACTCTGAATAGGAGTAGGACTTTCTCAATTGTTTTCCCCTCTCTCTGTCCCCAGTGTGTGGGATCCTTTACCCCAGCGCTGTTCACCCCCTACCCCATCCCCTTCAGACCCCACAAACACTACATCTCTAAGCTGCTGCGACCCTTTTTGGGGAAAGGAGAGAAGAAACAATGTTGGAAGGTGGGTGTGAAGTTCAGCAAGCTTTCAGCCCATCCTTCTTCCACTACAAGAGTAGCAGAGTTATGCAGATAAAACTGCTTAGGCTCTGGGAAGATGAACAGATGGGGGCTAGGAGGTGTGGAGTGACGTTGGGTTGGACCACCCAGGCCAGTACAGAGCAGGGCACAATAGCACTATTCTGGCTGGCTGGTAGCAGGGGTATCGTTCAGAATCGTGGTGCTGCCATGGTATTGGTAAGTCACCCCATCAGTAATGTTTAGCACCTCATCAGATCAGCCTTGTGAAAGGTAACATTTCTGGTTGCACACTGGTACAGGTGGTGTTCTCGTGCTGGAGAGTACATTATGGGAATTTCATGGCTCCCAAATATGCTTCAGTGTAGAAATAGGTGCTTGGCAGGGATCATAGCATTGGGATTTATACATATAAAAGGATTTAATATATTACTTTGTGAATACAATCCTGAAAGTGAGGGATTGATGGGATTGGTTATAACTAGGCCTGGTAAAAGCTTTGTTCCTCCTTCTGTACTTCTGTAAGTCTGCTTAATATCTTGCTGTAGCAGCTCCATTGTTATACCACTGTTAGGAGGGGTTTGACAGTTCTGCTGAATTGCATGACTGCCAAGTGAATGTGGCTTTGGCCAAATGTCCACAATTGGCAAACTTGGTCTTGCTTTTATGATCTCTTCTAATTTGTGGGTCCAACTCAAAACTCAGCAGTAGAAAATAGTGTGGCAGGTCACAAAGCCACTCATTTTTTCTGTTTAGAAAGCGCTTACTGGTGAAGAACTGTCTGTATTGAATGACCACCTTGAGATGGTCTTTGCACTGTCTGATACTTGGGTAAACTTCTACCTACTTTTGCTACCTGCATGTTGATCTTGAACTAAGTTATTGCTTTTCCTTGAAACCCGTCAAATCAGTTTTGCTATCTAGTATTGCATACCGATCTTGATATACAGGGTAACTATTCTCCTCCTGAAATGGCAGAAGGAAATTTGGAATCGGTATGTTAGCTTAAACCAAAGAATTTTTAGTAAGTGTGAAACTACAGGCAAAAGGATTTGACAAGATCACCTCCTCAATCAAGAAAAAGGAAGATTAGGAGAGAGCTGTGGGTACCTTTCTTCTGTGGATATCCAGCCTTGTGCTTTCAGATTAATCTTTCCTGGGATCTTAATGTTTAGTTCAGGGTTCAATTTTGTAACTTGCAACATATCTTATTAAAATATATATTGTGCCTTTATGAATATTTAAAAACAAGCACTTAGTAAAGATTTCATAATAGCCTCTAGTAAGCTTTTATGAACCATTAACAATGGTATGATGAACTAATTTGTGTGGTTTCTATGCAGAGCCAAAGAATGGAAGACGGAAGGGTGCAGAATCCTTGTCGGATAAGAAAACAATTAATCGATTATTAATTGCCACCAGAATTGTAATGTCTGCTTCAGTTCAACTTGATTTAGCTACCATGTAAACTGCGGAGGGAGGACCCACCCAGTAAACCCTTGCTGCTTAGCCCATGGGAAGAAAATTGAACCTTTGGGTATTTTTAGGGCAAAGCTTAGTGTTAGCATTATTAGTTGGCTGTGAATGCAGTCCCATGGAGGCGTACTGACTCCTGTGCGGACAGATGGATCCTCCTTGCCTGGCTGGAGTCCTGCTTTTGTATATTAAGGTGCAGAATTAGAAAGAAGGTGGCAAAAAGTGACTTCTAACACCACCTGCGGAGGAATTTGGGAATAAAAAAAATTTTTAGGGCAATATAGGACCAAAAATGGATTACATTATTTTGTTGCTTCACAATTAGATTCTCTGTAAAAGATCGGGGTCAAGAAGAAATGCACATGAACTGAACCAGTGATTGACATTTTACAGTCTGGGTGTAATATGTAGTCTATTTTCTGTATTAAAAGGGAAGAATGTTTTGGCAATTACTTTAAAGCAATCTATATAGAAATATTTGTGTTTGTGCTAAGAAGCAGATCTTCTTCTAAAATTGCTGGGTCTGTGGATGACTAGGAAGACAAATCTTAACCTGCAGAATATTTGGGAACATGGTTTGTATCTGTAAATGAAACATAGGCCCTGATTAGTGTTTAAGTTGTTAACAATTCCTAAGAACATTTAAAAGAATCTCTACCGCTTTTCTTTCTTCCAAAGAATTTTCTGGTAAAGCCTTTTTGGGTTTGTTTCATTTTCTTCCTTGAAGCAATTCAGTTGAAGATTGTATTTAGGGATCGTTCTCTGTGAATATCTTGCAGAAGGTGAAACTCTCCTCTGAAAAGCAAATCAACTGGGATAGACTTGTAAGTCTTCCAGAAAGTCCATCTGCATCATTATTATTACAATGTAAGGAAAAAGCCAAGATGTGCAACATTGGATACTTACATCAGATCATGCTTTCACAAGCCAATGGGAATTTCAGACTATTTAATATATGTTCTTATGCAAGCTAGTGTAAGCACTTTTTTTTTTTTCTTCCATCCTTGCTTTCTTCAGACTTCTGGAACAAGGTGTCTAGTATCAAAGCTGTGAAGAAGACAAGTGTGGGCAGGATTGTTCCTACTTCCTTCTGAAAAAATTGCTCTGTGTGTTTACTCTCTCTTTGCATTATGTTAGCCACGTTAGATGGTCACAATCCAGTGACTGACAGTTGAACATAGAAGAGAAAATTATAGGCAACCAGCATCAGACAGTTTTTCTTCAGGTGATTGTTACATGGGAGTTCTTAGCTTCTCACTGACATGCAGCTGGTGGGTAGAAATGTGGAGGGAGGGAGAGTGGAAGGAGGTAATGGAGGGAAAAGAAATCTTACCTTGGCTTCACCAGTGGCAACATGAGCATATGCAATTATAAGATAGCTGGCAGATGACAGAGTTAGTTAATGTAACAAGCCCTATAAAGCATTTAGCCACATTCTAGTGTTTAATCAGCTGTGTAAAGTGCAATATCTATCTTTCAATTTTATGCCATTAAGGGAGACAAGATTTTGATTAGGTACTTAATCTGGGCGAGAGGAAAACAGGCCCAGAGCAAGCCCACAATAGGCAGCAGAAGGGACATTCGACGAAGGATTCGATAAAGGAGAAAGACAGAAATTTAACATAAAAGAGAATTAGTGCAGCTCCTTTCAATTTAGTGCACAGATTTTTATGGACTAATCAATTAGAGGCTGTGGCTGTGCTGCTGGGAAGTGGTGCCGTGTTAGAGGCTTTGCCATATTAATTCTGTTCATTACACTGAGGTCAGATGGAGTGCTTTGGAGAAGCCCCTGCTGCTGAGCAGGTCATGTCGTGGGTGTCGTCCCTTTGTTCAAAGGGGTAAATGGGTAAAGCGAGCACTGAAGTTGTGGGGCAGTTGTTTGTATAGCAGTTTGCTCTGTGTGAGCGCATGCAGGTTCTTTTGCTTTCTCTCATTTGGTCTTTCCTTTGAAAGCTGGTTTCTTGATATTTTCCTCTATTGAGGTAATAGTCTTCCTAGAAAGAAAATGGGATCCAGTGGAAGGGTGCTAGGTGGAACATTGGAAAGTCTGGGTGCAGCTTGCAGGTCTACTTAAGACTTCCCTCTGACCTTCAACAAATTGTCCCAGCTGCTAACTTGAACATTACCTCACATGTAAGCAATGAGGTTAACTACCTTACCCTGTGGAGATAAGAAATGGAAGCACTTGTGAGTTATATTTAACTCAGAGCTGTGTACCCTTTCTCCCATGCAAATAAGATGCATTCAGGTGTGCCAGAGGCATTGTTATATACTGCAGACTGTATCTCCTGCAGTGTCTAGGGGTGGACACCTGTGGAAATCACAATATATGAGAGAGTCTGAAGTATTTGAGGCATCTGCCATGCTTGTGCTTGGGTCAGAAGGATAGCAGTGTGGGATTTCTGTAAAAGGGAGCCTACTGTCAGAGTGAGATCTTGTGTGGGGAAAGACTTTACTTCTCTCTGAGAATGCTGCTGCACAGTTTGGGGTAGGGATAGCAGAGATCTGTTGTTCTAGGAGAGCACCACAGGGAGCTGAAAGAGTGCTGGTTTCCAAAACCCTGGTACAAAAGAGGTGAAGAGAAACCTTCAGGAAGCAAACTGAAGAGGATGGAGATCCAGCCATGGGAGAGGACAGCTTTCAGTTTCTCAGAAGTTAAGTGTCAAAAGGCCTGACTGCTCTAACTGCAGTGAGGGACATTGCCAGGAACTTAATTTGGAAGGGTACTTGGGCAAGCAGCATAAAGGAGGATACAGATTTTGGGGAAGCACTTGGATCCTCAGGGGTCTGGAATATCTGTACAGGTTTGAGACTTGAGCTGTGATAGCTTAAAACAAATCCCAAGAAAGGGTATTTGTCTTGTAGAAGCGTGGGAAGAGCAAAATGAGTCAATTAAGGCAATGAGAAGATCTGGCACCAGGTCAGCTATGACTTTCTTCTAGGGGTTTTCCAGTAAAGACCTGTTTTCTATATGGGGGAACTTTTCATAGTGTAATATAGTGGAGAAACTGAGGAGGAGTATTTTAAGACTGAGAATATGTAACATGCCTCCTCCCACCATTTGGAGGTACTTCAATGTTTTCTTAGTCCTCCCTTTTCCAGGCAAGAGTGGTCAATCCATTATCCAGCCTGTGTCACTGGCAGAGCTTATATTTTGGTTCTGACCCACAAGCAGTTCTGAGAACAAGAAGGTCTCTTTTTTTTTAACTTCTGGTGGATTGCAGTATTTAGGATCTTATCTACTTCATGGTATATGTATGGTCCTGAAGAGGCTGGAGGACAGAGAATATTTTAGGAAAAACACTTATTTTTTTCAGCTGTGTCTTGTTTGTGGAGTAGCCTCTAGGACTTGCAGCATAGTGTGCTTTCTGCATTGATTTCAGACCTGAGTAAGCCTGTAAAGATCAAGGGAGAAGAGACTGCAGATGTAAAGGTTTGAAGAGAATCTTGTCTGTTCTGTTCAATGCAGATTTAAAAGTAGTTTGTTTCTTCCTCGAGTGTTTTTCTTTTTCTTCTTAGCACTGTTACTCTACCTTTCAGAAAGTAATGCATGCTCTGGGGACGCTCTCTTCTACAGCAGCCTCTGAGGCTGACCCACCGCATTGTGAGACTCACGGTATGATGCTCCCTGTTTCAAGTGGAAATTTGTCAGTTATTCTAGGCGTATGTATGTAAAACAGTGGAATTCTTGTATGATATGAACTGATAAATCCATGGGCTCTAGAAGAGCTTAAAATAGAATTACCACTTAGCTTCCCTGTCTTTGGTGTGGTGTGTGGGTTGGGATTTTTTTTGTCACCTTCCATCTAGTCTCTGTCTGCACTGGGTTGTCAGGCTTCTGATGGTTCTCTCTAATTCTATTAAACCACAGAATTACTTTTGTTGTTCTAAATACAGTGGCTCCTTCAAATCCTTGTCTCCTGAGGATGATGTGACGGAGCATATTAGTTTATGGTAAGCTGTAGAAAACTTGAACTCCCTGACTGTTCAATTCATGCAGAGTTATGACAGGTTATGCCTGCAGGCTACAAGTTAGGGAAATTATTTTCTGTTCAAACATTTCATTTCTCTGCAACTCTATAATTCTATTTCTCTTCTTTTTTCTCTCCTTGCAAGGGAAATACTGTGATATAAAGCACTTTGGCTCTGGCTGCTCCTTCCCTGCATCTATATATGGGACTAAGAAAATGAGATGCGTTTTTTTCTTTAATCATATAGCCATCTTGTTTGCTAACCAAAATCATTTTGTGGAAGTCACAGCTGAAAGCATAAAATGCAAAGGGAAAAAGAGCATGTTTTTTTAATCTCATTAAGTCTGTGAAAACATGACATTTTGAAAATACTGCTAAAGGCCAATGTGAAATGGGATAAATGGGGGTGATTTTCAAATTATCAGGAGCATTCAGATAAGATTTGGTCCTGAACAGTTGGAGCCAAGAGTTCTTTTTTCGTGGAATACAGTGGGAATGAGGTTTCACTTTATTAAAAAAAAAAAAAAAAAAAGGGGGGGGGGGGGGGGAGGAAGGAGCCTTTCTGGACTGTCCCTTTAGAATAAAACTGGACAGATGAGGCATGTCTACCTGCTTGTGCTTATTCTTCTGCAGACAGATTTTTAGCTCTTCCAAAACTGTGTGCAAGGACTTTCAGTTGTATTTAAAAGTCTGGGTTTGGACCAGCAGCCCAAATATTGTGGCCATACGCTGGGATTGGTTCCCTGACAGGGGAACCATAACCTGGAAGGTAAAGCTCTCCCGGGAGTAAGGGACGAGTTGAAACAAAGGCACAATTACCTGGAGTAAGGCTTTAAGCATCCCTTCATGGTCATAACTTTTTTTGTCCTTGAGGAGCTGCAGGTTTCCTGGGTTATCTTCTTTGTGTCCATGAACTAAGCCAGGATCTGATTTGAACTGGGATATAAATGTACTTCAGGCAGAAAAATCCCTGTTGGCACTTCCCATAAAACAATAAAATCGTGTCAAATTTGACTAATTCTTGGGATGCATTGCCAGCAGAAAGCTGACAGTCTGAATTTGTCATCACTGGAGGGAAAAGTGTGTGTGTTTCTCTGTGTCTGTGCACAGAGGTGGGGAATGGACTGGGGGAGAATAAGGCAACTATTAACAAAATGGAGACGGCATGGTACTCCATTAATGTTATTAATAACCCTATCAGATTTTATTGAAAAGATGCTCTCTGTATCTGAATTTGCCACTATTACAACCCATTTATTAAAGCTGAAATAGCTGGAGTCACTTCAGACCATATTTATTATTATTATTTGCTGAATGAATGCTGTGATTATGGGTCCCATGGGAATTAGAAGAGATAAAGTGTCATCTTTCAGTCTCTTCTCACCTTCCCCAGGGAGCAGTGGAGATCATGGCTTCCTCTCTGTCTTTTTCTATTAGACTTCTCTCTAATTTCTATTAATAGGGTTCTGAGACCTGCTGTAACAGTTGAAAATTTATCTCTTACATTTGGAACGGTGATATTTAACAATAATGGTATGCTCAGAGGAGTATTTTTCTTTTATGCTTCCTCCTGTGCCTTCCTGAGCTGGCCATTGATTCCTAGAATTTTACTGGCAGTTCAGGGATCTTTCTGGATGTCTCCAAAATATCCTGTGGGCTCAATCTTGCTTAGTTTTAATGGGAGATGAAAAGCTGTTTCTGTTTCTAGACGTAAAGCTGTCTTAGATATGGGGAAGATAAGAGTGGAGGGGAACGTCCCCGACCAATATAGGTTACCTGTGAAGTCATCCAGTTGTGTGGGTCCCCTTCTGTGGTTTTAGGCTTGAGGTTATTCATGCTCAAACCTGGCTCTGACCATGTGGTATTAGGTATGGAAATTATATCACTGTGGAAAACAGTTGGAATTTGTCTGAGATGAGGTCATCCTTTGTAAGAGCAAAGAATATGGATGATGCCAAGTGAAACGATGACTGTGTTGGGGTGTGCTGGTCCTATAAAGAGAATCCCAAGTGTAGCACTAATGCAACTGGGGCAGCAAGCAGTTCTGTGAAAGGGGCAAGGGGAGATGATGAACAATGCCAACTCTCTCCTTGAGGGGAAACTGGGAGAGGAAAGGCCTGGTGTCCTTTTCCATGAAGAAAAAAAATGCATTTCCTTGACAGATGAGTCTTTGAGCTTTTCACTGAAAGGGGTGATGTGGCAACCATTTGTGAGGATTAAAAGAGCTTTCAGATCTATTTATTTTATTCCCCTTTTTATGTGCATCTAAACTTCTTTGCTTAAAAAAGAAAGAAGGGAGAGACTTCTCCCAGGTTATCAAGAAAATTTGTTCGTTGTCTAGCTGGCTGAAAGCCATTCTGGCCCTTTTTTGAGAAGCTGCAAATTTCCTTTATTTGTTTATGTACATCACCCAAACTTCTGTGTTAGTTAGCACACCCATCTCCTCAGACTATTTATACCATGGCTTATGCAAATATTCCCAGCATTTGCATATACAATTATTGTGTCAACAGGTAAATACTGGAAATGTGGGAAAAAGACAGCTGAGTATATACACATATACAAATACACATATAAACAGCTATTTTCATGCCCTGATAAGTCTATCCCTTGCAAATTGCTGCTTTCACTAACCTGCAGGTATTCTTTTTTTTCAAGGGACCCCACTAGTAATTTTGACTCTGAAACAGAGGGGGGTGAATTACTAATTCTCCGATTCTTCTCAGAGTATCCATATGTTTGAGGTGCATGTTAGAGCTGGGCTCGAGCAGCAATCACATGAAACCAACTGAATGACTCGTGAACAAAGCTGTTCTGATAGTGATTTAATGACACTGGAGTGATTGCAGCATAGCGTTCTGGGGCAGACTGACTCCTCTGAACCACATCTGTTCCCTCATTCACTAATGTAAAAATAGTATAAAAACAAGAGGCATTTGGTCTTAATCCAAAAGTGCATGTGTTACACTTGCAACTTGTTTTGGGTATCTTGGGGTCAAGGTTGACTCTGCAAGAAAACAGCACTGAAAACCATGTCTGTGTTTTGCTTCATTACTCTATCTGCCTTTGTATTTTCCACTCCCTGAAATCTCTCTCCTTCTATTAGTGTTTAAATTTCATCATCAAAGATGAAGAAAAACAACCACTGTGTAAACAGAGTGAACAACAGTAAGGGAAAACAAACATATGTTAGGTGCCTGGAAACATATTTTCCTGCCTTCCTGTGCAGGAACAATACCAAAAGGAATAAGAACAGCAACCTTATGCCAAAGCAGGGTTGAAAAACAAGTGTACAGTCAACTGGGTGTCCTGAGAACATGTCAACTAAACTTAGCAGAGAAAACTGAACTGAAACAAGAGACAGCATGGAGAAAACCCTAGAGCAACACCTTGTTTTCCTATGCCAAAAGAAAAAGGTGGTCTTCCTCTCAATCTAAAGTTTCTTATCCGCAGCAGCTTTGCTGTTTGAGGAAATGTATTTCATGCCTACAAAGCAGAGAATGTCTTCTGAAGACACTAGTGATGTTGGATACTTAGCTGGTACATGTTCCTGAGGCCTGCTTTTCTCAAAGTCATCTGGTGAGATAGGGTGAGGAAAAGCTCTTTAAATGTACTGCCTTTTTTTTTTCCTTCTTAAAAACCTTGGTTTGATTAAGTTTTGGCATTACATTTGTTGCATGAAAGACAGGAACTCCTCTGATTATTTGGAGCGTAGAGTCAGGTAAATCAAAGGAACAGATCAAAAGAAGAGGAAATATTAATGAAAATCTATATTCTTTGGTCAGCATTTTTAATAGCTCTTGTAGAAAATCAAAAAGGAGAATCAGCTGTACCTAGGAAACTTGTCTGATAAGGATGATATAATGCAGTGCATTAATGCAAACTTCAGTGCTACATACAGCTGGAAACAAAACCGAAAAATGATGTTCTAAATAATAAAGCAATATTTGACTGTTTAAAAGCCTCACAGTATGAAATTTGTCAAAATTTTACTCTTACGATTGGCCTGGGGAGGCAGAGCATAGTAATAAAGCCCAAATCTGAGAGGTTGGTGCTCTTGCATCAGAAATGTAACTGGAAGAATTAATCACTCCACTTGCATTTCCTTTATGGCAGCTGCTGAGTGGAATATGGGGAAAGTGGTTTTTAGTTTTTGGATTCTTTTTAGCTTCCCTGCTTTAAGCAATGTTTAAGCTAACATTGCACAGCTAAGTGGAGAACTGGGATCAACAGTGCTGGGTAGATATGACTGCAAGAGTTTATCTGGAAATGGCTGTTTAGCATAAACTAAGTTCATTTATGTGATTTGACTTGGAATTTTTTTGCACCAGGTGGAGTTCCTCATCTTGAGGACGGTCACAGGTGGAGTGCACTACGCGAACAGGATCCGTAGGTGCAGACTGAATTATTGACAAGCTTTACATCTTAGGAAAAGTCGCCCTCAGCTCTGCATCCCTCTTCCAAAAACTGTAAGTGGAAAAGGCTGTTTATCTGTGCCAAGCTAAAGGAATCAATCGTGTGGAAATGCAAACTGAGTATCGTGACGCTGAGTTAAGTGTAATACAGTCTAAGCATCATTCATTTGCTTTCAGTTTTGAGGTTGGAGGGTGTGCTGTCTGCATTTTCAACTTCTGTGCGCAGCTAGGAATGTCTGTGACACTTTAAAATGAACCAGAGTTCATTTTAATGCCAGAGTTTCTCATGTCATTGGGTTTAGGGGGAGTGTGTTTAGCCCTCAGTGGGAAGCATTCAGGAAAATCTGCCACAGGAAAAGTTGCTACAATGTAAATGGGCTGATGCTAATGTCTCTCCCAACTTGTGTTACTGTGAGGAGTCAGGTAGGAAGGAAATTCTGTGAGCCCTTTGTCATGGCCTCTCAATTGAGAACATTCCATCCTTAAATGCTTTATGTAACCAAAGATGAAGAGGCAGCAAAAACCCTGCAGAAGAGAACTGAAATGTTAGTAGATGTGCTTAAGCACTGCTTTGAAGGGATTCTCAAGAAATATTTGGACCTAGCAGATAACCTTTGATCTTGAAGAGTAATCTCAGTTCCTTCCCGTCGTTCACCTTTATTTCTGAACTCCATTTCAGTGGGTTTTAATAGAGTGGGTTTTGGATGGTGTTTTAGTTAGAGACAGAACTGTAAAATATTTTCAGTGATAATATGTGGAATTTGGGTAATCTGGGACTTTGGAGTACAGGATTGTGAAAACAAGTTTCCAAAACAGTGGTTTTGGAGTGAATGATTTAATGAAATATACTTAAAAAACAAACAAAAAAACCCAAACAACCAAAAAACCACCAGCTATCTTTCAGGTTCATTGTTTCATTGTCCCATTCTAGTCTTCAAACCTTTTTTTTTTTTTTTTTTTTTTTGTCCCCCTTCTTCTACAACTGCAAGAACTGGAAAACTTAAAAGAAAGCTGGAGTGATGAGTCCATGTGACTGTCAGCACTGTGGTCACAAGCACATGCCTGTTTTGCTTTTATGAGGCAAAGCTGGACTGAAGCAACAACAACAAAAACAAAGCATGAGAAAGCTTTAATTTTTCCCCAAGGGTCTGGATTACATAGGCTGGATTGGACAGTGTTGTTACTTGTTAACTTCTACAACAGCTCTACTCATTGTTGAGAGCAGTTTCTAACCTACTGGAGCTGACTTATTTTCCTGTAGACAAATTTGGTTGTCCACCCAAACTCCAGCTAAATCTAATTGCCCTCCAGCAGCAATGGGTGAATGGGATCTATCTCCATTCCTCAGGTGCCACTGTTTACAACTTTGTATGTCGATGCAAATAAAAGATGATTCATACCTAACACTCCAGGCTGTGAAGCTGTCCGGGATCAGGGGCAGATAAAATCCTTGTTACAGGCATTTTCCTACAAAGTCGGTAACTTCTGGCTGAAGGGCAAGGTGTTTGGTGGTAGCAAACACTGCATCTGTCCCTGCTAGTGCTCTGACTTGAGATAACAACCAGATTTATTTGTGTTTTTACCCTTGTAGATGCACTTGTTTAAAAATTGCTAGTGTGGTTTTTAATGCAGCAAGGGAAAGAGATGTTCGTAGCAATGGTATTTCTACTGGATCTATGCAAAGTGCTGTATTCAACACAGGAATAGAAAATGAGCGTGTTAAAAGATTGAGCTCACTGTGGGGCCGTGGGCTCCACCCTTTTGCAAGAGCCAATTTAAACACTTTTACGGGGCAGAGAGTCTTTTTCCAATTTTGGTTTAAAACAGTGATCAGACATGAAGGTGCCAGAAATCTCAGAGTATTTCCGTGCCAGCTCTGCAGCTGTTAAAGGACACAGACTTGGGATAAGGCTCAAATAAACATCCAAGGTTTTTTTCTATTGAATGTTTAAATGAATGAAAGCTGAGCTCCTAACCTTCCGAGATTTCCAACTTGTTAAACTGAGGAAATGCAATAGAGCGCGCCACTCAATGTTTTTCGATGTTTTGCCTCCCAAACTTCCCTGAGTTATCATGTCTCCTTCCAAGCTCTGCTGTGTGATCCTGCCTTCCTATTACCATTGGAGACAAACTGGAGAAAGAAACTTACTTCATAAGCGAGCCCAATATTAAACATATAAATAATGCATCCTTCAGCATTATTTATAATGCAGTAGCATCACTGTGCTATATCATATGCAATTTCACATTGCTTCTTTTTAACTGCTTTCCTGCCAGGCACATCCTTCAGTAAGTTCGAAAGCAACATCAGTTGCGTGTTTGATTTTTTTCCCTTTTTGGTATAACTACAAGTTATGCTGACAACTTTTAATATACAAAGCATAGACAAGGTTTAAATTACAATACCAGTGAGTATAATATAATTTATAATACAATATAAATTACAATACCAATTGGATCTGAAAGTGAAAAATTTTCTAAGAAAAATGACCAGTATGAATATAGCAGGGAGAGATAGCTAACTGTTTTAGGCTTGGTTTTTGGTGTTAATGCTGTGCACAGAGTGACTTTTAAGTTATTCCAGAGTGATAATAGCAGAATATACTCTTCCACTGGTCAATTGCGCCATGTAGACCAGTCTGAGTTTTGGGGTTTTTATTTTTGGTTGGTGGGTTTTGGGTTTTTTTGTTTGTTTGTTCGTTTGGGTTTTTTTTTGTTTTTGTTTTTTTTGACAGTGTGCTTTTGTGTCCTGCACACACACAAAAAATCTGGAATAACAATACCGAGGCTTATCTTTGTAAGATCAAATGAAAGCTGTAGTTGAATGTTCCATTTGTTTCTTAATGAGTAGTGTCAGGCTGTGCCCTATGCTTAACAAAAGCATATGTGCAGATATTGTTCTGTTATGATTACAGTACAATTATATCATGTCTGTAATAGATTACTGCATCTGGCTTTTTCTTGGTTTAGGAAATTGAGAAGGAGATTAGTTGATAAATTCTGAGAATGTACCTAAATAGTTAAAAAAAAAAAATTTCTTCTGTGTTAGCCAAATTCCTCTACAGTCCGGTTTGGGAGAACAGTTCTTTTGGGTTCTGGATGGGAAGTTGTGGTGGGTTTTGGTGTGGTGTTTTAGTTTGTTTGTTTGTTTGTTTTTAACTGAAGAGAACACTTTTAATTACTCTGCTATCCATAAGCTTGTTGTTGGTTTTGTTTTAAAATAAAAACAACAATAAAAAGTGAAATAGGAATTTAAAAAAGTTTCAGCTGGGAAATGAAGTACCTTAAATTAATGTGCCAATGTGCTATTTTATAATAATTTAATGTTTCACTATTACCTCTGTGTGTGGCACCTTCTTGCTCTCTTCTACCCTTTATTGACAGCAGTGCATGGCGTGAGATGTAGTTTAATGCAGGAGCCTTCTCTTGGGAGGAAAATGGGGCACGTGAAGTACAACGGTGGCTTTTCAGACTTAAATTTGCTTTTATTACACCAAAACCTCAAAAGCTTGTGAGGGTAGAAGGAATCAGTTTTATTTGCTGATCAGCTCACTTCACAGCATACATCTATTTTATATAATTGCTGCCTGTTACATTAGGACACATCGCATTTTCCAGGTGATGGGGTAGTGAGAGTCAAAATGATGATTAAGAATGAATGGCTGCTCCCAGTCTGTGCTGGGCACGTGCTAGAAGAGCGGAGGTTAAATGCCTGGGGTTTGGGAGACTGGCTGGTGTATGAACTGAAAAGGCATTAGTTACTAATCCTAATTAGGATTAGTTACTAATCTCCATCTAGACAGAGTCTGAGCTTTAATTTTGTGCTTCAGATTAATTTTAATATCAGAAGCTGGTATTTGTTTATTACTCGTGTTTAACTTTGGCAGGAGATAATGATCTTCAGTATATGCTGAAGCTTTGATTTGCTGCCTTGAGGTCTGTCACGGGTGAAGGTGCAGTTCTCAACACATTTGTGCCTTGGCTTCTCAGAGCAAGGGAATAGTGTTGGTATTAAATTTAATGAAACTTTTAAAGCTTGGGCCAGTTTAACAAACATGACGGAAGAACTTTCCTAGCTATTTTTAAATTATTTTATATATCATAAAATCAAAGGAATGGACCTGGAAATGATCTTCCAAGAGTCCTCTTGATCTGTAACTTGACTCAAACTGTACCTGACTGCTCACTGTTGTCTCCATGGGCTCTTCTCTACAACAGCTGCAAGTTGCCCACTTTCTTCCACAGCTCCTCCTCGGGTTTGGCTTCAGATATGCTGATCACTTATTATTGACTGTCAAGGGGTGGTACCAATCCTTACCAAACCTCTCAAAAATTTTTCTCACCTGGGTTGTGTATAGGTAATTTGATGGTATGGGACATGCTCTGTCTGTTGTCTCTCCTGTGACTGAAGCTATCACCCTGTGCTTCCCACACTGTGTGCATTCTTTTATTTCTGTGCAGTTTTTTGCTTTTTCTTTGCCCTGAATTTTGATATTAGGCAGACCGTGTTCTGGCAGTGTTTGCTGAACGATGCCTTGATGTGTGATTAATGCCCTTAGGTGCTATAGTAATACAAATAATTAATGAAGGGCTCTTTAATTCTTCTTCATAATAAATGTTATGTGGCATGTTTGAAATACAGCTAAGGTGGAGCCATGTGCACCAAAATAGGCATATCTACTTACAGTAACTCTGGTGTATTAAAATGCACAGTTTTATTATCAGTAACCTTCTATGCCCTGCAGGCATTTAAAATCCTACTATCCTGAGCAGGAATGCGAAAATAAGAGTTGCCAAACAGGAGCTTTCTTCATGCCAAAAGCTTGAGTTGTAATATTGTGAGGGCTTCACAGTGCCTTTCTCTGTTCTGGTCACTGGTCTTAAGTTAACATGCTTGTTCTCCCAACTTCTTCAAAAGTTAAGCATGTACTTCCTGTATGTTCATTTGCCTATGCTGAAACCAGCATGTGGGGATTTTGTTAATTGTTCTGGCTTCAAGCTGTATTTCAGCAGCCTCATTACTGAAGCAGCAAAGCAACTGAGGTCATAATAAAATACAGAGCAAGTAAGTTAAGGTGATGTTTTCTGTGTGCTTTCAAACTCTTATGATAAAAGCTGATGTAAGTACAGTTCCAAGCCAGTGCTTAGAGGGAACGTTGTGGAGAGCCAAACCTAGTGAGGCTACTTGATTTATTTATTTGTATGTGTAAGGCTGGGGAAAGCTTTTACAGTTACAGGTTTCTTGCGTCTCCTTCCCCCTCAGTGTGTGAGCAGGTGATGCCAAACTGTTATGGCTTGCATAGATAAGAGAGATTATTTCCCTACCTCCAATAAATAATGTTTCAATTACAGCAGTGCTGGTATGGTGTGGTACTCTGCATCTTTCACCTTAGCTTATGTTCGACATGAATATCTGGCTAGTTCAGTGTGTGTTAGAGTAGGGTAACTGCTAGGGTATTATAATCTGTGGCAATGGTTGGAGTGGGGAAGAGGAAGCAAGAAAGATCACATTGCAAAAACTTACTACCTTTGTGAGGAAGGTTGGACTGGGAACGTTGACTGAAGGGTACCATCAGAGACCGGGAGATAAAGCAGAGTTGTCCTTTACTTGTGAGACATCCAGGGATCTGTTTCTCCTTGAACGTCCCCATATTTTTGTTCATTTTGTCTGTTAACTTTTTAAAAAGAACAGAAACACTATCTGACACAACAGACTGTTGTAGCTCTTGGCTTGTGGTGTGACCTGGAGGATCCCACAACTGCCCTGCACCATACTGGGGAGTGGGACTGCCATGTGGTTTGCCTTGTTCCCGAGGAGTGCAAAGGCATTTTCTTGGGTAAGGTGCACTGCCAAGAAGCAACACAAGTTACAGCAGTCTGCTTCTAGGCCCTTAGCACCCTTTTCTCTTGTCCTTCAACTCAAGTATACAGCATGGGTTTATTTTTCTTTAGCTCCTGGAGAAAACAAACACCAGAGTCCAAAAAAGACAGGATTTTCTAGTCTCCCATAAAAAGTCTATGGAAATTCGAAAGGAAAGGAAGACGATAGTATCGCCTGCACTGAGACGGCAATTATGGGTCCTGGGAGGAAGTGTATAAAGCCTTATTGAGTGGAGATAGCCGAGATGGCTGCAGGGGCCTGCATGGTGCGAGGAAAAGGCTGGAGGAAACCCTTATCAGACCTGTTATCCTGTCTCTGTCATTCCCATACAGATTAATGAGCTCCAGGATGCCCTCAGCCATGTTCAGACCGGGGTCTGTTTATCCCAAAATAGAAGGTGCTGTCTTGTGCCAGAGTGTCATATTCCCAGGCTAGCAGCACCATTGTGTTTTATTACCCCATTGTATTCAGGGGTTACATCTAAACTTTTCCTCTTAGCTCCTTAATCGCTATTTTGATGGATGAGTTCTATGAGAAAAGCTGCTGTGGCTGTTGCTGTCACTGCCGAGGACTCAGTATGGATCAAAATGGTTGCTTGGCACTTGCTGAGGCTTGGCTTGCATCAGCTCCAGGCAAAGCAAGGGGGGGTCTTACCCTTCCCCACACGAAAGCAGGAGGCAGGAGTGGGATGGAGAGGAGCGGAGCAGCTGCATTTGTTCTGTTCTTGACAGCAGTGTGAGGCTACTCTGCCCTGTCAAACTTTCTCAAAGCACATTTGTGGGACAGCACTGGAGAGGATGAAAGCTGGATTCATGTGTTTGGGAACATCCTCTGCCCTCTTGAACCCCTGCGTAGCCAGCTGTCCTTTCCACCCTGGTGCAATGCTGCTCGGAGACTGACAGAAGCACCATGAATCTGCAGTCATTAATGCTGCAGGACGTGCGGTTCCCTCTGAAGGCTCCTGACTGCTCTGCCATTTCCCTGGTGCAATCCTAGGGAATTATCCATATCTCTGACAAGAGAATAGGTTACTAATGCACCAACACAGCTGTTTTGACACTTTTGATGAATAACATTCAATACTATTAATTGGAACAATTGCTTTTCATTTAACTAAATCACTAGAATTGCTAAACTAAATTGAAATGGAATGTAATTTTGCCTCGCTCTACTTCAATATGGGCCTCTAAATGTCTTCTCCCTGAAGAATTAGTAACTTAATCACCTAACAGTGATAACTGTTTCATAGCCCTCAGCTGGAAGGCTTTCCTGCTAAGCAGTACTGCATGGGAGTAGAGTGTTATAACAGGGAACAAATCCCATCTTTTTCCTTTCTCCCCCTCTCTGCTGCAATATTAATCATATTAAAAATGATTCTCTTCCTCTTTCTCTGTTCCAGCAAGATCTTTATAGATCATCATAATTTCACCCCCCTCCTTTTTGCATTGTATCAATCACTTGGTGTGTCTAACAGGGTGCACAACAATTACATCTGTCCATTATGTTAAAGATGGATTTTTGCTGTCAATGACTGGGAGATGGGCTTTTCTTCATTTTCCAGTGAACTCGTCATCCAATGCACACAATGCAAACACCATAGCATGATGTTGTCACCGCATTGACCAAAAAACTTAAAAGATACGACTACATGGCAAATGTTTAGCTGCTTTTATTTATTAAAAAAAAAAAAATTATGACTTAAATAAAAATAGCCTGAAATGTATTTGTGTTACCTTAAATTTATTTGGCTTTGTAACTCAGCTAAAGAGCATGTCCTCTGGCCAGGAGTTTCTGCAATCTCAAGACAAAACTCGTTAGACAAAAGAGAGTGGGAATTCAGAGGGGAAGCCTTCTGCTAACAGGTAACACTTTTATGGTTCTTACTTTATTGCATTAATAGATTGAGCTGCTTGTCCACACAAGTCCATTTTACAGCTGGGAAAATGGAAATCCAGAAATTAAATGCTTTACCTAAGTTATGTGGAAAATTACTGGCAAAGCTTGGTTTACTAATGAATTGTTTTGTTCTCTTCCCTCTAAATTTGCACTTGCTGTTTTTCCTTGTTGGTGATTATTTTAAGTTTTGCAGACCAACTTCTTGAGTTTGTTCAGAGACAGGAAAAGATACAAAGCTGGATGTTATTATTACTCAAATTTACTGAGATCTCAATAATGTTGTTCCATTGGAATAGTTCTTAGTAGATTTGTAATTGAAAAGAATCTGGAAGTTTCTGTTTATGCATAAGGCAGGTAGATAGATGCCAAGTTTTCTCACGTTGCCTTATGCTGGTTTCAGAAGACACCCTGCACTTCATGCAGACCTTGTGTTGCTGAGACATGTCCACTAGGGCTAGACTATCCTCTCTCTTAACATAAGCAAATAGATGCTGACTTTTGGTTACTGCCAGTTTGGGCAGGACTGCCAGTGCGAGTCCTCTGAGCCTTTTGTCACAGAGCCTCCTTCCTGGCTAGATGTGTTGGGCCTTACACCGCATCCACAGTAGCTCCATCATTTTGCAACCCTTTTGGTTAGCTTACTATATACAGGATCCATTTGTTTGAAGCTTGCTGACACCCCCAGGAAAGCTAAGACAAATTAAATAAAGTCAAATAGATATAATTTGGAGCATGCTAGATCCTCGTTTAGACTTTGCTCTTTTGGATGGGGTGGAACAAAGTGGTCTTCGTTGCACATTAGTATGCCCACCTGTTTTGGGCGGTTACAGTTAATTCATTCAAATCTGCTGCTGGGGTTTTGCCAATATTTCCCTTCCACACTTCTAAACTATTGATGACAAAAGGCCTTTCCTAAAACACAGGGCTGTGCAGATTTCTGCAGGGTTCAAGGCTGTTGATGTCTGAGGATGAGATTCTCTGCATGCACTACCACTGTAATTGAACTTATACCTATGTATGTCCCAATCACATTCCACTGAATCCAACAGCTGATTTTAGTTAATAAATCTGGCATATTTATCTCTCTTTAATGAATGATGCAGGGGACTGATGTTTCTGAAGTGCTTGATCTCTCTCTCTCTCTCTCTCTCTCAAAGTTCAGGGGTTTATAGCCAAATGGCTTGGTATAATTAGTTGTTATTAATTCTTATTTTTCAATGTACATATCTGAAAATCATCTGAATCTCTAGTGTTTCAATTTTCTGTCATGTAAGTGGTTGATTTACTTCACTAGATATTGGTTCTTTTCCCTGTCTGAATGACTTTCTAAAAAATTAACTAACATGGACTCTGTTCACAAATTGCTAGTGAATACCTATAGCTATATTATCTGTGAATAATTAAAGAGGGTACTTCAAAGTGGATTTGGTGTAAATATTCATGGACATTAAAAAATGAATGCTAGATTAAGTAACCTAACAGAAAAAGGTGGAGAAACAGCTACAATATCAGGTGCTTATGTTAATCAAACTGCTGGAACTTCTGTTGCTGATGTTGTTTTCCTCTTAGTGGAGTTGGATGAACAGATCATCGTTGCTGTGGAGTAGAGACTGCTATATTGCTTTACTGTCTGCGGGACAGAGCTGCACATTAGTTATGCAACTGGGTATCCAATTCATCTAAAATAGTATTTCTGTCCTGTTTTTAACACTCTGTTTCTTATGCCCCACTCTTGTAGTCTGCTTATACATGTGCTGAGCTTTCCTGCCATGCTATACAATATGCTGTAGTCCTAAGCATTATCTTAGAGAGGGAATCATAGCTAGAGATGGCGTAAGGAGAAAGCTCACTGAAGCCTGAAATTCTTCTGCATATGGCAGTGATTTATAGAGATTCATTGACTCACAGTCTGGCCACTCAGAAGGTATTTCTAAACATAACTTAGTTTAGAACAGTATCTGGGAGTGGAAGGGGAAGTGTGATAAAGCAAATGATGGAAACTTGCAGCTAGAAGTGTTTTGGCAGCTGAGGCCTGGAGTGGTGCTGCTTGAAAGATGAGCACTCTGTGAATTGAGGGCATCTCAGGAGAAGTAAATCTGCCTTCTCCAGCGCAGACTGAGCACTGGCCCAAAGACCCCGGGTAAATAAGAATCAAACTTCACTACAGGACATTTATGTGGTCATGATTTATTGGTGCTCTCAAAGCCTTTGAACCTTTGCAGCCCTTTGGGGGAAATGGTGTGTTACAGGGGCTTAAATAAATAAATAAAAAATAAGAAGAAATACATGCCTATAGCTACAGGAAAAACCTCTTGTGCCATTTGTTCCAAAAGCCTTGACACGTTCAGGGCTTTTTCCTGAATTTGATTTTTTTTTTTTTTTTATAGGATTTTGGTCAGTCAGCCAGTGCTGTAGGAAATAAAACAACTCTTTGACAGATTCTTGTTTCTCAGTCCCTTTCCCAGCAACTTCCCCCTCTGGTAAAGCGAACTGAGCTGCAGGATTCTGATGGAAAAATCAAACAAACCTGCCGAGCGTGGCTGAGAAGTAATAGAAAACTACTTGGAACTCAAGGCCCTGCCAGTATAAGTTTAACACAGTGTTGTTCCTTCACCAGATGTCAAATATCCTTTTCCATTTTCTGCGATGTATCGTGTCCTTGATTCATCGTCCTGTGAACAGCCTTTGGTGCTGACTGCTTGGGATGTAGCAGTTACCTCTGTGGAGGCTTTCTGACCCTCTGTACAACCCTCTTTGCTGTCCTGCATCCATTTCTGGAATGTATCTTACAGTATAAATGACACAAACATAGCCCATGCACAAACTTTACAATTTCTCAGTGCTGGTGAAGGAAAACAGTAATAAAAGGCAAAAATTATCATAGTCTCTTCTATGGAAACCTTGTCTTTGCTGTAGTTGATTGGGATTTGACATTAGGTTTTTTTATTGGAAGGCAGTTTGCATCTCCTTTGTAACATATCGCAGCCAGTTGTACTACACAAACTGTGAGGTACCCCTGTAGCTGGGCTTTTCCTTGTGGAAAGCTATGGTGCAGGGAAGCTAAAAAGGTAAGTTACATATGCCACCAGCAAGTTATTTGTGTCATGGCTTGTTGGTGACTGGAATGGGGAACACGCACGTTCTGCTGTGTGTGACACATCTAGTTTGAAACGTTTACTTATGGATCATTGTTAAGAAAAACTAACTTCTATGTTAAGAAGTGCTGTGATTCTTGATGATGGTTTTTGGAAATGATTTCTATATCATATAATATTGAGAAGAAGTATCATTTTCCCTCACTCTATCCCTCTCCATTTCTACATTGATAAAGTATGGGAGAATAAGATCTGAATTTGATGGAAAGAATTTCAGTGGAAAACAAACAAACAGACCTCTTGGAAATAGTTACCTGTTCCTTGGCTGTCTTCCTTTGACCCATCAGAGAGAATTTAAACTGCACCAGAACAAATCTGTAATTTCAGGAAACCATGCGGATATAAAGCTGGTATAAGGATAACTGTGTGAATGGGTCTGTTTCTGTTGGGAAGCCATGAGCAAGGTCAGCTGTTCTGCATAAAAGTTGCAACTTTGCAACTCCATCTCTTCTCTGGTACTGTTAGTCTGAGGTCTCTGAAAGCCTGAACATACCTGAGAATACTTTTCTTCCTGAAATCTAGAGAAAATTAAGGATGAGCCAAGCCTCATAATATTTTACAATAGTAACTATAATTTAATTCTTAGAGGTTGTTTCCAACATCTGTAGTCCAGAAGCAGAGTGTGACAGGGATTGGTAGGTGTGGTAAGTCACTCTGATCATCCTGTAACTCCAGAATGTACTTCGTCTTTCACAGGTACATCCTGTAGGACAATATATACAGGAGATGGGGCTGGGATGGAAATATATTGCTGCCACTTTGTGATATACCAGTGTTGTGGTTTAATCCCAGCTGGCAATTAAGCCCCACACAGCTGTTTGCTCGCTCCCCCCTGGTGGGATGGGGTAGAGAATCAGAAGAGTAAAAGTGAGAAAACCCGTGGGTTGAGATAAAGACAGTTTAATAGGTAAAGCAAAAGCCACACAAGCAAAGCAAAACAAGGAATTCATTTCCCACTTCCCATGGGCAGGCAGGTGTTCAGCCGTCTCCAGGAAAGCAGGGCTTCATCGTGCTAACAGTTACTTGGGAAGACAAATGCCATCACTCTGAACATCCCCCCTTTCCTCCTTCTTCCCCCAGCTTTATATGCTGAGCATGATGTCTTGTGGTCTGGAATGCCTGATCCCTTGGGTCAGTTGGGGTCAGCTGTCCCAGCTGTGTCCCCTCCCAACTTCTTGTGCCCCCCCAGCCTCCTCGCTGGTAGGGTGGGGTGTGAGGCAGAAAAGGCCTTGACTCTGTGTAAGCACTGCTCAGCAGTAACCAAAACATCCCTGTGTTATCAACACTGTTTCCAGCACAAATCCAAAACATTGCCCCATACTAGCTACTGTGAACAAAATTAACCCAGTCAAAACCAGCACAGCCAGGATAGCTGTTTCCAGACTTAGGTTTGTCAGACTTTGTGCGCGAGCAGTAACTGTGGAAGATGGGTGATTAAGATATGGAAATGTTCATCTTGGCTCTTAGTCCCTCATCTCCTTGGCCTCCTTTTCATTGCTAGCTTACTGGTGGTTATTTCCAACCTTAATCCCTCTTAACCTTGGGAGACTGTTTTGTTTACCGTGCTCTCAACATTGCAGAGAATTCTGCTTGCTTGTGCTCATTTGGAGTGGAGCAAAGGCACTTTGCATGGAATGAGGAGCTTTAATATTATTCTGGATATAATTTTAGATATATTTTTAAACAGAGTTTTGAGAACAGTTTGCAAATTTCTAAGAAAAATGGTAGAACAGTTGAGGTTATGGGAGGTAACAGTGAGATGTTCTTCATGTGTAAGTGGCTCAGCATGGCTCCCATATCCACTCTGTTCTATACTTCTGCCAGGCATCTTCCTCACCATGGTTTCTCAACCCTTGCTGTGTTCTGCCTTCTCTAATTCTTTCAGAAAGTTGACAGTGGATGTGAGCGGGGCTGGCTGCCTCTCCCAAGGGAGGCGGAGGTTTCTGTATGTGTTATGGATGGGATTTAGTTGACTTGGAGGACTATATGTGGTCATGAGGCTGGCTAGGCATGGCTGTAAGCTCTGCTATTAGTCTTTAATTCCTGAACCTGAGACCCTCCCCAGTGCGCTGTTCTGGAGCACAATCCCCCTGTCCTCAGAGCAAGAGTGTGTGCAGACAGTTAATGAGAAACGCCGGAAGCTGGGTCCCAAGAGATGATTAAACCCCACGAGCCAATTAAAAGGAGTGTAATTACACAGCAGGAACAAGTTGTTAAACAAGCTAGAGGTTATTGTCCTTCAAGTCAACGTACTGGAACAGCCTTGAAAAGCTTACCAGGGAATCACTGGCAGGGCAGTTTTGCTTGGCCTAAGGTTTCTTTTGGGGAAGCTCAGGAGCTGGGTGGGGAGGAGTGGGCTAATGTGGCATTTTGCCTTTTGTCTGTGTTTCTAGGTGATAAGTGCTTAAAGCAGAGAGATCTGGAAAGCACCTGCCATGTCAGTAAGCTGAGCTGCCTCTAGACTGGTATATGAAAAGTGTAAGCTGAAGTGCTTCCCTAGGCATTTGTTCCCTGTGTCCGGAGAGAGGTGTGGGCAGATCACGTGATCCAGGAAACCCAGTGTGTGGTTGGCACAAGCTGGGATGTGTCTGAGGGTATTGTGTTGTGCTCAGCCAAGCTCGGAGAGAAACTTCATGCACAAAGCAGACACAGGGATAATTTACAGTGACTGATGAATTCTGTGCTTTTATCTGCTCAGGGGTGTCTGCAGACTTGCAAGATGATGATATCACTGTTGTTGAAAAGGCTTGATTTAATTTTTTGGTTTGGCTTGGTTTGAGCACAGGCAATAAGGAGTTTCGTACTAGCAGTACTGGTTACTGGTGTTGGAGGAAATGAATCACATCCCACTGTTTCTGTTCTGTGTGTATCCCATCACAGGTGTGTGTAAACCTAAATCTAGCTCATCCTACTTGCAGTGGTCTTTATTTGATATGGATCTTGGGAAGCTTCTGCATGTACCTTCAGCTAGTGGAGGAATTAGCTGAAAACATTAATTGACTGTCAGTCCCGTGTGTCCTGACCACTAGGTGACATCACACACTCAACATATTTTGTGAGTGCTTCCAATGGGATGTTTCACACCAGACCCGCAAACTTGGTTTTGCTCATGCAATGCACAAGTACATTTTCCAGCCATGTTTGTACTTGAACTCCACGTGATAATAAAAGAACTAAAGAATGTGTATTTTAGCATATAGCAAATGAATTTTCTCAAAATGAGAAGGTTTGCTGTGGTAGAAATTGAAATAGTTCTGTTCCATTATCAGTCAAACTGTTCATTTGGTGGAAAACTTCAGAAACGCTGCATGGTTTTGGCTGTTTGTTCTCAGATGCTTGCCTGTGTTACCTATGGCCACTAAAATCCTCTTTTTTGTCAAGATGGCTATAAGTAATAGCATTTAAAATGCCCATTGGAGGGAAAGGGTGAGGCCAAGCCTTACAGCTCCTCTTACAATGTCAGAGTAGCTATAGGATTTTGAAATTAATTTTTTAGCATGCCATAGGGCACGTTTGTTTGCCTGTGTGTTCAGGCTTCAGCCTGTAGTTAGGAAAATAAATGCAAACTTACCTTTAAAGCAAGTGTCTCCAGAGGGCAGAAGGGTCACTCAGCTGTGAAAAGTGACAACTCGGGGGCCAAATTCAGCCTGGGGAAAGCACATGTAACCCTAGTAACATCCAGGGATTGACTGGGTCCACTGTATTTCTTTTTTCCAGCATCCTGGCTGAAAAAATAGCTCCCCTGTTGGAAAATCCCCATGGATCAGCTTCTTAGTCAAGGTCAAATCCCCATCTTTTGTACTTTTCTCGGCCATTATTTCAGGTGATAGATGCGCTATTGACTGGCAGCAATGACAGAGCTGGGAATGATGGGGGAACTGAGGCATATTCAACACACTGGCACACAGCTAACTCATGCTAATGTTCAATAATCCTATCCTGCTGCTACACTCTAATGGCTGTGGGGCTTGATAGAGCCCCCTCATTGAACTGGTGTATTTCTTATGGGCCTGCCCGCCCATCCTTCATGAATTTTTATTAAACAAAACTGTAAGCGGATTGATTTTGTACTCCTTTATTGCATTTTTATTTAATTCCTTTCAATGGTGGAGGCTCCATCATGTTATCTTGACGTAAATCATGCTGGGGCAGCATGCCAAAAAAATAAAAAGACTACAGGATCATACTTGCATCCAGCGTAAATTTTACTCCTATAACCTTTATTAGCGTAGATTCATTGATTTTTCTCAACTCTCCCCTTCTCCTCCCCATCCCTCCTTTTGGTTAGACTTAGGTCAAAACCTGACAGCTCTTCTTTTAAACAGAGGAGGACAGACTCTTATTTTTCCTGTTTAATAATAATAAAATAAAAGTAGTTTAGGTTGATTAAGCAAGACTCTTTTTTTTTTTTTTTTTCTTGTAATGCACAGCTGAGAAAGTACTCGTAATGCCAATAGCATCATGGGCACTCATAACTGTGTTGACGGTGGGATTGTAGCAGGAGCAGCATTCTGGAGAACAGCGAGCAGAGGTTTTCTCTCATGCCATCTCTTGTTGTATGTGTGTGTGGTGGTTTGGTTTTCCTTCCCTTCTCACAGGAAATCTGCCTTAGTATGGAGCAATATTTTCCGTCCTGAATTCCTTTGTGTTGCTTCTCACCATCTTTGTGGGGTCTTGGTTCATGACTGAAGTTGTCAGCAATAATAATTTATCATCTTTTAAGGTACCTGAACAGGGACCTCCTGTCTTCTGAACTGACCTTTATGCCTTCCCACTCCAGTCTGTTAAAAAATGAGTTTGAACACTATTCATAAATGCGCCATGTATACGTGGCTTTTTATAAAATAGAGTTGGTAGATAAACAAGGCACCAGTAGGTGGCATGCAAGAATATATAGCGTAGTTCCAGTTGTACTTTGGGTGGACTATAAATTGCTAACTTACATTGTCTGTTTTAAAAATTAATCCCATAATGCCTTTCTGATTCACTGGCACTCCAGTGCACTGCAGGATGGGGCTTCACCATCCATTGACTTCATCATGTACTTTGACTATGGATAACAAAGCACAGGGTTTAAAGCTGGTCCCAAAGTAGCTTGTGCTGCAACGTGGCATCTCTTGATGCCCCTTGTTTCTGGTTGGTTGTTGTCATGCATGTTCCCAATCTAGAAGCAATACCAGGTGGGATTCATATTGCTTCTTTAAGCTATAGGTGCTTGACACAGTGGTACAACATAAAATGTGGTTAAAAAAAAAAAAAGGCAGTTAAAATATTTTTCTTCTGACTTATGTATGTCCTGACCCTGCCCAGGATATGCTCTTGATATGCTAAAAGCAAAGTCTTGTGCTTTTTCAAATTGCCATTGCTGTTGATGGAAACGTGGGAGTTAGTATTGTCTGGCAGAACTAGAGGTCTTGATTTCCACAGTGGCTGCTTTGTGTGGCAAAAGGCCAGTTTCTTTGCTGAACCATGGCACTCTAATATGACTCCTGAATTTCTGGGTTTGTGTAGAGAGCAAGATTATGCTCTGCTCTGGCAAATGCTGCTCTGCAAGGCTGTTACAGCAGAGCTGCAGCAATCCCTAGTGAGGAATCCTGGGCTGAGCAAGCAGGTGCCAATATGCTGTGGGAAGAGGGAAGGATGCTGATGTGACAACTGAGACAGTCCCTCCCCTGTGCACATTGTATGGGACAGGGTGAGCGCTTCCTTGCTCAGCCCTGTTGTCCCCTGCTGTGACTGCAACCCCACTGACCCAGGCAATAACAGCAAGGGTAAGGGATGCTCTTCAGTGCTCATGTTTTTCTGTTCACCAGCTTAATATGATGGTTGGCCAAAGTGGACTTGGATGGCTAAGTATCTAGTGATGTCAGTGATAAGTATCAGCCTAAGCTGAGTGAACTAAGCCGATGAGGAATTTTTAATTAAAGGTAAAACATGGCAGAGTTATGACAAAATGGAGATAACTGTGTTTTTAACTGTTTGCAGTTAATATCAGAAATGTAACTGATTTTTTGGAACTGGTTTTCTCCCTCTTCCGCAAGAAACTATTTTTTGTTTAAAAATTCATAGGGAGTTTTGTTTTTAAATTACTGTAGTAATGCAATGACAGTGAAGGTAAGATAGTGAAGAAGTGCTGCTGTTGGCTTACAGTACAGTAAGAAGTATTTTGACATGCATTTTTAGTGGATTACTTCTGATGATCTCCCAGACAAAAAACAATCGAAATGGAAGCAGAAGGTCCTTGGCTTACCTGAGTTGACATCACTTGGCTGTTTTGACTTAACTTTCACTAACCTAGAGATGGGCTTCTGGCCCACACTATGTTGTAGCAGAGAGAGTTTGTCTGTGAAAACAAAGCACAATCATCAGAGAAGCATTTTATTGCTTAATTTCTTCCCCCTTAGCTTAAACTAAAAAATAAAATATTTGAAAATTAGTAATTTATATGTCTAAGTTCTTCACTAGTACTTATTATTTTATCACTGAGCTAGTAATTGCTAGTCATGGTTCCCATGGGGGGACTTGTTCAGAAACAAAACAAGAAGTCTGTTCCTGCCCCAAAAGTACAAACAGTTTAAATGTAGGATAAGAACAAGGAGGTGATTCACTGGGGAAGAAATATTGAATAAGTACAATTTGGTGATGTTATGGCTACACGCCTGATTCTCAGAAATCATTGAACATTCACTGAAGAGGCAGCTCTTTTTAACATAGCTAGAGTCTAAAAGTGTTTAACCACTTTCTTAATTCAGTTATATATTAGTCCCTTATTGTTCTTTAGCTCTCAGTGCTACCAGTTTATTTCCCCATGTGAACTTGATACAAATATTCGGGTTAAAGGAGGACTGAAATGGCTAAGTAGGGCAGCTATTCTGTATTAAGGGATGTCTAAAAGAAAAATACTCAGAAGAAAGCAAGGGGCTCTTCAGATGCTGCTGCTTTGTCTTGTCCTGTCTAGTCCTTGCAACAGATACATTCAAGATCCTTGTGCAAACAGATCAATTTGTGGCTGAATTCTACAGGGGGCTATTAATTTTAAAATATAAAATGACGAATAGTTTGCAAATATTTCTGGATCAATTTATTGATAGAGAGAAACAGAGGTAAATACTTTTTTTTGGGTGGGGTATGGGGTGTGGGGAGAAATGGTGAGACCTGTCCTTTGGCTAGTAATTGGTCCAGGGGCAAAAATACTCTAACAGAGTGGGGTTAATGTACTAGTTGTTTATGGTGGCTAAGAAAAGAGTGTTTCTTACAGGAACCACAGTATTAATCAGAAAACAAAAATGGCAATCTAGAAAGCTAATGACATTCCAGTTGATTTGATTAAAACATAATGATTGTTTAAAACTGTCACTTCTAATTTTGTTAAAAGAAATAACATGAGTTAGATCCATAGCTTAGTGATCTAGGAAGAATATTGGAAATGTCAAGGAGAAAACTCTCACACCATTAGAGATGCTCTGCATTTAGTGGATGTTTGGGAAGGGGAAATGGATTGCCTCCTTCATGCTAAATTAGCATAGAGGGACTCAGAGTGTCTTGACCTTTTCTTAACCTTGTATACTTGAGTTTTAGAATGAATTTGCTGGTTTTGCCCTATAAGGGGGGAACAATAAATTGCTGGCTTGGGAGGGAAAAAGGAATATTTATAAAAGTCAAAGTGGTGGCTGGAGAAAGAAGTGTGATGTGGCTGTTTGCTGGTGCTGACTTGGTTCA